>NC_081376.1:52871778-53561778 GCF_030684315.1 Stegostoma tigrinum | reverse complement strand
AACAAAAGCATAAACTGCTGGAAAATCTCAGCAGGTCTGGCAGCATCAGTGGAGGGAAAGCAGAGTTAACATTCTGAAGAAGGGTGACAGGAGTCTCTGCTGGCACTGCCAGACCTGCTGAGATTTTCCAACAGTTTCTATTTTTGTTTCATCAAAGAGAGTCTGAGCTCTTCTTCAAAAATCACCTTTGGATCTTTCTTTTCCATCTGTGTCTTGAGGTAATTTGTCATCTAAAAGGAGGTACCCGTCACAATTCAGCACTCCCTACTCACTGAGTGAATCTATATACCTTAAAGAAAATATGTGATTAAATCTGTGGTGAGGCTTAAACCCACTAGCACTGACTAAAATATAAATGAACCAACTAATCTTTCGCTCTATCATATAACATTAGACAAAGCCATTACAAGGTAATTATTAGCTTTGCAACAAAATCCTTTACAGTATCATTTCCAGCTGCCTCATATGATTTGTCAATATCTACAAGCAGCAGCTGAAGGATAACTGAGAAATAAGGAGACCTCAAAATTGAGATATGATGGTCTTGAGAAGAATTTGAAAGGAAAAAATGAAATCTTTGCTATTAACACAATGGCAGTCTCCATATATCAGTTCCACTTCAGTACAGATTAGTTCCTTGCTAAAATCCTTTGACAGAGTTGTTATCTGACAGAAATGGAATAAGGCAGTCTGGTTTTATTGCACATGATTGCAATATCTTGGAGATTGTATTTCAGGGTTCGGTCCCTGTCCAATCAGTAGAATTGGCTTATAGTGACTAAATAAATTAAATTCCATTTTTATTACTTGGGATTATGGGACTTAGTGATATTTGGGGATTTTTTTTCAAGATTTCATCTCATATTTTAGTGAAAACCCTGCACACTCATCAATAAATTGACTCACCTACATTCCCATTATTGCTGTATCTAAGCTGGATAGTGCAGTGAGGATGATTAGCTAAAGGAGACCATGGATTAACTGGGCTGATATTCACTCAGGTTTTGAAGAATGAGAGGGATCTGGTTGAAATATATTTAACTCCAATGGGACCAGGCAGACTGGGTGCAGGATAATGTTTTCCCTGGCTGGGAACCAGGGTCACAGTCTCAGCATATGGGATAAACAATGCAGGACAGAAATGAGAAGAAATTCCCAGGGTGGTGAATCTATGGAATTCTCTACCACAGAAGGGTGTGAGATCAAATCACTGAACAAACTTACAAAAGAAATAGATATTGAAACACCAAAAGCATCAAAGGTTATGGAGAGAGTCGGACTATGGCATTGAGATAGAGAACTGGCTAGGATCATGTTGAATGGTGGGCCAAATGGCCTGCTCCTGTTCTTATTTTCTATGATTCTGTATTAAGATATGAGATACAGCCACTCCTTCTGTTCAGCAAGAAAATTGTTTGAGTCTTCTCTAACTCAGCATGTTGTGATTCTTGGTCATATTTTGGCATAATTGTGGTTCATCAAGAACACAGGAACAGTACACTTCACCCACTGAGCCCGGGCAAATACAACTTCAGCTCATCAAACCAAGCATCCAAAGTCCAAAACTTCAGCCAAGCCCAGCTTAGATCACAATCAACTTGACACTCAAACTCTGAACACAATCTAAACAAGCTTCACATTAGACTATGCAGGTATTTCTAAACAAACTGTTTATCAATGAGATTCCTCTGGAACAGCTGGAACTTGAGTGTAAACCTCCTAGATGAAAGGTTGGTCACTATCACTGTACCAGAAGAGCCTTTGCTTGAAAATTTATAACTATTGTAATTAAGTAGTTGCATTTATGTATTTTCTTTTGGTTACAACTGATTGAATTGATTAGTTTATGAGACAAAAATGAATGTCCTTACAAGGAAATCCAATTTGAGAGAACGTTATAAAGCTTCCTGCTCTTAATGACCCGAGTTAATGACATAAACCTGAAATATGGCAGGAGGATGATTGAGTGAAGCCTGGTCCTCCCTGGAAACATTCAAAGAGCTTAATTTCATCACAGTTTACAAGTTGTTGTATCATATGTTTTAAAAAATTCATTCATGGGACATGGCCATCGCAGGCTGGGCACAGCATTTATTGCCCATCACTAATTGCCCCTTGAGAAGGTGGTTGTGAGCTGCCTTCTTGAACCTCGGCAGTCCATTTGCTGTAGATTGACCCAAAATACCCCTGGGGAGATAATTCCAAGATTTAGATCCAGTGACAGTGAAAGAACAGTAATATATTTCCAAGTTTTGATGGTGAGTGCCTTGGAGAGGAACTGGAAGGAGGTGGTGTTCCCATATATCTGCTGCCCTTGTCCTTCTAGATGGAAGTGGTCGTGGGTTTGGAAGGTGCTGTCTGAGGATCTCAGGTGAATTTCTGCAGAGCATCTTGTAGATGGTACACACTGCTGCTACTGAGTGTTGATGGTGGAGGGAGTGGGATATTTATGGATGTGGTGCCAATCAAGCAGCTGCTTTGTCCTGAATGGTGTCGAGCTTCTTGAGTGTTGTTGGGGCTGCCCCCAACCAGGCAAGTTGGGGGTATTCCATCACACTCCTGACTTTTGCCTGGTAGCACAAAAGCTGACCTTTCGGGCCTCGACTCTTCATCAGAGAGGGGGATGGGGAGAGGGTTCTGAAATAAATAGGGAGAGAGGGGGAGGTGGACTGAAGATTGATAGAGGAGAAGATAGGTGGAGAGGAGAGTATAGGTGAGGAGGTGGGGAGGGGATAGGTCAGTCCAGGGAGGATGGACAGGTCAAGGGGGTGGGATGAGGTTAGTAGGTAGGAAATGCAGGTGTGACTTGAGGTGGGAGGAAGGGATGGGTGAGAGGAAGTATTGGTTAGGGAGGTGGGGATGAGCTGGGCTGGTTTTGGGATGCAGTGGGGGGAGGGGTGTTTCCTACCTACTAACCTCATCTCGCCTCCTTGACCTGTCCGTCCTCCCCGGGCTGACCTAGCCCCTCCCTATCTCCCCACCTATACTCTCCTCTCCACCTATCTTCTCCTCTATCCATCTTTGGTCTGCCTCCCCCTCTCTCCCTATTTATTCCAGTTCCCTCTCCCCATCCCCCTCTCTGATGAAGGGTCTAGGCCCGAAACGTCAGCTTTTGTGCTCCTGAGATGCTGCTTGTCCTGCTGAGTTCATCCAGCTCCACATTTTGTTATCTGAGAGGAACTGGTGCTGGCTTAACCTGAAGATCCCCTCACCACAAGCAAGGAGAGAGACTGAGAAGGAGAGCCTGACATGGTAACCACAGCCAGTGTGGGAATTGAATGCACTCTGTTAATATCACTCTGCATCAGACACCAGCCATCCAACCAACTGAGCTAACAGGCTACATAATCAACCTGATACGGTCACATCTTCATCAATCATCAGGAGGGCCAAGATAGCCAGATGAAGTGAAATATTGTCCTGTCCAATGGGAGAGTGTGTGAGGGAGAGTGTGTGTGGGAGTGTGGGTGTGGGAGAGTGTGTGTGGGAGAGTGGGTGTGGGAGAGTGTGTGTGGGAGTGTGGGTGTGGGAGAGTGTGTGTGGGAGAGTGTGTGTGGGAGAGTGTGTGTGGGAGAGTGTGTGTGGGAGAGTGGGAGTGTGTGTGTGGGAGAGTGTGTGTGGGAGAGTGGGTGTGGGAGAGTGTGTGTGGGACAGTGGGTGTGGGAGTGTGGGTGTGGGAGAGTGTGTGTGGGAGAGTGTGTGTGGGAGAGTGTGTGTGGGAGTGTGGGAGTGTGTGTGTGGGAGAGTGTGTGTGGGAGAGTGTGTGTGGGAGTGTGTGTGTGGGAGAGTGTGTGTGGGAGAGTGGGTGTGGGAGAGTGTGTGTGGGACAGTGGGTGTGGGAGAGTGTGTGTGGGAGTGTGTGTGGGAGTGTGGGTGTGGGAGTGTGGGTGTGGGAGTGTGTGTGGGAGAGTGGGTGTGGGAGAGTGTGTGTGGGAGAGTGGGTGTGGGAGTGTGGGTGTGGGAGAGTGTGTGTGGGAGAGTGTGTGTGGGAGAGTGTGTGTGGGAGTGTGTGTGGGAGTGTGTGTGTGGGAGAGTGGGTGTGGGAGTGTGTGTGTGGGAGTGTGGGTGTGGGAGTGTGTGTGTGGGAGTGTGGGTGTGGGAGAGTGTGTGTGGGAGAGTGTGTGTGTGAGAGTGTGTGTGGGAGTGTGTGTGTGGGAGAGTGTGTGTGGGAGTGTGTGTGGAAGAGTGTGTGTGGGAGAGTGTGTGTGGGAGAGTGGGTGTGGGAGTGTGTGTGTGGGAGAGTGGGTGTGGGAGAGTGTGTGTGGGAGAGTGGGTGTGGGAGTGTGTGTGTGGGAGTGTGGGTGTGGGAGAGTGTGTATGGGAGAGTGTGTGTGTGAGAGTGTGTGTGGGAGTGTGTGTGTGGGAGAGTGCGTGTGGGAGTGTGTGTGTGGGAGTGTGTGTGTGGGAGTGTGTGTGTGGGAGAGTGGGTGTGGGAGAGTGGGTGTGGGAGAGTGTGTGTGGGAGTGTGTGTGGGAGTGTGTGTGTGGGAGAGTGTGTGTGGGAGTGTGTGTGTGGGAGTGTGGGTGTGGGAGAGTGTGTGTGTGTGAGTGAGTGAGTGAGTGTGTGTGTGAGTGTGTGAGTGAGTGAGTGAGTGTGTGTGCGTGTGTGTGTGAGTGTGTGTGTTTTTGTTTTTATTTTCAGTGCATATTCATTTTCCGACATTTCTCTGAGAATTTCAGCATTATTTTTAACCCTGCTTGATGAATTATCCAATTTCCCTCCTCCTCTATTCCCTTCAATCTTTTGAAACATTTGTATATGCTTTTATGGTACGTTAAACACATCCATTTGTCAAGTTTTAGATTTTAATAAGACAATCTGCACTTTTAAATTTACCAAAGAATTTGGCCAAAAATTTGATACTCTCAAAATATTTGTTTTCTTGCACAAATTCTCAAACGCAGAACAGATTTTAATGACTTGAGGGAACAATATTATCCAGGCTTGAACAGTACAGATTATATGGGAAAGGCAGTGGTGAGCTGCCTTCTTGAACTGTTGCAGTCCATGCTCTGTATGTTGACCCACAATGTCCTTGTGGAGGGAAATCAGGATTTTGATTTCTCTTTCCTCAACTTTACACATAATTCCTTTGTCTTTTTAACTGAATTTAAAGCATCTCTAATCACCCAAGGTTCTAAAATCTTGTCATCCATATCTTTGATCCCCTCAGGAGCATATTGGTCCTGAAACCTGATCAATTGGCCTTTAAAAGACTCCCAAATATCAGACGGGGGTGGTCTCTAAAACAACTGCCCCCGCTCTAATTTCTCCACTTCCAGCCTAATTCTGTATAAATAGCCTTCCCCTAATTTTGCAATTTCACCCGAGGAGCAGTCATATCCTTTTCTATGGCTATCTTAAAACATACAGAATTATGATCACTGTTCCCAAAATGCACCCCCACTGAAACTTCAGTCATCTGGCCAGGCTCAGTCCCCAGTACAAGGTCTAGTACAGTCCCTTCCTTCACTGGACGATCTACATTTTGTTCTAAGAATCTCTCCTGGGCACTACTAACAAATTCTGCCCTATCTAAGCCCCTGTACTAAAAGAGTTGCAGTCAATATTGCAGGACTGTAAAGCACCAGCTGTTTTTACATCTTTCCGTGATCTGCCAATGTATCTTGTCCCTCTATCACCTGCTGGCTATTGGCACCCTATAGTATAACCCCATCATGGTAATTACACCTGGCTTATTCCTGTGTTTTGGTTATTTTGAATCTGCTTTGAGGAGTGTGTAACCTCTGCACCTGTTACCCAGCTTTGCCTCGGGTTAATGTCACTTGGAGGTTAGAATATAAGTTGTGTATAAAACAGATTGTATTACTGTTCTGACCCTGTATTGACCCTGTCTAGTGGTTGTTCAAGATGATGGAATCTTGTCATTTAATTTTGTCTCGAAATACCCGAGTTTCACATTTTGTCTCCTTTAAAAATGTTATGGATCCCTACCCAGATCAGTAATTCTGGCATTCAAGTCCAGCATTGTAACAAGTAGCAATGGGGAACTGTGCTGATACTATACAATCCCTACAGTGTGGAAACAGTCCACTTGGCCCATTGAATCCATGCAAAGCCTCTGAGGAGAATCCCACCCAAACCATGAAAACTTCTGAGGTGTTAGAAGAGCAGTAGAATGTTTTGCAATTGTGGGGCTTTCAGGGTGACCTTTTAGTATTTATAAAATTATGACAGTCATGGAGAGGGTGAACAGCCCGTGTCTTTTTCCCAGGGAGAGAGAGTCCAAAACTAGACAGCTTTAGGTTTAAAGTGAGAGGGGAAATATATAAAAGGGACCTGAGGGATCAGATATTTTCATGCAGAGGGTGGTGGGGGTATGAATGAGGCTTTTTTTTTGTCCTTTATGGACATCACTGACCATTCAGCTTTTATTGTCCGTTCCTAATTGCTCAGAGGGCAGTTTAGAGTCAACCACATTGCTGTGGGTCAGACTGGATTAAGATGATAGTTTCCTTCCCTAAAGGTTTTTCCCTGACAATTGACAATGGATTCACGGTTACCATTAGATTGCTAATTACAGGTGCTTATTGAATTCAAATTTCACCATCTGCTGTGGCGGAATTTGAACCTGCATCCCCAGGACATTAGTGATAATGGGAACTGCAGATGCTGAAGAATCCAAGATAACAAAGTGTGGAGCTGGATGAACACAGCAGGCCAAACAGCATCTCAGGAGCACAAAAGCTGACGTTTTGGCCCTAGACCCTTCATCAGAGAGGGGTTGGGGAGAGGGAACTGGAATAAATAGGGAGGCGCACCGAAGATGGAGAGAAAACAAGGTAGGTAGAGAGGAGAGTATAGGTGAGGAGATAGGGAGGGGATAGGTCAGCCCAGGGAAGATGGACAGGTCAAGGAGGCGGGATGAGGTGGTAGGTAGAAAATGGAGGTGAGGCTTGAGGTGGAAGAAAGGAATGGGTGAGAGGAAGAACAGGTTAGGGAAGCAGAGACAGGCTGGGCTGGTTTTGGGAAGCAGTGGGGGGAGGGGAAGAGCTGTGCTAGTTTTGGGATGCAGTGGGGGAAGGGGAGATTTTGAAGCTTGTGAAGTCCACATTGATACCATTGGGCTGCAGGGTTCCCAAGCGGAATATGAGTTGCTGTTCCAGCAATGTTCAGGTGGCATCATTGTGGCACTGCAGGAGGCCCAGGATGGACATGTCGTCTGAGGAATGGGAGGGGGAGTTAAAATGGTTCGCGACTGGGAGGTGCAGTTGTTTATTGCGAACCGAGCGGACGTGTTCTGCAAAGGGGTCCCCAAGCCTCCGCTTGGTTTCCCCAATGTAGAGGAAGCCACACTGGGTACAATGGATACAAGATACCACATTAGCAGATATGCAGGTTAACATCTGCTTGATATGGAAGGTCATTTTGGGGCCTGGGATAGGGGCAAGGGAGGTGGTGTGGGGGCAAGTGTAGCACTTCCTGCGGTTGCAGGGCAAGGTGCCGGGTGTGGTGGGGTTGGAGGGGAGTGTGGAGCGGAGAAGGGAGTCGTGGAGAGAGTGGTCTCTCTGGAAAGCAGACAAGGATGGGGATGGAAAAATAGCTTGGGTGGTGGGGTCAGATTGTAGACGGCGGAAGTGTCGGAGGATGATGCTTTGTATCCGGAGGTTGGTAGGGTGGTATGTGAGAACGAGGGGGATCCTCTGGGGGCGGTTGTGTTGGGGGCGGGGTGTGAGGGATGTGTTGCGGGAAATGTGGGAGACGCGGCCAAGGGTGTTCTCGATCACTGTGGGGGAAAAGTTGCGGTCCTTGAAGAATGTGGACATCTGGGATGTGCGGGAGTGGAATGCCTCATCGTGGGAGCAGATGCGGCGGAGGCGGAGGAATTGGGAATAGGGGATGGAATTTTTGCAGGAGGGTGGGTGGGAGAAGGTGTATTCTAGGTAGCTGTGGGAATCAGTGGGCTTGAAATGGACATCAGTTTCTAGCTGGTTACCTGAGATGGAGACTGAGATGTCCAGGAAGGTGACGGATGTGCTGGAAAGTCCCAGGTGAACTTAAGGTTGGGGTGGAAGGTGTTGGTGAAGTGGATGAACTGTTCGAGCTCCTCTGGGGAGCAAGAGGCGGCGCCGATACAGTCATCAATGTAACGGAGGAAGAGATGGGGTTTGGGGCCTGTGTAGGTGCGGAAGAGGGAAACGTACCTGGTAGAGCTCACCCTCCCTCCACTGACGCCTTCACCCACCTCCAACCCAAGTCCTCTTCCTGAACACCACCGAAGTGGTCCATACGAGATGAGAAAAAAACACCTTTCTGGTCTAACTAGAAGAATCTTGTCGGATGTAAAAATACTTGCTGTATTGTCAACAGTTCCGGGTGTTATGTTATGGAAAAGATGTGAACACATTGGAGAGAGAAGCAGCTTACAAGAATGGCTCCAGGCATGAAGAGCTTCAGCGATGAAGAGAGATTGGGGAAATTGGGACCATTCTCCTTGGACAGAAGAAGACCGAGAGGAGATTTGACAGAAGTTTTCAAGATCATGAGTGAACTGGAAAGATTGGGAGAAGCTGTTTCTGGACTTGAAATGAACATGAACAAGAGGGACATAAATTTAAAATGATCTGCAAAAAATTAAATGTGATGTGAGGAAATACATTTTCACCGAGTAGGTGGGTAAGATCTGGAACGACCTGTCTGGAAATGTGGGGAAGGCAGGTTCATTTGAAGCATTCAAGAGGGGCATTATTTGATCATTTGGATAGAAAGAGTGAGTGGGCCTGTGGGTCTAAAACATGAGAATGGTACGAGGTAATGGTGCTCATTTGAACAGCTAGTGCAGGAACTCCCTGGTGTCCCAGTCACTGTTTATCCCTTAGCCACCAAAGCAGATTACCTGGTCATTATTCACCTTCTGTTTTTGGGATCTTGCAGTGTACAAGTTGGCTGCTGTGTTTCTTGCACTACAGAGGTGACTGCATTACAAAAGTGCCCCACTGCGTGTAAAGTGTTTTGAGAATGGGACTCTAATCCACAATCTTTTGGCTCAGACATGTGGTTCTTCCTAATCCTGAGTGCCATTAACAACCCCAGAACATGGGCGTGCTGATCAGCAGCTGAGAAACAATGGCACTAACAGGCTACCTGTCTCGGCTCTTGCTTTCACTGCAACCAATACTGTTTCTTGGAAAGGCACTTGGAATAACTGAGGAAGTCCGAATGGAAAGGAATATTGTTTATTTTCGAACACCTGGGGCAGACATTCCTGCAGACCCATCCCTGGGCCTACTTTCTTTATATCACGCATAACTGAATTGTTTCTCTTTCCATTACTAAATCACCGTGGTTTGATTTTTACCCACTGAGCACCACCCAATAAATCATAGGTTTTTCCGATTGAATAATTTACGTGCAAAGCCCGTTACAGGCAATGCAAATCATTAAAAGTGAAGGTGAGGTAGGGAAAGTGGGAAGGAACTGAATCAAAATGAAGTCGGAGTGGGAAATAAAGCTCTGTCAGCCCACCTCTCTCTAATGACATCGCGAGTGTTGGTAAATGCTGTGTGCTCCTTCCCCGAGGATACCCAGGCACAGTGTAACTGGAAGAGGGAGAGGCAGTCAGTGGAGATAAACCCCTCTATTACCTGCTGTTTGGATTTGTTTGTAGTCCACCTGGCCACTGTTAAAATCACTGTGACTTTTCTTTTAATCATTTTAAACACTAACCACCGTCAATAAAACTTGGGTCTTCTTTCTAAAGGGCTCAGGTGATGAGTTCCAGCTGCGGTTATCAGAGCACTGTGTCCTGTTTTCTCCACACAGTGACATACAACCTGCAAATACACAGCAGCAATCCTGTATATGACCGAAGTATGTCTTTACCCTTTGATGCCACAAGCAGCATAGCAGTTCATACATTTATTTTAATCAGTTTGTTTCATAGAAACATAGAAATTAGGAACAGGAATAATTTATTCAACCTTTCAAACCTACTCCACCATTCAGTATGATCATGGCTGATCATCCAACTCAGTCCCCCTGTTCCTGCTTTCTCCCCCATACCCTTCAGCCCTGAAAACTATATTTAACTCCTTCTTGAGAACATTCAACATTTTGGCCTCATCCACTTCCTGTGGCAGAGAATTCCTCAGGCTCCCCACTCTCTGTGTGAAGGCATTTCATTCTCATCTCAGCCCTAGATAGCCCATCTCATATCCTTAGGCTGGGGCATATGGTTCTATATTCTCCCAGTCATCAGGAACATCCTTACCCATTCTTGACGTCCTATCAAGGAAGTGTTTGTGCGTGACGGTACTGTGTATTTAAGAGAGATGTGTTCTGTGCTGTTTCTCTTGTAGAGGATGTTTGTCACTGTGGCACAGGAATGTTTGTTTCAGAAGCATTTGGTAGATAGCTTCTGAATTCTCTCTGTGTGTTTGTTTTTTGAGAAAAAAGCACGATGACTGGATGCAGTTGGGCCTCACACAGAGCCAGAGGGTTTTAGCTTTGCTTTCAGTTAGTGAGAAGGTTTCTGCTAACTGCTGAGCTAAAAGCTTGAGTTGCCGGCTGCTGCAGTGAAGTCTTAGATAGTGAGGTTTCATCTTAAAAACCGAAAGGGGCAGCTGGTTTCTTTCTTCTGGACTGGAAAAAGACAGCACACGAGAATCATAACTCTTTGGTGAATTGTATTTTTGTCAAAGTGTGTGTTTGTGGGATGCTGCCTGTATTGGAACAGCTGGTGATTAGTTACCTCTTAATATTATTTCAATTGTGTTAAAGTTATGGCAGTTCTTCTTTTTGTTTATATTTTAACTGTGTTGGAAGAATAAAGTGTATTTTCGTTAAAGCCTAGTGATGGACCAATCAAATTATATCTGGAACTCAGTGCCTTACACTTACCTTTAAATAAAGCTGAAAATTATGGTCTGGGCTATTTCCTCATTATGTTTCATTATGGGTGTCTGGGGGCAGGGTCTGGTAGGGTCGTTCTCATGCTTCTTTTAGAAAATTGCATTTAGTCACTGTAATCCCATTCTCCAAAATGCTGCCATCGCTGCTATTGTTTCATCAAAACAAGACAAAACATCTGACTCTACCAGAATGGTGATGTTTCTCTTCATCACACATTGTGAGGAAGGGTCACTGGACTCAAAATGTTAACTCTTCTTTCTCTCCACAGATGCTACCAGATCCGTTGAGTTTCTCTAGTTATTGATTTTTGTTTCAAATTTCCAGCATCCGCAGTTTTTTATTTTGTGTAAATTATTGTGATGCCCTTGTTGCTCATATTGACTTACCACAATGTCCTAATTCTCGCACAGGCTTGTGATGAATCATTGTGGTGTTTTTTTTTAACATTATTCATTGCGAGTGATGGAGTTGGATTGGGTTTTGGTAATGACTCACACTGACATTGTCACCACTCACAGTGGGGTTGCTCTGATGCTCCTGTTTATCATCCTGGTTCATTGCTATTTAATGTTTCTGTGCAATGACTCGATGCTCAGAGGAGTTTGCTACCGTTTGCTAATTTCATGCAACATTTTCACACAATGCAAGTGATTCTCTCTGGAATGATGAGGCAGAATGTTTTCAGAGCTGAAGAATTGAAATCACCCCTCATCAGTGCACTGAGGGAGAAAATATTATTTTAAATTTAGCTCAACAGAGGAAGGAAGAGTGATCATTTCTAAACTATTCTTGTATTGTCCTAGACATCCAGCTGAACCATCTGAGATGTCTTATAGAATCATTACCACCAATCCATTGTTTGTATCAAAATAAGTGATTGAAAGGACATTCACACAACAGCATTGGCAGACTGAGGAGACAATGGCCTAATGGTATTGATCAGAACATTGAGCATTTTCAATGGTTCATTTGATTAAAAACCCTGGAAAATAATAAAGTTCTTGCAGAGGTAGAGGATACAGCAGGCTATGCAGGTTCAATCCACCTTATTGTGCAAAGGCTGAGCATTTGCATTTTTCTGTATTTTTGGATTGAGGACTTAAATAGGGAAAGGAGACTGCTTCAAATGAAGGAAATTGTGTAAGGAGAAGCTGCTGTTCTAAAACAAGTTACTGGATCTCACTGTGAGTTGTGTTTACACTGTTACCTTGTTCAAGCAGTGGGTTCATGTTTAGGGTTGGAGTTAAGGTTTGATTTAGGGTTAGGGTTAGTGTTAGGGTCATGTACAGAGTCAGGGTTAGGAACAGGGTCAGGGTTAGGGTTAGGATCGGGGTCAGGGTCAGGTTTAGGATTAAGGTTAGGTTCAGGGTCAGAGTTAGTGTTAGTCAGGGTTGAGGATAGGGTTTGAAGGGGAAGATGAGGGTTAGTGTTAGGGTTAGAATTAGTGTTTGTGTTAGGAGTTGGCTTAGGGTTATGGTTAATGTTAGGATCAGTGTTAAGGATAGGATTAGTAGAGGAGGATTAGGATTAAGAGATAGTAGGAACTGCAGATGCTGGAGAAGGGTCGAGGTCTGAAACGTCAGCTTTTCTGCGCCTCTGATGCTGCTTGGTCTGCTCTGTTCATCTAACTCCACACCTTGTTATCTAGGATTAGGCTTAAATTGGTTTTTCCCTTAAATCCCCTTCAAACCATTTGCTCCTTCCCTTATAAATGAGTCCCCCAGGATTGGAGCTGTCCAGTAAGAGGGACGGTTTCTCCCTATCTACCTGCCTATGTCCTTCTAAATTTTGCACAGGTCAACCAGATCCACCCTCAGCCTTTTCTGTTCTATGGAAAACAACTCCCATATCTCTCTTCATCACTGAATTGTTCCATCACAGACAATATCTTGGTGAATCTCCTCTGCACCCTGCCCAATGCAATCCCATCCTTTCTTTAATGTGAGGACCAGAGCTGTACATAGTACTCCAGCTGTAACATGGTGAATCTGGGGATAAACAGCTGGGTAAGTGCCTGAGGAGCGGGGTCAGTCAGAATGAACCCGGGTTGGCAGGTTGGTTTTGTGTGGGGAAGGCTGTATCTTACAAACTTGGTTGACATTTTTCAGGAATTGACAAAGACAATTAATGAGGGCAGGGCAGTAGGTGTTGTCTATATGAACTTTAGCAAGATCCATCATAGCAAAATGTCAAGTCACATAGTGAGCTGGTAAGACACAGAACTGGCCTGGTCACATAAGATAGAGAGTATGGTTGGAAAAGTGTTTTTCTAACTAAAGATCTGTGACCAGTGGTGTTCCGCAGGGAACAGTGCTGGGACCCCTGTTGTTTGTAATCTATATAAATGATTTGGCAGAGAATGTAAGTGGCCTGATTAGTAAGTTTGTGGATGGCAGAAAGGCTGGGGGAGCTGTGGATAGTGAGGAGGAATGCCAGGGGATACAGCAGGGTGTAGGTAGGCTGGGGACTTGGGCAGAGACACGGCAGGTGGTGTTTAATCCAGACAAATGCTAAATGATGCATTTTGGAAGATCGAATGCAGGAGTGAAATATATAATGAGTGGCAGAATCTTTAGTAGCCTCAACATACAGAGGGACCTAGGCGTACAGGGCTATTGTTCCCCGAAAGTGGCAAGACAAGTGGATAATGTGGTCAAGAAGGCATATGGCATGCTTGCCTTCATTTACCAGAGCATAGAGTAAAAATTTAGCAAGTCATATTGAGGCTGTATAGAACTTCAATTGCACCATGTTTGGAATATTGAGTATGGTTCTGACCACGATAGTACCAGATGGGTGTAGAGGCTTTACAGAGGGTACAGACACAGTTTATCAGTATGTTGCCCGGGTGACCTGATAGAAGTTTACAATATTATAAGGGTCATGAATAGAATAGATAGTTCGGGTCTTTTCTCAGGGTAGAAATGTCATTTTCTTTCCCGTATTCCTTCACAGGACGAGGGTGTTGCTGAACAGGCAGCATTTATTGTCCATCTCTAATTGCCCAGAGGGCAGTTAAGAGTCAACCACATTGCTGTGGGCCTGGAGTCACATGTAGGCCAGACCAGGTAGGGATGGCAGTTTCCTTCCCTAAAGGACATTAGTGAATTACTAGAGGACATAGGTTTAAGGTTAAAGGGGTGAGATTAAAGGAGCTGTGAGAGGCATGTTGTTTTTACACGGAGGGTGGTGAAATGCCTGGAATGCACTGCCAGAGGAGGTGGTGGAGATGGATACAACAGCAACATTTAAGAGGCATCTCGACAGATACACGAATAGGCAGCGAATAGAGGGATACAGACCACATAGAGGCAAAAGGTTTTCCATTTAAAAAGGTGCCACGTGCCAGAGCAGTCTTGGTGGGCTGAAGGGCCTGTCTTGTGCTGAGCTGTTCTTTACTTTTGTGATGTTCGATCACGGCTCGATCACAACCTTGCTCTTATATTCAATAAATAGCAGTTTCTTGTCAAATGCAGAAAATTGGTCAATGCTTTCCATCATTCCAAGTTCATCAGGTCAGAAACATTGGGGACGTTATGTAATTTAATCGGGAACTTTATGTAATTGAATTAAATCTTTAAGGATTGTGAGGGCCCCATGAGGATTGCAGCTCCAGTATCATTGTACTTACACACTTAGGCCATAACACTCAACAAACAACACTTTACAGAAAAGATTCTGATTGGAAGAGGCTTTAGATGAAAAAGTTCAGAACATTTGTATTGAAAGTGAGGTACTGTGGAATCACAACACAAGAGCCATCATTGCACATCGCGTCAGCTACACTACAGTACTACTTTACACACAGCTCCAAAAATGCGTTTGTATCTGTATTGTGGAGAGTACGTTCCATACTGAGCGGGTTAAGCCACTTACTGAATGACAGCTTGATGGCATTTCACAAACTGTGAGGACTAGCTTAACTAATCTGGAGAGTTCCTGATAACATGTCAACACTGATATACAGGTGCAGCCGTCTAAAGGTTAGAATATTGAGCAACCTATTCAGGTCACACGGCTGTAAATGGTGAAATGGAATTGTGTCAGTTTGGTTATTTGTGGCTGAGGCCAGAGTAAGGGCTGCACTGAATTATAAAAAGCAAATGACCTTCAGGAAAAGGAGGTTATCTCTTGTCCTGGGGTTGCCCAAGCATGACTCTAACTTCACTCTGTTAAAGCAATGATAGCCAACCAATTATACTAAAGCAAATGGCAGCCTGCACGAGCCACAGGTTAAATTCCAGCAGGAAATCACTGACAGCAGGATCACATGGGGTATGAAGCTCAAGTCTCCTTGAGCCATAGCATACAGATCTTCCCAGTGCATAAAAAAAACTACTCAGGCCATTATACAATAATAACTTCCCACTGGAGTAACATCACTGCCCAAACACAAGCCCTGAAGCAGGAGGTTGGCGTAGATACCGAACAGAGGGCATTCCTGCCTCTGGGGGTCCTGGGGCATCGTTAATGAGGACAAGTTGCTGAATGATGGTGTGACCCTTATCTGGGGAGTTTATAGACGAGCTGATGAACTGCACAATTTCAGCCTGTGTCTGTAGCAATTTTATACAGAATTCACATCCTTCTGAGTGGATGCACACATGCAAGTTGCAGTTTCCTTGAACATGAACAGGTTTCCAGGCTGGATCAGAGGGTAATTCAGTGTCCCCCAACTTGAATGAGTCTGGAGTCACATTTAGACTGGACTCGGTAAGAAAAGTATGTTTCCCTGTGTAAGAGTCAATGGGTGGTTAAAATGATTGGATGGCAGGATTCTTGGCAGTATGGAGGAACAGAGGGATCTTGGGGTCCACGTCCATAGATCCCTCAAATTGCTACCCAAGTTGATAGGGTTGTTAAAAAGGTGAACAGCTTTCATTGGCAGGGGAATTGAGTTTAAGAGCCATGAGGTAATGCTGCAGCTCTATAAAACTCATGTTAGACCACACAGGCGATATTGTGTTCAGTTCTGGTAACCTCATTATAGAAAAGATGTGGATGCTGTAGAGACAGCGCAGAGGAGATTTACCAGGATGTTGCCTGGACTGGAGGGCAGGTCTTATGAGGAAAGGTTGAGGGAGCTAGGGCATTTCTCACTAGAACGAAGAAGGATGAAAGGTGACTTGATAGAGATGTACAAGATGGCGAGAGGCGTAGATAAAGAAAATGGTTAGCCAGAGACTTTTTCCCAGGGCAGAAATGACTATTATGAGGGGACATAATTTTAAGGTGATTGGAGGAAGGTATAGGGGAGATGTCAGAGGTAGGTTCTTCTCACAGAGAGTGGTGGGCGTGTGGAATGTGCTGCTGGCAGTGGTAGTGGAGTCAGGGACTTTAGAGGCTTTTAAACGACTCTTGGATCGGCACATGGAGGATAGTAAAACGTAGAGTCTGCAGGGTAGTTTGATCTTATAGTAGGATAATAAGTTGGCACCACATCGTGGGCCAAAGGGCCTGTACTGTGCTATGCTCTAATAATTGCAGATATTTTTATAACAGCATTACAGGCTTTAAATTCCAAATTTCTCTAAATGAACACAAATGTCACCAGCCTCTAGAGCGGATTTTGGCTCCTTGACCTTAAAACATTAGTCTGCCCCTTAGGATTATTCACTAGGTGACATGCCCATCATACCTGGCACCGCTGTGTATTCTGTGTGTGCTAATGGAAGATAGATGTAATCAAGGTGAGTTCATCAGAAGGTGTTAGTGTGAGTTTCTAAAGGGTAAATCACAGTGGTCCATCTTTCTGGAATTTTCTTTTTGAAGAGATAACAGGGACACTTAATGAGGGTAATGTTGTTGCTGTGGTGTGCATGGATTTCCAGAAGGCATTTTGAATTAGTGCCACACTACAGGCTCAAGAGGAAAGTTAGAGGTCATGGTCTAAAAGGGATATTAATAACATGGATACAGAATTGTAAGAGTGACAGGAAACAGAGAATAATGGTCCGAGGATAGTTTTCAGTCGGGATGAAGGTTTGTGTTAGAGATCTCCAGGTTTCCATATTGGGGGCCTGGCTTTTTGTGATAGACATTCATTATCTGGATCTTGGTGTGCAGGGGAAATTTTAAAGTTTGAAGATGATACAAAAATATCAACTGTGGGAGGACAGTGTGGAAGCCCAAAAGGCCATTGAGAAATTAGTGGGGTGGGCAGATGGATGGCGGATGAGGTTTAATGCAGAGAAATGTGAGGTGATGCACTACACTCAAGAACAGGAGGGGGCACGAGAAAGGCTTGGCAGAAGGAATCCGGGAAAACACAAAGGCATTTTACACTTACGTGAGGAATAAGAGAATGGTCAAAGAAAGAGTAGGGCCGATCAGGGATAGCATAGGGAACTTGTGTGTGGAGCTTGAGGAGGTAGGGGAAGCCCTAAATGAGTTTTTTGCTTCTGTCTTTACGAAAGAAACGAACTTTGTAGTGAATGAAACCTTTGAAGAGCAGGTGTGCATGCTGGAATGGATAGAGATAGACGAAGCTGATGTGCTGAAAATTTTGTCAAACATTAAGATTGACAAGTCGCCAGGCCCGGATCAGATTTGTCCTCGGCTGCTTTGGGAAGCGAGAAATGCAATTGCTTCGCCACTTGCGAAGATCTTTGCATCCTCGCTCTCCACTGGAGTCGTACCTGAGGACTGGAGAGAGGCAAATGTAATTCCTCTCTTCAAGAAAGGAAATAGGGAAATCCACGGCAATTATAGACCAGTAAGTCTCACGTCTGTCGTCTGCAAGGTGTTAGAAAGGATTCTGAGGGATAAGATTTATGACCATCTGGAAGAGCATGGCTTGATCAAATACAGTCAACACGGCTTTGTGAGGGGTAGGTCATGCCTTACAAACCTTATCGAGTTTTTTGAGGATGTGACTAGAAAGGTTGATGAGGGTCGAGCTGTGGATGTGGTGTATATGGACTTCAGTAAGGCATTTGATAAGGTTCCCCATGGTAGGCTCATTCAGAAGGTCAGGAGGAATGGGATACAGGGGAACTTAGCTGCTTGGATACAGAATTGGCTGGCCAACAGAAGACAGCGAGTGGTAGTAGAAGGAAAATATTCTGCCTGGAAGTCAGTGGTGAGTGGGGTTCCACAGGGCTCTGTCCTTGGGCCTCTACTGTTTGTAATTTTTATTAATGACTTGGACGAGGGAATTGAAGGATGGGTCAGCAAGTTTGCAGACGACACAAAGGTCGGAGGTGTCGTTGACAGTGTAAAGGGCTGTTGTAGGCTGCAGCGGGACATTGACAGGATGCAGAGATGGGCTGAGAGGTGGCAGATGGAGTTCAACCTGGATAAATGCGAGGTGATGCATTTTGGAAGGTCGAATTTGAAAGCTGAGTACAGGATTAAGGATAGGATTCTTGGCAGCGTGGAGGAACAGAGGGATCTTGGTGTGCAGATACATAGATCCCTTAAAATGGCCACCCAAGTGGACAGGGTTGTTAAGAAAGCATATGGTGTTTTGGCTTTCATTAACAGGGGGATTGAGTTTAAGAGTCGTGAGATCTTGTTGCAGCTCTATAGAACTTGGGTTAGACCGCACTTGGAATACTGCGTCCAGTTCTGGGCGCCCTATTATAGGAAAGATGTGGATGCTTTGGAGAGGGTTCAGAGGAGGTTTACCAGGATGCTGCCTGGACTGGAGGGCTTATCTTATGAAGAGAGGTTGACTGAGCTCGGTCTCTTTTCATTGGAGAAAAGGAGGAGGAGAGGGGACCTAATTGAGGTATACAAGATAATGAGAGGCATAGATAGAGTTGATAGCCAGAGACTATTTCCCAGGGCAGAAATGGCTAGCACGAGGGGTCATAATTTTAAGCTGGTTGGTGGAAAGTATAGAGGGGATGTCAGAGGCAGGTTCTTTACGCAGAGAGTTGTGAGAGCATGGAATGTGTTGCCAGCAGCAGTTGTGGAAGCAAGGTCATTGGGGTCATTTAAGAGACTGCTGGACATGTATATGGTCACAGAAATTTGAGGGTGCGTACATGAGGATCAATGGTCGGCACAACATTGTGGGCTGAAGGGCCTGTTCTGTGCTGTACTGTTCTATGTTCTATGTTCTAACAACTGAAAGAGAATATAAAATTGCAGCTACAATTCTGAAGCGGGTGCAGGAGCAGAGTGAACTGGGTGTATAGGTGCACAGATCAGTGACGGCAGCAGGACAGGGAGACAGAGCAAGCAATAAGCCAGACAGTATCCTTGGCTTTATCAACAGGCACATAGAGGACAAGAGCATGGAGGTGATGTTGAACTTGTAAAGGCCACTCGTTAGACCCTAGCTGGAATATTGTGTACAGTTGTGGATACCACATTATAGGACAGATGTAAACACATTGGAGAGAGTGCAGAAGCAATTTACGAGAATTGTTGCAGGAATGAGAAACTTCAGCAATGAGGATAGATTGGAGAGATTGGATCTGTTCTCCTTGGAGAGAAGAAGGCAGAGAGGAGATTTGACCATGCTTTTCAAGATCATGAGCAGGGAATGGATAGAGTAGATCAGAAGAAGCTGTTCCCACTTGTAAAAGAAACAAGAACATGAGGGCCAACGATTTAAGGAGATGTGCAAATGAAGTAAGGACAATGTAGGAAAAAAGCCTTTTCAACCCAGCGAGTAGTTAGGGTATGGAATGCACTGCCTGGAAATGTGGCAGAAGCAAGTTCAAATGAGATAGTCAAGAGAGGCATTTGATGATTGCTTGGATAGAAATGATGTGCAGGGGTATGGGGAAAAGGCAGGAGACTGGCTATAGGGGATAGAACTGGTGTAAGATCCCAACACCAAATGATCTCGTTCTGCACTGTAATAATTTTGTGATGGTGTAAAACCCCAATTGCCCTTCAACTGCATACAGTAAAAAAAAGACACACAGTTGACACTTTTCCTCATTTATATTAATGATTTGGGCTTAGAAGCTGATGATACAATACCAATAATACCAGGGGGCCTTTTACACACAGCTGAGATCCCAGATTGCAACTCAAAGAACAAGAACTAAGAAAATTAAAGCACAGGAACAGGCCCTTCGGCCCTTAAGCCTGCACCGATCGAGGTCCTCTGTCTAAACCAGTCATCTATTTTCTAATGGTCTGTGTCCATTTGCTCCCTGCCCATCCATGTACCTGTCCAAATATATCTTAAAAGACACTATCGTGTCTGCATCTACCACCTCCGCTGGCAACGCATTCCAGGCTTCCACCACCCTCTGCGTAAAGAACTTTCCACGCATATCTCCCTTAAACTTTCCTCCTCTCACTTTGAACTCATGGCCCCTAGTAATTGAGTCCCGCACTCTGGGAAAAAGCTTTTTGCTATCCACCCTGTCTATACCCCTCATGATTTTGTAGACCACAATCAGGCCGCCCCTCAATCTCTGTCTTTCTAATGAAAATAATCTAATCTACGCAACTTTTCTTCATAGCTAGCACCCTCCATACCAGGCAACATCCTGGTGAACCTCCTCTGCACCCTCTCCAAAGCCTCCACATCCTTTTGGTAATGTGGCGACCAGAACTGTACACAGTACTCTAAATGTGGCCGAACCAAAGTCCTATATAACTGTAACATGACCTGCCAAATCTTGTACTCAATACCCCAATGAAGGAAAGCATGCCTTATGCCTTCTTGACCACTCCATCCACCTGCGTTGCCACCTTCAGGGAACAATGGACCTGAACACCCAGATCTCTCTGTGAATCAATTTTCTCCGGAGCTCTTTTATTTACTGTATAGTTCGCTCTTGAAATAGATCTTCCAAAATGCATCACATAGAACATAGAACATAGAACATTACAGCACAGTACAGTCCCTTCGGCCCTCGATGTTGCGCCGACCTGTCATACCGATCTCAAGCCCATCTAACCTACACTATTCCATGTACGTCCATATGCTCATCCAACAACGACTTAAATGTACCTAAAGTTGGCGAATCTACTACCGTTGCAGGCAAAGTGTTCCATTCCCTTACGACTCTCTGAGTAAAGAAACCACCTCTGACATCTGTCCTATATCTTTCACCCCTCAAATTAAAGCTATGCCCCCTCGTGCTCGCCGTCACCATCCGAGGAAAAAGGCTCTCCCTATCCACCGATCAAACCCTCTGATTATTTTATATGTTTCAATTAAGTCACCTCTCAACCTTCTTCTCTCTAACAAAAACAGCCTCAAGTCCCTCAGCCTTTCCTCGTAAGACCTTCCCTCCATACCAGCCAACATCCTAGTAAATCTCCTCTGCACCCTTTCCAAAGCTTCCACATCCTTCTTATAATGCGGTGACCAGAACTATACGCAATACTCCAAGTGCGGCCGCACCAGAGCTTTGTACAGCTGCAGCATAACCTCTTGGTTCCAAAATTCGATCCCTCTATTAATAAAAACTAAAACACTGTATGCTTTCTTAACAGCCCTGTCAACCTGGGTGGCAACTTTCAAGGATCTGTGTACATGGACACAGAGATCTCTCTGCTCATCTACACTGCTAAGAACCTTACCATTAGCCCAGTACTTTGCCTTCTGGTTACTCCTACCAAAGCGCATCACCTCACACTTGTCTGCATTAAACTCCATTTGCCACCTCTCAGACCAGCTCTGCAGCTTATCTATGTCTCTCTGCAACCTACAGCATCCTTCGTCACTATCTACAACTCCACCGACCTTAGTGTCGTCTGCAACTTTGCTAACCCATCTTTCTATGCCCTCATCCAGGTCATTTAGAAAAATGACAAACAGCAGTGGACCCAACACCGACCCTTGTGGTACACCACTAGTAACTGGTCTCCAGGATGAACATTTCCCATCAACTACCACCCTCTGTCTTCTTTCAGCAAGCCAATTTCCGATCCAAACTGCTATATCTCCCACAATTCCATTCCTCCACATTTTGTACAATAGCCTACTGTGGGGAACCTTATCGAATGCCTTGCTGAAATCCATGCATTTGCCTCGCAAATCACCTCGCATTTGCCTGGGTTGAGCTCCATCTGCCATTTCTCCGTCCAACTCTCCAATCTATCAATATTCTACTGCTTTACTGTAACGATGAAGCGCATGCACATCCAAACCAATCCCAGTATTAATGTGAAATTGACTTGCGAGCAAAACCTGCTGCCTTGTTATTCCCTGAGCTCCTATCAAAGCTACGCTTGGAGCAGGACCTTGTTATGTGTTCCCCTTTCTCAGTTGTTGCTGTAGCATATTTGCCTTCTCAATGCCTCTCTTACAGATGTGAGGCTCAAAAAATCACACAACACCAGGTTATAGTCCAACAGATTAATTTGAAAGCACAAGAATTCAGAGCTCAGCCCCTTCATCATGTGTAGTAGGAGTAAGATTCCGAAAGTTTGTGTTTTGAAATAAACCTGTGGGACGATGGACTGGTGTCATGTGACTTCTGACTGTGTCCACCCCAGACCAACACAGGCACTTCCACATCATGGCAGATGTTTAAGAGTAAATTGTCATTTCTCTTCAGATTGAAAAAGCATTTGAGGTCGAATTCGTGAAGTTTACATTGTACAGCACCATTTTAATATTGTGTTTTTTTTTAAAGTACTTCATTTCGTGAGATGGCAGAGGCAGCACGGTGGCTCCGTGGTTAGCACTGCAGCCTCACAGCACCAGGGGCCCAAGTTTGATTTCATCCTCACGTCACTGTTTGTGTGGAGTTTGCGCATTCCCCCCGTGTCTGTGTGAGTTTGCTCCAGTTTTCTCCCACGGTCCAAAGATGTGCAGGTTAGGTGGACTGGCCATGTTAAGTTGCCCGTAGTGTTCAGGGATGTGCAGATTAGGTGGGTTATAGGAGGATGGGCCTGGGTGGGATGCTCCAAGGATCACTGTGAACTTATTGGGCTGAAGGGCCTTCTCCCACACCACAGGAGCTCTAAGTAATTATGCTAAGTACCGTGGATTTTTTTAAAAAAGAAATTAAACATATTATTTAGTATTAGATTATTTTTCTACATTGATGCTAGGAGTATAAGTCTCCTTTACTGAGGTGACACATGCGCGCTGGCCGCAAGCCACATCATCCAGTTTGGCAATGTATACTCAGAAAAATAGACCTCAAATCTTTTCTCAAACTCAAGAGAAATGTCAATATACTCTTAAACATGTGTGAAGGAGGCATTAATGATTTTCCAAGTGCGCATTGCCAAATCAGGATGGTGTGGCTTGTAAGCAGCACACTCTGGGATGTTACATGTGCCACATCAGTGAACAATCATCCTTGCCCTTTAGAAAATTGATCCAACACTAAACGGTATGTTTATATTTTTCAAAAAAAATTCATAGCACACAGAACAATTGTTTGAGTCTGTCCCACAAAATAAAGCACTTAAAAAAAGCACAATTTTGAAGCGATGCTGCGCAATGTATACTTGATGAAATAGACCTCAAATGCTTTGCCAATCTCAAGAGCAATGTCAATTTACTCTCTAACATCTGCAGGCGAGGTATTGAAAAGATGCAAATGCTACAGCAACAACTGAGAAAGGGGAATACGTGACAATGTCCTGCTCCAGTTGTAACTTTGATGAGAGATCGGGGAATCACTAGACAGCAGGTTTTTTGGTTGCACATTGATATGGATGAATGCTGGGGATTGGTTTATCCCGTTTCCCAGTTACAGTGAAATGGAGTGAAAAGGTCACACCAAGAGGATTGGGAGACATTGTGCCAAGTTGATTTCCTGAGGTGTGGTTTTGGGGGGTGGCAACACTAAGTCAGTAACAAAGGAATCCTCGTCCAATAAAGGCACAAGTACATTCCTCACTGATAGCCCGACCCTTACATTTAGTCAGAAAGGGTTTATGGAGTTAGCTCAACCCCGGCCAAACAGCAATGGCAGAGTGTGATGGGAAGTTACTTCAATCAGTTTTGAATTACTAATGATGCTCTCTCTTTTCAGGAACAGCAGGTTGTTCTGTTAATGCACTGGTACAGCTGAGCTGCAGAGGTACAAGCCTGCTGTTGGCGAGACACTTCCCAACCTTGTTCCAAGCCTGCCCTTTGAGCATGTGATTTTCAAAAGGATAATAAGGCATTGGAGAAGTTTCAGTGAAGATTGTCAATAATTATCTGTGAAGTTTACGTTATGCGCAGGCTGGTAGTATGTGTGTTCTGACTGGAAAAGGGAATATAATCCCAATCTTCCAGTTCTAAAGAAGATTCCTATCAAACTTGAAATATTAACTCTGTTTCTCTCTAACAGAGGCTGCCAGGCTTGCTGAGTTTCTCCAGCATTCTCTGCTTTTATTTCTGACTTTCAGCATCTGCGAAGTTAGTTTTTATTTGGTCCTTACCTTTAATCTGCTGGAGAAACAAGACCGTTTAAAAGTTGAATGTGTGGTTGTGGCAACCAGAACACATGAGAATAACGCTGGCACGCTTCATACAAGATTAAAGATTTGAAGAAAAGCATACTCCCACTGAGTATTCACTGTGCTGTTCTAATGCGATGAATGTTTACTCCTAGCAGGAAGCCTCACCCACTCAAAATGCACATTAACAAACCCAGCCCAGACTCCCAGCCATTCTCAGTGTCGACACCTGTGGATCTCAGCAGGCACTTTGTTTAGAACAAGATTTCCAGCTTGGTGTGTGAATTGAAAATGCTGACCCTGGAAACTTAGTCTGAACCTGAGAAATAGCTAATACTGTAACACCATGCCACAGAAGTAAAGCACAGAAACTGAACGCTTGATGCAAATGGTCTGTGCTGGGGTTAGTGCTTCAAGTGAGCCATCTCTCATCCTCTGTGTATTCTCTTATTCACTTCATAACGAAACCTTCTGATGTATTTCTTGCAAGTTTCCTGCAAGCCTATTTGTTCTATTCACCTTAAATGCACCAGAGGTCATAGAGTCATGGAGATCAACAGCATGGAAAAGAAATGGTGTTGGCATCAATGAAAATCAGCCACCTAAATATTCAAATCCCGTTTTCCTGCCCTCGTTCCATGTTCTGGTCAGTTTGTGGGTCAAAGTATTTTTGCAGAATTCTTTATTTAATTCTTTGTTTCGATCTTACACCTCCCCATTCTGCACACCCCTCACTTGCAAATATTCATATATATGATATTTAACTACTATTTAACATTTAAGGAGCTCTATTAGATCACACCTCCACGTTCACTTTCCTAATATAAAGATGCCCAGTCTGTTTGGCCATTCCCATAACTGTAACCTCTTAGGTCTGTGATCATCCTTGTAAATCTTTTAGGGTCTTTCTCTGGTACATCTGTACCTGCTCGGGAATACAGCATGTAGCGGTGCGCACGGTACTCCAAGTGTTCAGTAATCAAGGTTAATATCATTTGGCTACTCGTCAGTTATATTCCTAAGGGATAGTCTCTGTCTAATGACCTCATCCAGACTATATTGAACACAACTGGGATCAGCTAATGTCTGAGAGTATGTTCCATCTAGAATCTGCTAAAGTGAGCCTTTAATCTGTTAGTGACACTTATTTCAATGCAGGCTGTGATGGATTATCCAGTTACAATACACTGTTGTTGTTAGTATTTCCGTTATCTCACATAATGAACACAGTAATTAAGCTGTACTCTGGAGTGAATATTTTTATCAATATGATGCTGTATAGTCATGGTCCTGGCACCGTGATAATGATGGTCTATGCAATCAGTAATAATTGAATGAGTGTGTGAGAAAACATTTGTAAATGTCTGGAATATTGCCTTACTTTGTAAGGAAGTTTGAATGAACCCTCAATGGAAATAGAGAAAACATGGTGTAGAGCCGGATGAACACAGCAGGCCAAACAGCATCAGAGGGACAGGAAAACTGACGTTGTGGGTCGAGACCCTTCTTCAGAAAATGGAAATATATGTCTTGGATTCAAGCCAAGGGAGAGAGCTTTCACAGGGGTCTCTAAAACAACATATCACAGGCACCTGGTGATCCCAGTCCAGGGGATTGGACACAGTCAGTTAGGTGGGTGTGGGTGGGTGCAGTGCAGAGTCAGGATCTGCTCCTCATTAAGAGGTGGATGGTGAACAGACCATACCCCTGCCCTGAGTCTTTCTGCCCGATTGGGGCTGGTGTTACCCCAGGGTGAGAGAAATGGGGATTAGAGACAGTGATGGTGACAGGGTGCTGCTGTTACTGTAGGTATAGGTGGAGTGGGTGCCCTGAGTGAGCAGCACAGAGGGCAGGCAGGGTACCAGGAGGGCAGTTGGGTGGGTGAGGCTGAGGGTGAGGGAGGCAGGATGTTACAGGTGGCAGTGAGAGGGAGTGAGCATGAGCCTTGCTGGGAGGCCGAGACGGAGTGAGGGTGAGGTATCAGAGAGAAGATATTGGCACTGACCCTGACTGAGCGGAGAAGGTCATTGACCTACATCACTGGGCATTCCCACAGATGACGGAGACTGTCCTGGCCCTGGGGGTGGGGTGCACCCTGGGACCAGGCTGAACATGGGCAGGTGTTGGGGCCTCCTCGGCTGGTTCCCGGGGGGAAGGGTAAGCCCCTTCTCTGCTGGCCCTGGGGGAAGGGAAGCTCCTCCTCTGCCCCACCCCATCCAGCAGCAGCTCCAGGTCCCTGCTGATAAGGCAGGGCACTGATACCACCTGCCCCACCCCTGACTGTCACGTCCATGGGCAAATATCAGGGTCCAGAGAGAGGGAGTATGTTTGGGTCACAGCAGGGTGTTATAGATGGCAGGGGCACGGTGATTCTGTCTTTTGGCAGGTATTCACTGAGTGACGAGATGTCCCAGGACCAGTGCTTGCTAAGATGGAGCTGGATATCATTGAGGATGGGGAGATAGACTTTTAAGGCAGTTTGGTAAGATACAGAGAGAGACCTCACGGGGTGTCACAGCAGCAAACCTTCCAAAGAGCTCCAGCCAACTCAGGCTTAGCCAAGAAAACTGTAAGATTCAGGTCTTAGTTTGCTTCATTGTTTTACAAAAGGGTATCTAGAGGTTCCAGAAACATCCCTCAAATCTGGCCTGACTTCATCACATCAACAGGAACAAAAATCAGACATTCCTGCCCACATTTCCAGCCACTGACTGAAATGTTACAACTGGTCAGTTGGAGATGGTGATGGACACTTGGCACCACCTTGACCAATTTTGGTGCAATGTGTAAGGTCCTTCAGTGGGAGTAAATGTACATTGCATTTTATAATGTGTAATAATAGTTACATTAAACGTGAAGTGGCTTTTAATTTGTTTTTTGCAGCAAAAGGAACAAACCCAGCCTATGGAGTCAGTGTCAGACAGCATGCAAGTTTCTGTCACACTGCCCACAACAGCAAGTGTAAAATCTCACGGCCTGTTTTCAGTGATTTAAATTTAAATGGTGTCATAATAGCAACAATAGTAGCTTTTAAATAATGTTTAAAAAATAAGAAGCAATGTAACAACCTTTAAATGCTGATTTGACTTTGTCCTCTCCTCCAAGTAATTCAGTCCAAAGATGTGCAGGCTGGGTGGATCGGCCGTGCTAAATTGCCCGTAGGGTTCAGGGGTGCGTAGATTAGGTGGGTTATAGGGGCTGGGACAAAAACAAAGTTGCTGGTAAAGCTCAGCAGGTCTGGCAGCATCTGTGGAGGAGAAGACAGAGTCAATGGGCCCGGACCCGAAACATTAACTCTGTTTTCTCCTCCACAGATGCTGCCAGACCTGCGCAACTTTGTTTTTGTTCCTGATTTACCGCATCCGCAGTTCTTTTGGTTTTTATTATACGGGATGGGTCTGAGTGGGATGTTCTAAGGGTCAGTGTGGACTTGTTGGGCCGAAGGGCCTGTTTCCACACTGTTGGGATTCTGTGCTACTATGATCATTCATGAAATTGGGAACTATTGCTTTCAATAGTGAACTTAGTGCAAACTTTTATACTAGTTTCTTATTTGTTTTTGACACTGATTACAATGTTTCATGGGCAAATTATCTTAGAGCATATAAATGCAGCTGAATAAACAAAAGGTACATAATGAAGCAGCTCCTGATTGTTCCTGGAGTCGTGATGTGTCAACTTCTAGATTCCCCTGAGGTGAATTAAACAAAAAGTAAAATACTATTTTCTCCAAAAGCAAAGACAACTGGCAAATTAATAAAATGTGAAGCTGGATGAACACAGCAGGCCCAGCAGCATCTCAGGAGCACAAAAGCTGACGTTTCGGGCCTAGACCCTTCATCAGAGATGAACAACTGGCAAATTGTGGTTCTTGCGTCGAACACCAGCTTGGTGCACAAGCTGCCAGGCTGTATTAAGCAGATTATATATTTTTTGGATATTTTCCTTATCAGCCTGGTCAGAGATGTTATCCAGAGGTAGAGCCGTCATGAAGAATCACACATAAAAAGATGCACTTCAGGAAGAAAGGAGGTGAACATGCTCCATCTATATCAACTGAGCTGTTGTTAAGAGGGTGGGCAGTGTCAGGTTCCTCAGAGAGACAATAACTGACTACCTGCCCTGGACACCCCATGTATCTGCGAAGGCCAAGAAGGCACAACAACGCTTCTTCTTCCTCAGGTAGCTCCGGAAATTCAGCATGTCCGTAAGGTCCCTCACCAACCTCTACAGATGTCCCACTGAAAGCAAACTGCCCGGGTACATAACAGCCTGGTACGGCAACTGCTCTGCCCAGGACCGTAAGAAACTACAGAAGGTGGTGTACACAACCCAGACCATCAGGGAAGCCAATCTCCCATCCATGGGCTCCATTCACATGGCTCCCTGTCATGGAAAGGCTGCCAACATCATCAAAGACCCATCCCACTTGGTAATGGTCTCCTGGAACCTCTTCCATCAGGCAGAAGATACTGAAGCTTGAATAAACACACCAACAGGTTCAAGAACTTCCCTGCCGTTATCAGGCTGATGAATGGGCTCTCTAACTTCAAGTAATATTGCTCTTGCTTTGTGCCTCTCCTGTGCAGTGTAACCCTGTCTGCCTCACTCTGTCTAAACACCCTGTGATCTATATGTCCTTGTTTGCTATGATCTGCCCGTACTGCTCACAAAACAAAACTTTTCACTGTACTTAGGTACATGTGCCTGTAATAAATCAGATCAAAATGTATAGGCGCAGGGGTCATATTGTACCTGGGCCGAGAAAACAAACTTCATGTTAGAATCCAGACAGATTTAGACTAGATGCTGAGTGTCAAACCATTAACTAAAATATGAAAGAATAAGGAGAAATACTAGCAGCGGGCATGACCAATATCTTAATGTTAATTTAATTTAAAATGCCTTTGATTTTTTTGTATGAGTTGCACTTCACTTTCAAGGGGTCTAGTTAGATAATTTTGTTTATGAGTGAATTGATGCTCAGTAGATGATAAGCACACACTAACAATATACAGAGCAGGTAATTGATTTGTTAATGAAACAGCAACTAAAAGAAGGATGGCATACTATCTGACGAGATGATACACGATAGATTAAAACTGTCTTTATCCATCTGGTGAGAGAATATCTTATGCCATCTCATTGAGAACTGCTTGAGGGAGAAAGACTGTTCAGTTTTAACCTGAGAAGGAAGCTGGCAGCCTGAGGGTCTTCCAGCTTATTCCATTGCGGAATGAACATCGTGGTTGGGAGGAGTCAGAAAACGTTTGGCAACACTGCTCCGAGGATTTGGGGTGATGGTAATTGGATTCGGGCCTAGGAAAGATTTTGGACCTTCTGGGTGTGGAAGTGGACTGTTTGAAAGACTCACTGAGTCTTCCTAAACCCCATGTTCACCCTCATTCACCAGGACCCTCACTCCGCATGACCATTACACTCACTGTTCCTCACCCATGTTAATTCATGTTAGTTCTTGCCCCCTGCCTTCCTCACCCTCCATGACCTTTCCTGTATGCCAATCTGTGCCCATCTACTCAAACCCCCTCATGAACCCTCATACCCTCCATACCTCCTCAAGTCATCTCATATCCTCAAGGTCCAAGATGGTGGCAGGAGAGTGGGGCTGAGCCTGGGGCTCATTCATTCCTGTCAACTTTCTTTCTCTTTTTCTCCCTTATTTTCACATTTCCTAATTTCTTTTCTTCCTTTATTTCTTTGTTTTCTTTTCTTTAAGGTGGGGAGTGGTGGGTGAAGGAGGATGTCTCCAGCAGCAGCATTTCCAGCACAAGCTGGACACTGCTTCACCTCAGGCTCGGGTCTCCCGGTCAGTGAGGAGCAGGCCCCGGGCTGCCTGCCCTAGCTCAGACTTGCAGGCTGGGCTAAGGCTCAACATCCACACCTAAGCCTGGGAGCCTGAAAGAGTTGAAGCATCGGCGAAAGGGGTGGACCGCAGATCAGCAGCAGAGTCAGAAAGGGAACAGGAGGCTTTTGCCAGCCCAGCAGCAGGGTGGCTTTCAGTGGCCTGGTGTAACGGTCTCTGCATGGAATGGGAGTCTCAGCCCAAAATGACAGTCTTGGTCTAGTGTAGCAGCCTTGGTCTGGTGCAGTTGTTTTGGCCTTGTGTAGTGGTTTCGGCCTGGTGCCGTGGTCTTGGCCTGATGCCGTGGTCTTGGCCTGGTGCAGCGGTTTCGGACTGGTGCTGTGGTCTCGGCCTGGAGCAGCAGTTTCGGCCTGGTGCCGTGTTCTTGGCCTGGAGCAGCAGTTTCGGCCTGGTGTAGTGGTTTCGGCCTGGAGCAGCAGTTTCGGCCTGGTGTAGTGGTTTCGGCCTGGTGTAGCGGTCTCAGCCTGGTGTAGTGATTTCAGTGGCAGCTTGGACCGGAGCCTGTCGAGAAGCCGGTGAGTCACTGCTCTAAAAACTTACCTCATGAATAGGCGGAGGTGCACTGAGCAGGAGCGGACACGGGACTGGTGAGTAAGTGAGGTAATATATTTGTGTGGTTGCGTTACCCGAAACACTACTCGGGTAGTGTCTCCCACCCATCCTCCTCCTCGAACCGAAAAAAAGGTTCTGTGTGCCTGATTGGCAAGGTAACTAGTTTATTTTTTATTCTTTATTTTTAAACAGTCTCTTTGGGAATTTAGAATAATGGGAACGGAGGTCAGGGCAGTTGAATGTTCCTCCTGCAGAATGTGGGAGGTAAGGGTCACCTCTAGTGTCCCTGCTGGCTACATCTGCGGGAAGTGCATCCAACTCCAGCTCCTCGAAAACCGCGTTAGGGAACTGGAGCTGGAGCTGGATGAACTTCGGATCATTCGGGAGGCAGAGGGGGTTATTGAGAGGAGTTACAGGGAGGTAGTCACTCCTCAGGTACAAGAAAAAGGCAGATCGGTTACAGTCAGGGGATGGAAAGGGAACCGGCAGGCAGAGCAGGGATCCCCTGTGGCCATTCCCCTCAACAATAAGTGTACCATTTTGGATACTATTGGGGGGCAACTTACCAGGGGAAAGCGGTGGGGCACAGGTCTCTGGCACAGAGTCTGTCCCTTCTGCTCAGAAGGGATGGGGGAAGAGGAGCAGAGCAGTAGTCACTGGGGACAGATAGGAGGTTCTGTGGCAACGAGAAAGACTCACGGTTGGTGTGTGGCCTCCCAGGTGCCAGGATGCATGATGTCTCTGATCGTGTTTTTGGGATCCTTAAGGGAGAGAGGCAGCAGCTCCAAGTCGTGGTCCACATTGGCACCAATGACACAGGTAGGAAGAGAGATGGGGATTTAAGGCAGAAATTCAGGGAGCTAGGATGGAAGCTGAGAGCTAGGACGAACAGAGCTGTTGTCTCTGGTTTGTTGCCCATACCACTTGCGAGTGAGGCGAGGAATAGGGAGAGAGAGGAGTTGAACACGTTGCTACAGGGATGGTGCAGGAGGGAGGGTTTTGAATTCTTGGATAATTGGGGTTCATTTTGGGGTAGGTGGGACCTCTACAAGCAGGATGGTCTTCACCTGAACCAGAAGGGTACCGATATCCTGGGGGGGAAATTTGCTAAGGCTATTCGGGTAGGTTTAAACTAATTCAGCAGAGGGATGGGCACCAAAATTGTAGTTTGACCATAGAAAAGGTTGAGAGTAGGGAGGTCTGAAATAAAGTTTCAGGGAAGCAAGATGGCACCGGCAAGCAATACGTTGGATTGAAGTGTGTCTACTTCAATGCCAGGAGCGTCCGGAATAAGGTGGGTGAACTTGCAGCATGGGTTAGTACCTGGTACTTCAATGTTGTGGCCATTTCGGAGACATGGATAGAGCAGGGACCGGAATGGTTGTTGCAGGCTCCGGGATTTAGATGTTTCAGTAAGAACAGAGAAGATGGTAAAAGGGGGGGAGGTGTGGCATTGTTGGTCAAGGACAGTATTACAGTTGCAGAAAGGATATTTGGGGACTCGTCAACTGAGGTAGTATGGGCTGAGGTTAGAAACAGGAAAGGAGAGGTCACCCTGTTGGGAGTTTTCTATAGGCCTCCGAATAGCTCCAGAGATGTAGAGGAAAGAATAGCAAAGATGATTCTCGATAGGAGTGACAGAGGCAGGGTAGTTGTCATGGGGGACTTCAACTTTCCAAATATTGACTGGGAACACTATAGCTCGAGTACTATAGATGGGTCAGTTTTTGTCCAGTGTGTGCAGGAGGGCTTCCTGACACAGTATGTAGACAGGCCAACAAGGGGCGAAGCCACATTAGATTTGGTACTGGGTAATGACCCCGGTCAGGTGTTAGATTTGGAAGTAGGTGAGCACTTTGGTGATAGCGATCACAATTCTGTTATGTTTACTTTAGTGATGGAAAGGGACAGGTGTATAGCACTGGGCAAGGGTTATAGCTGGGAGAAAGGCAATTACGATGAGATTAGGCAAGATTTTGGGAGCATAGGATGGGAAAGGAAACTGCAGGGGATGGGCATATTAGAAATGTGGAGCTTATTCAAGGAAAAGCTCCTGTGTGTCCTAGATAAGTATGTACCTGTCAGGCAGGGAGGAAGCGGTAGAGCACAGGAGCTGCAGTTTACGAAGGAAGTGGAACCTCTGGTCAAGAGGAAGAATGCGGCTTATGTTAGGATGAGATGTGAAGTCTCAGTTAGGGCACTAGATGGCTACGAGTTAGCCAGGAAAGACCTAAAGAGAGAGCTCAGAACAGCCAGGAGGAGACATGAGAAGTTGTTGGCGGATAGGATCAGGGTAAACCCTTAAAGCTTTCTATAGGTATTTAAGGAATAAAAGAATGATGAAAGTAAGATTAGACCCAATCAAGGATAGTAGTGGTAAGTTGTGTGTGGTGTCAGATGAGATAGGCGAAGCACTAAATGAATATTTTTCAACAGTATTCACTCTAGAAAACGACAATGTTATCGAGGAGAATACTGAGATACAGGCTACTAGACTATGTGGGATTGAGGTTCACAAGGAAGAGGTATTAGAAATCCTAGAGTGTGAAGATAGATAAGTCCCCTGGGCCAGATGGGATTTATCCTAGGATCCTCTGGGAAGCCAGGGAGGAGATTGCCGAGCCTTTGGCATTGATCTTTAACTCGTCATTGTCTACAGGAATAGTGCCAGATGACTGGAGGAGAGCAAATGTGGTTCCCCTGTTCAAGAAGGGGAGTAGAGACAACCCTGGTAATTATAGACCAGTGACCCTTACCTCAGTTGTTGGTAAATTGTTGGAAAAGGTTATAAGAGATAGGATTTATAGTCATTCTAGAAAAGAATAAATTGATTAGGGATAGTCAGCACGGTTTTGTGAGGGGTAGGTCGTGCCTCACAAACCTTATTGAGTTCTTTGAGAAGGTGACCAAACAGGTAGATGAGAGTAAACTGGTTGATGTGGTGTATATGGATTTCAGCAAGGCATTCGATAAGGTTCCCCACAGTAGGCTATTGTACAAAATGTGGAGGAATGGGATTAGGGCGATATAGCAGTTTGGATCGGAAATTGGCTTGCTGAAAGAAGACAGAGGGTGGTAGTTGATGGGAAATGTTCATCCTGGAGACCAGTTACTAGTGGTGTACTGCAAGGGTCGGTGTAGGGTCCACTGCTATTTGTCATTTTTCTAAATGACCTGGATGAGGGCCGAGAAGGATGGGTTAGTAAATTTGCAGACGACACTAAGGTCGGTGGAGTTGTGGATAGCGACGAAGGATGCTGTAGGTTGCCGAGAGACATAGATAAGCTGCAGAGCTGGTCTGAGAGGTGGCAAATGGAGTTTAATGCAGACAAGTGTGAAGTGATGCACTTTGGTAGGAGTAACCGGAAGGCAAAGTACAGGGCTAATGGTAGGATTCTTTGTAGTGTAGATGAGTAGAGAGATCTCGGTGTCCATGTCCACAGATCCTTGAAAGTTGCCACCCAGGTTGACAGGGCTGTTAAGAAGGAATACAACGTTTTAGCTCTTATTAATGGAGGGATCGAGTTCCGGAACCAAGAGGTCATGTTGCAGCTGTACAAAATTCTGGTGCGGCCGCACTTGGAGTATTGTGTACAGTTCTGGTCACCGCATTATAAGAAGGATGTGGAAGCTTTGGAAAGGGTGCAGGGGAGATTTACTAGGATGTTGCCTGGTATGGAGGGAAGGTCTTACGAGGAAAGGCTGAGGGATATGAGGCTGTTTTCGTTGGAAAGAAGAAGGTTGAGAGGTGACTTAATAGAAACTTATAAAATAATCAGAGGGTTAGATCGGGTGGATAGGGTGAGCCTTTTTCCTAGGATGGTGACAGCGAGCACGAGGGGGCATAGCTTTAAATTGAGGGATGAAGGATATAGGACAGATGTCAGAGGTAGTTTCTTTACTCAGAGTGTAGTAAGGGAATGGAACGCTTTGCCTGCAACGGTTGTAGATTCGCCAACTTTAGGTACATTTAAGTCGTCATTGGACAGGCATATGACCTACATGGAATAGTGTAGGTTAGATGTGCTTCAGATCGGTATGAAAGGTCGGCACAACATGGAGGGCCAAAGGGCCTGTACTGTGCTGTAATGTTCTATGTTCTATGTTCTATGATTTCTGTCATTGAAGTAGGCACTGTGGTGGGGTGAATTATCAAACTTTTCACTGTATTTTTCACGTATAATACAAGAGACAATAACATTCTACTCTATGTGTACTATCCGAAAATTATGACCCCTTATTCCAGATTCCCCCACATGTGGAGACATCCTCTCTGTGTCTTCCTTGTTAAGTCTTTAGCATATGATATCCCTCAATTGCATCTCCTCTCATTCTTCTAAACTCCAGAGAGTATGGGCCTAAGTTGTTCAAACTCTCCTCTCAAGACAAATCCTTCAGCTCTGGAATCAATCTCGTGAAGCTCCTGTGAACAGTAGGAATGCAAGCCTGATCAAATTGCTGTTAATGCATGGAATCTCACACTGGTTTGCCAGTCTGCTACCTGTCAATGCTCACTCTCTATTACATAAGACCTGAAACCTTCAAGTGTGGTTCAGTTCCGAAGAAGAGTCACATCGGATTTCTGAAGAATGTGTCTCTTGACATTGGTTCCATGCTTTTATCTTAAAAAAATTAATTTTCACGGATGGGAAATACGCCAGTATTGCAGATCGAGCAGCCTGAGACTCTACTTTTTTAATCTAGAAAATACATTCCAAAAACAGAAATAACAACTAATTAGAGCTTAAAACCCATTGGCTAAGGGGGAATTCATATAGCTTTTGAGAAATATTGAAAACATCACCATGACAACTGAAATTTACAGCAATTCCATCCTAATATATCATGTGATAATAAAGACAACCTGACAGCTCAGAGGGGCTATTTCTTTACTGATAATCTCCAGGTAAACAGAGAACTGTTTTGGCAGACATTGGAGATGGACTACAGGGAATATTTAAGGAATAAAAGTAAAACCAGTATTCATAAACACCAAACAGCAGCACGTGCCTATCAATCTGAGCACTTCAACCCGCACTCAGTGATGGGCACTGAGCTTAGCATGTGTAACTATAAACAGGGGCATTGTGTTTCAAGAGGTACCTGGAGCAGTGACAATCAGATAATCATTTAAATGATTACAACTTACTTTATACACAACTAAGCCGTGAGCTACTTGTCTCTCCAGACGTGCCTCATTGCACTAGTTCCACTGCCTGAGAGTTAATGTATGCCTTGCCATTAATATCACAGCAACCCCATTGTCATCAGCACAAGTTACACAGAACCGAGAAAATAATATACATTTGTGGTAAGGACCTTCAATGTGTTAAATGATTCAGCTTCATATTCAATCTGAGTGCCTTCATGTCTAAGGCACTCAATTCCTCCTGACCAGCTATTGCAAGATAATCGGAAATCTTAATTGACCTTTGAGGTGTTCTATATTTTGCAGTGTTAGTGGGTCCTAACCTGGTTGTAAGTTGGCCATGTCGATATTGGTCACACACTCAGCTCGACCAAGATGTGGCATTGCAGATGTCAGCTGTATATTCACTACAGGGAAAGGAAGGATCTGTGACACAAATTCATGCCAAGTAAATATATCAGGGTTTCTTTTCTCTCCTGTTCTCTCCTCCAGTGTTCTGGCCTTCACCAAGTCTTCACTGAGAACTGGGTAGACAGTTCCCTCCGGTGACACTGTTTAAACTGATTGCTCGATGGGGAGATATTAAGTGAAGATTGTCCACATCTCCAAAAGGGATCATTATTTATGGAAAAATTAGGACCTGCCTGAGGAAGGGTCACCGGACCCGAAAAGTTAACTCTGATTTCTCTCCACAGATGCTGCCAGACCCACTGAGCTTTCCCAGCAATTTCTGTTTATGTTTCATTATTTGTTGAGTTATTCCATTTTCTTCCTTTGTCAAAACATTAACCAGTTGTTTCTGAATTTATATTTATTGCTAAAGTGGCCCCTAATATCAGATGATTTGATGGCACACATCACGATTTCTAAATTTCTGTGGCTGAATTACTGGGGGTTCACAAGGAACGTCAGGGAGAGAACACAATCAAAAATAAGTCATAGGAAGTTGCAAAACCTAGCAACAGACCAGAAAACTGAAATTTTTTCAGGGTCTAGCAGTGGATGATTTCAAAGTTAAGATGGACGAGAAAATTGATTATAGAAGTAAATTGGCAAAAAATATGAAAACAAATAGTAAGAGCTTCTAGAGATAGCACCCAGACCTGCCAAGTCTTCACCATCGCCCTCAGACCTCCCCTTTACTGAGGACGAACGGTCATTCCTCAGTAAAGGGCTCACCTTTGACCCATCCACCCACACATCAATGAATACCGTTCGTGCTTTGACATTGAACAGTTTTCCGGCCGCCTCCACCTCCGCACTTACTTCTTCAATTGTGAGCCTAATCTTCCCTCTACTGACCCCTTCTCCCACCTCCAACACACCCCCTCCTCCTGGGCACCACCCCAAGGCCGCCTACCCTCCTTTAACCTCTTCATCTCCAACTGCTGTCATGACATCGATCACCTCAACCTCTCTACCCCTCTCACCCACTCCAACGTCTCCCCTGCAGAACGGGCTGCCCTCCGCTCCGTCCGCTCCAACCCCAACCTCACCATCAAACCCGCAGATAAGTGAGGCGCAGTTGTGGTATGGCGCACTGACCTCTACATTGCCGAGGCCAGGCGCCAACTCTCCAACACCTCCTCCTGCTACCCCCTTGGTCACGACCCCACCCCCGACCACCAAACCATCATCTCCCAGACCATCCACAACCTCATCACTTCAGGTGACCTCCAACCCACAGCCTCCAACCTCATTGCTCCCCAACCCCACACCGCCCGCTTCTATCTCCTTCCCAAAATCCACAAACCCGCCTGCCCTGGTCGACCCATTGTCTCTGCCTGCTCCTGCCCCATCAAACTTATCTCCACCTATCTCAACCCCATTTTCTCCCCCTTGGTCCAGCAACTCCCCACCTACGTCCGTGACACCACCCATACCCTTCACCTCCTTCAGACCTTCTGATTCCCTGGTCCCCAGCACCTCATCTTTACCATGGACGTCCAGCCCCTATACACTTGTATTCCCCATACAGATGGCCTAAAGGTCCTCCGCTTCTCCCTGTCCTGCAGGCCCGACCTGTACCCCTCCACTGATACCCTTATCCACTGAGCTGAACTCGTTCTCATCCTTAACAAATTCTCTTTCAATTCCTCCCACTTCCTACAGACAAAGGGGGTGGCCATGGGCATCCGGATGAACCCAAGCTATGCCTGCCTCTTTGTAGGTTACGTGGAACAGTCCCTCTTCTGCACCTACACAGGCCCCAAACCCCACCTCTTCCTCCGTTACATTGATGACTGTATTGGCGCCGCCTCTTGCTCCCCAGAGGAGCTCGAACAGTTCATCCACTTCACCAACACCGTCCACCCCAGCTGGATCATCTTTGATTCCTCTCTCTCCTTCCTGGACATCTCAGTCTCCATCTCTGGCAACCAGCTTGTAACTGATGTCCATTTCAAGCCCACCGACTCCCACAGCTACTGAGAATATACCTCCTCCAACCCACCTTCCTGCAAAAATGCCATCCCCTATTCCCAATTCCTTCTCCTCTGCCACACCTGCTCCCAGGATGAGGCATTCCATTGCCGTACATCCCAGATGTCTTTGTTTTTCAAGGACTGCAACCTCCCCGCCAAGAACACCCTCGACTGTGTCTCCTGCATTTCCCGCAACTCATCCTTCACACCCCATCCCCGCAATAACAGCCAAAACAGAATCCCTCTCATCCTTACGTACCACCCCACCAAACTCCGGATACAACACACCATCCTCTGACACTTCCGCCATCTACAATCCGACCCCACCACCCAAGACATTTTTCTATCCCCACCCTTGTCTGCTTTCCAGAGAGACCACTCTCTCCGTGACTCCCTTGTTCGTTTCACACTGCTCTCCAACCCCACCACACCCGGCACCTTCCCCTGCAACCGCAGGAAGTGCTACACCTGCCCCCACACCTCCTTCCTCACCCCTATCACAGGCCCCAAGATGACTTTCCATGTCAAGCAGACGTTCACCTGCACATCTGACAATGTGGTGTACTGCATCTGCTGTACCCGGTGTGGCTTCCTCTACATTGGGGAAACCAAGCGGAGGCTTGGGGACCCCTTTGCAGAACACTTCCACTCGGTTTCCAGCAAATAACTGCATCTCCCAGTTGCGAACCATTTTAACTCGTCCCTCCATTCCTCAGACGACATGTCCATCATGGGCCTCCTGCAGTGCCACAATGATGCCACCTGAAGGTTGCAGGAACAGCAACTCATATTCCGCTTGGGAACCCTGCAGCCCAATGGTATCAATGTGGACTTCACCAGCTTCAAAATCTCCCCTTCCCCACCGCATCCCAAAACCAGCCCAGTTCGTCCCCTCCCCCCACTGCATCCCAAAACCAGCCCAGTTCTTCCCTTCCCCCACTGCATCCCAAAACCAGCCCAGCTCATCCCCTCCCTCAACAGCATCCCAAAACCAGCCCAGTTCTTCCCCTCCCCCACTGCATCCCAAAACCAGCCCAGTTCTTCCCCTCCCCCACTGCATCCCAAAACCAGCCCAGCTCGTCCCCTCCCCCCACAGCATCCCAAAACCAGCCCAGTTCTTCCCCTCCCCCCACTGTATCCCAAAACCAGCCCAGCTTGCCCCTGCCTCCCTAACCTGTCCTTTCTCCCACCTCAAGCCCCACCCCCATCTCCTTTTCAGGTTAGAAAGATGTACCCAGTGGAGTGCTACTATCAGTCCTAGGAACGTAATTATTTAATATCTATACAAATATATTGGAGAAGAGGGCAGTGTGTAACGTACCCAAAGTAGCCAGTCAAAAAGATGGGTAGGAGGATATGTTGCAATGAAAACATAAAGAATCTGAAAGAGGAAATGGGCAGGTTGAGTGAGTGGCAGATGGAATTTAATATAGGAAAGTATGAGGTCATGCACTTTGGTTCGAAGAATCAGAAGGCAGAGTGCTATTAATATACAGAGAGAATCCAAAACAAAATGCAGTGCACAGGGATCTGGATGTTCCTGTGCATGAAACATCGAGCATTAGCAGGCAGGTGCAGTGAGTAGTTAAAAAGGCAGATGGAATTTTGGCCTTTATTGTGGGATGATTGGAATTTAAAATCAGGAAAGTCTTGTTACAGCTGGACAGGGTGTTGGTGAAGGTACATTTCCAGCACCATGTACAATTTTAGTCGCTGTATTTAAGAATAGATATAGCGGCATTGGAGGCAGGTCAAAAGAAATTTATTAGGCTGATTCCTGAGATGAAAGGATTGGCTTAACCAGAATACTAAACAGGTCAAGCCTTTATTCATTAGGGTTTAGAAGATGTGAAGATATTGTGCCTTTAAGATGTATATTGGGCCTGATTTCTTCGAAGAGAGAGATTGAACGAAAGGTGCCAAGCAGTCTGTGGTAACATAGAGAGTTTGTGAGGCCTTGGAGTTATTTTATAAAGTTGGAACAATAGACGTAGTCTGAATGGGCATGACCAGTAGTCACAGAGGTGAATTGTTCATTTTTAGTTTTTAGCTTTGAGATTCAGCATCATTTGCTGTTGGTGACACAGCAGGGTTTGAAGCTACAGTAAAGTTCTTCTGACTGTCACTTTCTTTGAGTTTTCACTCATTTTTTCTCGCTCTGTGCTGCTGAGTTGCATTGAGAAAACTGGATTTCTGAATTTGTCTTTTTGCCGATGGGACATCACTATATTGGAACAGTTAATCAGTAATAGTTACTGTACCTATTAGTCTGTTAAGTTTTACAATCCAGTTAAGTCGTTCTAAGTTCTTCCTTTTGTTGTATTTTAACTATAATATTTGAATAAGTTGTGTTTTGCTTAATGTCAAATAGTTTGCAGTCACATTGCTTCTGAACACAGCACTTCACATTTACCCTTAAAATAAGAAAGCTTAGGGTCTAGGCTCCCCTTCTTAAAGTATTTGGGGTGGGGTCTAGTCTGGCCCATAGGAAAGAATGAGGGATAATCTTATTGAAACATATAAGGGAGCTGGACGGGAGCAACGGTGAGATGTTTCCATTAGTGCAAGAGCCTTGACTTTGGGACATAATCTCAGAAAAGGGAGACACCCATTTCTTCTGCCAGAGGGTAGTAATATCTAGAATTCTAACTCCAGGGAGTTGTGGAGGATAGATCACTGAAAGAGGAGGGGGATAGATTTTGGGAATATTGGAGAGCTGAAGGAATAAGGAGCTGGCATGAGAGGCCTGGGGCAAATTGACCATGATGTCATCAAATGCCAGGACCAGCTGGAGGACCTGATTGTCTTTGCCCTGCTTCTATTTCTTAGGTACTTATATTCTCCGTTCAACGTAGCTCTCTTGGTCAAAATTGTGTAGGGAGTCATAAAATAAATTTTATTGCAACAATCCATCTCGAAGAAGATGAGCTGCAAGGTGGTGGTGTCAGGTTCAATTGCTGTCAGCAGGGACAGCTGAGGAATGTAATTATTACTGACACCATCCCCACAGTCACCTTCTAGTTTGTGATAGAGAATTGGATAAAACAAGGAGTGATGACTCCAGTTAACTTCTCGTGTCACTGCCTTATTGTTCCACTGGCAGGCTTTAGAAATCCATGAAAGGCAATTCTTACATTTGATGTAGAATTGTAAACAGAATGGCACAGAAATGAAAGCTTTGTTTTCACCAATATTTCAAATTATAAGTAGTAGGAGCATGGAGGCTTTCTGTATCTGTCTGCTGTCTGTGTCAGAGAACATTCCTTCTTTTCAAATCGCGGTTTGCTTTCTTGTGTTTGGCTATCCTTTGTTGTAAGGACAAATATTAACCTATTGTTAATTATGTCATTTTAATTGCAGTGCAACATCCATTTTAGATAAATTTAATTATTTACTGGATTGTGCCAGTCAATACTGTATGGTTAGGTCAATTTTCAGGAAAAAGCTGTCAGCTACATTAGATCATTACTGCATTTATTTGCAAGATTTCTATGTATTTCTTTGTTCAAGCTGCACAGTTAGTGAAGCCTATGCATTAATGAATGTGATATGCACTGGTGATGGTTTACGTTGAAATGCACTTTACAATTGAACTTGAAGGATTTTTACTCAGAAACCAGTTTAAACTGCACACATTTTGTGTAGATGCACAATAATTCAGATCAACATTAATAATCGTGTTGAGTATAATTTTGGATTGGAGTGTCTGGCAATTCTGACAAGTGATGTGAGAGTGTGTTAAGGAGAGAATCACACAGAAACAGTCTCAGTGTAACTGCAAACGAGCTGGAGCAGATTTTTAAGTCTTTGTTGTCTCTGTGTTGACTTTAACAGGCATTTGAACAATAATGAACAGGTCTGTGTGGCCAGTTTGTCAGGACAGGGAAACATTGTAAGACAGTATATTATTCACCACAGTCAGCCCCACATTGCTATAAACTGGAATTAGTCTGAATTACGTTTGTTCATTCACAGTATGTGGGATTGCTGGCTGGGTCAAAATTGCATTGCCCATCCCTAATTGCCCCTTGAGAAGCTGGTGGTGGTGAGCTGCCTTCTTGAGCCACTGCAGTCCATGTGCTGTAGGAAGACCCACAATGTTCTTGGGGAGAGAATTCCAGGATTTGATCCAATGATAGTTAAGCTTTGAGGACATATTTCCAGGTCAGGATGGTGAATGGCTTAGAGGGGAGCCTACAGGCTGTGGTTTTCCATGTATTTGCTGCCCTTGTCTTTCTAGATGGAAGTGGTTGTAGGGCTTGGAAGGACCTTTGGTGATTTTCTTCATCTTGTAGATAGTACACACCGATGCTACTGAGTGTCAGTGGTGGATGGAGTGAATGCTTGTCAATGTGGTGTCAATCGAATGGGCTGCTTTGTCCTGGATGGTGTCAAGCTTCTTGTGTGTTAGGAAATTAGAGAATCCTCAAAATGGAAGTGAAAGCACAACCCGGTAGGCCCCGTTCTCTACTCCCTGCAAAGAGCTTCCAGCTTCCTCCCCACTTCACAACATCATCTCGGGTTGTAGTCCATCGGGCACCAACCCCATTGCCATCCAAGAACAACCAGCTTCATAGGCATCTCTCTGCTGCCCCTGCAGGATGTTGAGGAAGCTGCACTACAGGATGCACTGGCAGTGAGTGTTGAAAAGCTGCAGCAAGGAGACTGAGTGTGTGGGGTCAGGACTCCAGCTCACAGACCGGGCCAAGCCCCATCTCAGGGCTTTTTGCTTGTCTCTTCATATTCACTCACTTCAGCCTACCTTCATGCTCAAGGCATCCCTGCCCTGTCCTGCATGGCATTGCCAGTTGGTGCAGGCACACAATCAGGCAGCTTGGCATTGCTGATCACTATCCTCAATCAAAGTGTGTGTGTGGGTGGTGGGGGGGGGGGGGCGGGGGATGAAGTTAGGCATCTTGTTGTACAGCTGTGTGCTACACCAGCCTCAGAGCTTCACCAGGGACCTGCAGCTGATGCTGCAAACACAGTGTGGACAGCAAGCAGGCAGCCCCTATCTCTGAGTAACATAGCCACCATTGAAGTCATGTCAGTCAGGGCCTCTGGGCAAAGTAAGTCAAGGGGAGCATCTGTTACCTTCAAGAGAAGGTGGCTGAGAGAAGGTCTGAGAGAAGTTTCCAAAATCAGGGGAGGGCTAGACAGAGGAGATGGTGAAAAGAACAGGAACGAGAGGGATCGGATTAAAGTGATCCTTAAAGGAAGCAGGCATGATGCGAGCAAAGAAAACTTTTTACCCAGAGAGTACTTCAGGTCTGGAATGTGCTGCCTGGCAATGTGGTGGAGACAGGTTCAGCTGAGGCATTCAAGAGAGGCATTGGATGGTTAATTGGACAAAAATAATGTGGAAGGTTATAGAGGAAAAGGAGGAGATTGGCAAAAGGTAATGATGCTCATTTAATGAACTAGTGCAGGCACAATGGGCTGAATGTTCTCCTTAGCCAGTCTGTGATTCTGGGATCTGTGAGTTAATTGGATTTTCTCTCGAGACCTGGCGCTGCCTGTAACTCCATTTCCAAAGGTCATATGCTATACAGCAACCATTTTAGCAGCTTTTCATGTTCAGTTTTAAAATCCAAAATTAGTTTGAATTTCAGCACTTGACTTGACAATAGTGGGCATAATTTTCCATTTGTATCCTTATGTTCATCATATATTTTTCACTCCAGAATATATGAAGAAATCACTAAAATTCATTTAATTCTGCATCTCATTGTGTGAATCTCTTTCACAGAACATGAGTGATGTTTAAGGGTACATAAAATTGAAAAAAAATTAAAGCATTGGAAAAAGCTTCAGGACTTGGTTGTTTGAAAATCCTCTAGTTGAGAATTTTGGTGAAAGCGTTAAAGTGTTTAAGGTAAAAACCCAACTTAGAAATATCCATTATATCGACCACCTTTACTGGCATACCCAGAATAGTGAGTGCTGGGAACATTAACTGGTAGCTTTTCATTATCATGGAAGATGGAACTAAAGTATTAATATTATTCTTTATCGAATAGAATTGAATTTGTGATAAACATTTATCAAGGGAAGGACAATAAGGACATTGCATCACCTTCAAAGAATACAACAGAATATCATTCCATTGAATTTTATTGCAAATATACAGCTGGTCATCTTTCCATATTCAGCTCACTACTTTATGAATTCATTCATGGATGTGCACTGGTCGAGCATTCATGGCCTATCCCCAGCTGTGCTTGAGAAGGTGGGGGTGAGCTGCCTTCTTGAGCCGCTGCAGTCCGTGCACTGTGGGTAGACTCACAATTCCCGAGGGATGGAATTCCAGGATTTTGGTACAGCAACATTGAGTTTTGGCAAAGGGATGGTTTTACAATGATGTGCAATAGTTTACAAGAGTTGGCTTGTGGATTTCACACACCGCCTTTTGGTTCTTTGTTGGTGCTTGGAAAATTTTAACATCACTTTATTCATTATCATCAAATCTCAACTTTCTTCAGCCAATTCTACACACATACAGATACAGGCACATAGAAACATAGAAGATAGGAGCAGGAGGAGGCCATTCAGCCCTTCGAGCATGGTCTCCATTCTTCATGATCATGACGGATCGTCTAACTCACTAGCCTAATCCTGCTTTCTCTCCATAACCTTTGATCCTATTCATCCCAAGTGCTTTTTCTAGTTTCCTCTTGAATACATTTAATGTTTCAGCATCAACTGCTTCCTGTGGTAATGAATTCCACAGGCTCACCACTCGTTGGGAGAAGAAATGTCTCCTCATCTCCACCCTAAATAGTCTACCCTGAATCCTCATACTCCTGAACTCCTGGCTCTTGACACGCCCATGGTGGGGAAATGACAGTACAACTGTGAAAGCTTAAAATCAGAAAGTTCTTGGCCATCCCTGAGTTTGGAAAACATTTCTCCAGCTCTGGAGATGGGAAAGGGTGACATCCCTTTCCTTAGAGTGTACGATTCTGAGCGTAATATTCTGACACCAGACCAGGCTCTGGACTAAATAAGGACTTGTGCTCTTCCATCAGCATATCCATGATCTTCTTTTATTACTTATCCTGAAGTATGGGCATTATTTGCTGAGCCAATATTTTATGATCAATCTGACAGTTAAAAACTAATGACACTGTCATGGGCCTGGAGTCACCTGTAATCTGTGCTGGGTACAGATTGCAGGTTTCCTTCCCTGTAGCAGATATTAATGAACAAAATGGGTTTTTTGACACAATCAATAGGCACTATCTGAGCTGTCTTTTTAAAGTTAATTTCACGTGTGACCATTGGGCTTGGAGACATGTTGAAATCATCATCCTTAAGTTTCTGAAATACTATCCTGGTGACACAGCCAGCCCCCTCCTCTGCCCTTTGGGAGATACCCCTGGTGAATGGTGGCCTGGAAGCCCAACTGTGAGGCATCAGCCAGGGATCTTACCTGCTTCATCCACAATTACAGATAAATGTTTTTCTGCATCCCTCAGCTCATCAGTACTCACCCTCTGAATGGCATGATAGGCCTCTTTCTCAAACCACACTGCCCATTTAGTGAAGCTGTAGGGTGGAATATTTTTGACTCAGTACTGACTAAGGAATAGTTATATTGGTTGCAGCATTTAAAGGAATAAATAAACTCGCAAATGCCGGGTGGGTTTAAACTAATTCAGCAGGGGGATGGGAACCAAAATTATAGTTCGACGAAAGAAAAGGTTGAGAGTAGGGTGGTCCAAAATCATGTTTCAGGGAAGCAAGATGGCACCGGCAAGCAAGAAGTTGGTTTGAAGTGTGTCTACTTCAATGCCAGGAGCATCCAGAATAAGGTGGGTGAACTTGCAGCATGGGTTAGTACCTGGGACTTCGATGTTGTGGCCATTTCGGAGACATGGATAGAGCAGGGACAGGAATGGTTGTTGCAGGCTCCAGGATTTAGATGTTTCAGTAAGAACAGAGAAGATGGTAAAAGGGGTGGAAGTGTGGCATTGTTGGTCAAGGACAGTATTACAGTTGCAGAAAGGATGTTTGGGGACTCGTCAACTGAGGTAGTATGGGCTGAGGTTAGAAAGAGGAAAGGAGAGGTCACCCTGTTGGGAGTTTTCTATAGGCCTCCGAATAGTTCCAGAGATGTAGAGGAAAGAATAGCAAAGATGATTCTCGATAGCAGTGACAGAGACAGGGTAGTTGTCATGGGGGACTTCATCTTTCCAAATATTGACTGGGAACACTATAGTTCGAGTACTATAGATGGGTCAGTTTTTGTCCAGTGTGTGCAGGAGGGCTTCCTGACACAGTATGTAGACAGGCCAACAAGGGGTGAAGCCACATTAGATTTGATACTGGGTAATGAGCCCGGCCAGTTGTTAGATTTGGAAGTAGGTGAGCACTTTGGTGATAGCGATCACAATTCTGTTATGTTTACTTTAGTGATGGAAAGGGATAGGTGTATAGCACTGGGCAAGAGTTATAGCTGGGGGAAAGGCAATTACGATGAGATTAGGCAAGATTTAGGGATCATAGGATGGGGAAGGAAACTGCAGGGGATGGGCACATTAGAAATGTGGAGCTTATTCAAGGAAAAGCTCCTGTGTGTCCTAGATGAGTATGTACCTGTCAGGCAGGGAGGAAGCGGTAGAGTGCAGGAGCCAGGGTTTACGAAGGAGGTGGAATCTCTGGTCAAAAGGAAGAATGCGGCTTATGTTAGGATGAGACGTGAAGTCTCAGTTAGGGCACTTGAGGGCTACGAGGTAGCCAGGAAAGACCTAAAGAGAGAGCTCCGAAGAGCCAGGAGGCGACATGAGAAGTTGTGGGCGGATAGGATCAGGGTAAACCCTAAGGCTTTCTATAGGTATTTAAGGAATAAACGGATGACGAAAGTAAGATTAGGGCCAATCAAGGATAATAGTGGTAAGTTGTGTGTGGAGTCAGATGAAGCACTAAATGAATATTTTTCAACAGTATTCACTCTAGAAAACGACAATGTTGTCGAGGAGAATACTGAGATACAGGCTACTAGATGAGGTGGGATTGAGGTTAACAAGGAAGAGGTATTAGAAATCCTTCAGAAGGTGAAGATAGATAAGTCCCCTGGGCCAGATGGGGTTTATCCTCGGATCCTCTGGGAAGCCAGGGAGGAGATTGCCGAGCCTTTGGCATTGATCTTTAACTCATCATTGTCTACAGGAATAGTGCCAGATGACTGGAGGATAGCAAATGTGGTTCCCCTGTTCAAGAAGGGGAGTAGAGACAACCCTGATAATTATAGACCAGTGAGCTTTACCTCAGTTGTTGGTAAAGTGTTGGAAAAGGTTATAAGGGATAGGATTTATAATCATCTAGAAAAGAATAAATTGATTAGGGATAGTCAGCACGGTTTGTGAAGGGAAGGTCGTGCCTCACAAACCTTATTGAGTTCTTTGAGAAGGTGACCAAACAGGTAGATGAGAGTAAACTGGTTGATGTGGTGTATATGGGTTTCAGCAAGGCGTTCGATAAGGTTCCCCACAATAGGCTATTGTACAAAATGTGGAGGAATGGGATTGTGGGAGATATAGCAGTTTGGATCGGAAATTGGCTTGCTAAAAGAAGACAGAGTGTGGTAGTTGATGGGAAATGTTCATCCTGGAGACCAGTTACTAGTGGTGTACCGCAAGGGTCGGTGTTGGGTCCACTGCTGTTTGTCATTTTTATAAATGACTTGGATGAGGGCGTAGAAGGATGTGTTAGTAATTTTGCAGACGACACTAAGGTCGGTGGAGTTGTAGATAGTGACGAAGGATGCTGTCGGTTGCAGAGAGACATGGATAAGCTGCAGAGCTGGGCTGAGAGGTGGCAAATGGAGTTTAATGCAGACAAGTGTGAAGTGATGCACTTTGGTAGGAGTAACTGGAAGGCAAAGTACTGGGTGAATGGTAAGGTTCTTAGCAGTGTAGATGAGCAGAGAGAACTCGGTGTCCATGTACACAGATCCTTAAAAGTTGCCACCCAGGTAGACAGGGCTGTTAAGAAGGCGTACAGTGTTTTAGCTTTTATTAATAGAGGGATCGAGTTCCGGAACCAAGAGGTTATGGTGAAGCTGTACAAAACTCTGGTGCGGCCGCTCTTGGAGTATTGTGTACAGTTCTGGTCACCGCATTATAAGAAGGATGTGGAAGCTTTGGAAAGGGTGCAGAGGAGATTTACTAGGATGTTGCCTGGTATGGAGGGAAGGTCTTACGAGGAAAGGCTGAGGGACTTGAGGCTATTTTCATTAGAGAGAAGAAGGTTGAGAGGTGTCTTAATTGAAACATATAAAATAATCAGAGGGTTAGATCGGGTGGATAGGGAGAGCCTTTTTCCTAGGATGGTGACGGCGAGCACGAGGGGGCATAGCTTTAAATTGAGGGGTGAAAGATATAGGACAGATGTCAGAGGTGGTTTCTTTACTCAGAGAGTAGTAAGGGAATGGAACACTTTGCCTGCAACGGTAGTAGATTCGTTAACTTTAGGTACATTTAAGTCATCATTGGATAAGCATATGGACGTACATGCAATAGTGTAGGTTAGATGGGCTTGAGATCGGTATGACAGATTGGCACAACATCGAGGGCCAAAGGGCCTGTACTGTGCTGTAATGTTCTATGTCTATGTCTATGTATATGGAAAATGAAAATACAGAAGCATTGCTGGAAACATAAAGGTAAAGTCACAATAATCCCAGAGGATTATTCACTCATCACAGAGAGAGAGCGCCTACTGGGGATGGCTTAACCTGAGGGCCAGCTTGCTGCAGGTGAGGGGGGAGGGTGAGGAGGAGAATCCTTTAGCTGGTTGAAGAAATTGAAGTCACGTCACATAGCATCCATCCAGCCACTTGAGCTAACTAACATATCATTGTACAAATCAAAAGGTTAACTATAGTCAGATTGCCAGCGTTGTACATTTCAGCATTTCTAAATGAACTATCACATTTCAGTGAAACAAAACATTTGAGAAATGAAATTTTTGCCTCCAATAGTTATGATTAATTACTGCATTTTTTTTCTGCATGAGAACAAATTTCCAATTACCCTATTCCAAATGTACACAGCAGAGTAATATACTCTACGAGATGTAGCCAGTTTACAAAGCACACTAATTGTCCTGATGAGATTTATTCTCAGCTATCAATGCAGATTTAGTCAAATGTAGATGGCATTGTTTTGGGTCTGAAATAGACTCAATTATGATCGATGAAAGGCTGAAAATCATGGCTGAGCAATCACAGTGGTAAGCCTTCCACTTGATGAGCTGCAGCACCTCGGGGAAAATACAAAATGCAGACACAGACAAATCAAAAGGAGGTGGGAGCCCACTAACAGTCATAGAGAAGGTCGAGGCATGTGCAGTTTTGTGGCCAGTGGTTGAGTTGAGATGGAACTGAGAAAGAGAGCTGGATCTGACAGATGGTGGTGTGGTTGTTGAGGACTGGGAGAAATCACAGAGGAAGTGAGGTTGGAATTAAGCCAGTGTTATGGAAGGAAATGTTGTCGAACAAGCCAAACAGCCTCAGTTTGTTACAGGGAGATTATCCAGGAATTCCTCTTACATGACAGATTTCCGAGGGGAGATTGACAGCCCTTGACATCAAGGCTGCATTTGACCAAGTGTGGCATCAAGGAGCCCTGGCAAAACTGGAATCAATGGGTATCGGGGGCAAACTCTCCAGTGGTTGGAGTACCTGACACATAGGAAGATGGTTGTGGCTGTGGGGGTCAATCATATCAGCTCCAGGACATCTCTGCAGGAGTCCCTCAGGGTGGTGTCCTGGACCAAACCATCTTCAGCTGCTTCATCAATGACCTTCCCTCCATCATAAGGCCAGAAGTGGGGAAGTGCATTGATGATTGCACAATGTTCAGCTCCATTCGCAACTCCTCAGATACTGAAGCAGTCCATGTTCAAATGCAATAAGATCTGGACAATATTCAGGTGTGTGTTGACGAGTGGCAAGTGACATTCACACCACACAAGTACCAGCAATATTCTGGGTTTTACCATTGACCAAATGTGAGCATTCATTTCAAGAGGCCTGTGATACAAGAGCAGAGATATACTGCTGAAGCTGTATAATGCTCTGGTCTGACTGCATTTGGAATGTTGTGAGCAGTTCTGGGCTCCATATCTAAGGAAGGATGTTCAGGTCTTGGAGGGGTCCAGACGAGAATGGCCCCAGGGCTAAAGGGCTTGTCACATGAGGAGATTTTGAGGACTCTGTGTCTATATTTGATGTGATTCAGAAAGATGAGGGGTTGTCTGATTATAACATAGAGAATACTGGTGAATTTGTGGAACTTATTGCTGCAGAGGGCTGTGCAGACCAAGTCAATGAATTTATTTGTTAGAGATAGGTTCTTGATAGTAAAATGAAGATGGATAACTGGGAGAAGGCAGAAGAATGAGGTTAAGAAACATACCAACAATGGTGATGAACGGTGGAGCAGTTTTGATGGGCTAAATTGTCTAACCCTGCTCCTACATCTTATGGTCTATGGATCTTATGACTGGAAATTGATCTGGACTAGCCACGTAAGAACAATGGCATTAAGAGCAGGTCAGAAACTAGGAATGCTGCAGTGATTAACTCACCTCCTGTCTCCCCAAACCCTGTCCCACCATCTACAAGGCACAAGTCAGGAGTGCGAAGGATTACTCCCCACTTGCCTGGATGGGGGCAGCCCCAACAACACTCAAGAAGCTTGACAGCATCCAGGACAAAGCAGCCACTTGATTGGCACCACATCCACAAACATCCCACTCCCTCCACCACCGACGCTCAGTAGCAGCAGTGTGTACCATCTACAAGATGCACTGCAGAAATTCACCAAAGATCCTCAGACAGCACCTTCCAAACCCACAACCACTTCCATCTAGAAGGACAAGGGCAGCAGAAACATAGGAACACCACCCCCTGCAAGTTCCCCTCCAAACCACTCACCATCATGAATTGGAAATATATCGCTGTTCCTTCATTGTCACTGGATCACAATCCTGGAATTCCCTCCCTAAGGACATTGTGGGTCAACTTAGAGCATGTGGACTGCAACGGTTCAAGAAGGCAGCACACCACCATCTTCTCAAGGGGCAAGAAACTAGGGATGGGCAAGTAACATTGGCCTGACAGAAATGCCCACATCCCATGGGCCAAGATAAGATTACATAATTTGGGCATGAAAACTTGGCATTCGTTACCTAAGACAATTATTTGAGCCTGTTAATGTTTACTTATCTGCCTGAAAACCATAACAAATGATGAGATTGATTGGATGAATGTAAAATTTTATATCTGTCCGTATTATTGTTTAGGCACTATACAGAAACAGCCAGAAACCAGCTATCCCAGCAAGCTCCACTGCTAGTGGGAACCACTTGGAAAAACTAAACAAAGAACAAGAAAGTCAGTAGAAAGTAATGGGAATAACTGTTGTCAAAACAATCTTCACAGAGTCACAGTAATAAAGGTTTGCTACTGGCTGGAATGGGCTTTAGGTGTAAAATAGGACAGTGCATTCTGAGGAGATCTCCGTGATATGAACCTGAAATAATACAAACACTCCCACCATCAGAAGATGCAATAATTAAACTAGAGCTAAACAGCTAACTGCTCAAAATCAGAAAAGGTCAATAGATGCTCATCTAGAAATTGACATTTCCAATTCCTCCTCCCCAGACAGAGAAATTGTCTGGCTGACTGTTTAGCATCTTGCTGCATCTTAAATAATAATGTATGGCAATGCATGAGTTCCCAATGCAGGGAGAAACCTTTTGCTGTGTTCCCACTACAGGATGACAGAGCTTTCTGTTAACGTCAGGGAGTGAAAGCAATATGTCCTGGTACAGATGTGGGTTTATTGCTGATGGCTCTAAGGGGCATGGGCCCAATACAGATCACTCAGCCCATCTGCTGCTGTGCAGGAAATGTATTCTCTGGTTATGCTTTGCAATAAGCTTCTATTTAAGATCTAACGGGCTTTGTACACCTTTAATGAGGCCAGTGGCCCTGTTCCATTACTGACAGTGTGCCCAATCTTGCTGTATTGGAGATTTTTTATTCATTCATGCAGCATATGGAAGCCATTGCCTAAGCCAGCACTTATTGCCCATCCCTAATTGCCCTGAGGAAATTAAGAGTCAGCCACATTGCGGTGGGTCTGCAGTCATAAGTAGGCCAGACTGTGTAAGGATGGCAGATTTCCTTCCCTAAAGGACATTCGTGAACCAGATGGGTTTTTTCCGACAATGGTTTCATCATCATCATCATTAGACACAATTCCAGATTTTTATTGAATTCAAATTCCAGCATCTGCCACGGCAGGACTCAAACCCGGGTCCCCAGAACATTATCTGGGTCCCTGGATTAACAGTGCAGTGATAATACCATTAGGCCATCACCTCCCCAGATTATGCTGAAAACCACAGTCTATCTTTGATTTGACCTGACAAAAGAGAATAGGTTTGAGCCCTGGGAAGGTTGGTATTATTAAAGGAAATTATCTAGATTCAGACCAATCTCCTCTGAAGTATCTCACCAGGATATTTATTAGCTCTCTCCCCTGAGCAAAAACAAGATGGTTCTGTGTATAGTTTCTGGTTTGGCCTTAGACAGTCAATTTTAACCAAGAGGGTAATGTTAAGGCAACAATTAGATTCAGTGTTCCCAGTCAGAGAGGGGGAGAATTGTCCAAGATTCTCAGATCCGATCCCAATCCCAGTGAGCGAGGCACTGTCTGTGCAGGTCAGTGAGGTTTCTCCAATATTCTTCAGCTTTATACAGAGATGGCAACATTCCAGCGCTGTCACTAGATGATTAATCCAGAAACCCAGGCTCATAGTCTGAGGACATGGTTCAAATCTCACCACATTAATGAGTGGAATTTAAATATCACTCATACACCTAGAACATGAAGATTGCGTCAGTGATAGTCCCAAGAAACTAACATTGATTGATGTGAAAGCCCATCTGTTGACTGAAGACAATGAAACAACAAGACACTGGAACAGAATTAGGCCATTCGGCCCACTGTGTCTGTTCCAACATTCGATCATGACTGATATGACAGTTTTAGATTATTTGGATATTCTCTTAGGAAGTGAAGTCAACATTTTAATGTGTGCCATAAGCCACCTACTATTTATTAGAAATCAAGTGACCTTGGAGAAATGGTTAAGCAATGCTTTCAAGGAGATAAGAGGTGGGGCTCAATGCCTTAATTACCGTAAACAAAGTTGCCTCAGAGACGATTAGGGCCACCTGTGCTAAAGACAGTAAGAACTGCTGATGCTGGAGTCAGAGATAACATAGTGTGGAACTGAATGAACACAGCAGGCCAGGCAGCATCAGAAGAGCAGGAAAGTTGACACTTCAGGTCAGGGCTCTTCTTCAGAAATGGGGAGGGGAAAGGGAGCTCAGAAATAATTAGAGAGATGGGGGGGTCGGGCTGTGAAAGGTAAGTGGGAAGGTGATAGTTGAGTGAAAGTAGACAGTGGTGGGGATTGGTCATTGAGGTGGGAGGTGTGGATAGGTGGGAGAGAAGACAGATAGATTGTGTCAGGTCAAGGAGGCAGGAATGTGAAGGTGCCTCGTGTAAAGATGCCTATGTGTAGGATCACATTGTAATTCTGGATCAGAGCTCATGTGTTAACCAGAGTTTCCCAATCATTTTAAGAATAATTCAGATAAAAACAGAAAGTGATGGAGAAACTGAGTGGATCTGGCAGCATCTCTGGGGAGAGAAAACAGTTCAGGTCCAAAGGCTCTTCCTTGGAAGTGACAAAGGAGGAACGGGGCAGGATCAGCATTCCAGTCAGATTTACCTCCATTACCATCAGGATTATCAGCTGGAGGTTGTTAGCAGATTGGAGAAGTCAGTCATCGAGTCATGGCGTGAAAGTCTGTTCCTGCAGAGAGACAGATGCAATCTTAAAGGCCACACTTTAGAAATTCTAGCGTTCATCAATATGAAGGTGGAAATATTCTATTATCATAGGCCTCGTGCTCAATACGGAACGGAAGAAGGAGCAATGGTGACATGAGGCAAAATGTTTTCACACAGTAAGTGGTCAGGACGTGGAATGTGTTTAATGACAGTGAGGAGGACACAGATTATTCTTGCTGGTTTACAGTGGATGAGTGGCTGTCAGCAACTTGCTCCTTCTGAGAGCCCACAAAGCGTCGACAGGCCCAATGGTCTCTTTCTGCGTTGGGATCAATCTCTGATCGCTCATTAGAAACACACATGGGCTTTCTATTAAATGGGGCTTTTGTACATCTGATTGTTGGAAATTGGTCTAATAAAGGGCGCAGTGTGAGAATAACCAGCATCCTAGTGAAGCAAATTATAAAGAAATCGCAGGGTCTAAGGAATGTTTGGCCCATTTGTTTCAGTCTCCTTCCAAACCCATGCTGTGTTTAATAACTTTGATAATTCCTGAGGTAAGTCTTTGGTCACGCTATGTCTCCAAACCTCTTCAACTTTCCAGTGACTAGCTCTTTCTATTTATCCTCATCACAACCTTCTTGATAGGACAAATATCCATTGTTACCAAACATTAATGCTCTAAAATATGATCACTTCTCTGCCATGCAATATTAATGACAATGCAATGAGTCATAAATGATTCCTGACATGATGTGCTTGTTGGAATTACAACAGCGTATCAGTTGAAGAGCTCTCATTGTATACTGGCAATCAAGTGGTGCCTGCTCATTAATGTCCCAAGTTAAAGAGGTCACTGTGGGGCTTAAGACTGGCTGCCCCATCAATAATTCCGCCAGGAAATGAGACCTTGGATGTAGTAGTGGAAAAGAGGAAGATATATTCTCTTTACTCAACAGAGCTAGTGGTGCTTTATAAACAACTAGCTGTTTTATTAAATTGCTGCTTACATCTTTTTCTCTTTGCAAGACATTGCTACGTATAGTACCTCTCAGACCCCATACTGTGTCCCAAGGTTTCCAAGTAGGGCCCCATCCTCACTTTCTTTTATATCCCCCAACCTCCTCCAGCTGTTCTTCTTGGTTACGCTCTCTGCAGCACAGCCTTGTCCTCTGTTTTTGACCCTGAATATTTACACCAGTTTTATATCTCCATCATTCCTTCAACACCATCATCACAGCCTTTGTCTTTTCCTCTGAGAAGCCTCACCATCTGTTCCACATGCGCACCTCCCCTTCTGTCTACCGAACAAAACACATTTCCAGTCCCTTCAGCTCCGAAGAAGGGCCATACTGGACATAAAATTTTAACACTGTTTCTCTGCCCGCAGATGCTGCCAGACCTGCCGAGTCTCTCCTGCAATTTCTGTTTTCATGCCAGACACAACAGTTTTTTGTTAGTCTTGTACTGGGGAGAAGGTTATTTCCTATTGGATCCTTTGGCATTATGGAGATATGGATAGCACTCAACTTGACCCAAATAACAGAGGTGAGGTGTATGCTACAAAGTGTACGAACTGTGAATTCTGTCTCAGTGCAGGAGCTGTATGGAGATTGTTTATCTTGTGGGAAGCATTGGCAGCGTAACAACAAGATTCAACTAATCCTGGGATTATGGAGAAGAAAATCATCCAGGAGACCTGGTGCTGAATACTCCATGGTTGCTTCTTGACTTTAGTTGGAACAGGATCAGATGGAAGATGAAAGGATCATTGGATGCTGTAGCAATTGTAATGAGGTCAGCAAGGTGGATGACACATGCCCCCCACCCCCACACACATGGGAATAGCCAGGTTAACCCTGGACTCAGTTACACAATGGCTATACAGATACTTTCATGGGCTCAATGATCTTAGTCATTGTGGATGCCCTCTCAAAGAGGCTGGATTTGCATAAAGTTCAGTTGCCAAATACAGGGATGACAATAGAGGAGCTGCCAGCATCTTTTGCAATACAAGTTCTCCTGGAGGTATTGGTCACAGGTAACCGGCCATCATTTACCAGCAGGGAATTCAAGTATTTACTAAGTCCAAAGGCATTCAGCATGTAAGGACAGCTCCATACCATCCATAATCCATTGGTCTGGCAGAAAGACCAGTCCAAACTTTGAAGACAGGCTTAAGGAAACTGTGTGCAGCTTCACTAGATACCAAACTGTCCTGGTTCCTATTTGATTATAGGACCATCCCTCACGTAGCCACAGGGATAGCTCCAGCAGAGTTGCTAATGGGGAGAAGGCTCTGCACCAGGTTAAACCTGTTCTTCCTGGACTGGGGGGGAGGGGGGGAGCAGTGAAATGGGGCACCAATGCCGGGCACAAGGCTCCTGTGAGAGAGACAGTTTCCTTCAGGACACGAAACCCTGGATGGGTAATGGCCTGGATGGGTAAGAGCCTGGATGGGAAATGGCCTAGATGGGTAATGGCCCTGGATGGGTAATGGCCCTGGATGGGTAATGGCCCTGCATGGGTAAGAGCCTGGATGTGTAATGGCCCTGGATGGGTCTTGGCCCTGGATGGGTAAGAGCCTGGATGGGTAATGGCCCTGGAGGGTAATGGCCCTGGATGGCTAAGAGCCTGGATGGCTAAGAGCCTGGATGGGTAATGGCCCTGGATGGGTAATGGTCTGGATGGGTAATGGCCTGGATGGGTAATGGCCCTGCATGGGTAATGGCCTGGATGGGTAATGGCCTGGATGGTTAAGAGGCAAGGAGAGCACCAGGTCCGGTCCCGCAATGTACAAAGTTCAGGAAGGTGATGCAGTCCTGAACAAATGTGTGGACCACATGAAAGCTTCAAGCTCACAAACAGGGCAGGAGCAGAACTTACCCGGCCCCTCAGTACAGCCAGAAAGGCTATCAGAATCTATGAGTTCTTACCCTCTGTGCGTATCGAAGAAACCTCAGAGTCTGAGATGACCCTGGCAGATGTTGCAGCCCCGATGCCTTTACTGGCTGAGAAAGAGGATGAATTTCTTCTGCAATGCTCTGGGTACAAGACCCGGCTAGTCTAATACATGCCTCCCAGGTCCAAGCCAGAGTTGGAGGGACTGGACGCTGTGTGAAACCACTCCAGGAGAGGCTACTAGAGAAAGAAAAGGCCTACATCCCTCGACTTAGAGGGTGATTGTAACAAGATCAGCCAGGTCGAACACATCGAATATCAGTTCCCTGATTGGGGCTGTTAATCTGGTCCAATCAGGGAGCTCTGGCTGTCAGATATAAACAGCAGCGTCAGGGATTCTGCTCACTCTGACAGCCAGCTTTGATGGAGCTGGGCCAGTGTCAAGGATGATGCATGTGTAAATGAAGGGTGACTTGGTGGTGGGATGCCAGCCTCTGCGGAGTTCTTTCAGATATGATGATCCCAGCATTGGAACAGGCATTCCCATCTTAGGATCAAAGCTCAGGGATAATGATTTGTACACAGTGTGGAGGGGCTGTGTGTTCACCCCTATTCCAACGGGAGTTACAGATCCCTAAGGAAACGCAAGAGCATTTGGTGGTGGGAGGAAATCACATTTACCTTAGTATGTAATCAGTTATGCAGTCACCCAACATCAGCAATCCTGCTCTGTTTCGCACTTAACCGCAGTTATTACATTTCAAAGTGCTCCATTGTTGAGACTTTTCAGGCAGATGTAATGAGACATTGTGTAATGCAAGTCTTGCTTTCCACATGCCACTGTTCCATCAAAGTCCTGAACTGAAAAACTAGAAATCATCATATTCAACAGTGACAAAGCCATTTCATTGACAGTAGGGCCCTGTGTTCAAGCCCCCAACATCTGGTTGAGATACAGACATTACTGCACAGATGGAACTCGTAGCACTGAGTCATCCTAACCAGAGATTGCTAGATGATTCTATCTTGGCTCTGTATGCAATTGTCTTTTTTCCAAAAAGTCTGCGGGTGCTAACTATTTCTATTATCGTTACGGAATTTTCTTGTTCTCAGATACAGCAGAGATAAAAACAAGGACAAGGAAAGTAAAGGACCAATGTCTTCAGTTCTGTGTGTGTTATTAGAGAAAGCTGTCACATAGAAAATGAGCCGTCAACATTAGTAAACTCAATAACCTCAGCACAGTAACTGGCACATTACTCAGAATGGGGACCTGTGCAAATCAAAAATGAAATTAAAATTTCAACACATCGACCAATCATCCCTGTCAACGGGTACTGTGCCCATCTGTCAATCAGTCACTGCAGCAGCAATGAAGATGCAAATCAAGACAGAGCAGAGACAGAAAGAAACCAAGAGACAAATGTTTCAGTGCGATGTCTCATAAAAGTGTTAATGCCTCATAAAGTTCCAGCGTAATGTCTCTTTTCATATCGAAACCATATTTTTGTTTTTAATGTTATTGAGGAGATTCCAGATGATTCACTGTAGTTCAGTTCTTAAATATTCCACCAGGTTTTACACAAATTTTGATGGACAATATCTGCTGATGTATATAAAATCCTAATGTAAACAGAATAAAGTAAATCAATGCATTGTCTAAGGACAATAAGCCTTGTAGATTATTCATTACCACATGAGGGAGGGAAAGTGATGACCTCATGGCATTATGCCATTATTGTTAACCTAGAGACCCAGGTAATGTTCTGGGGGCATCCAATCTGTGTCTTTATTTCATGTTTGCCAGTTTTGAAATTGTTTTTGACTCCTCGGATTTTAATGTCATGCTTCTGGTGGTATATGAGCTGTCAGAAACATTGAAGTGATTCAGCTCTCAGTTCTTGCTATAAATATTACACATTAAAAGGAAGTGCACCCAGACATTACCTGTTTCTTTGGTCTTTCCTGCAGATTAGATTAGATTCGATTCCCTACAGTGTGGAAACAGGCCCTTTGGTCCAACAAGTCCACACTGCCCCTTGAAGCATCCCACCCAGTCCCATCCCCCTATAACCCGCATACCCCTGAACACTACGGGCAATTTAGCATGGCCGATCCACCTAACGTGCACATCTTTGGACTGTGGGAGGAAACCGGAGCACCTGGAGGAAACCCACGCAGACGTGGGGAGAATGTGCAAACACCACACAGTCGCCCAAGGCATGAAAAAGAAGCCGGGTCCCTGGCGCTGTGAGGCTGCAGTGCTAACCACTGAGGCACCGTGCTGTACTTTTTAACCTGGTAATGGTCTACAGTCTAATGTAGAGGAATTGAATTGACAACCAATATTCTGTTTCTGTTCGAATAGTGGCATCATTGCTGTGAATTTGGTCAGTTTGATGTTTGATAATCCAGAACTAAAATGGCTCCTGTTGCTGTTTACTATTATATTGTCCCCCACTTGGTGAAACAAAAGAGTTACATGAACAGGAACCTTCACACAGAGGAAGCAGGTTAGGTTGGACTCAGGATTGCATGCTGAACCTGTTTATGAATATCTATGCAACCTGTGTTTTGCTATCCGTGAACATCTGTGAACATCAATAAGCTTTGCTGACTAACTCCCCAAAACCTGTCTGCCATCGACACGGCACAAGTCAGGAGTGTGATGGAATATTCCCCACTTGCCTGGATGGATGCAGCTCCAATAACACTCAAGAGTCTTGACACCATCCAAATCAAAGTGGCCCACTTAATCAACAGCCCACCAACCATCGTCAACATTGATTCGCTCCACCATCAATGCACAGCTGCAGCAGTGTGTACCATCCACAAAATAAAGTGCAATGACTCATCCAAGGCTTCTTCAATAGCACCCTCCAAGCCTGCTACTCCTCCCACCCTGAAAGAGAGGAAAAGGATGGTGGTTCAGAAGGGTTGGTGGAAACGGGTGTGACTGCAGTACAGCCAGCATTCATAGGCTGATCCAACCCAAACCAACCCATCATCAACCCATCCACACCCACAATCACCTTGACAAGGGGAGTTGGAAACCTTTTGGAAGTTGGATTCTCTTCGAGAGGGTCCAAACCATGGTCAGGGTCCCACAAAGCCTGCTTGTACTATCACTCTGATTTGAAGGCCATATTTATCCTGGCATCCAGGCTGCCAAAGAAGTTAGAGGGACAAGGTTATTCAGAGAGATACCTTCCATTAGGCTCTATCCCTACCCCCCCATCCACACTGACCCCCCCCACTCCAGTCTGGGATGGAGGCCATGTGAATATCTGTCTCTTTCTGCAGGGCTTCAACCCAATTCACGCTGACCCCTTTTGTCTCTGTATCTGAACATCTGAGGTCACTTTACCCAAACTGGATTTGATATTCCAAATAAACTCCGACTGGGTGGAAAAGGCATGGCACAGTAAGTGAATATAAAATATAAATTTCAAAAAATCACAATTGGTTACCAGACCTTTGCTCAATAAATTGGATAATGCTTGATATTCACTCAACAACAACTGATATTTACAGTATGTAGCAGCGATAAAGTAATGAAACCCTCCAATGCTATTTACAGGAGCATTATAAATTAGAGTATGACACTGATATTAGATCAGATGGCCAAGATCCTGTGAGAAGAGATGAATTTCCTGAGAGTTTTCATGTGGAAATATGAAGCTAAGGTGTGTGAGTAGAAAGTTCCAGACCTGAGGACCCAGGAAACAGAGGGCACATTCATCATTGGGGGAGGATTATAACTGGGCATTCCTCAGAAATTGGAGGAGATAACAGAGGTAGGAATGAATGATACCACAGAAAGATTTAAAAGCAAGGATAAGAATTTTAAAAATCAAGCCTAAACACAAAAACAAAGTTGCTGGAAAAGCTCAGCAGGTCTGGCAGCATCTGCAAAGGAAAATCAGGGACCCAGGTTCAATTCTATCCTGAGGGAACTGTGTGGAGTTTGCACATTCTCCCTGTGTCTGTGTGGGTTTCCTCCAGGTGCTCTAGTTCCCTCTCACAGTCCAAAAGTTTGCAGGTTAGGTGGATCAGCCATAGGAAATTGCCCATAGTGTTCAGGGATGTGTAGATTAAGTGGGTTAGAAGGGATAGGCCCGGGTGGGATGGTCTGAGAGTCAGTTTGAATTTGTTGAGCCAAACGGCCAAAGGACCTGTTTTCACACTGTAGGGATTCTAAAAAAAAATCAACTAATCACCCTCCCAGCCTGCTCTTCTCTCTCTTTGGGCTCTATCCTATTGTTTATTCCCTACCCCACCCACCTCCCTATTTTAGAACATAGAACATAGAACAGCACAGTGCAGAACAGGCCCTTCGGCCCTCGATGTTGCACCAACCTGTGATCTAATCTGAGCCAATCCCCCTACACTATCCCATTATCATCCATATGCTTGTCCAAAGACTGTTTAAATGCCCCTAATGTGGCTGAGTTAACTACATTGGCAGGCAGGGCATCCCACACCCTTACCACTCTCTCAGTAAAGAACCTGCCTCTGACATCTGTCTTAAACCTATCACCCCTCAATTTGTAGCTATACCCCCTTGTACAAGTTGAAGTCATCATCCTCGGAAAAAGACTCTCACTGTCCACCCTATCTAATCCTCTGATCATCTTTTATTAAATCCCCTCTTAGCCGCTTTCTCTCCAATAAGAACAGACCCAAGTCCCTCAGCCTTTCTTCATAAGGCCTTCGCTCCAGACCAGGCAACATCCTGTAAATCTCTTCTACACCTTTTCCAATGCTTCCACATCCTTCCTGTAATGGGGTGACCAGAACTGCACGCAGTATTCCAAGTGAGGCCGCACTGGCGTTTTGTACAGTTGCAGCATGACATCACGGCTCCGGAACTCAAATCCCTCTAACCAATAAAACCTAACACACCGTCAGCCTTCCTAACAACACTATCAACCTGGGTGGCAACTTTCAGGGATCTATGTAAATGGACACCAAGATCCCTCTGCACATCCACACTACCAAGAATCTTTCCATTGACCCAGTATTCTGCCTTCCTATTATTCTTCCCAAAGTGAATAGCCTCACATTTATCCGCATTGAACTCCATAACTCCATTTCTGCATATAAACTGACATTTTCCGAGCCACTGAGGAAGGGTCACTGAACCCGAAACATTAACTCTGATTTTTTCTTCACAAATGCTGCTACCCCTGCTGACCCTTTCCAGCAACTTAGCTTTTGTTTCTGATTAACAGCATCCGCAGTTCTTTTGGTTCATAAAAATCAAGCCATTGTTTGATTTGAAGCTAATATAGGTTGGTGTGCCCAGGACATAACAGGGGAACAGTGTGTGCTGTCCAGCTGAGCAAAGGTTTTGGATGAAATCAGGGATGTAGGAGCTGAGTCAGGACTGAGCAGGGCCTGTGAAGACCAGAAGCCTTGCTGATTATTTCAGTAACAGGTGAGCTGGGTGGGGTGGGGGGGGGGGGGGGGGTGGGGAGAGGTCGGTGGTGATGGGATGAATGCGAAATTAGGACTCCTGTCTCAAATTCAAGCTGAGCTGAGCTGAGCCAATTTTTTTCTGAATCATTGCCTCACTTTCACACTATCACTAATGACTTATTAAAGTGCGCTGCAGTCAGTGCCACTGCGGAACCTGGGTGAGATCTCTCACAAGTGAGAACATTGGAACCACACGTCACACCCGCCACGAGAAGTGATGTATCGCATGAGGTACAGCCAGCACAATCTCAACTGAGAGCTTCTATACCGCTTCTTAGTGCCAGGCCTTTAGCTTCTTCAGATGAAGAAACATTTTGGATAATTCTATGAAATTTACCTCACAAACTCATAAAGGTATCCCAGGGTTAGGTTTCATTATCAGAATGAAACAAAAATAAGATTTTCCATTTATATAGCACCTTTCAAGATGGTGGTGCAGGGTAAGAAGTGTTTGGGCTCTGTGCCCATACTCTCCTGTTCACCTGGACCGCCACATTTTCCTTTTTCCTTCTTTTTTTTTAGTCTGGTTTCTTCCTTTCCCTTTTGTAGCAAACTTTGCCTTTCCTACCTCACCGTGGCTGCAGTAGAGGAAGGTAGTTGCGATGGTAATGCTATGGCAGGCGCACTGGGGTGGATCTAGTTGCCTGTTCCTCATGGACAAGGCTTTAGAGAAGGTTTCATCATCGGTGGGCCATGTCCATTCGCCCGGGGGAGGGGGTGGTGGCCATAACGGTGACGGCATGGTGACTCTGGTCTGTTCCTCATGGCTGTGGTAGCTTTGGGCAGTGACTGAAAGCAGCAATGGTGTGAGCAATGGCTTCAGCATTCGTGACTTGGTGGCTCCAGTCTGTCCCTCCTTTGCTACGGTGAGGATACAATGGCTTCAGCTGAGGCTATGTAGTGGATCTGGGCTCGAAATCTTTGCCTAGGCAGCTCTGGGAAGTTTCAGCAGTAGCATAGCTTGCCCCTTCAGAAACCAGGAGCCTCATCCCAGTGATTTATTCTTGTAAACTCTGTAATTAAAATGGCACTGAATTGTTCTGACATATACACCTCTCGCTGTATTTTCATAGACATAAGTGACAATAAATCGCTGATAACAAAGTGTGGAGCTGGATGAACACAGCAGTCCAAGCAGCATCTCAGGAGCACAAAAGCTGACGTTTCGGGCCTAGACCCTTCATCAGCGAGCTAGGTCTAGGCCCGAAACGTCAGCTTTTGTGCTCCTGAGATGCTGCTTGGCCTGCTGTGTTCATCCAGCTCCACACTTTGTTATCTTGGATTCTCCAGCATCTGCAGTTCCCGTTATCTCTGATGACAATAAATTGTTATTCTATTCTCGGGCCAGGGCCATTCTAAAGTGCTTTAAAGGCAGTGAATTCATTTAGATTAGATTCCCTACAGTGTGGAAACAGGCCCTTCAGCCCAACAAGTCCACACTGCCCTTTGGAGCATTCCACCCAGACCCATCCCCTATAACCCACACACCCCTGAACACTACGGGCAATTTAGCACGGCCAATCCACCTAACCTGCAAATCTTTGGACTGTGGGAGGAAACCGGAGCACCCGAAGGAAACCCACACAGTCATGGGGAGAACATGCAGACTCCACACAGACAGTTACCCTAGGCGGGAATCGAACCTGGGTCCCTGGCGCTGTGAGGCTGCAGTGCTAACCACTAAGCCACCATGCCGCCCCTGTGAAAATGCGATTAGAAATGTGATCAGCAGTAATCTGGGAACTGAAGTTGCCAATTTGCTCATGCATGCTGCCATAAAGGGCAGGGGAAAGTGGGATGAAAGCCTGTTTCATTGATCTGAAAGTAGAAACATGTGAAATAGAAGAAGGAGGAGGCCAATCAGCCCCTTGGCTGTGCACTGCTATTCAAGATGGTGACTGAGCTGTTTTCAGCTGCTTGGCTCCCCATGTTCCTAAATGGCCAGAAAAGTTTTGATTTTCCTGATCCTCACCTTAAACATATTCACTGGCCCCACCACCATCACCTTCAGAGGCTGTGAGTCCAAAACGGTACCACGCTGAGAGAAAGAAATCCTCCACATCTCTGCCCAAAAAGGGCAACCCCCTGATTTATAAACCATGCTCCTTGGTTCTGGACTCACCTACAAGTGAAAATATCCAATCACGTTAGCGGAGGTGATGGCCTCGTGTTATTATCAGTGGGCTGTTAATCCAGAGACCCAGATAGTGTCTTGGGGGCTCAGGCTCGAACCCCGTCACAGCAGTCGGTGGAATTTGTATTCAATAAAATCATCTGGAATTAAGAATCCAATGATAATCGTAAATCCATTGTTGGGGAAAACCCATCTGGTTAACCAATGTCCTTTAGGGAAGGGAACTGCCAGCCTAATTCGCCCCCTCCCCCCACTGCACCACACAACCAGCCCAGCTCTTCCCCCCCACCCACTGCATCCCAAAACCAGTCCAACCTGTCTCTGCCTCCCTAACCGGTTCTTCCTCTCACCCATCCCTTCCTCCCACCCCAAGCCGCACCCCCAGCTACCTACTAACCTCATCCCACCTCCTTGACCTGTCCGTCTTCCCTGGACTGACCTATCCCCTCCCTACCTCCCCACCTATACTCTCTCCACCTATCTTCTTTACTCTCCATCTTCGGTCCGCCTCCCCCTCTCTCCCTATTTATTCCAGTTCCCTCTCCCCATCCCCCTCTCTGATGAAGGGTCTAGGTCCGAAACGTCAGCTTTTGTGCTCCTGAGATGCTGCTTGGCCTGCTGTGTTCATCCAGCCTCACATTTTATTATCTTGCCATCCTTACCTGGCCTGGCCTACATGTGACTCCAGACCCACAGCAATGAAATTGACTCTGAAATGACCCCTGGGCAATTAGGGATGAGCAATAAATGCTTCCTAGCAACGACACCCCTCATCCCCTTAATGAATAAAGGTAAAAACAGAAGGGTCTGATTCATTTCAATCAAACCACTCACTCTCTAAACTCCATTGGAAACCAATCCAGTCTATTCAACCATTGCTCATAAGCCAGCCTGCACATTCCAATAAACCGCCCCAAACTATCTCCAACACAGTTATACCTTTCTGTAAATAAAGAGACCAAAATGACATTCAATATTTGGTTCACAGTAATCACATACAAAGTAATGCCATGGGTTCTTTTTCATCAAAAGGCAGATAATAACCTAATTTAGCTTTCCAACTGAAAATCAATGCCTCACTCTTGGGGTAGTGCCACCTTCATACCTGTGCCCAAATCTTGGTACTGGGGCTTGAATCTACAACTATGTGTTGAAAAAGCAAGAGTGTTATTCCTGAGCCATGGCTATCAAAGATGTGAGTCAGAGAAATCAATATAAATAACCTGTATACTCAAAGGACTGAACACCTTCTACTCATTTGCATCCTACAGTCCGAACAGTGTCACCGTATGTTGCTTATAGGGAACAAACACAATGTTAGTTGGAAATAATTTTCCTACTTATTCAAACAGAACAGAGCATATCATGATGCCGGTGAAGCAAAACGTATTCATGCTTTCATACAGATGTGGAACATCATGTGTCTCTAAGATAATTAATCAGTAGCTGCATTACCGATCATAAACTCAGAATTCAGATCTGAATGGAATCACTGATTAAGTTGGCATCATTTTATCTTTTGTTCAGAACACATTTCAAGTTTCCCTTTTGTAAATGGTGTAAACAGCAATGTTAATAATAAGCAGAAGGACAACACTCCCATTGCCCTAACTGTGAAAGGCTGTGCAGAGATGTAAGATTCCCCACACAAATTAACAATGAAAATTTCTTTGAAAAGAAATCCAATTAGCTCCACTGATGCATGATGTGGAGTTCCAGCAGAACTGTCCATCATTGTAGTCCGGCAGCAAAGGGAAATGTTTGTTTCAATTTGTAGTCACTTTGTTGTGGAATTTCCCTGGGAGCGAACATTGTGATGGAAATTACACAGTGAACAGGTGAGATAATGGGAACTGCAAATGCTGGAGAATCCAAGATAATGAAGTGTGGAGCTGGATGAACACAGCAGGCCAAGCAGCATCTCAGGAGCACAAAAGCTGACGTTTCGGGCCTAGACCCTTCATCAGAAAAGGTGGGGGGGGGAGAGAGTTCTGAAATAAGTAGGGAGAGAGGGGAGGTGGCTCGAAGATGTATAGAGGAGAAGGTAGGTGGAGAGGGGACAGACAAGTTAAAGGAGCGGGGATGGAGCCTGTAGAGGTGAGTGTAGGTGGGGACGTAGGAAGGGGCGAGGTCAGTCTGGGGAGGACGGACAGGTCAAGGGGGCAGGATGAGTTAGTAGGTAGGAGATGTAGATGCAGCTTGAGGTGGGAGGAGGGGATAGGTGAGAGGAAGAACAGGTTAGGGAAGCAGGGACAAGCTAGGCTGGTTTTGGGATGCGGTTGGAGGAGGGGAGATTTGAAGCTGGTGAAATCCACATTGATACCATTGGGCTGCAGGGTTCCCGAGCGGAATATGAGTTGCTGTTCCTGCAACCTTCGGGTGGCATCATTGTGGCACTGCAGGAGGCCCAGGATGGACATGCCATCTGAGGAATGGGAGGGGGAGTGGAAATGGTTTGCAACTGGGAGGTGCAGTTGTTTATTGCGAACCGAGCGGAGGTGTTCTGCAAAGCGCTCCCCAAGCCTCCGCTTGGTTTCCCCAATGTAGAGGAAGCCACACCGGGTACAATAGATACAGTATACCACATTGGCAGACGTGCAATCTTTACACCTTCCTTCTAGTGATAGTGACTCAGATTCTTGACCTTTCCAGTTTCAGGCTTGACGTCAACATCCAATTCGGGTGACAATGGGAAGAGACATAAAGAATGAGGACTGGGTCGAAAATGGGGTTCTTCCCCTGGGGAGGATGAGACTGAAGGTGAAGGTGAAGGTGAAATTTGGGATGAAGATGAAGAGAAGATACGCAGTCCTTTGAATTTCATAGTTGGGAAGTTATGTTGTGGTTGCAATGAATGTCGGTGAGGCCTCTTCAGGAGTACTGTGTGCAGTTCTGTCCATCCTGATATAGGAAGGATGTTATCAAGTGTAGAAATATGGAAATAGGTGCAGGATTAGGCCAATTATCCCTTCCAGCCTATACCATCATTCAAAATGGTCATGGCTGATCAGGTAATCTCAGTATCACATTCCCAGTTTCTCTCTATACCCCTCAATCCCTTTAGCTGCAAGAGCCACGTCCAGTTCCCTCTTAAATATATCTAATGAACTATCCCCAACAGCTTCTTGTGGAAGAGAATTCCACAGGATCACAACTCTCTGAGTGAAGAAATTCTTCCTCATATCAGTCCTGAATGGCTTTCCCTTATTATTAGGCTGTGACCCCTAGTCTGGACTTCCCCGTATCGGGAACATTCTTCCCACATCGAGCCTGCCCAGTCCCATTAGGATTTTACATGTTTCTATGAGATCCCCATCATTCTTCCAAATTCCAGCGAATCTAAGCCCAGTTGGCCCAGTCTTTCCTCATATGTCAGTCCTGCCATCCCGGGAATCAGTCTGGTGAACTTTTTCTGAACTCCCACAGTGGCAAGAATGTCCTTACTCAGACTAGGAGACCAAAACTGCACACAATACTCAAGGTGTGGCCTCACCAAAGTCCTGTATATCTGCAGCAAGATGTCCTTACTCCGAGACTGAATTCCTCTCGTTACGAAGGCCAGCACGCCATTAGCTTTCCTCACTGCCTGCTGCACCTGCATGCCAACCTTCAATGACTGTTCGACCATGACACCCGGATCTCATTTGCACCTCACCTTTTCCTAAACTGCCACCATTTGAGTAATAATCTGCCTTCCTGTTTTTGTGACCAAAGTGGATAACCTCACAATTATCCACATTATACAGCATTTGTCAGGTGTTTACCCTCTCAGCCAGTCTGTCCAAGTAACCCTGCAGCCACATAGCATCCTCCTCACAGCACACACTGCCTCCCAGCTTCGTGTCACCTGCACATTTGGAGATATTGCGTTCAGTTCCTTCGTCCAAATTGCTTGTCACTCCGAAAAGGATAGGTTTATTCCAACTCTCTGCATCCTGTCTGCCAACCAGTTCTCTATCCATGTCAATACATTCCCTCTGATACTTGAACTTCCATTTTCCTCACTAACCTCTAATGTGGGACCTTGTCAAAAGCCTTTTGAAAGTTCAGGCACACAACATCTACTGATTCACTCTACTGGTCTCATTCTCAAAACATTCCTCAAGAATTGTCAAGCGTGATTTTCCTTTAGTAAATCCATGCTGACTGGGACAGATTCTGTCACTACTTTCCAAATGCTCAGTTATTACATCCTTACCAAATGTCTGGGGACCTGGGTTTGAATCTCGCCACGGCAGATGGTGGAATTTGAATTCAATAATTATCTGGAATTAAATGTCTGATGATGACCATGAATCTATTGTCAATTGTCAGGAAAAACCCACCTGGTTCACTAATGTCCTTTAGGGAAGGAAATTGCCATCCTTACCTGGTCTGGCCTACATGTGATTCCAGACCCACAAACAACGTGCCTGACTCTTAATAGCCCTCTGGGTAATTAGGGATGGGCAATAAATATTGCCCTAGCCAGCAATGCCCTCATCCTGTAAAAGAATAAATAAAGGAAATGCTCCATGCATTAAGACACAGAGCCTTCAGGCTTCTATTTTGACATTCATTGCTCTTTTAAAATCATGGCGTAATGTGGCCCTTTCTGATATTTGTCTTTGGTTTCGCTGCCTTCCACTTTTCCCCTTACTGCTTCTTGTTTCTGTCTCCACTTTACTTACCTCTGACTTCCTGCATCGGATCACATTCCCCTGCCTATTAGCTTAAACTCTCCCCGACTCCACTAGCCAACACTCCCCTCTAGGACATTGGTTTTAGACCTGCCCAGGTGCAGACCACCTGGTTTGTACAGGTCCCCAGAACTGATCCCAATGTCCCAGCAATTTGAATTCCTCCGACTTGTACCAACCCTTAAGCCCTGTATTCATCTTCGTTATCCTACCATCCTTATGCTGACTGGCATGCGGCTCTGGTAGCAATCCAAAGGTTACTACCTTTGAGATTCTACTTCTTAGTTTAACTCTTAACTCCTAAGCTGGCCATGGTCCCGAAGAGATTTACGAGGCATGGAAGGTTTGAGATTTAAAGAAAGGCTGTGTAGGCTGGGGCCTTTCTCACTGGAGCGTAGGAGGTTGAGAGATGACCTGATAGAAGTTTATAAAATCATGAGGGGTATGGATAGGGTTGATGGCAAGTGTCTTTTCCCTAGGGTGTGGGATTTTAAGACTAGGGGGGTACATTTGTAAGGTGAGAGGAGAGAGATTTAAGAAAGACATGAGGGGCAAATTTTTTTTACACAGAGGGTGGTTTGTGTGTGGAATGAATCTAAAGTGCTTGATGTGGGTACAATTACAACATTTAAAAGGCATCTGGATAGGTACATGAATGGGAAGGGTTTGGAGGGATGTGGGCCAGGAGCAGGCAGATAGGGCTATTTTAGTTTGGGATAATGGTTGGCATAGATTGGTTGGACCGAAGGTTCTGTTACCGTGTTGTATGAGTGTAAGGACATGGAGATAAGGATGAGGATTGGAATCAGGGTGAGGATGAAGATGGAGGCAGGAGTGAGATGGAGTGTAGGATGGTTTGCTGAATGCAAAACTTACAGCAGAAAATATGTTGATCTGTTTTCTAGCTTCTTTGTTTGGAAGAGGGGAGCTCTCTTTGATCCTGTCAACAAATTAGCATTTCCTTTTTGTAGTTATTTAAAAGATGAGCTCCAGTGTGGGAATATATCACTGCTTTCCTTTATCAGTTTGTGTTTAAGTACTATCAATTCATGAGGATCAAAAACCTTGTGTGATTTACATATTTAAACAGGTTCCCATCACTTACCAGCTCCAAAAACAAGAAGGATAATAAATTAACAGATTTAAATTCATTCTCAAACTTAGCTCCTTCTTATTATGGGCTCAGGTTGTAGAACACTGTTGAAGTCAAATTTGTAAACTTTGTTTAATTTTCTTGGTAGTGGTGGAATATTCTTATTTTTGAGGTTCAATCCACACATTTGAACAGATGTTATTGATTATATATTGATGCGTCTTTAAACTGTATATTTACCTTTATTGCACAGGTAGTCATCCCTTACATTTTTTTAATCAACCTGTTTGGACAAGTCTCCAATACAGGTGGGCCTTGAACCTGGACCTTCTGATCCAGAGATAGGGATGCTACAACAACCACAAGAGCTCCCAAGATGCAATGGGCAGTGTTCAGAGGTAGGCAGCCTGTGGCTGAGCGGGAATCCCTCTCCACCTTACCACCTGCCAAACATGTGTGCTGGAAGGGTTTACAAGTTGCTATGAACACATCTCCATTGATCAGCCCATCCTGGAGAGAGCTTTAGCCCAGGCCTTCTGGCTGTGAGGCAGGGATGCTAGTCACTGCGCCATGGTACTACACTGAAGGGAGGAGAGGGCTGGATATTAACACCCAAACACTCTGGGACCTGTGTCAAAATTGTAAACGTCTTATTCAGTTACTAAAATGATCAAATTTCCTTCATTTTTGTTATACAGGTCAAAGCAGACTAGTACTAAGTTTCTTTAGAAAACTCAAGAATAACTTGTTAAAGCTTAAACTTTAAAGATCTGAAAAACTGCTAATCAACTAAGCTACAATGTAGGGCTAAACTAATACTCTTCTAATGCTAACAAGAGTTATGCAAATTAAACTAAATCACCTTAATCAATCACACACACACACACACACACACACACACACACACACACACACACTCTCACACACACACACACACACAGACACTCACACACACACAATTTCACATCTACACATACACATGTGCATGTGCACACACACACACACACACACACATTCACTCACAGACTTTTGCATACACATACACAAACAGACACACACAACCACACACACTCTTTCTCACACACACATATACATACATACACACACACACACACACACACACACACACACACACACACACACACACACACCTTCAAGTGGGAAAAATCCTGTGATCAACCCACCAATTATAGAGCAGATGAGCCGAATTCTCACAGCTCCTCCAATTTCTTGACAATGAAGTTACCCTGATTTTGGCTGCAGAACAATAGTAGAGCATCAGTTCAAGCAGAAGGTCATTTAGACATAGGGGTCACATTCAAGCCAGGAGTTTATATTTCAAAGTTTGCAAGAAAGTTAGAGGCATTGATTTCTGGAGCATTGTCTCGTCCTCAAGGATCACTTTACAGAGATAATTTTTAAACTGGTTTTCTTTAATGTTTATGTTGATGCTCACCGTGGAAGGGAAGAGAGATGGACAGAGAGAGATAGTATTGCTTCCTTCCAAGCCTATCTGCAATCAAAAAATCCTCAAAGCTGTGACAAAACAGAAACTAAAATGTCCGGAGGCTGTTGCTAGGCAATGTACATGGAATAGTGTAGGTTAGATGGGCTTCAGATCAGTATGACAGGTCGGCACAACATCGAGGGCTGAAGGGCCTGTAACTGTGCTGTAATGTTCTATATGTTCTATGTTTCAGCACTAAGCACCCTTTAAAATGTAGCTTGATTTCCTAGGAATTAAGGTCAGAAACAATATCTTATCTCATTTAAAAGCTTTTCTCTCAAAATCTTTTTTGGCTTTTGTGTGATCAACAAAAAAAAAGTCAGTTCTTCTGACTGTTTAATTGCAAGTAGAGTCACATGGGAAATCCTTTACACCTCAGAAATATCTCACGTCTGTGCTTTTTTCGAATTCTCATAAATCACAAATGTATGTGTTCCCAGCACTCACAAAACATTTCTTATTCATCCTTTTTGATCTTGTTTTTAAAAATGGAATCAACATATGGGTAGCGGGTCTTGAGCCCAGATGAGTCAGATATCTTTGACCTTCAATTTTTTAGGTGTATTTATTTTATGGATTATGGTGTCAACATGGGCTCATGGTGATAAAATGCAGATCACCCATCATTTAATTTAACAGTGAAACAAACATTTAATGGCCATTCCAGTTCCTATATTCCTACGTCAGACAGAGTAGGCAAGCAGCCTTCGTTATACAATTAATAAATCCCTTATTAAATAAATAGATAACTCCCACCAACACTCTACTCTGAAATGGTCAAGAGTTTTTATCTTCCCAAGTTATGAAATATAAATACAGCATTTTAAAATGATAAATCTCTCCTGGAGATTTGATTCAAACCATCTGGAAAATGTCTGAACAGAGGCTGGGGTAGTGGGAGCTGCTGATGCTGGAGAATCTGAGATAACAAGGTGTGGAACTGGATGAACACAGCAGGCCAAGCAGCATCAGAGGAGCAGGAAAGCTGACGTTTCGGGCCTAGACCCTTCCTCAGAAGTGGAGGAGGGGAAAGGGATTCTGATATAAAAAGGGAGAGGGGGGAGGAGGATAGAAGATGAATTAAAGGAGAAGTTTGGTGGAGAGGGATAGTCTATCCGCCTCCCCCTCTCTTCCTATTTATTTCAGAACCCTCTTCCCCTCCCCCATTTCTGAAGAAGGGTCTGGGTCTGAAATGTCAGCCTTCCTGCTCCTCTGATGCTGCTTGGCGTGCTGTGTTCATCCGGCTCTACACCGTGTTATCTATGAACATATACTGAAATAGTTCACTGCTGCGTGAAATGTAGGAATTAAATGCCTCCTGCTCCCCCCCTTGTTCATTAGGATTATAAAAACTGCTTAAGTGAACTGGCCAGCCACATCACATTGATCTTTCTTGTGATCCGTCCGTTTACAGTGTTTGTTTGACTGTCTGCCTTTGTGTACATGGGGGCTAGAATACAGAAACATTACAGGCAGTGAGTTCCAGATTCCCACCTCCCTCTGGCTGAAAGAAAATCCTCACATTCTCTCTAAAGCTCCTGCCCCTTACTTTACCTTAAATTTATGCCCCCGGTCATTGGCCCCTCCATCAAGGGGAAACAGTCCTTCCCGATTGTGCCCGTAATAATTTTATCCATCTCAATCATGTTCCCTCTCAGTCTCTTCTGCTCGAAGGCAAACAACCCCAGTCTGTCTAAGATAACAAAGTGTGGGGCTGGATGAACACAGCAGGCTGCGCAGCATCTTAGGACCACAAATGCTGACATTTCGGGCCTAGACCCTTCATCAGAAAAGCTTTTCTTGGATTGATAAAAGTTATCTTGGATTCTCCAACATCTGTAGTTCCCATTATCCCCAGTCTGTCTAATCTCTCTGTATCATTGAAAATCTCCAGCCCAGGCAACATCCTGGTAAATATCCCCAGTACTCACTGCAGCATGATCACAATGCTCCTATAATGTGGATTTCAGAACTGCACACAGCACTCCAGCTGTGACTGAACAAACATTCTATATAGCTCCAGCATCACCTCCCTGTTCTTCAGCTCTATACCTTGACTAATAAAGGCAAGATTCCCATATGCCTTCTTAACCACTTTATCCACTTATCCCACTTCATTAAGGGACTAGTGGACTTGCATACCAAGGCCCCTCTGATCTTCAGTTCTTCCCAAGATCCTACCATTCCTCAGATATCCCCTTGCCTTGTTTGTCTTACCCAAGTGAACCATCTCACATTTATTTGGATTGAACTCCATTTGCCACCCATCTGCCCATCTGATCAGCCTCTCTATACCTTCCTGTAATCTAACGTTATCCTCTTCTCTCTTTACCATCCTACCATCTCTAAACTTACTAATCAACTCTCCTACATTCAAACCTAAATGGTTTATATATTCCACAGACAGCAAAGGTCCTGACACTGACTCCTGGAGACCCCACTGGACGCAGGCTTCCAGTCACAAAAATACCCTCAACCATCACCTTCTCCTTCCTGCCACTCAGCCAGTTCCAGATCCATTTCCTAAATTTCCTTGGATCCCATGGTCTCCTCCTTGTGCTATCAGCCCCTTATAGGGCACCTTATGAAAAGCCTTGCTGAAGTCTAAGTAGACAATTTCAAAAGTGTTACCATCATCTGTGCACCTGGTCACCCTTTACTAAAGTTCAGACATGACCCCCACTTAACAAAACCATGTTGACTATTCCTGATTAATCCCTGCCTCTCTAAATACAGATTAATTCTGTACCACAGAATTGAAATAGATTCCTCACCACTGATGTTAGAATGACTGTCTTGTTATTTGCTGGGTCTTTCCCTTGCTCCCTTCCAGAATAATGGTACCACATTGGTCATCCTCCAGTTATCTGGAATTTCTACTGCAGCCAGAGAGGAATTGAAAATTATTGTCAGTGCGCCTGCTATTTCCTTCCTTGCCTCACTCAACAACCTGGAATATAGATTAGATTCCCTACAGTGTGGAAACAGGCCCTTCGGCCCAACAAGTCCACACTGCCCTTTGAAGCATCCCATCCAGACCCATCCCCCTATAACCCACACACCCCTGAACACTACGGGCAATTTAGCACGGCCAATCCACCTAACGTGCACATCTTTGGACTGTGGGAGGAAACCGGAGCACCCAGAGGAAACCCACGCAGACACAGGGAGAATGTGCAAACTCCACTCAGACAGTCGCCCGAGGCGGGAATCGAACCCGTGTCCCTGGTGTTGTGAGACTGCAGTGCTAATCACTGAGCCACCATGCCGCCCCTAAATAATCTGCCTCAACCTGAGAAGATGTCTCCTTTAAAGCCTGCCAGAACACTCAGAACCTCCTCTCTATCGATGTAAATTTCCTTATTTATATTGCAGTCCTTCCCCCTGATTTCATACCCCTCATCCACGTCATTGAGGTCAATTGTAAAAAAATTTGAGGCCCCTGTACAGTTCCCATACACTCTGTGCATCACATGCTACTGATTGGAAAATGTTCATTTTTGCACACCCTGTTTTCTAGCAGCCAGCCAATCTTCTATTTGTGTTAATGTTTCCCCTTACACCATGAGCTTTTACTTTTCACAATAACCTTTCATGTGACAGCTTGTCAAATGCCTTCTGGAAATCCATGTATTGTATACCTACTTTTTCTCCTTTACCAACAGCACAAGCCCTTCAAAGAATTTCATAAATTGGTTAATCATGACTTTCTGTCAATGGCTCCATACTGCTTCTTCTCAATTCCCTTGTGTTTTTCTAAGTGATGATTAAATCTAGCATTTCCTTGTGGCAATGTGAGGTTATTTGACCTATAGTTTCTTGTATTCTGCCTCCATCCCTCCTTGCAGAGAAGGCTTATATTTACAACTTTCCAGCCTGAAAGAACCTTTCTGGAATCAAGAGAATTTATGCAAACTGCTTCCTCAGTATCCATATCTTTATGATCCTTGGATGAAGTCCATTTGAATCCAGAGACTTGTCAGCTGACACCTCCATCAATGTGACTACAGTTCATAAAATCCCTTTTGTGCAGAAAGAGACCATTTGCCTCATCGAGTCTGCACCAAACCTCTGAACAGCATCCCACCCAGACTGAGACCCTTAGCCTATCCCTGTAACACTGCATTTCCCATCACTATACCATATAACTTGCACATCCCTGGACGCTATGGACAATTTAGCACGGCCAATCCACCCTAACCTGCACATTAAAGGGAATGTGGAAGGAAACCAGAGCATTTGGAGGAAAGCCACGCAGACACGGGGAGGATGTACAAATCACCTGAGGGTATGGTATGGAATGTGGTGTCCCCGGCACTGTGAGGCAGCCACATAAACTACTGAGCCACTATGTTACTCATTGTTTGCTTAGTATCAATTCACTCATGACTGGAATTTCTATCTTTCCCCAGTACCAATGTGGGCCATAGCCTCTGACTGGTCACTTTCCATCAGAAGAATATCCAGCCATTTTGTGATATCAATGAGCCATGCCATCCTGGAATCACATCAGTGCCTGTCTATTCCTCTAACTAAAGAATCTCCTGTTAGTAATGCACTTGGATCCTTGGACCTTCCCTCTGTACAGCCAGGCCCTCTGTGGTGCTAAAGGCTTTCCTTTCCCCACTTCCACAAGAGACCAGCAGCCCTGAGTAAGGTCTCTAGGGACTACAGCACAACCTACCTGTTTCTCTTGGGCTGCAGCCACCCATTTCTTACCTGCAGTGCGACCAGCATTCTAAACACACAATCTACTTAGTTCCCTGCCTTGCTGATGCACCCCAGAGTCTCCACCCACCATTCAAGCTCCACAGTCCACGGTTTTGACTTGCACATCCATGATAGTTACTGTACACAGGGTTATCTGGGACCATTATTCCCACATGCTGCAGGATGCGTACTCCACCTGACCAAACTGCCCTGCCAGACCTTAAGGTTACTCTTAACTTAGTAGAACTTCACTTAGGCTGACTCATTTCAGCTTATTTTTATACTATTGATTATAAACTAGGGATTAGCAACACGTAGAAATTCCTCATCCTTACCACCCGAATTGTCTCCCTCTCCTGTGCCAATAGATTCTTACTTCCCCAGTGAAAATTCCACTTCTCAAAACTATGAGAGCTCAAACATGATCTGTAACAGCAGCTACCAACCAAGTCATGATGCTCCTGTGATGACACTGTTGCTATGGTTCCCTGCTGTCGAATCATGATCTGGAGACTCCATCCCTTCTCTGTTTCTGCTTCCCAAGGTAGATCCCTGCTGTTAACACTTCATCTTGTAATATTTCACAATGCCAGCAAATCCAATAACTATTAATCTCTGCTTCCTGAGACTGAACCAACTAATCTGATAGTTAGTCATTAATGGTCTCCACTAACAGCTATTTACCCTCCATGCCAGATAGTTACCAACTCCTTTATCTGTCCAACAGCTCTGTTCTCCCTTTGGGCTCTATCCCCACCTATCGTTTACTCCTTAGCCCCTCCCTGCACCCCATCTTCCACATATAACCCAACACTTTCCTAACTTGGAGGCAGCTTTTGAGGAAGCGTCACCAGACCCAAAATGTTAACTCTGATTTCTCTCCATAAATGCTACCAGATCTGCTGAGTTTTTCCAGCAACTTCTGTTTTTGTTCCTGATTGCTAGTGGTGTTTTTATAATGGTTTTCCTGAGTGCATATTGCTAGAGAGTAATCATTCATCATTGTTTTATAAATTTCTGTCTATCTGATATTAAAACAAACGCAACAAAAACAGCTTTTGGTATAATTACACATTGACAGATCTCGTGTTGATGTGTCCTGTTAAAATAATGAGATTGAGTGAGTGCTTGTGATGAGGTAGCAGGGAGGGTATTGGGGTGGTCGTGGTGTATATAGACTTCAGAATGGCGTTTGAAGTTTCCTATGGCAGGCACCATGTGACGAAAGGGGCATGATACATGGATACATAGTTTAATGAGTGACAAGAAACAAAAAGTAGTGTAAAATAGTAGTGACTTCACCCTCCAGTGAACTGGCATGCATCAAAACATAAGGACAAGAGTAGGCCATTCAGCCCCTTGAGCCTGTTCCAGCATACAGTGATATCATGGCTGATCTGTGGTCTATCTCCACACACCTGCCTTTGGCCCACATTCCTCAATACCTTTGTTTAACAAAAATATATCGACCTCAAACTTAAAATCAAAACTTGATCCAGCATCCACTGCCATTTGTGGAAAAGAGTTCCAAACCTCTCCCACACTTTATGTGTCAAAGTGTTTCCAAACATCACTCCTGAACAGTCTGGCCCTAATTCTCAGACTAAGCCCCTAGTTCTAAAAACTCCAACCAGTGGAAAATGTTTGCCTTTATCAATCCTGTCCTTTCCTGTTAATGTCTTGAAGACACATGATCCTTCTCCCTGTCTCTCTGCCCTAAACATACCTGTGAATGGGGACTTGGGGGCTTGCAGTTCCTGAATCTAACTGATCCTTTCCAACAGAGGCAGAGCCAATAGCAGAGTGGCTGACTGTCAACGTCAATTTCAGTTCCACCAAGGAAATGCACACACCACCTTTGTTGTTAACACTTAATAATGCTGGGAAATTTTAATATATTTATGGCTCACATATTGGTATCTTTGGCATGTTTACATCATCCAATCAGGAAAGATATTGGGGTAGGAATGCGTAATTTTGTTTCATGTGACTTGTTGACGAGCTTCAGATAGTTCCAGAAATAAAAAGATCTCATAATGTTGAAGTGAAGCCAGAGAATGATAGAGATACAGAGCAGGTCCATCAATATCTGGGAACGGTAACAGCAGATTAATGATTCAGGTGGAAGATTCTGCTCTGAGATCTGATTTTTCCATCAGCTGTTAATCAAACTGTTTGGAGGTGAATATGGAGTTCATTTTACTTTTTTTAACATTCAGTCCTTGTTAGCCAAGGAATGAAGAATGCACAAGCTGTTTGGAGCTCGAGGTCATTTCTGTGGCCAAGGTAAACCTGTTGGCTGTGTGAGTGTTCACTGATTATATCATATAAAATAGGATTACGGCACAAGTGGAAAAGATTTTTCTCTTGTTGTGACTTTGCATGATTTTTTTTCTTTTCATTTGAGGGATGTGGGCACTACTAACTTTGCCAGCACTTCTGCCGTCCCTAGTTGCCAGTGAGAAGGTGGTGGTGAGCTGCCTTCTTGAAATGTTACAGTCCATGTGCTGCAGGTTGACCCACAAAGCGATTAGGGAGGGCATTCCAGGATTTTGACCCAGTGATGGTGAAGGAACGGCAATATATTTCCAAGTCAGGATGGTGAGTGGCTTGGAGGGGAACTTGAAGGTGGTGGTGTTCCCATGTATCTACTGCCCTTGTCCTTCCAGATGGAAATGGTCATTGTTTGGAAGGTGCTGACTGAGGATCTCTGGGGAGTTTCTAAAGTGCATCTTGTAAATAGTACACACTGTTGTTACTGAGTGTCCGTGGTGGAATCCAAAACTAGAGGAGCATAGGTTTAAGATGGGAGGTGGAAGATGTAAAAGAGAGCTAAGGGGCAATATTTTCAAATAAAGCGTGGTGTGTGCATGGAATGAGCTGCCAGAGGAAGTGGTAGAGGCTGATACAATTACATTTAAAAGGCATCTGGATGGGTACATTATTAGGAAGGGTTTAGAGGAATACCGGCTAAATGCTGGCAAATGGGATGAGATTAATGTAGGTTACATGGTAGGCACGGAGAAATTGGACCAAAGAGTCTGTTTCCGTGCTGTACGAGGGGAGGCGATGGCCAAGTGGTATTATCGCTGGACTGTTAAACCAGAGACCCTGATAATGTTGTGGGGAACCAGGTTTGAGTCCTGCCCCGGCAGCCGGTAGAATTTGAATTCAATAAAAAATCTGGAATTAAGAATCCAATGATGTCCATGAATCCACTGTTGATGTTTGAAAAACCCATCTGGTTCACTAAAGCCCCGTAGAGAAGGAAACTGCCATCTTTACCTGTTCTGGTCTCTACGTGACTCCAGACCCACAGCAACGTGGTTGACTCTTAAGCGTCCTGTAGGCAATTAGGAATGGGCAATAAATGTTGCCTGGCCAGCAACACCCTCACCCCATGCATGCATAAAGGAGAAAAAAATCTCTATGACTCTCTAACTCCTACTCAACCAGATGCGAAATCCAGTTTGACGGCACTTAGGAGGAATGGTTAGGTTATCCTGTTGGGCATCTCTGTTGGGTCTCATTGGTCATGGGGAAGTTTGAACAAGAACAGAAAATGATAGCAACATTCAGCCACTTCTGCAATATTTGTGGAGGGAGGAGCAGGGTTATGTTGACGACTTTCATCAGAACTGGGAAATCTTAGGGATGTCATAGATTTTGAGCAAACTGTGGGCAGGACCTCACCAAAGGACCTGACTGGGAGAATGTGAATGACAGAGATTGAACAGCAAAAGAGAGGTTTTTGAAAACTGACACAAATGGAGATGGGTCAAGAGCAAAAAAGTAAAGATGTGCTTTGAGCAGGTGTGCTTCTGTCTGAAAGCAAAATTAAGACGTAAAAACCAACACCTACAAATATATCCGGAAGCAAAATGGGGTGTGAAGGGAGCAGGGGTCATGGTCTTCAATATTTGAACTCAATGTTCAGCCTGGAAGACTCTAAAGTGTCTAACTGAAAGATAAAGTTCCATTCCTGAAGCTTGTGTTAAGCTCCAGTGGAACATTGGAGCAGGCCAAGGACAGAGAGGTCATTGAGAGAATAAGTTGGAGAATCAAATCACAGCAAAGCATTTTTAAAAATTCATTCACAGGATGAGGATGCCCCTGGATGAGCTGGTATTTAGTGCCCATCCTTGATTGCCCAGAGGGCAGCTGAAAGTCAACCACATTGCTGTGGGTCTGGAGTCACATATAGACCAGACTTGGTGATGATGGCAGTTTCCTTCTTTAAAGGACATTGCAGAACCAGATAGTGTTTCCCAACATTCAACAATGGTCTCGTTATCATCATTAAGTTCTTAATTCCAGATTTGTATTAAAGTTAAATTCCACCTCCACACCCCAGAGCTCCGAAGGAGGTAGCTGAAGAGATAGCGAAGGCATTGTTGGTGATCTTTCAGGAATCACTGGAGTCAGGGAGAGCCCCAGAGGACCGGAAAATGGCATATGTAACACCCCCCCACCCACCCTGTTTAAGAAGGGAGTGGGGCAAGAGACAGGAAATTACAGGGCAATTAGTCTGACCTTGGTCGTTGGTAAGATTTTGGGGCCTATTGTGAAGGGTGATATTTCTGAATACTTGCAAGTGGGAAAATAGGACAAAGTCAGCATCTTTTCATCAAGGGGAGGGCATCCTTTACAAATGCGTTAGAATTCTTTGGGGAGGTAACAAGATGGTTAGACCAACGAGAGCCAATAGATATTATCGACCTGGATTTCCAGAAGGCCTTTGACAAGGAGCTGCACAGGAGGCCGCTGAGTAAGATAAGGGCCCATGGTGCTCAAGGCAAGGTGCTAGCATGGATAGAAGATTGGCCGTCTGGCAGAAAGCAGAGAGTGGGGATAAAAGGGTCTTTCTCAGGATGGCAGCTGGTGATAAACGATGTTCCACAAAGGTCAGTGTTGGGATCACAACTTTTCACTTTATACATTAATGATCTAGTTGAAGAAACTGAGGGCATTCTGGCTAAGTTTGCAGACGATACAAAGATAGGTGAAGGGACAGGTGGTATTGAGGAGACAGGGAGGCTGCAGAAGGATTTGGACAGGTTAGGAGATTGGGCAAAGAAGTGGCAGATGGAATACAACGTGGGAAAGTGTGAGGTCATGCACTTTGGTCGGACGAATAGAGGCAGAGACCATTTTCCAAATTGTGATGAGGGGGTAATTCAGAAATCTGACGTGCAAAACGGACTTGGCAGTTCTAGTACAGAATTTTCTCAAGGTAAACTTGCAGGTTGAGTCAGTAGTCAGGAAGGCAAAAGCAATGTTGGCATTTATTTTGAGAGGACTTGAATATAAAAGCAGGGATGTACTACTGAGGCTTTATAAGGATCTGGTCAGGCCACATTTAGAACATTGTGAGCAATTTTGGGCCCCATATCTCAGGAAGGATATATTGGCTCTGGAGAAGATCCAGAGAAGGTTCACGAGAATGATCCCAGGAATGAAAAGCTTAACATATGAGGAAAGTTTGAGGCCTTTGAGACTATACTCATTGGAGTTTAGAAGGATGATAGAGGATCTAATTGAAACTTACAGAATACAGAATGGCCTGGACAGAGTGGATGTTGGGAAGATGCTTCCATTGGTAGGAGAGACTAGGACTTGAGGGCACAGCCTTAGAGTAAAGGGAAGACCTTTTAGAACGAAGATAAGGAGAAACTTCTTCAGACAGAGAGTGGTGAATCTATGGAATTCACTGCCGCAGAAGGCTGTGGAGGCCAGGTCACTGAGTATGTTTAAGACTGAGATAGATAGGTTCTTGATTATCAAGGGGATCATGGGTTATGGGGAGAAAGCGGGCGAATGGGGTTGAGTCATGATTGAATGGCAGAGCAGACTTATGGGCTGATTGGCCTAACCTCTGCTTCTATGTCTTATGGTCCTATGGTCTTCCATAGCAGGATTTGAAGCCAGGTCCCCAGAACATTACCTGGGTCTCTGCATTAACTGCCCTACAAAAATACCACTCGGCAGCTCTCTCCCAAATAAGGATACTGGAAATCCTAAAGCCAGGCAGAGTTTGCTGGAGAAACTCCACAGGTCTGGAGGCATCTGTGGAGAGAGACACAGAGAAATTGTTTTCAATCTGATGTGACTCCTTTTTCAAACCAAAGAATTAAATGACATGCTCCAGAAGTCAGTCCTGGGCCTGAACAGGGGCATAAAGAACTGACATAAAGTGGTTGCCAAATCTGCATTGGTCTTTGTGGAGTTCAAGAGACCGCATGGTGAGCACCAAATATGACAGAGTGAATCGAAAAGTACCATTGGGAAAAGATGGATTGCTGTGGGTTAATGCAAAGTAGGCCAGGGTGTCACGGGAGGAGGAATCATTTTGGAACTTTGAAAGGAGAGGGAAGGGGAGGTTGCGTTTGATGATGGAAGCATGTAAGATATGGTGATAATGGTGAAAGGTGATCTCTGACCAGGGAGGCTGGTGGCTGGAATTGGAAGACAGGGGGAACCCTATCAGGGTTCTGGGGTGTGGGGAGCTGGAGGGTGAAATTGAATCTGACGGTCTTTCTGTCTTGATGACAAGATTCCAATCCTGCAATCCAGGGTTTTCACTTAAGGCTATTCTGTTGACAGTGATCACGTCAAATACATTGTCAGCTTCTTCCTTTTTATTCTTTCATCTTTCACCAGGGAAGTCATTGGGATGAGTCTGTCAAAGTTAGTCTGTACCAAGTAACGTGAAATAAATAAGATCCTGGTGACAAGTCAATAAAATTCTTGACACAAAATGGCACAGAGCTAGTGGAATGTCATTGCTTCAGAAAAACAATGGCCCATTTCATATGACAATCTGAGCACAATGTTATTACCGAGCTTGTCAGCATCCCTTAATTGAGATAATGTGTGTTTAGAGATTGAATCAGTTATTTACTTAGAGAAGTGGAACAAACATTGTCCTGACTTTTTGTGAACATAACACATTGCAGATGATAAAGAGTTTATGCATTACATGTCATAAAGCCCTCATTATTTATCCCACAACTTATAGATTTATTGCTCAACCACTGTTGAAGTGACTTTATCTGTGTCCTGAGAATAAACTTGTCAATTTAAGTTTCATTTCATATCTCAGAAACCTACCAGTGCTTCATGTGTCTCCAGGCTAATTTAGAAAGGCCAATCAACAGATAACAGCAAGAATTTCAAAGCAGAGATAAGGTATTAACAACAAAATTTATATTTGCAACAAAATTTAGAATAACTGGAGATAAGGAGCCCACCAACAGTTGCAAACTTGAACTGAAAATATTTGTCCTGGACTATAAATGACAACATTTCACAGGTAAAAATAACAAGGATTCTCATGTTCCCATTTCAAAAACAGAAACAGGAAAATGCTGCATGGTTGGTTTTACACAGCATGTAATATTGGATGTATAGACATTAATGTTTCACAGAGAGACATTGTGCACTCTGAATTGTATGATGTATAAAATACACACCGATGGTTTCACAAGCTCATCATGATATGTCTCGAGCCATCGTCTCACATCATAAAAACTAACAACTATGGAGACTTTGGAGAGGGTATAGTATTTTTTTTTGTATTCATTCATGAGATTGTGGCATTGCTGACCAGGCAGCATTTATTGCCCATCCCTAATTGTCCAGAGGGCAGTTGAGAAGCAACTACATTGCAGTGGGTCTGGAGTCACATGTAGGCCAGACCAGGTAAGGATGGCAGTTTCCTTCCTGAAAGGATATAAATGAACCAGTTGGATGTTTCCTGACAATTAGCAATTGTTCCATGGCTTCATTAGACTCTAATTTCCAAACAATTAATAAATTTAAGTTCCACCATCTGCCAAGTCAGACTTCAAATCCAGGTCCCCAGAACATTATTGGGGTCTCTGTGTTAATAATCTAATGAAAATAGTGCCAGACCGTCACCTACTGGGATGTTCCGTGTTTCGGAGGGTATTAGCTATGTGAAGAGATTGGACACACTTGGTTTTTTTTCAATCGAATGTCAAAGGATGAGAGGCAGCCTGATAGAAGCTTACAAAATTACAGGAGACATGGATAGAATAGATAGTCAGTCTTTTTTCCAAGGCAGAAATGCAAATTACTCAAGGACATAGGTTTAAGGTAAATGAGGGTAAATTTAAAGGAGCTGTGAGATGCAGGTTGTTTTACACAGAGGGTGGTAAGTGCCTGGAATGTGCTGCCAGGGGAGGGGGTGGAGGCAGGTTCAACAGCAACGTTCAAGAGGAATCCTGACAGATACATGAATAGTCCAAGGATAGAGGGATGCGAACCACAGAGAGGTAAATGGTGTCATGTGTCAGCACAGTCTTGATGGGCCGAAGAGTCTGTCCCTATGACTTTCTTTGCTCTTTGTAACTGTGGCCACTGGAGATCTGAAACACAAACAGAAACGCAGTATATTTGGCAGCATCTGTGGAAATAGAAACAGACAATGGTCACTGGACTCAAAATGTTAACTCTGCTTCTGTTTCAGGGATGTAATGGCCTTGTGGTATTATCACTAGACTATTAATCCAGAGACCTAGCTAATGTTCTGCAGACCCAGGTTAGATCCAGCCACAGCATCTGCCATCCTCACCTGGCTGGTCTATATGTAACTCCAGGCCCACAGCTATGTGATTAACTCTCAAATGCTCCCTGAAATGGCCTAGCAAGCTACTCAGTTGTATCAATCACTACAAAATCTAAACAAAGAAAGGAAACTGGACAGATTACCTGGCATTGACCTAGGCAAGGTAAAAGACACAAGACCCTGCAAAGTCCTCCTCACTAACATCTGGGGGTTAGTGCCAAAACTGGGAGAGCTGTCTCACAGACTGGTCAAGCAACAGCCTGACATAGTCAAACTCACAGAATCATCCCTTACAGACAATGTCCCAGACACCACCATCACCGTCCCTGCATTTGTCCTGTCCCATCGGCAGGATTGACCCAGCAGAGCGGGGTCAGGGTCTGGAATATACTGTCTTAGAGTGTGGGGGAGGCAGGTTCATTCGAGGAATTAGGGTCTGGAATGTACTGTCAAAGAATGTGGGGATAATAAAATGTGAGGCTGGATGAACACAGCAGGCCAAGCAGCATCTCAGGAGCACAAGAGCTGACGTTTCGGGCCTAGACCCTTCATCAGAGAGGGGGATGGGGAGAGGGAACCGGAATAAATAGGGAGAGAGGGGGAGGCGGACCGAAGATGGAGAGTAAAGAAGATAGGTGGAGAGAGTGTAGGATGTGGGGAAGCACGTTCAATTTAGTAATTCAAGAGGGAATTAGATGGTTCTCTGAAAATGAGGAACAATGCGCAAGCTAACAGAGCGAAGGCAGGGGAATGACACTAACGTGAAATCCGCATTCATAGAATCAGTGAGGGCATGATGAGCTGAATGGCTCTTCCAGTCCTGTTATAATTCAGCAATTCTGAGATAAATTGCATTTGCCATTTTAATACTTTCTCCTTTACATCTGTTATATCTGTTCATGGTTTTCCCTTAGCTCATCATCTTCCTTCATTCTCTCTCCCTGTAAACAAAATGGGTGATAGCCCACCCAGTAAAGATTGTACAATAAACACACTCTGTGAACACTCTGGGTCTTCTCCCTCTATGCAGCTAATTTCAAAAGAAATTGATACATTTGTAATTCCCATCTCAATGAATGGATTCTTGTGATCTAAGAGAGAATGCTTGCTGTGAATCCTACTCTTTCCATTTGAAATTCCTATCAGAGTCCATATTGATAGTGAATGAAATATTTATGTTTGAGAAGCCTTTGCTAACCCCTCTCATGGTAGGATGTTTCTCAGAGTGGTTATAAATCTCTTATTGGATATTCAATGAAAAATGTGATGCGCCAGGGAGAGCAACCTTCACATGTACTGGGAGTCATGAAGGAAAGGTTTTGCATTTTCCTGTCTGCTCTCACACTGAGGATGGTCCAAAAATGTTAACGCCAATGAAGAGCTCAGCGTAGACATTGCAGTAATGCATGAACTAAAGCAACAGTGTTTGTATGCGATCTTGCCCCATCAGCAGTAATGGGCAGGTTTTCACTGATGTTGATTGGAGATAAAGACTGGCCAGGAAATACTACACTCCTTCAAAATGATTAAATTGGAACTTAAACAATGATTTGAGAGGGCACAGAACTTCCCCTGTTGGGAGTATTTCCCCCACTGCCACATGGTGGGGTTTGGGGAGGGGTGGGATTTGGGGAGTAAGGGTGGTCGGTGGGAGGCTTCAGCCTAAATCTCAAACTGGAGTGTGACTTCTACCACAACATTCCAGGTACAGCGGGCTGGAAGCTGCTGACCATTCACAGCTTCTGACTGAAGTAACTCCACAGAGGCCAGTGCCAAGTCCCTCCGTATTTACACATGGGCTGTCATCAGCACTGACCCAGCTCCCTCAGAGCCAGCTCTCAGAGTGAGCAGAACCTCTAAATCTCCTGTTTATAGCTGTCAGCCAGGGCTCCTTGATTGGACCAGATTAACCCACCAAATCAGGGAACCCATATTCTATGATGCCCACTTGGCTGACCTCATTATAATTACTACAGTCACGGCTCACAGAAAATCAACCCGAATTTCTCAGATTTGTCACAAACGTACAAAGGTTTAGTCAAACTGTCTCGAGCTCCCAACTGAACTGACTGACAAACTCAGGTTAGAAGAAAACACTCACCAGGTTCTTGTACTTAAGCTTAATATGAACAAATTGTGTTTAATAAATAGCAAATATGGAATATTAATTGTCAAGTTATAACTCTACTACTTAAACTCTATTCCTTCTGAAACAAAACACCTGATCAGTGAATAAGATTGATGAGTATTTCTGTTTTTAAAGTAAAGCTAAGATCACTGGTCATTTTTTTCTCTCTCTTTCTTTAAAAATTCAAGTATAAAATTGATAGCATTGTAAAAGCAAGTAATTACAATAAAGTGAAAAGACAAGCACCCTAGAATAATTAATTAATTTGTTGCTGGTGGTTCAGGTGATGTGTTGGTGCTGCTGCTTGTGGGATCAGCTGGACATCAATAATATTTTGGTCATCAGCTGGACATCAGGAGCAAATGGCTGCAACTTAATCAATTTTGGATGGGAGTTGGCAAACTGGAGCCTGAGCTGCAGATCCTGTTAAATTTCAGGAAAGAAAATGTTACTGGGTCACTTGGCTTCAGGAGGCAGTTAAACCCCTCATATGACATATTCCTTGGCAAGGTACTGATGTAGTGATAATGTCACTGGGCTAGTCGTCCAGGATAATACTTCCAAATCCCAAAATAGCAACTGTTGATGTTTGAATTCAATAATTTTTAAAAATAACAAAACCTGGAATAAAATGTTAGCCTAACGGTGACCACATACCACTTACAATTATTTGGAGACACATCTGGTTCACGAATGTCCTTCAGGTGAATAAATCCACTGTCTTTACTTTGTCTGGCCTTCAAAACCTTTGACCATTAAGGATGGGCAATAAATGGTTGCCAATTGGGAGACACCCAAAACTCCCCCAAAAAATCAACCTACTCAATGATCAAGGGCAAGAGCATGTGAGGCAGATATTAGGATGCAAGGGATAGCTTTTGAGGAAAGTTGGGAAACATTCAAAAGCTACAAAAAAATGACCAAAATATTATTAAGAAGCGGAAAATAAATCATGAGGGTCATATAAAAAGGATGACAAGATCTTTCTGACATAAACTAAACATAGGCACTTTAGAGAATGAGTTTGGAGAAATAATAATGGGGAACTAGGAAATGGCAGAGCAGTTGAATAAACATTTTGCATCTGTCTTCACAATAGAGAACACTAATATCATTGTAAACATACTAAATCATGGGGGAAAAGGTGGGAAAGAAATAAATATCATAATCATCACAAGAGTAGTAAAACCTTTGACAAGGTTCCAAGTGGTAGACTAATTAGTAAAGTTAGGTCACATGGGATTCAGGGTGAGCTTGCTGATTGGGTACATAATTAGCTTAACAGCGGGAGACAGAGAGTTGGTGGGGGGTTGCTTTTCGAACTGGAAGCCTGCGACCAGTGAAGTCCCACAACGTTCGGTTCTGGGTCTGCTTTTGTCATTTGTATAAATAATTTGGATGAGAATGTAGCAGGCATAATTAGTAACATTGAGGACGACACCTATATTGGTGATATAGTAGACACAAAGAAAGTTTTCTAAGGTTACAAAGGGATCTTGATCAAATGGGCCTATAGACTGAAAAATAGCAGGTAGAGTTCAATCTGGATAAATATGAGATATTGCATTTTGGTACAACAAACAAGGGTAGGGCTTATGCAATTAATGTTCGAGTCTTGGGTAGTGTTGTTGAACAGAGGGACCTGGGGTACATGTACATAATTCTTTAAAGTTTACATTATATATAGAGAGGGTTGTTAAAAAAAGGCATTTGGCATGCTTGTCTTCATTCTGGATATGAGTTTGCTCGCTGAGCTTGTCTTCATTGCTCAGTCCTTTGAATACAGGAGTTGGAAAGTCATGTTGACGTTGTATAAGATATTGGTGAGGCCTCTTCTGGAAAATAGTGTCCAGTTCTGGTCGGCCTCTTGTAGGCAGGATTTCGTCAAGCTGAGAAGTGACATACCAGGACGTTGCTGGGTGTGGAACGGTTGAGCAATAAAGAAATGCTGAATAGGTTTTTTTTACTGGAGTGTGGGAGGTTGAGAGGTGACCTTGTAGAAGTTTATGAAATAATGAGGGGTATAAACAGAGTTAATGGTCGTTGACTTTTCCCCAGGATGGGAGATTTCAAGACAAGGGGCACATTTTTAGTGAAAGATTTAAAAAGACTTGAAAGGTAATTTTTTTACACAGAGAATAGTTTGTGTGTGGAATGAACCTCCAGAGGAAGTGGTTGATCTGGGTACAGTTATAATGGTTAAAAGACATTTGGATAAGTACATGAATAGGAAAGATTTGGATGGATGTGGGCCAGGGGCAGGCAGGTGGGGCTAGTTTAGTTTGAGATTATGGTTGGCATGGACTGGTTGGACCAAAGGACCTGTTTCCATGCTGTATGACTCTATGACTCTATGAGAAAAAGTGTTCGGAAAAGTAATGGAGCTAAACCCTGATATGTCCTCCAGACCTGAGGGGATGCATCCTATGATTTTAAAAGCAATAACTGCAGAGATAATGAATGCACTGCTCATAATCTTCCAAGGATCCTTAGATTCTGGAAAAGTCCAGAAGTTTGGAAAACTGTTCCAAAAAGGGAGGAAGATATAAAACAGGCTACGAGAGGACAGTTAGCCTATGACATGTCAATTAGGAAATGTTACAGTCTGTTGTCAATGCTATAATGCAGAATATTTACAAATACATCATTATGATAAAGCAGAATCAGCATGGCTTCATGAAAGGGAAATCATGCCTGCTAAATGTATTGAAATTGTTTGAAGAGCTAACATGCAGGACAGATGAAGGGAAACTAGTAGAAGTAATGTATTTTGATTTTTCAAAAAGCAATCAACAAGGTAATGCACATAAAACTATTAAATGACGTAAGAACCCATACTGTTGGGGATAGTAATATTAGTATGGAGGCAGGGTTGGTTAATAATAAAAGACCCAGAATTGGGATAACAGAAGCATTTTCAGGATGGCAACGTGTAATTAGTAGAGAACCTCAGAGAACAGTTCTGGGGCCACAATTATTTACAATATGTGTTAAGAACTTTGATGTGAAAAGTGAATGTATTCTCACAAAGATTGCTGGTGACACAAAAATAGGTGGGAAGGCAAGTGGTGAGAAAGGCACATAGCTTGTGCAGAGGCGTGTAGACAGAAAAATATTAAGGGATTATGCAGTAAGAATATAATGTGGGAAGATTTGCAAGGTTGTGCACGTTGTCAGGAAGAATAGATTGATTGTTCGATGTACTATCATGTATATTTGTTACAAAACACAGCAAAAAGTGTTGTATAATGTCACTACCCTCCAGTGCCATCTTAAAACATAAAACTAAACCATACACAGAGCATAAAAGTAGGAAAATAAAGAAATTAAGTTAAAAGTTCAACAGTATAGTCCTTTTTAAGAATTTATGTGAGAGTCTGGATCTGGGCTCTTCCTTCCTGATACTGAGACCATTACCCGTCTGAAGCAGTCAGCCTGCCTCGAATCCAACTGCAGAGCCAAGCCACCATTCTTTGGCACCATATTGCCGCTACTGACACGCTGCTGCCGTGAGACTATCTCAGCAATGCAGCTATCGCTGAAGCCGCATGTCCTGCGCTAGGCACTGGACCCAAGCTCGACTCCCTCAGCCTCCGCAGGGAACACAACTTGACTCCCTCAGCCTCCGCAGGGAACACAACTCGACTCCCTCAGCCTCCGCAGGGAACGCAACTTGACTCCCTCAGCCTCCGCAGGGAACACAACTCGACTCCCTCAGCCTCCGCAGGGAACGCAACTTGACTCCCTCAGCCTCTGCAGGGAACACAACTTGACTCCCTCAGCCTCCGCAGGGAACACAACTCGACTCCCTCAGCCTCCGCAGGGAACACAACTTGACTCCCTCAGCCTCCGCAGGGAACACAACTCGACTCCCTCAGCCTCCGCAGGGAACGCAACTTGACTCCCTCAGCCTCTGCAGGGAACACAACTCGACTCCCTCAGCCTCCGCAGGGAACACAACTTGACTCCCTCCACTGCTGCAGGGAACACAACTCAACTCCCTCAGCCTCCGCAGGAAACACAACTCAACTCCCTCCACTATTGTTGGGAACATAACTCGACTCCCTCCACTGCTTTTGAGAACGAACCTTGCCTCTGATCCGCCGGACAACTCCATGCCATCTGAGCTCTCCACCAGAAGGTGCATGAGGTTAAAGTTTAAAGAAGCTGAGAAAAAAGGAAAAAGTGGGCAGAGTGAATGAACTCCAGGCTCCTGGGCTCAGAGCAGTTGAATATGGCTTAAGTGGAGAAGGACTAGAGAAAGTTGCAACACGGAGGGATTTAGGAATCCCCATCCATAAATTACAAAATGGCAGCATCAGGGAAGGACAATGGAATGTAGCAATTTACTTCAAAGGGAATAGAGTATCAATGTATGGATGTGTTGTTGAAACTATACAAGGTGCAAATCAGATAACACCCAGAATATTGTGAGTAGTTTTGGGCCCATTATCTAAGGAAATGTGGACTGGCATTGGAGGCAGCCCAGAGAAGGGAATCTATTATGAAGGGGTATGATTCTGGGTATGAAGGGACTTCCTATGACAAATGTTGAGTAAGGTTAGAAGAGTGAGAGATGAGTTCATCAAAACAAAAGATACTTAGCAGGCGTATATACAGGACAATGTAGAGAGCTTGTTACTCCTTGTTGAAGAGTCTAGGAACAAAGGTCGTCATCTAAGAATACAGGTCATACATTCAAGGCAGAAATGAGGAAGAATTCTTCCCCTCAGAGGGGAATGAACCTGTGGAATTCTTTACCATAGAGGGCTACAGAGGCTGGGTCATTAAATACATGCAAGGCCAAGAAAGACAGGTATTTAATCAGTGAGGCAGATTAAGCATCATAGGTTTATGAGAGAGAGAGAGAAAGAGAGGAGAGAGAGAGACCGTTTTGATACTTTGTCTCCTGTTCTAGACAAACCATGGCTGCCTTTTTCAGGGATCACTCATAATGCTGTTGTCAAGCTGCTGTCCAACTTCTTTGGAACCCATTAGCTCTGAGGGGTCTACGTTTTTGCTCTTAATGTTCCAGGAAAACATAACATTGCACCCAAATCACAGCATCTTTTAGTAAAGATGATTTTTTTTTAAACTGAACCCATATCTGTGCAGTCTCCTTGGTCTAAAATAGGGCCTTCCCTTTTTTCTGTCTGCAGCCCAAAAATAAAGCAGATACTAGGGGTGTGTCTTTCCGAGGTGTATTTGATAAGTGAGGCATGGTTACAAGAAACAAACCTCTGCACATCCACAATCTCACACACACACACAGAAAATATAAACTGCACAAATCTGCAGCAGATCAGCCCTCTCCCACGGTCTTTACCGCACATCCACACTGCTGCCTAAATTCCCCGTCTCCTGCTGATTGAATTCACGTTTTCAATTGTTATTTCCTACAGGTTGCCACACTTCAGGCTAAACACTGCACAGTCCTTCCTCACCATAAAATGGACAGGATTGCTCATATAAACTTGAGATCAGACAAGGAAGGACTAGGATATGAATCAGCGAATTACAGACTAGTTAGCTCCAAGATTAGCAGTGGGGAAATGCTCTAGAGTTTTTTACACAATGCTATCAAAGTTAATCTAAAATGTTTTGAAGCCATAAGGGGGATTCAGGAGCAATCAGTCGTGCCTCATAAATCTATTGAAGTTCCTGTAAGAAATCACTAAATTAACAAATGAGAGTTTTGCAGCGAATATAATTGTTTTCGCTATTCAGAAAAAACTGATAAAGTTCTGTCACACAGGATTTTAAAGAAAATGAAATTACATTGAATTAAAATTCTAAACTGGAAATTGGCTCAATGTAAGGGATGATAAATGGAAAGAGCTATCCTTAACAGGCAGGTTTTGTTAAAATCTGGTCTTTTGTGTTTTGATCAAATGGTCTGTTTGGGATGTGTATAACCTAATGTCATGGACTTCCTGCTCAGTTAATGAATTATTTGTAAAATCATTAAGTATGTGGTGAAATGAGACAACATTCAAGCCATAAGAATAAATCAAAGATCTGAGTCAAGTTTAACGGACTGCACATTCGCAGTCACAATCAGCTACAATCTAACCGTCACCCCCTGACATTCAATGGTGTTACCATCACTGAATCGTAACATCCTGGGTGTTACCATTGGCAGAAACTGAACTGGACTCATCTTACAAAAAGCAAATGGCTACAAGAGCAGATTAGAGGCTAAGAATTCACCTCCTGACTCCCCAAAGCCTGTCCACCATCTACAAGGCACAAGTCAGGAGTGCAATGGAATACTCCCCACTTGCCTGGATGGGTGCAGCCCCAACAACACTCAAGAAGCTTGACATCATCCAGGACAAAGTAGCCGCTTGATTGGCACCACATCCACAAATATCCACTCCCTCCACCACCAACACTCAGTAGCAGCAGTGTGTACCATCTACAAGATGCTCTGCAGAAATTCACCAAAGATTCTCAGACACCACTTTCCAAACCCATGACCACTTCCATCTGGAAGTACAAGATATAGATATAGAACATTACAGCACAGTACAGGCCCTTCGGCCCTCAATGTTGTGCCGACCTGTCATACCAATCTCAAGCCCATCTAACCTACACTATTCCATGTACGTCCATATGCTTGTCCAATGACGACTTAAATGTACCTAAAGTTGGCGAATCTACTACTGTTGCAGGCAAAGCGTTCCATTCCCTTACTACTCTCTGAGTAAAGAAACTACCTCTGACATCTGTCCTATATCTTTCACCCCTCAATTTAAAGCTATGCCCCCTCGTGCTCGCCATCACCATCCTAGGAAAAAGGCTCTCCCTATCCACCCTATCTAACCCTCTGATTATTTTATATGTTTCAATTAAGTCACCTCTCAACCTTCTTCTCTCTAATGAAAATAGCCTCAAGTCCCTCAGCCTTTCCTCGTAAGACCTTCCATACCAGGCAACATCCTAGTAAATCTCCTCTGCACCCTTTCCAAAGCTTCCACATCCTTCTTATAATGCGGTGACCAGAACTGTACGCAATACTCCAAGTGCGGTCGCACCAGAGTTTTGTACAGCTGCAGCGTAACCTCTTGGCTCCGGAACTCGATCCCTCTATTAATAAAAGCTAAAACACTGTATGCCTTCTTAACAGCCCTGTCAACCTGGGTGGCAACTTTTAAGGATCTGCGTGCATGGATACCGAGATCTCTCTGCTCATCTGCACTACTAAGAATCTTACCATTAGCCCTGTACTTTGCCTTCCGGTTACTCCTACCAAAGTACATCACCTCACACTTGTCTGCATTAAACTCCATTTGCCACCTCTCAGACCAGCTCTGCAGCTTATCTATGTCTCTCTGTAACCTACAACATCCTTCGTCACTATCCACAACTCCACTGACCATAGTGTCGTCTGCAAATTTACTAACCCATCCTTCTACGCCCTCATCCAGGTCATTTATAAAAATGGCAAACAGCAGTGGACCCAACACCGACCCTTGCGGTACACCACTAGTAACTGGTCTCCAGGATGAACATTTCCCATCAACTACCACCCTCTGTCTTCTTTCAGCAAGCCAATTTCCGATCCAAACTGCTATATCTCCCACAATTCCATTCCTCCGCATTTTGTGCAATAGCCTATTGTGGGGAACCTTATCGAACGCCTTACTGAAATCCATATACACCACATCAACCGGTTTACTCTCATTACAACTGGTTTACTCTCATAAGGACAAGGGCAGCAGATACATGGGAACACCACACCCTGTAAGTTCTCCTCCAAGCCACTCACCATCCTGACTCAGAAATGCATCATAATTTCTTCACTGTCATTCAAAATCTTGGAATTGCCTCCCTAATGACATTGTGGGTCAACTCCAATAACACATGGTCTGTAGTGGCTCAAAAAGGCAGTTCGCCACCAACTTTTCAAGGGGCAACTTGGGATGAACAATAAATGGTGGCTCAGCCAGTGATGCCCATGTCGCACAAGAGAATTTTAACAAGTGTAAGAGCAGAAATAGGCCATTTAGCCCATCAAATCCACCCTGGCATTCAATGAGATTATGGCCGATCTGATAATCCTCAAACTCACTTTCCTGCCTTTTCCCCATAACCCTTGATTTCCTTCCTGATCAAAAACCTGTCTGTTTCAGACTTGAATATACCTAATGGCCCAGTCTTGACAGTCATCTGCAGTAAAAAAATTCCACAGGTTCACTGCCCTCAGAGAGATGAAATTCCTCATCTCAAATATATTACTTTGAGATTTGCCTTCTGGTCTGAAACTTGCCAAAACTTTCTAAATAGTGTAGAAAGAAACTGCTGCTATTTTTTAAAATCAATTTTAACTTGTTTCCTCTTATGCTCTAATTTATTTGTGCTAATTAACCTTTTACCCATTCTCTGCCGTTTTACTTTGTAATCTGAACAATCACAGAATCAAGGAATCCCTGCAGCATGGAAGCTAGCCAATTGGCCCATCGTGTCCACATTGAACTTCCAAAAATCATCCCACTCGGACTCATCTTTGTCACCCTGCACTTAAAATGGCTCATCTACCTTAACCTGCACATTCCTGGACACTATGGGCAATTTAGCATTGGCCAATCCACCTTAACCTGCACATCTTTAGACTGTGGGAGGAAACCCACACCAGTCATCTGACTTGCCACATGCTTGTGTGCATTTATATGCTTTTCCCAGAAAGTCAATGCTGTCCATATGTTTTGCTTTATAGTAAGTATGTACTTATCCTTAGTATTCTCAAATATAGCTTAAAATGTTTGAGACTGTTCTCTGTTGATCTATTCCCTGGTGTGCCAGTTCATATCTTAGATCAGTTTTCATGTTCAGATAGTTATCTTTTTAAGTTTAAAGTGCGTACTAGACTCATGCCTTTCCTTTCAAAAAGGATGTAAAATTTGTTACCCATCCCCAAGTGCACATGAACTGATTTGCTCATTCAGCCATTTTCAGACCTGGTAAGAGAATAATGGCAACTCCCTGGAGAAAGGGGTATTAGTAACTCCCACAGTGGGTGCAAAATGCATTGTGAGACAGAGATCTGTGAAAGGGGTCTCAATTGGGAGCTCAGAGGAGAGTGGACAGATAGTTGAGGCTCTGTGAGTAAAGCTGAACATCCCTGGGGAATCTTTAAAATGGTACAGTAACTGTGCCTGCAAGATGAGAAGTTAATGAATCACTTACGGCTCAGATGATTGACACTGCTACAGAAAGGACCAAAAAGGAATATTAATCTGAGGACATAGACCCAGGGACAACACAAAGCTAGGAATTAAAGTGATAAATTTTAGCTGTTTAAATGCATCAGCAGACAAGGAGACTAAGGTTTGAACGTTTATTCATCCTGCAGAAAAGGCAGGGGATCCTTCATAAAAGCTGGAATAATAATGGGAATTACTTATCTCAATCACAAGGAGTGAGAATCATTCGGGGAAACATGAGTAAGGTGGGAATTGTTTATTGCAGCCACCAACAGTAGAACTCAAACAACAATGCTACAAAAATAAAGGAGTGATGGCCTAGTGGTATTATTACTAGACTGTTAATCCAGAGGTCCTGGTAATATTCTGGGGACCCAGGTTTGAATTCAGCCATGGCAAATGGTGGAATTTGTTCCAAAACAAATCTGGAATGAAGAGACTAATGATGACCATGAACAGTTGTTGACTGTCTGAAAACCCATCTGGTTCTCTAATGTCTTTCAGGGAGGGAAATGACCATCCTTACCTGGTCTGGCCTACATATGACTCCAGACCCATGGCAATGTGGTTGGCTCTTAACTGCCCTCTGCTCAATCAGGGATGGGTAATAAACACTGCCTAGCCAGTGATACCCTCATCCTGTTAATGAATAATAAAAATCAACGTTATCTTTGAATTTAGATATTAGACCAGGAACTGAACAGGTAAATACATTGTTTTACACAATTGGGAATATATTGGATGATGGTATATCCAATATATATATATAGGATACATATATCCAAGAGGTAAAATAAACAATATTGGAAGAATTATCAATTGTTATAATGTAGAGATAGCACTGAATAACATACCTAGCTGAAATCCATAACTCATTTTCTTTGCCTGTTTATTTATTCACAGGCAGTGTGGCCAGACCAGGAAAGGATGGCAGTTTGCTTCCCTAAAGGATATCACTGAACCAGCTGAGCTTTTCCTGACAATCAGCAATGGATTCATGATCATCATTAGACTCTTAATTCCAGATATTTATTGGATTCAAATTCCACCACCTGTTGCGGCAGGATTTGAACCTGGGCCTCCAGAACATTACCTGGGTCGCTGGTTTAACAGGCCAGCAGTAATACCACTCGGCCATCGCTCCCCTGATTGTAACACAGATTGCTGAGCATCCAGTCATGACAGATTTAAGTCTGATGTTCAATTGCAGAGTGAGTCAGATGGCATTAGCTCAAGCAGAATATTTGACTTCCTTGTTCTTTGAGTAAGAATCTTCAGTAACTGTGACAGAGAATATGCACAGCAAGAAGCAAGCCTCAAAATGGCACTGCTGAGGAAGTGAAGATGGTGGCTTCACCATGGAAACAATCGCTGAGGGACAAAAAACAAGTCTGAAACAGGCAATAGAATTGAAGTGAAACGTTGACATGCTTCAGCTCAAAGCTATAGGCAGATTGGGAAAAACAATCTCCTGACACAGAATGAAGATCTGCTATACACTGCTCCCTGAAGAACATCCAACAATTCAGGATGTAGGTGTCCTCCAGGGAGAGAATGCAGAAGATTAAAGGTTTTTCATTTCAAAGGGACCTACAGACCTCAGACCATTGGGAGTAGAATCAGACGGTGATTTTCCACTGGGCAAACTATCCAGGCATCTGGCTCTGAAGACACAGCGTTCCAAACCTCCAGATCATCTGAATTTGTCATGTCAGAAGTCTGTGGGAGATGGGCAAGTGGTAAATGAAATTGTATGCTTAAATGTTGTCTTGGATCTCAGAGCGTATTCAAGAGGTTCTTTCAGATTCGGTGAAATGTATTTAAGAGAGCACTGGTCAGCAGCAATTTGCTTCAATGTGGATGTTTATTAAGCAAAATAATGCTAATAATAAAAAAGGAAAACAAAAGTCTCATGCCCTTCTGCCCATTTCAAACCCTTCAATCGAAGGCTGATCTGGAGGCTAAGGTTCATTCCTGGAATTGTTCACAATCCTTATCTGAGGGGAAGTCCAATTCTTGGAATGAAACTCTCTCTGCCTCTGAGAAAGTGTGACAAACAACTTGTACAGAAAAACAGCTGCGGAAAAACTTACAGAAAAACAAGCTGCTGGTGCTGGCTTCGGCCCACAAAGGAATGTTCACAGGATTCATTCATGGTCATGGAGCTGTCGAATATCATCATTAACCTTCCCAGCCTATTTTCCCATCCAATACAACCTGCTTTCTCATCCTATACAATCCATCCCTGACGATATTTGACATCATGTGTTACAATTTCAAACGCAGACAAAAACCAGCGACAGCCGCACGAGATCATGCAATAAAAGTATGTCACCTACATCAGAAAATTAAACTGTAATGAAAATAACAATCATCAATATAAATAATGTAACAATAAGGTGTATCATCAAATTAATGACCGCACTGGCCTTTGGGGACCGAACATTAAATATATCCCACCAGTGACACACAGTCCAGGCAGCGATGGAATCAGCAAGCCCTATATGTTGTTCATCTGTATATGGCATGGCGACTTTCATTGGATATATATTCATCCCCTCGTCACCAGTTCCTGACTAATATGAGTGTTTCATGGTGACATTGCTCCAACCGGGTGCAGTTGACAACTGGTGGAAGGTTCAGTATCCCAAACACAGTATAGTGGCACCATGCCTTTTCCCATTTCCCTGAGTGATATGATCTGCCTATTTGGGGATCATAGATAGTGTACATATCCTTACAACAATGATTAACCAGATGATCCTTTTGGATACTGTCTAACTAAATGGTGCAGGTTCTGGTAATACAGTCTGCCTCATGAATAACTGTGCCGTTATGTGGAACTAACTGCCACATGCATGTTCCTGCAGAACGTTGAAGGGAGCATGGTTCAAACACTTGGGCATGGAACGGACATGCCAATACCAAGCGACCACCTCTCACAATCTGCCCGACTGTGATAACACAGTGTGGAGCTGGAGGAACACAGCAGGCCAGGCAGCATTGGAGGAGCAAGAAAGCAGGCGCTTTGGGTTGGGACCCTTCTTCAGTTTTATTCCTCTCATTAGTGCACTTCCTTCTCATCTCTGGCAGCCTCACCTGTTGGCTAAACAGGTCAGAGAGGGTAATAAATTTACACTAATTCTGTATAGGGTTCACGTTAGTTATGCTCACAGTAAAATTACATCTTCCATGTTGCAGGTAGTAGAGTGCAAATTGGGTTTGATCCGCAATTTTCACCTGGCGAATTTGAATAAATTCACCCAACTATTATTGTGTCCCATCAGAGTTATTTGTCCCAATTCTTCTCTTAACAGCTGATGTATAACTTCATGGAACAGGCAACTATTGAAACTATTCTATTTTTTGGGCACATGAAATTGTTCCCATCCCATTCTGTCCACTTGTTCATCATATCAAATAACCAACCGGGTAACATATTTCTAGTTAGCCCTCTGCCTTAAGCAATTCATAGTTTAATAGCACCCACAGTCACGCTATCCACATTTTGTAATGTGTCAATGTCTACGGCATTCAATACTCCCATGCCCTGCTCCTAACCTCCTAATATCATCCCAAACCCCCACTGCAGCCTGGTCTTTTGCAGTTGGCCGAGGGGTTTCAACTCAAACTGTACCTGTACCATGAGATTAAGTACATTTGGAGGTACAACCATGTTGGTACATATTGAGTGGAGGAGTTGGGCGTGGACCATCCCGAACTGTTGTTGACTAGTTTTCTGCACTAACCATATCGCTGCCATCCATGCCTTAGTTACTGTTTCAGATGCGTTAGGACAACCACACCATTGATTCACAAATAAGGTAGATTTTACTGTCTCATTTACCCTTCGCAATGTATTTGTGTTATTCTTCACCCAGTGCGATAACCATGTCCTAATTGTTAAATGTGTAGTTGAATTGTATATCGGACAAATCATTCCTATTTGCCATTCAGTTTGCAGTTGTATTGTGTATCCTTTAGATACAGTAAACATAAACCATCACAGTGCTACCATAACCCACACGCCACACACAGAGGCATAGTGTCCAATGACGTATTGGTTTCCGGGTCAACAAGTAAAATTACCCAGCTCCCTGTTAGTCTCTTGCGTTGTCCACACCATATCCACACACTAACCGTGTAAATCCATTGTTCTGTCCACACCATATGCACACACTAACCGTGTAAACCCGTTGTGCTGCCCACACCATATCCACACACTAACCGTGTAAACCCATTGTGCTGCCCACACCATATGCACACACTAACCGTGTAAATCCATTGTGCTGCCCACACCGTATCCACACACTAACCCTGTAAATCCATTGTTCTGTCCACACCGTATCCACACACTAACCGTGTAAATCCATTGTGCTGCCCACACCGTATCCACACACTAACCGTGTAAACCCATTGTGCTGTCCACACCATATCCACACACTAACCGTGTAAATCCATTGTGCTGCCCACACCATATCCACACACTAACCGTGTAAATCCATTGTGCTGTCCACACCGTATCCACACACTAACCGTGTAAATCCATTGTGCTGCCCACACCATATCCACACACTAACCGTGTAAACCCATTGTGCTGTCCACACCATATCCACACACCAACCATGCAAATCCATTGTTCTGTCCACACCATATCCACACACTAACCGTGTAAATCCATTGTGCTGTCCACACCATATCCACACACTAACCGTGTAAACCCGTTGTGCTGTCCACACCATATCCACACACTAACCGTGTAAATCCATTGTTCTGTCCACACCATATGCACACACTAACCGTGTAAAACCATTGTGCTGTCCACACCATATCCACACACTAGCCGTGTAAACCCAGTGTTCTGTCCACACCGTATCCACACACTAACCATGTAGATCCATTGTTCTGTCCACACCGTATCTACACACTAACCGTCTAAATCCATTGTTCTGTCCATACCATATCCACACACTAACCGTGTAAATCCATTGTGCTGTCCACACCATGTCCACACACTAACCGTGTAAATCCACCGCCTGTGCATGGCTCTTTGATGAAATCATATCTGATCAGTTCACAACCTTGACTACTCACGCTGTTTTCATTAAATTCCCTCTGACTGTAGACTCTGGTGCTTCCTGCCCTGCTATCAATACCCAATAGTTATTACGTTGTCAATGGGTGAGTGTCTCATCAGGCTGAGATGCATGCTGTGGATGGCGTAACTATACGTTTTCCCTGTACAAAGGCTGTCGAATGTTATAGGTTTATTAGGAGGATGTAATTGGCCACCACGTTAGTACATTCTATTCATGGGTGTCCCACCTTCCGGGGACAAATTGTTCAGTCTGTACTGTGCCTATGACACCACTCCCAGCCACCCCTGTAATGTATGAAAGGGGGTCAATAATTTATCTTTTTGATTTAATAACCCATTCATTCGGTCTACAAGGCCTGCTGCTTGGGGGAAATAGGGAATGTGGAGCACCCAATGTATCTCATTGTCTACAGCCCATTGCTGCACCTGTTGGCCTGAAAATGTGAGCCATTATCTGATAGTATTTCTGATGGCTCACCATAGTAGGATATCCACTGATCTCGACCCTTAATCGTGCTCCTGTGATTCACTTTGTTTGTTGGAGAAGCTAACAGTCACCCAGATAAAGTGTCTACCATGGTTAACAGATATTGATCTCATTGTTGTAATGGTAATGGTCCAGCCTAATCCATCTGCCAGATTTGAGCAAGCTGGTCTCCTCATTTGATTTGTGCTGTTGGCTTTTTCAGCAGTGATATGTGTTTGACCTTTCAACAGATTTCACGCCTGCCAATGGCTCCTTTCACCAGATCAGCGGGTAAGTGAAAAAATCTGGATCCCTTGCCCATCACACAGTGCCATGATACCTGAAATGCCCTGATTTTTCACCAGCCCATTTTCTGGTGTGTTACTCTTCGGATGCACCTGCAACCATTCTGGCTTCTGCTATTCCATCCACGGTATTGTAATGATCAGCAGATTGCAAACCATCCTTCATATACGCATCAACATGGTCCACTGTAATTTTCATGTGCTGTACCTTTACCCATACATTTTTCCGTAGTTCTGTTCCCCACAGGGGCTTCCCAGCAATCTTCCAGATTGTGACTGCCAGATCAGCATCCTTATAGCCATTCCATTAGCCACCACCAGTGCATTGGTGTTAATATGCAGATACTGACTCTCTTCTTCCAGCAATTGGACTACAGCCGCTCGCTTGGCATACTGGCTTGATCTCCCATCTCCTTCACCATGGATAGTCATTTGTGCGGAGGAATTGAATGCTACCATTCACCAACTTGTGAGTGTTCAGCTATTTGTTCATGGAGTTTAGGAACCCCTTTCTTTCCTTTCCTGCGTCAATCAGCGATGTACCATTTCTGTTTTACAAGCGAGCTTTCTGGGCTCTTGTGAGTTGCAATGTCAGATAACATCTACGTTGGGATTGGTAACTCAGGTCTGAGGAGAATTTTGACCTAGCCTGCCTGTTCTTCAGTTTCTACTCAGGCCCAGTACAGGGTCAGAAGCTGCTTTTCAATTCATGTGTAACGCACAGCTGCCTCAGTCAGATTTCTGGACCAGAAGCCCAAAGGTATTGTTTTTATTCTGCCTCTGTCATAAACTCCACTTGGATACACCTTGAACCACTGATACTTGTCATTCAAAGGGCAAGCCAGGTATCTGAGGGGCCAGGGCAAAGTGCTGGTCCTACAGCCTCTCTAGTGGCCTCTAATGCTTTCTATTGTTCATCCATTGTCCATTCGAGCTGAGCTTTCTTTCGTGTAATGGCATATAAAGGTCTTCGTAACATGGTGAAGTGAGGTATATGTCTGCACCAATATCAGAGCAAACCTACAAATTTCTGTGCTTCAGTCTTGGTGGTTGGAACAGCCTTTTCTTGTATTTTATTCTTTCCTTTTTCAGGGAAGACACTATCCCCATTTGTCCACTGGATGACTAAAAACTGCACTGACTGTGCTGGTCCCTGCATCTTTGTTAGGTTCACTTCCCAGCCTCTGTCTCACATATGATGCACACCAGTGTGGATAGAGCTTCTGACATCATGGTTTCCATTGGTCTGTGCATCAAAATGTCATATTCAATAATCATAATCAATACAATGTGCCATGTGAATGTCCGGTGACAGCGGACACATGTCTAGGTCCCTTGCTGCTAGACCACAGTATATGGTTGAGCTGTGTAGGTATTTTTACGGTAGCCAGCAGAAGATAAATTGGCAACCTTCCCCCATAAAAGCAAACTGAGCTTTTAATTCTGAGGTTATCGGTATCGGGAAAAGGACATTTGCTAGATCAATAATGGCATACCAAGAATCTGGGCTCCTGTGACAAATTGTCTCTAACAGCAGCCACATCAGGCTCAGCCCCCAACAGTGGAGGAGCATCTTTGTTGGGTTGGTTGTAAACAATTCTCATTCGCCAACTTCCATCAGGTTTGTTTACAGGCCACACAAGGCTATTGTACGCAGATACTGCATGCATCACAGTCCCTGCAGCAAACACGCCCTGTATAGGATCCCCAGTTTCTTTGTGCCGTCCTGGAATATGATATTGCTTCATTGAAAGCACCTCTGTGGGTGGAAGAATAACGATGGTTCCCATTTTGCCTTGCCAACAGTATCCATCACAGCTTGTAGACTAACAGAGAATTTGTCCAGTTGGGGTTTGCAATGTGATCACTCTTAATAAGTCTATACCAATAATATTTTCTGGAATGTTGGATATCAATACCGGGACTTCTTGGAGGGGTCCATTCCCCAGGGCTGTTCTAAAATTTGTTCTAACTGCCGGTGTTATCATCCCACCAAACCTGTTAATAGTTGTTCTGTGCCCTCCATGTCTGTGTGGATTGCCATGTATAATAGTAACTGCTGCCCCAGTGTCTAATAATGTGATATCTCATTGTACGTTGCCTTTCCTCCAATAAACGGTGATTGGGACACGAGGCCCTGGTTGTCCCACCAAATACCCTCACATGGTTCCTAGAGTCCTGGCCCCACCCATAGTCAATTGGCTGACTGGCTCAACGCAGCAGCTGCCTGACCCCCTCCATGCGCGGGGGGGTTGGGGGGGGTGGTAGGGATGTTGTGGGAGATGCAGTTGGTGTGGGTTCCTTTCTCCTCCCTCCACGCTGTTGTAGCCTCTCTTACTTCCTTCCCCGTTGGAGAGTAGTGTGTCCTTGACATATTGTACCTGGTATCCATTGATATTCCATCCGTCTTATTTCTCTACATCCTGATTGCAATAATATCACAAGCATTTCTTTCCCGGTTATCCTTTGTTCTGTCTTCGAACACACCCCCTCTCCCATCTCCATCTTTTGTCCCTGTTTGTCACTTGCTCAGGCGGGCCTCACTCTTCACTTACCATCCTCCACATCCTCTAATTGCCCTAACAATATACAAAGCTGTCCCACTGCCTGTCCCTGGGCAGGCCCTGCTACGGCTAACAGAGCACCTCTCATCCAGCCCAGACCACTCCTCATTCCAGCTGTGAAATCTTCCTGGTCTGGACCCTGAAACTGTGGAGAATACATACCCAGATAATAAAATGTGAGGCTGGATGAACACAGCAGGCCAAGCAGCATCTCAGGAGCACAAAAGCTGACGTTTTGGGCCTAGACCCTTCATCAGAGAGGGGGATGGGGAGAGGGAACTGGAATAAATAGGGAGAGAGGGGGTGGCAGACCGAAGATAGAGAGAAAAGAAGATAGGTGGAGAGGAGAGTATAGGTGGGGAGGTAGGGAGGGGATAGGTCAGTCCAGGGAAGACAGACAGGTCAAGGAGGTGGGATGAGGTTAGTAGGTAGGAAATGGAGGTGCGGCTTGGGGTGGGAGGAAGGGATGGGTGAGAGGAAGAACAGGTTAGGGCGGCAGAGACAGGTTGGACTGGTTTTGGGATGCAGTGGGTGGAGGGGAAGAGCTGGGCTGGTTGTGTGGTGCAGTGGGGGGAGGGGACGAACTGGGCTGGTTTAGGGATGCAGTTGGGGAAGGGGAGATTTTGAAACTGGTGAAGTCCACATTGATACCATTAGGCTGCAGGGTTCCCAGGCGGAATATGAGTTGCTGTTCCTGCAACCTTCGGGTGGCATCATTGTGGCACAGCAGGAGGCCCATGATGGACATGTCATCTAAAGAATGGGAGGGGGATTGGAAATGGTTTGCGACTGGGAGGTGCAATTGTTTGTTGCGAACTGAGCGGAGGTGTTCTGCAAAGTGGCCCCCAAGCCTCCGCTTGGTTTCCCCAATGTAGAGGAAGCCACACCGGGTACGCTGTGGGGAAACCAAGTGGAGGCTTGGAGACCGCTTTGCAGAACACCTCCGCTCAGTTCGCAACAAACAACTGCACCTCCCAGTCGCAAACCATTTCCACTCCCCCTCCCATTCTTTAGATGACATGTCCATCATGGGCCTCCTGCTGTGCCACAATGATGCCACCCGAAGGTTGCAGGAACAGCAACTCATATTCCGCCTGGGAACCCTGCAGCCTAATGGTATCAATGTGGACTTCACCAGTTTCAAAATCTCCCCTTCCCCAACTGCATCCCTAAACCAGCCCAGTTCGTCCCCTCCCCCCACAGCACCATACAACCAGCCCAACTCTTCCCCTCTACCCACTGCATCCCAAAACCAGTCCAACCTGTCTCTGCCTCCCTAACCTGTTCTTCCTCCCACCCATCCCTTCCTCCCACCCCAAGCCGCACCCCCATCTACCTACTAATCTCATCCCACCTCCTTGACCTGTCCGTCTTCCCTGGACTGACCTATCCCCTCCCTACCTCCCCACCTATACTCTCTCCACCTATCTTCTTTACTCTCCATCTTCGGTCCGCCTCCCCCTCTCTCCCTATTTATTCCAGCTCCCTCTCCCCATCCTCCTCTCTGATGAAGGGTCTAGGCCTGAAACGTCAGCTTTTGTGCTCCTGAGATGCTGCTTGGCCTGCTGTGTTCATCCAGCCTCACATTTTATTATCTTGGAATTCTCCAGCATCTGCAGTTCCCATTATCTCTAGAATACATACCCACTTGTGTATCCGAATCCCAGCAACGTTTATACCTTCTGGTATGCCCATTCTTCAGCATCACCTTCCCATTCTACTGGAGAAGGATACTTGTTTCCTACTGCCCCTGTCAGTGATGTCCACATGATCCAGTTTGCCCTATGTTTCTAAAGACAATGCTCACATATGGATCAACACAGCGTCCCCAGATTCCCCGACTCTTTGGCATTGAGCATAATATGGCAGCACCCTGTTCCCATGACCATGTCAGCCAAGAGGTAAGGGTTCACCTAATATCTGCTTAAAGTGCCGCCCCAAATCCTGCAATTCAGATATGGAGTAATCTCTCACCGTTCACCTAATATCTGCTTAAAGTGCCGCCATAAATCCTGCAATTCAGATATGGAGTAATCTCTCACCGTTCACCTAATATCTGCTAAAAGTGCCGCCCCAACTCCTGCAATTCAGATATGGAGTAATCTCTCACCGTTCACCAAATATCTGCTAAAAGTGCCGCCCCAAATCCTGCAATTCAGATATGGAGTAATCTCTCACCGTTCACCTAATATCTGCTTAAAGTGCCGCCATAAATCCTGCAATTCAGATATGGAGTAATCTCTCACCGTTCACCTAATATCTGCTAAAAGTGCCGCCCCAACTCCTGCAATTCAGATATGGAGTAATCTCTCACCGTTCACCTAATATCTGCTAAAAGTGCCGCCCCAAATCCTGCAATTCAGATATGGAGTAATCTCTCACCGTTCACCTAATATCTGCTTAAAGTGTCACCCCAAATCCTGCAATTCAGATATGGAGTAATCTCTCACCGTTCACCAAATATCTGCTGAAAGTGTCACCCCAAATCCTGCAATTCAGATATGGAGTAATCTCTCACCGTTCACCTAATATCTGCTGAAAGTGCCGCCCCAAATCCTGCAATTCAGACGTGGAGTAATCTCTCACCGTTCACCTAATATCTGCTTAAAGTGCCGCCCCAAATCCTGCAATTCAGATATGGAGTAATCTCTCACCGTTCACCTAATATCTGCTTAAAGTGTCACCCCAAATCCTGCAATTCAGATATGGAGTAATCTCTCACCGTTCACCTAATATCTGCTTAAAGTGCCGCCCCAAATCCTGAAATTCAGATATGGAGTAATCTCTCACCGTTCACCTAATATCTGCTAAAAGTGCCGCCCCAACTCCTGCAATTCAGATATGGAGTAATCTCTCACAGTTCACCTAATATCTGCTGAAAGTGCCGCCCCAAATCCTGCAATTCAGATATGGAGTAATCTCTCACCGTTCACCTAATATCTGCTGAAAGTGCCGCCCCAAATCCTGCAATTCAGATATGGAGTAATCTCTCACCGTTCACCTAATATCTGCTTAAAGTGCCTCCCCAAATCCTGCAATTCAGATATGGAGTAATCTCTCACCGTTCACCTAATATCTGCTTAAAGTGTCACCCCAAATCCTGCAATTCAGATATGGAGTAATCTCTCACCGTTCACCTAATATCTGCTGAAAGTGTCACCCCAAATCCTGCAATTCAAATATGGAGCAATCTCTCACCGTTCACCTAATATCTGCTTAAAGTGTCACCCCAAATCCTGCAATTCAGATATGGAGTAATCTCTCACCGTTCACCTAATATCTGCTTAAAGTGTCGCCCCAAATCCTGCAATTCAGATATGGAGGAATCTCTCACCGTTCACCTAATATCTGCTGAAAGTGCCGCCCCAAATCCTGCAATTCAGATATGGAGTAATCTCTCACCGTTCACCTAATATCTGCTGAAAGTGTCACCCCAAATCCTGCAATTCAGACATGGAGTAATCTCTCACCGTTCACCTAATATCTGCTTAAAGTGCCGCCCCAAATCCTGCAATTCAGACGTGGAGTAATCTCTCACCGTTCACCTAATATCTGCTTAAAGTGCCGCCCAAAATCCTGCAATTCAGATATGGAGTAATCTCTCACCGTTCACCTAATATCTGCTGAAAGTGCCTCCCCAAATCCTGCAATTCAGATATGGAGTAATCTCTCACAGTTCACCTAATATCTGCTTAAAGTGCCGCCCTAAATCCTGCAATTCAGATATGGAGTAATCTCTCACCGTTCACCTAATATCTGCTTAAAGTGCCGCCCCAAATCCTGCAATTCAGATATGGAGTAATCTCTCACCGTTCACCAAATATCTGCTTAAAGTGTCACCCCAAATCCTGCAATTCAGATATGGAGTAATCTCTCACCGTTCACCTAATATCTGCTTAAAGTGCCGCCCCAAATCCTGCAATTCAGATATGGAGTAATCTCTCACCGTTCACCTAATATCTGCTAAAAGTGCCGCCCCAACTCCTGCAATTCAGATATGGAGTAATCTCTCACAGTTCACCTAATATCTGCTGAAAGTGCCGCCCTAAATCCTGCAATTCAGACATGGAGTAATCTCTCACCATTCACCTAATATCTGATTAAAGTGCCTCCACAAATCCTGCAATTCAGATATGGAGTAATCTCTCACCGTTCACCTAATATCTGCTTAAAGTGTCACCCCAAATCCTGCAATTCAGATATGGAGTAATCTCTCACCGTTCACCTAATATCTGCTGAAAGTGCCGCCCCAAATCCTGCAATTCAGATATGGAGTAATCATTCACCGTTCACCTAATATCTGCTGAAAGTGCCGCCCCAAATCCTGCAATTCAGATATGGAGTAATCTCTCACCGTTCACCTAATATCTGATTAAAGTGCCTCCCCAAATCCTGCAATTCAGATATGGAGTAATCTCTCACCGTTCACCTAATATCTGCTTAAAGTGCCGCCCCAAATCCTGCAATTCAGACATGGAGTAATCTCTCACCGTTCACCTAATATCTGCTGAAAGTGCCTCCCCAAATCCTGCAATTCAGATATGGAGTAATCTCTCACCGTTCACCTAATATCTGCTTAAAGTGTCACCACAAATCCTGCAATTCAGATATGGAGTAATCTCTCACCGTTCACCTAATATCTGCTGAAAGTGTCACCCCAAATCCTGCAATTCAGATATGGAGTAATCTCTCACCGTTCACCTAATATCTGCTGAAAGTGTCGCCCCAAATCCTGCAATTCAGATATGGAGTAATCTCTCACCGTTCACCTAATATCTGCTTAAAGTGCCGCCCCAAATCCTGCAATTCAGATATGGAGTAATCTCTCACCGTTCACCTAATATTTGCCGAAAGTGCCGCCCCAAATCCTGCAATTCAGATATGGAGTAATCTCTCACCGTTCACCTAATATCTGCTTAAAGTGCCGCCCCAAATCCTGCAATTCAGATATGGAGTAATCTCTCACCGTTCACCTAATATCTGCTAAAAGTGTCACCCCAAATCCTGCAATTCAGACATGGAGTAATCTCTCACCGTTCACCTAATATCTGCTAAAAGTGTCACCCCAAATCCTGCAATTCAGATATGGAGTCATCTCTCACCGTTCACCTAATATCTGCTGAAAGTGTCACCCCAAACCCTGCAATTCAGATATGGAGTAATCTCTCACCGTTCACCTAATATCTGCTTAAAGTGTCACCCCAAACCCTGCAATTCAGATATGGAGTAATCTCTCACCGTTCACCTAATATCTGCTGAAAGTGTCGCCCCAAATCCTGCAATTCAGATATGGAGTAATCTCTCACCGTTCACCTAATATCTGCTGAAAGTGCCGCCCCAAATCCTGCAATTCAGATATGGAGTAATCTCTCACCGTTCACCTAATATCTGCTTAAAGTGTCACCCCAAATCCTGCAATTCAGACATGGAGTAATCTCTCACCGTTCACCTAATATCTGCTGAAAGTGTCACCCCAAATCCTGCAATTCAGATATGGAGTAATCTCTCACCGTTCACCTAATATCTGCTTAAAGTGCCGCCCCAAATCCTGCAATTCAGATATGGAGTAATCTCTCACCGTTCACCTAATATCTGCTTAAAGTGCCGCCCCAAATCCTGCAATTCAGACATGGAGTAATCTCTCACCGTTCACCTAATATCTGCTTAAAGTGCCGCCCAAAATCCTGCATTTCAGACATGGAGTAATCTCTCACCGTTCACCTAATATCTGCTTAAAGTGTCACCCCAAATCCTGCAATTCAGATATGGAGTAATCTCTCACCGTTCAACTAATATCTGCTTAAAGTGCCGCCCCAAATCCTGCAATTCAGACATGGAGTAATCTCTCACCGTTCACCTAATATCTGCTTAAAGTGCCGCCCCAAATCCTGCAATTCAGACATGGAGTAATCTCTCACCGTTCACCTAATATCTGCTGAAAGTGTCACCCCAAATCCTGCAATTCAGATATGGAGTAATCTCTCACCGTTCACCTAATATCTGCTTAAAGTGTCACCACAAATCCTGCAATTCAGATATGGAGTAATCTCTCACCGTTCACCTAATATCTGCTTAAAGTGTCACCCCAAATCCTGCAATTCAGATATGGAGTAATCTCTCACCGTTCACCTAATATCTGCTTAAAGTGTCACCCCAAATCCTGCAATTCAGATATGGAGTAATCTCTCACCGTTCACCTAATATCTGCTTAAAGTGCCGCCCCAAATCCTGCAATTCAGACATGGAGTAATCTCTCACCGTTCACCAAATATCTGCTTAAAGTGCCGCCCCAAATCCTGCAATTCAGATATGGAGTAATCTCTCACCGTTCACCTAATATCTGCTTAAAGTGTCACCACAAATCCTGCAATTCAGATATGGAGTAATCTCTCACCGTTCACCTAATATCTGCTTAAAGTGTCACCCCAAATCCTGCAAATCAGATATGGAGTAATCTCTCACCGTTCACCAAATATCTGCTTAAAGTGTCGCCCCAAATCCTGCAATTCAGATCTGGAGTAAGCTCTCACCGTTCACCTAATATCTGCTGAAAGTGTCGCCCCAAATCCTGCAATTCAGATATGGAGTAATCTCTCACCGTTCACCTAATATCTGCTTAAAGTGTCACCCCAAATCCTGCAATTCAGATATGGAGTAATCTCTCACCGTTCACCTAATATCTGCTTAAAGTGCCGCCCCAAATCCTGCAATTCAGATATGGAGTAATCTCTCACCGTTCAACTAATATCTGCTTAAAGTGTCACCCCAAATCCAGCAATTCAGACATGGAGTAATCTGTCACCGTTCACCTAATATCTGCTTAAAGTGTCACCCCAAATCCTGCAATTCAGATATGGAGTAATCTCTCACCGTTCAACTAATATCTGCTTAAAGTGTCACCCCAAATCCTGCAATTCAGATATGGAGTAATCTCTCACCGTTCAACTAATATCTGCTTAAAGTGTCACCCCAAATCCAGCAATTCAGACATGGAGTAATCTGTCACCGTTCACCTAATATCTGCTTAAAGTGTCGCCCCAAATCCTGCAATTCAGATATGGAGTAATCTCTCACCGTTCACCTAATATCTGCTTAAAGTGCCGCCCCAAATCCTGCAATTCAGATATGGAGCAATCTCTCACCGTTCACCTAATATCTGCTTAAAGTGCCGCCCCAAATCCTGCAATTCAGATATGGAGTAATCTCTCACCGTTCACCTAATATCTGCTGAAAGTGTCGCCCCAAATCCTGCAATTCAGACATGGAGTAATCTCTCACCGTTCACCTAATATCTGCTGAAAGTGCCGCCCCAAATCCTGCAATTCAGATATGGAGTAATCTCTCACCGTTCACCTAATATCTGCTTAAAGTGTCACCCCAAATCCTGCAATTCAGATATGGAGTAATCTCTCACCGTTCACCTAATATCTGCTTAAAGTGCCGCCCCAAATCCTGCAATTCAGATATGGAGTAATCTCTCACCGTTCACCTAATATCTGCTGAAAGTGTCACCCCAAATCCTGCAATTCAGACATGGAGTAATCTCTCACCGTTCACCTAATATCTGCTGAAAGTGCCGCCCCAAATCCTGCAATTCAGATATGGAGTAATCTCTCACCGTTCACCTAATATCTGCTGAAAGTGCCGCCCCAAATCCTGCAATTCAGATATGGAGTAATCTCTCACCGTTCACCTAATATCTGCTTAAAGTGCCTCCCCAAATCCTGCAATTCAGATATGGAGTAATCTCTCACCGTTCACCTAATATCTGCTTAAAGTGTCACCCCAAATCCTGCAATTCAGATATGGAGTAATCTCTCACCGTTCACCTAATATCTGCTGAAAGTGTCACCACAAATCCTGCAATTCAGATATGGAGTAATCTCTCACCGTTAACCTAATATCTGCTTAAAGTGTCACCCCAAATCCTGCAATTCAGATATGGAGTAATCTCTCACCGTTCACCTAATATCTGCTGAAAGTGCCGCCCCAAATCCTGCAATTCAGATATGGAGTAATCTCTCACCGTTCACCTAATATCTGCTGAAAATGCCGCCCCAAATCCTGCAATTCAGATATGGAGTAATCTCTCACCGTTCACCTAATATCTGCTTAAAGTGCCGCCCCAAATCCTGCAATTCAGATATGGAGTAATCTCTCACCGTTCACCTAATATCTGCTAAAAGTGTCACCCCAAATCCTGCAATTCAGATATGGAGTAATCTCTCACCGTTCACCTAATATCTGCTGAAAGTGTCACCCCAAATCCAGCAATTCAGATATGGAGTAATCTCTCACCGTTCACCTAATATCTGCTTAAAGTGCCGCCCCAAATCCTGCAATTCAGACGTGGAGTAATCTCTCACCGTTCACCTAATATCTGCTTAAAGTGCCGCCCAAAATCCTGCAATTCAGATATGGAGTAATCTCTCACCGTTCACCTAAAATCTGCTGAAAGTGCCTCCCCAAATCCTGCAATTCAGATATGGAGTAATCTCTCACAGTTCACCTAATATCTGCTGAAAGTGCCGCCCTAAATCCTGCAATTCAGATATGGAGTAATCTCTCACCGTTCACCTAATATCTGCTTAAAGTGCCGCCCCAAATCCTGCAATTCAGATATGGAGTAATCTCTCACCGTTCACCTAATATCTGCTTAAAGTGTCACCCCAAATCCTGCAATTCAGACATGGAGTAATCTCTCACCGTTCACCTAATATCTGCTTAAAGTGCCGCCCCAAATCCTGCAATTCAGATATGGAGTAATCTCTCACCGTTCACCTAATATCTGCTAAAAGTGCCGCCCCAACTCCTGCAATTCAGATATGGAGTAATCTCTCACAGTTCACCTAATATCTGCTGAAAGTGCCGCCCTAAATCCTGCAATTCAGACATGGAGTAATCTCTCACCATTCACCTAATATCTGATTAAAGTGCCTCCACAAATCCTGCAATTCAGACATGGAGTAATCTCTCACCGTTCACCTAATATCTGCTTAAAGTGTCACCCCAAATCCTGCAATTCAGATATGGAGTAATCTCTCACCGTTCACCTAATATCTGCTGAAAGTGCCGCCCCAAATCCTGCAATTCAGATATGGAGTAATCTCTCACCGTTCACCTAATATCTGCTAAAAGTGTCACCCCAAATCCTGCAATTCAGATATGGAGTAATCATTCACCGTTCACCTAATATCTGCTGAAAGTGCCGCCCCAAATCCTGCAATTCAGATATGGAGTAATCTCTCACCGTTCACCTAATATCTGATTAAAGTGCCTCCCCAAATCCTGCAATTCAGATATGGAGTAATCTCTCACCGTTCACCTAATATCTGCTGAAAGTGCCGCCGCAAATCCTGCAATTCAGACATGGAGTAATCTCTCACCGTTCACCTAATATCTGCTTAAAGTGTCGCCCCAAATCCTGCAATTCAGATATGGAGTAATCTCTCACCGTTCACCTAATATCTGCTGAAAGTGTCACCACAAATCCTGCAATTCAGATATGGAGTAATCTCTCACCGTTCACCTAATATCTGCTGAAAGTGTCACCCCAAATCCTGCAATTCAGATATGGAGTAATCTCTCACCGTTCACCAAATATCTGCTTAAAGTGTCGCCCCAAATCCTGCAATTCAGATATGGAGTAATCTCTCACCGTTCACCTAATATCTGCTTCAAGTGCCGCCCCAAATCCTGCAATTCAGATATGGAGTAATCTCTCACCGTTCACCTAATATTTGCCGAAAGTGCCGCCCCAAATCCAGCAATTCAGATATGGAGTAATCTCTCACCGTTCACCTAATATCTGCTTAAAGTGCCGCCCCAAATCCTGCAATTCAGATATGGAGTAATCTCTCACCGTTCACCTAATATCTGCTAAAAGTGTCACCCCAAATCCTGCAATTCAGATATGGAGTAATCTCTCACCGTTCACCTAATATCTGCTGAAAGTGTCACCCCAAACCCTGCAATTCAGATATGGAGTAATCTCTCACCGTTCACCTAATATCTGCTTAAAGTGTCACCCCAAACCCTGCAATTCAGATATGGAGTAATCTCTCACCGTTCACCTAATATCTGCTGAAAGTGTCGCCCCAAATCCTGCAATTCAGATATGGAGTAATCTCTCACCGTTCACCTAATATCTGCTGAAAGTGTCACCCCAAATCCTGCAATTCAGATATGGAGTAATCTCTCACCGTTCACCTAATATCTGCTTAAAGTGTCACCCCAAATCCTGCAATTCAGATATGGAGTAATCTCACACCGTTCACCTAATATCTGCTGAAAGTGCCGCCCCAAATCCTGCAATTCAGATATGGAGTAATCTCTCACCGTTCACCTAATATCTGCTTAAAGTGTCACCCCAAATCCTGCAATTCAGACATGGAGTAATCTCTCACCGTTCACCTAATATCTGCTGAAAGTGTCACCCCAAATCCTGCAATTCAGACATGGAGTAATCTCTCACCGTTCACCTAATATCTGCTTAAAGTGCCGCCCCAAATCCTCCAATTCAGATATGGAGTAATCTCTCACCGTTCACCTAATATCTGCTTAAAGTGCCGCCCCAAATCCTGCAATTCAGACATGGAGTAATCTCTCACCGTTCACCTAATATCTGCTGAAAGTGTCACCCCAAATCCTGCAATTCAGATATGGAGTAATCTCTCACCGTTCACCTAATATCTGCTTAAAGTGCCGCCCCAAATCCTGCAATTCAGATATGGAGTAATCTCTCACCGTTCACCTAATATCTGCTTAAAGTGCCGCCCCAAATCCTGCAATTCAGATATGGAGTAATCTCTCACCGTTCACCTAATATCTGCTTAAAGTGCCGCCCAAAATCCTGCATTTCAGACATGGAGTAATCTCTCACCGTTCACCTAATATCTGCTTAAAGTGTCACCCCAAATCCTGCAATTCAGATACGGAGTAATCTAAAACCGTTCACATAATATCTGCTTAAAGTGTCACCCCAAATCCTGCAATTCAGACATGGAGTAATCTCTCACCGTTCACCTAATATCTGCTGAAAGTGTCACCCCAAATCCTGCAATTCAGACATGGAGTAATCTCTCACCGTTCACCTAATATCTGCTTAAAGTGCCGCCCCAAATCCTGCAATTCAGACATGGAGTAATCTCTCACCGTTCACCAAATATCTGCTTAAAGTGCCGCCCCAAATCCTGCAATTCAGATATGGAGTAATCTCTCACCGTTCACCTAATATCTGCTTAAAGTGTCACCCCAAATCCTGCAATTCAGATATGGAGTAATCTCTCACCGTTCACCAAATATCTGCTTAAAGTGTCGCCCCAAATCCTGCAATTCAGATATGGAGTAATCTCTCACCGTTCACCTAATATCTGCTTAAAGTGTCGCCCCAAATCCTGCAATTCAGATATGGAGTAATCTCTCACCGTTCACCTAATATCTGCTGAAAGTGTCACCCCAAATCCTGCAATTCAGATATGGAGTAATCTCTCACCGTTCACCTAATATCTGCTTAAAGTGTCACCACAAATCCTGCAATTCAGATATGGAGTAATCTCTCACCGTTCACCTAATATCTGCTTAAAGTGTCACCCCAAATCCTGCAATTCAGATATGGAGTAATCTCTCACCGTTCACCAAATATCTGCTTAAAGTGTCGCCCCAAATCCTGCAATTCAGATATGGAGTAATCTCTCACCGTTCACCTAATATCTGCTGAAAGTGCCGCCCCAAATCCTGCAATTCAGATATGGAGTAATCTCTCACCGTTCACCTAATATCTGCTTAAAGTGTCGCCCCAAATCCTGCAATTCAGATATGGAGTAATCTCTCACCGTTCACCTAATATCTGCCGAAAGTGCCGCCCCAAATCCTGCAATTCAGATATGGAGTAATCTCTCACCGTTCACCTAATATCTGCTGAAAGTGTCGCCCCAAATCCTGCAATTCAGATATGGAGTAATCTCTCACCGTTCACCTAATATCTGCTGAAAGTGCCGCCCCAAAATCTGCAATTCAGATATGGAGTAATCTCTCACCGTTCACCTAATATCTGCTTAAAGTGTCACCCCAAATCCTGCAATTCAGACCTGGAGTAATCTCTCACCGTTCACCTAATATCTGCTGAAAGTGTCACCCCAAATCCTGCAATTCAGACATGGAGTAATCTCTCACCGTTCACCTAATATCTGCTTAAAGTGCCGCCCCAAATCCTGCAATTCAGACATGGAGTAATCTCTCACCGTTCACCTAATATCTGCTGAAAGTGTCACCCCAAATCGTGCAATTCAGATATGGAGTAATCTCTCACCGTTCACCTAATATCTGCTTAAAGTGCCGCCCCAAATCCTGCAATTCAGATATGGAGCAATCTCTCACCGTTCACCTAATATCTGCTGAAAGTGCCGCCCCAAATCCTGCAATTCAGACATGGAGTAATCTCTCACCGTTCACCTGATATCTGCTTAAAGTGCCGCCCCAAATCCTGCATTTCAGATATGGAGTAATCTCTCACCGTTCACCTAATATCTGCTTAAAGTGTCACCCCAAATCCTGCAATTCAGATATGGAGTAATCTCTCACCGTTCACCTAATATCTGCTTAAAGTGTCACCCCAAATCCTGCAATTCAGACATGGAGTAATCTCTCACCGTTCACCTAATATCTGCTTAAAGTGCCGCCCCAAATCCTGCACTTCAGACATGGAGTAATCTCTCACCGTTCACCTAATATCTGCTAAAAGTGTCACCCCAAATCCTGCAATTCAGATATGGAGTAATCTCTCACCGTTCACCTAATATCTGCTTAAAGTGTCACCCCAAATCCTGCAATTCAGATATGGAGTAATCTCTCACCGTTCACCTAATATCTGCTTAAAGTGTCACCCCAAATCCTGCAATTCAGATATGGAGTAATCTCTCACCGTTCACCTAATATCTGCTGAAAGTGTCACCCCAAACCCTGCAATTCAGATATGGAGTAATCTCTCACCGTTCACCTAATATCTGCTTAAAGTGTCACCCCAAACCCTGCAATTCAGATATGGAGTAATCTCTCACCGTTCACCTAATATCTGCTGAAAGTGTCGCCCCAAATCCTGCAATTCAGATATGGAGTAATCTCTCACCGTTCACCTAATATCTGCTGAAAGTGTCACCCCAAATCCTGCAATTCAGATATGGAGTAATCTCTCACCGTTCACCTAATATCTGCTTAAAGTGTCACCCCAAATCCTGCAATTCAGATATGGAGTAATCTCACACCGTTCACCTAATATCTGCTGAAAGTGCCGCCCCAAATCCTGCAATTCAGATATGGAGTAATCTCTCACCGTTCACCTAATATCTGCTTAAAGTGTCACCCCAAATCCTGCAATTCAGACATGGAGTAATCTCTCACCGTTCACCTAATATCTGCTGAAAGTGTCACCCCAAATCCTGCAATTCAGACATGGAGTAATCTCTCACCGTTCACCTAATATCTGCTTAAAGTGCCGCCCCAAATCCTCCAATTCAGATATGGAGTAATCTCTCACCGTTCACCTAATATCTGCTTAAAGTGCCGCCCCAAATCCTGCAATTCAGACATGGAGTAATCTCTCACCGTTCACCTAATATCTGCTGAAAGTGTCACCCCAAATCCTGCAATTCAGATATGGAGTAATCTCTCACCGTTCACCTAATATCTGCTTAAAGTGCCGCCCCAAATCCTGCAATTCAGATATGGAGTAATCTCTCACCGTTCACCTAATATCTGCTTAAAGTGCCGCCCCAAATCCTGCAATTCAGATATGGAGTAATCTCTCACCGTTCACCTAATATCTGCTTAAAGTGCCGCCCAAAATCCTGCATTTCAGACATGGAGTAATCTCTCACCGTTCACCTAATATCTGCTTAAAGTGTCACCCCAAATCCTGCAATTCAGATACGGAGTAATCTAAAACCGTTCACATAATATCTGCTTAAAGTGTCACCCCAAATCCTGCAATTCAGACATGGAGTAATCTCTCACCGTTCACCTAATATCTGCTGAAAGTGTCACCCCAAATCCTGCAATTCAGACATGGAGTAATCTCTCACCGTTCACCTAATATCTGCTTAAAGTGCCGCCCCAAATCCTGCAATTCAGACATGGAGTAATCTCTCACCGTTCACCAAATATCTGCTTAAAGTGCCGCCCCAAATCCTGCAATTCAGATATGGAGTAATCTCTCACCGTTCACCTAATATCTGCTTAAAGTGTCACCCCAAATCCTGCAATTCAGATATGGAGTAATCTCTCACCGTTCACCAAATATCTGCTTAAAGTGTCGCCCCAAATCCTGCAATTCAGATATGGAGTAATCTCTCACCGTTCACCTAATATCTGCTTAAAGTGTCGCCCCAAATCCTGCAATTCAGATATGGAGTAATCTCTCACCGTTCACCTAATATCTGCTTAAAGTGTCACCCCAAATCCTGCAATTCAGATATGGAGTAATCTCTCACCGTTCACCAAATATCTGCTTAAAGTGTCGCCCCAAATCCTGCAATTCAGATATGGAGTAATCTCTCACCGTTCACCTAATATCTGCTGAAAGTGCCGCCCCAAATCCTGCAATTCAGATATGGAGTAATCTCTCACCGTTCACCTAATATCTGCTTAAAGTGTCGCCCCAAATCCTGCAATTCAGATATGGAGTAATCTCTCACCGTTCACCTAATATCTGCCGAAAGTGCCGCCCCAAATCCTGCAATTCAGATATGGAGTAATCTCTCACCGTTCACCTAATATCTGCTGAAAGTGTCGCCCCAAATCCTGCAATTCAGATATGGAGTAATCTCTCACCGTTCACCTAATATCTGCTGAAAGTGCCGCCCCAAAATCTGCAATTCAGATATGGAGTAATCTCTCACCGTTCACCTAATATCTGCTTAAAGTGTCACCCCAAATCCTGCAATTCAGACCTGGAGTAATCTCTCACCGTTCACCTAATATCTGCTGAAAGTGTCACCCCAAATCCTGCAATTCAGACATGGAGTAATCTCTCACCGTTCACCTAATATCTGCTTAAAGTGCCGCCCCAAATCCTGCAATTCAGACATGGAGTAATCTCTCACCGTTCACCTAATATCTGCTGAAAGTGTCACCCCAAATCGTGCAATTCAGATATGGAGTAATCTCTCACCGTTCACCTAATATCTGCTTAAAGTGCCGCCCCAAATCCTGCAATTCAGATATGGAGTAATCTCTCACCGTTCACCTAATATCTGCTTAAAGTGTCACCCCAAATCCTGCAATTCAGATATGGAGTAATCTCTCACCGTTCACCTAATATCTGCTGAAAGTGCCGCCCCAAATCCTGCAATTCAGACATGGAGTAATCTCTCACCGTTCACCTGATATCTGCTTAAAGTGCCGCCCCAAATCCTGCATTTCAGATATGGAGTAATCTCTCACCGTTCACCTAATATCTGCTTAAAGTGTCACCCCAAATCCTGCAATTCAGATATGGAGTAATCTCTCACCGTTCACCTAATATCTGCTTAAAGTGTCACCCCAAATCCTGCAATTCAGACATGGAGTAATCTCTCACCGTTCACCTAATATCTGCTTAAAGTGCCGCCCCAAATCCTGCAATTCAGACATGGAGTAATCTCTCACCGTTCACCAAATATCTGCTTAAAGTGCCGCCCCAAATCCTGCAATTCAGAAATGGAGTAATCTCTCACCGTTCACCTAATATCTGCTTAAAGTGTCTCCCCAAATCCTGCAATTCAGACATGGAGTAATCTCTCACCGTTCACCTAATATCTGCTGAAAGTGCCGCCCCAAATCCTGCAATTCAGATATGGAGTAATCTCTCACCGTTCACCTAATATCTGCTTAAAGTGTCAACCCAAATCCTGCAATTCAGATATGGAGTAATCTCTCACCGTTCACCTAATATCTGCTTAAAGTGCCGCCCCAAATCCTGCAATTCAGACATGGAGTAATCTCTCACCGTTCACCTAATATCTGCTTAAAGTGTCACCCCAAATCCTGCAATTCAGACATGGAGTAATCTCTCACCGTTCACCTAATATCTGCTAAAAGTGCCGCCCCAAATCCTGCAATTCAGATATGGAGTAATCTCTCACCGTTCACCTAATATCTGCTGAAAGTGTCACCCCAAATCCTGCAATTCAGACATGGAGCAATCTCTCACCGTTCACCTAATATCTGCTGAAAGTGTCACCCCAAATCCTGCAATTCAGATATGGAGTAATCTCTCACCGTTCACCTAATATCTGCTGAAAGTGCCGCCCCAAATCCTGCAATTCAGACATGGAGTAATCTCTCACCGTTCACCTAATATCTGCTTAAAGTGTCACCCCAAATCCTGCAATTCAGACATGGAGTAATCTCTCACCGTTCACCTAATATCTGCTTAAAGTGCAGCCCCAAATCCTGCAATTCAGACATGGAGTAATCTCTCACCGTTCACCTAATATCTGCTGAAAGTGTCACCCCAAATCCTGCAATTCAGATATGGAGTAATCTCTCACCGTTCACCTAATATCTGCTTAAAGTGTCACCCCAAATCCAGCAATTCAGACATGGAGTAATCTCTCACCGTTCACCTAATATCTGCTGAAAGTGTCACCCCAAATCCTGCAATTCAGATATGGAGTAATCTCTCACCGTTCACCTAATATCTGCTTAAAGTGCCGCCCCAAATCCTGCAATTCAGATATGGAGTAATCTCTCACCGTTCACCTAATATCTGCTTAAAGTGCCGCCCCAAATCCTGCAATTCAGATATGGAGTAATCTCTCACCGTTCACCTAATATCTGCTTAAAGTGTCACCCCAAATCCAGCAATTCAGATATGGAGTAATCTCTCACCGTTCACCAAATATCTGCTTAAAGTGTCGCCCCAAATCCTGCAATTCAGACATGGAGTAATCTCTCACCGTTCACCTAATATCTGCTGAAAGTGTCACCCCAAATCCTGCAATTCAGACATGGAGTAATCTCTCACCGTTCACCTAATATCTGCTTAAAGTGCCGCCCCAAATCCTGCAATTCAGACATGGAGTAATCTCTCACCGTTCACCTAATATCTGCTTAAAGTGTCACCCCAAATCCTGCAATTCAGATATGGAGTAATCTCTCACCGTTCACCTAATATCTGCTTAAAGTGCCGCCCCAAATCCTGCAATTCAGATATGGAGTAATCTCTCACCGTTCACCTAATATCTGCTTAAAGTGTCACCCCAAATCCTGCAATTCAGACATGGAGTAATCTCTCACCGTTCACCTAATATCTGCTGAAAGTGCCGCCCCAAATCCTGCAATTCAGATATGGAGTAATCTCTCACCGTTCACCTAATATCTGCTTAAAGTGCCGCCCCAAATCCTGCAATTCAGATATGGAGTAATCTCTCACCGTTCACCTAATATCTGCTTAAAGTGTCACCCCAAATCCTGCAATTCAGACATCGAGTAATCTGTCACCGTTCACCTAATATCTGCTAAAAGTGCCGCCCCAAATCCTGCAATTCAGACATGGAGTAATCTCTCACCGTTCACCTAATATCTGCTTATAGTGCCGCCCCAAATCCTGCAATTCAGATATGGAGTAATCTCTCACCGTTCACCTAATATCTGCTTAAAGTGTCTCCCCAAATCCTGCAATTCAGACATGGAGTAATCTCTCACCGTTCACCTAATATCTGCTGAAAGTGCCGCCCCAAATCCTGCAATTCAGATATGGAGTAATCTCTCACCGTTCACCTAATATCTGCTTAAAGTGTCAACCCAAATCCTGCAATTCAGATATGGAATAATCTCTCACCGTTCACCTAATATCTGCTTAAAGTGTCGCCCCAAATCCTGCAATTCAGACATGGAGTAATCTCTCACCGTTCACCTAATATCTGCTGAAAGTGTCACCCCAAATCCTGCAATTTAGATATGGAGTAATCTCTCACCGTTCACCTAATATCTGCTTAAAGTGCCGCCCCAAATCCTGCAATTCAGATATGGAGTAATCTCTCACCGTTCACCTAATATCTGCTTAAAGTGTCACCCCAAATCCTGCAATTCAGATATGGAGTAATCTCTCACCGTTCACCTAATATCTGCTAAAAGTGTCACCCCAAATCCTGCAATTCAGATATGGAGTAATCTCTCACCGTTCAACTAATATCTGCTTAAAGTGTCACCCCAAATCCTGCAATTCAGATATGGAGTTTTCTCTCTCCGTTCACCTAATATCTGCTGAAAGTGTCACCCCAAATACTGCAATTCAGACATGAAGTAATCTCTCACCGTTCACATAATATCTGCTAACAGTGCCGCCCCAAATCCTGCAATTCAGATATGGAGTAATCTCTCACCGTTCACCTAATATCTGCTTAAAGTGCCGCCCCAAAACTGCAATTCAGATATGGAGTAATCTCTCACCGTTCACCTAATATCTGCATAAAGTGTCACCCCAAATCCTGCAATTCAGACATGGAGTAATCTCTCACCATTCACCTAATATCTGCTGAAAGTGTCACCCCAAATCCTGCAATTCAGATATGGAGTAATCTCTCACCGTTCACCTAATATCTGCTTAAAGTGTCACCCCAAATCCTGCAATTCAGATATGGAGTAATCTCTCACCGTTCACTTAATATCTGCTTAAAGTGTCGCCAAAAATCCTGCAATTCAGATATGGAGTAATCTCTCACCGTTCACCTAATATCTGCTTAAAGTGCCGCCCCAAATCCTGCAATTCAGATATGGAGTAATCTCTCACCGTTCACCTAATATCTGCTTAAAGTGCCGCCCCAACTCCTGCAATTCAGACATGGAGTAATCTCTCACCGTTCACCTAATATCTGCTGAAAGTGTCACCCCAAATCCTGCAATTCAGACATGGAGTAATCTCTCACCGTTCACCTAATATCTGCTTAAAGTGTCACCCCAAATCCTGCAATTCAGACATGGAGTAATCTCTCACCGTTCACCTAATATCTGCTGAAAGTGTCACCCCAAATCCTGCAATTCAGATATGGAGTAATCTCTCACCGTTCACCTAATATCTGCTTAAAGTGCCGCCCCAAATCCTGCAATTCAGATATGGAGTAATCTCTCACCGTTCACCTAATATCTGCTTAAAGTGCCGCCCCAAATCCTGCAATTCAGACATGGAGTAATCTCTCACCGTTCACCTAATATCTGCTTAAAGTGCCGCCCCAAATCCTGCAAATCAGACATGGAGTAATCTCTCACCGTTCACCTAATATCTGCTTAAAGTGTCCCCCAAATCCTGCAATTCAGATATGGAGTAATCTCTCACCGTTCACCTAATATCTGCTTAAAGTGTCACCCCAAATCCTGCAATTCAGACATGGAGTAATCTCTCACCGTTCACCTAATATCTGCTAAGAGTGCCGCCCCAAATCCTGCAATTCAGACATGGAGTAATCTCTCACCGTTCACCTAATATCTGCTTAAAGTGCCGCCCCAAATCCTGCAATTCAGATCTGGAGTAAGCTCTCACCGTTTACCTAATATCTGCTGAAAGTGTCACCCCAAATCCTGCAATTCAGATATGGAGTAATCTCTCACCGTTCACCTAATATCTGCTAAAAGTGCCGCCCCAACTCCTGCAATTCAGATATGGAGTAATCTCTCACAGTTCACCTAATATCTGCTGAAAGTGCCGCCCTAAATCCTGCAATTCAGACATGGAGTAATCTCTCACCATTCACCTAATATCTGATTAAAGTGCCTCCACAAATCCTGCAATTCAGACATGGAGTAATCTCTCACCGTTCACCTAATATCTGCTGAAAGTGTCCCCCAAATCCTGCAATTCAGATATGGAGTAATCTCTCACCGTTCACCTAATATCTGCTGAAAGTGCCGCCCCAAATCCTGCAATTCAGATATGGAGTAATCTCTCACCGTTCACCTAATATCTGCTTAAAGTGCCGCCCCAAATCCTGCAATTCAGATATGGAGTAATCTCTCACCGTTCACCTAATATCTGCTTAAAGTGTCACCCCAAATCCTGCAATTCAGACATCGAGTAATCTGTCACCGTTCACCTAATATCTGCTAAAAGTGCCGCCCCAAATCCTGCAATTCAGACATGGAGTAATCTCTCACCGTTCACCTAATATCTGCTTAAAGTGCCGCCCCAAATCCTGCAATTCAGATATGGAGTAATCTCTCACCGTTCACCTAATATCTGCTTAAAGTGTCTCCCCAAATCCTGCAATTCAGACATGGAGTAATCTCTCACCGTTCACCTAATATCTGCTGAAAGTGCCGCCCCAAATCCTGCAATTCAGACATGGAGTAATCTCTCACCGTTCACCTAATATCTGCTTAAAGTGTCAACCCAAATCCTGCAATTCAGATATGGAATAATCTCTCACCGTTCACCTAATATCTGCTTAAAGTGTCGCCCCAAATCCTGCAATTCAGATATGGAGTAATCTCTCACCGTTCACCTAATATCTGCTTAAAGTGCCGCCCCAAATCCTGCAATTCAGATATGGAGTAATCTCTCACCGTTCACCTAATATCTGCTTAAAGTGTCACCCCAAATCCTGCAATTTAGATATGGAGTAATCTCTCACCGTTCACCTAATATCTGCTTAAAGTGCCGCCCCAAATCCTGCAATTCAGATATGGAGTAATCTCTCACCGTTCACCTAATATCTGCTTAAAGTGTCACCCCAAATCCTGCAATTCAGATATGGAGTAATCTCTCACCGTTCACCTAATATCTGCTAAAAGTGTCACCCCAAATCCTGCAATTCAGATATGGAGTAATCTCTCACCGTTCACCTAATATCTGCTTAAAGTGTCACCCCAAATCCTGCAATTCAGATATGGAGTTTTCTCTCTCCGTTCACCTAATATCTGCTGAAAGTGTCACACCAAATACTGCAATTCAGACATGAAGTAATCTCTCACCGTTCACCTAATATCTGCTTAAAGTGCCGCCCCAAATCCTGCAATTCAGATATGGAGTAATCTCTCACCGTTCACCTAATATCTGCTTAAAGTGCCGCCCCAAATCCTGCAATTCAGACATGGAGTAATCTCTCACCATTCACCTAATATCTGCTGAAAGTGTCACCCCAAATCCTGCAATTCAGATATGGAGTAATCTCTCACCGTTCACCTAATATCTGCTTAAAGTGTCACCCCAAATCCTGCAATTCAGATATGGAGTAATCTCTCACCGTTCACTTAATATCTGCTTAAAGTGTCGCCAAAAATCCTGCAATTCAGATATGGAGTAATCTCTCACCGTTCACCTAATATCTGCTTAAAGTGCCGCCCCAAATCCTGCAATTCAGATATGGAGTAATCTCTCACCGTTCACCTAATATCTGCTTAAAGTGCCGCCCCAACTCCTGCAATTCAGACATGGAGTAATCTCTCACCGTTCACCTAATATCTGCTGAAAGTGTCACCCCAAATCCTGCAATTCAGACATGGAGTAATCTCTCACCGTTCACCTAATATCTGCTGAAAGTGTCACCCCAAATCCTGCAATTCAGATATGGAGTAATCTCTCACCGTTCACCTAATATCTGCTTAAAGTGCCGCCCCAAATCCTGCAATTCAGATATGGAGTAATCTCTCACCGTTCACCTAATATCTGCTTAAAGTGCCGCCCCAAATCCTGCAATTCAGACATGGAGTAATCTCTCACCGTTCACCTAATATCTGCTTAAAGTGCCGCCCCAAATCCTGCAAATCAGACATGGAGTAATTTCTCACCGTTCACCTAATATCTGCTTAAAGTGTCCCCCAAATCCTGCAATTCAGATATGGAGTAATCTCTCACCGTTCACCTAATATCTGCTTAAAGTGTCACCCCAAATCCTGCAATTCAGACATGGAGTAATCTCTCACCGTTCACCTAATATCTGCTAAGAGTGCCGCCCCAAATCCTGCAATTCAGACATGGAGTAATCTCTCACCGTTCACCTAATATCTGCTTAAAGTGCCGCCCCAAATCCTGCAATTCAGATATGGAGTAATCTCTCACCGTTCACCTAATATCTGCTTAAAGTGTCACCCCAAATCCTGCAATTCAGATATGGAGTAATCTCTCACCGTTCACCTAATATCTGCTTAAAGTGTCACCCCAAATCCTGCAATTCAGATATGGAGTAATCTCTCACCGTTCACCTAATATCTGCTGAAAGTGCCGCCCCAAATCCTGCAATTCAGATATGGAGTAATCTCTCACCGTTCACCTAATATCTGCTAAAAGTGTCACCCCAAATCCTGCAATTCAGACATGGAGTAATCATTCACCGTTCACCTAATATCTGCTGAAAGTGCCGCCCCAAATCCTGCAATTCAGATATGGAGTAATCTCTCACCGTTCACCTAATATCTGATTAAAGTGCCTCCCCAAATCCTGCAATTCAGATATGGAGTAATCTCTCACCGTTCACCTAATATCTGCTGAAAGTGCCGCCGCAAATCCTGCAATTCAGACATGGAGTAATCTCTCACCGTTCACCTAATATCTGCTGAAAGTGTCACCACAAATCCTGCAATTCAGATATGGAGTAATCTCTCACCGTTCACCTAATATCTGCTGAAAGTGTCACCCCAAATCCTGCAATTCAGATATGGAGTAATCTCTCACCGTTCACCAAATATCTGCTTAAAGTGTCGCCCCAAATCCTGCAATTCAGATATGGAGTAATCTCTCACCGTTCACCTAATATCTGCTTAAAGTGCCGCCCCAAATCCTGCAATTCAGATATGGAGTAATCTCTCACCGTTCACCTAATATTTGCCGAAAGTGCCGCCCCAAATCCAGCAATTCAGATATGGAGTAATCTCTCACCGTTCACCTAATATCTGCTTAAAGTGCCGCCCCAAATCCTGCAATTCAGATATGGAGTAATCTCTCACCGTTCACCTAATATCTGCTAAAAGTGTCACCCCAAATCCTGCAATTCAGATATGGAGTAATCTCTCACCGTTCACCTAATATCTGCTGAAAGTGTCACCCCAAACCCTGCAATTCAGATATGGAGTAATCTCTCACCGTTCACCTAATATCTGCTTAAAGTGTCACCCCAAACCCTGCAATTCAGATATGGAGTAATCTCTCACCGTTCACCTAATATCTGCTGAAAGTGTCGCCCCAAATCCTGCAATTCAGATATGGAGTAATCTCACACCGTTCACCTAATATCTGCTGAAAGTGCCGCCCCAAATCCTGCAATTCAGATATGGAGTAATCTCTCACCGTTCACCTAATATCTGCTTAAAGTGTCACCCCAAATCCTGCAATTCAGACATGGAGTAATCTCTCACCGTTCACCTAATATCTGCTGAAAGTGTCACCCCAAATCCTGCAATTCAGACATGGAGTAATCTCTCACCGTTCACCTAATATCTGCTTAAAGTGCCGCCCCAAATCCTGCAATTCAGACATGGAGTAATCTCTCACCGTTCACCTAATATCTGCTTAAAGTGCCGCCCAAAATCCTGCATTTCAGACATGGAGTAATCTCTCACCGTTCACCTAATATCTGCTTAAAGTGTCACCCCAAATCCTGCAATTCAGATACGGAGTAATCTAAAACCGTTCACATAATATCTGCTTAAAGTGTCACCCCAAATCCTGCAATTCAGACATGGAGTAATCTCTCACCGTTCACCTAATATCTGCTGAAAGTGTCACCCCAAATCCTGCAATTCAGACATGGAGTAATCTCTCACCGTTCACCTAATATCTGCTTAAAGTGCCGCCCCAAATCCTGCAATTCAGACATGGAGTAATCTCTCACCGTTCACCTAATATCTGCTTAAAGTGTCACCCCAAATCCTGCAATTCAGATATGGAGTAATCTCTCACCGTTCACCAAATATCTGCTTAAAGTGTCGCCCCAAATCCTGCAATTCAGATATGGAGTAATCTCTCACCGTTCACCTAATATCTGCTTAAAGTGTCACCACAAATCCTGCAATTCAGATATGGAGTAATCTCTCACCGTTCACCTAATATCTGCTTAAAGTGTCACCCCAAATCCTGCAATTCAGATATGGAGTAATCTCTCACCGTTCACCAAATATCTGCTTAAAGTGTCGCCCCAAATCCTGCAATTCAGATATGGAGTAATCTCTCACCGTTCACCTAATATCTGCTTAAAGTGCCGCCCCAAATCCTGCAATTCAGACATGGAGTAATCTCTCACCGTTCACCTAATATCTGCTTAAAGTGTCGCCCCAAATCCTGCAATTCAGATATGGAGTAATCTCTCACCGTTCACCTAATATCTGCTTAAAGTGCCGCCCCAAATCCTGCAATTCAGATATGGAGTAATCTCTCACCGTTCACCTAATATCTGCCGAAAGTGCCGCCCCAAATCCTGCAATTCAGATATGGAGTAATCTCTCACCGTTCACTTAATATCTGCTGAAAGTGTCGCCCCAAATCCTGCAATTCAGACATGGAGTAATCTCTCACCGTTCACCTAATATCTGCTTAAAGTGTCACCCCAAATCCTGCAATTCAGACCTGGAGTAATCTCTCACCGTTCACCTAATATCTGCTGAAAGTGTCACCCCAAATCCTGCAATTCAGACATGGAGTAATCTCTCACCGTTCACCTAATATCTGCTTAAAGTGCCGCCCCAAATCCTGCAATTCAGATATGGAGTAATCTCTCACCGTTCACCTAATATCTGCTTAAAGTGCCGCCCCAAATCCTGCAATTCAGACATGGAGTAATCTCTCACCGTTCACCTAATATCTGCTGAAAGTGTCACCCCAAATCGTGCAATTCAGATATGGAGTAATCTCTCACCGTTCACCTAATATCTGCTTAAAGTGCCGCCCCAAATCCTGCAATTCAGATATGGAGTAATCTCTCACCGTTCACCTAATATCTGCTGAAAGTGCCGCCCCAAATCCTGCAATTCAGACATGGAGTAATCTCTCACCGTTCACCTAATATCTGCTTAAAGTGCCGCCCCAAATCCTGCAATTCAGACATGGAGTAATCTCTCACCGTTCACCTGATATCTGCTTAAAGTGCCGCCCCAAATCCTGCATTTCAGACATGGAGTAATCTCTCACCGTTCACCTAATATCTGCTTAAAGTGTCACCCCAAATCCTGCAATTCAGATATGGAGTAATCTCTCACCGTTCACCTAATATCTGCTTAAAGTGTCACCCCAAATCCTGCAATTCAGACATGGAGTAATCTCTCACCGTTCACCTAATATCTGCTTAAAGTGCCGCCCCAAATCCTGCAATTCAGACATGGAGTAATCTCTCACCGTTCACCAAATATCTGCTTAAAGTGCCGCCCCAAATCCTGCAATTCAGAAATGGAGTAATCTCTCACCGTTCACCTAATATCTGCTTAAAGTGTCTCCCCAAATCCTGCAATTCAGACATGGAGTAATCTCTCACCGTTCACCTAATATCTGCTGAAAGTGCCGCCCCAAATCCTGCAATTCAGATATGGAGTAATCTCTCACCGTTCACCTAATATCTGCTTAAAGTGTCACCCCAAATCCTGCAATTCAGATATGGAATAATCTCTCACCGTTCACCTAATATCTGCTTAAAGTGTCGCCCCAAATCCTGCAATTCAGATATGGAGTAATCTCTCACCGTTCACCAAATATCTGCTTAAAGTGTCGCCCCAAATCCTGCAATTCAGATATGGAGTAATCTCTCACCGTTCACCTAATATCTGCTGAAAGTGTCACCCCAAATCCTGCAATTTAGATATGGAGTAATCTCTCACCGTTCACCTAATATCTGCTTAAAGTGCCGCCCAAAATCCTGCAATTCAGATATGGAGTAATCTCTCACCGTTCACCTAATATCTGCTAAAAGTGTCACCCCAAATCCTGCAATTCAGATATGGAGTCATCTCTCACCGTTCACCTAATATCTGCTTAAAGTGTCACCCCAAATCCTGCAATTCAGATATGGAGTTTTCTCTCTCCGTTCACCTAATATCTGCTGAAAGTGTCACCCCAAATACTGCAATTCAGACATGAAGTAATCTCTCACCGTTCACCTAATATCTGCTAACAGTGCCGCCCCAAATCCTGCAATTCAGATATGGAGTAATCTCTCACCGTTCACCTAATATCTGCTTAAAGTGTCGCCCCAAAACTGCAATTCAGATATGGAGTAACCTCTCACCGTTCACCTAATATCTGCTTAAAGTGTCACCCCAAATCCTGCAATTCAGACATGGAGTAATCTCTCACCATTCACCTAATATCTGCTGAAAGTGTCACCCCAAATCCTGCAATTCAGACATGGAGTAATCTCTCACCGTTCACCTAATATCTGCTTAAAGTGTCACCCCAAATCCTGCAATTCAGATATGGAGTAATCTCTCACCGTTCACTTAATATCTGCTTAAAGTGTCGCCCCAAATCCTGCAATTCAGATATGGAGTAATCTCTCACTGTTCACCTAATATCTGCTTAAAGTGCCGCCCCAACTCCTGCAATTCAGATATGGAGTAATCTCTCACCGTTCACCTAATATCTGCTGAAAGTGTCCCCCAAATCCTGCAATTCAGATATGGAGTAATCTCTCACCGTTCACCTAATATCTGCTTAAAGTGCCGCCCCAAATCCTGCAATTCAGATATGGAGTAATCTCTCACTGTTCACCTAATATCTGCTTAAAGTGCCGCCCCAACTCCTGCAATTCAGACATGGAGTAATCTCTCACCGTTCACCTAATATCTGCTGAAAGTGTCACCCCAAATCCTGCAATTCAGACATGGAGTAATCTCTCACCGTTCACCTAATATCTGCTAAGAGTGCCGCCCCAAATCCTGCAATTCAGATATGGAGTAATCTCTCACCGTTCACCTAATATCTGCTGAAAGTGCCGCCCCAAATCCTGCAATTCAGATATGGAGTAATCTCTCACCGTTCACCTAATATCTGCTGAAAGTGTCACCCCAAATCCTGCAATTCAGATATGGAGTAATCTCTCACCGTTCACCTAATATCTGCTTAAAGTGTCACCCCAAATCCTGCAATTCAGACATGGAGTAATCTCTCACCGTTCACCTAATATCTGCTAAAAGTGCCGTCCCAAATCCTGCAATTCAGACATGGAGTAATCTCTCACCGTTCACCTAATATCTGCTTAAAGTGCCGCCCCAAATTCTGCAATTCAGACATGGAGTAATCTCTCACCGTTCATTTAATATCTGCTTAAAGTGTCCCCCAAATCCTGCAATTCCTATATGGAGTAATCTCTCACCGTTCACCTAATATCTGCTTAAAGTGTCACCCCAAATCCTGCAATTCAGACATGGAGTAATCTCTCACCGTTCACCTAATATCTGCTAAGAGTGCCGCCCCAAATCCTGCAATTCAGACATGGAGTAATCTCTCACCGTTCACCTAATATCTGCTTAAAGTGCCGCCCCAAATCCTGCAATTCAGATATGGAGTAATCTCTCACCGTTCACCTAATATCTGCTGAAAGTGTCACCCCAAATCCTGCAATTCAGATATGGAGTAATCTCTCACCGTTCACCTAATATCTGCTAAAAGTGTCACCCCAAATCCTGCAATTCAGATCTGGAGTAATCTCTCACCGTTCACCTAATATCTGCCGAAAGTGCCGCCCCAAATCCTGCAATTCAGATATGGAGTAATCTCTCACCGTTCACTTAATATCTGCTGAAAGTGTCGCCCCAAATCCTGCAATTCAGATATGGAGTAATCTCTCACCGTTCACCTAATATCTGCTGAAAGTGCCGCCCCAAAATCTGCAATTCAGATATGGAGTAATCTCTCACCGTTCACCTAATATCTGCTTAAAGTGTCACCCCAAATCCTGCAATTCAGACCTGGAGTAATCTCTCACCGTTCACCTAATATCTGCTGAAAGTGTCACCCCAAATCCTGCAATTCAGACATGGAGTAATCTCTCACCGTTCACCTAATATCTGCTTAAAGTGCCGCCCCAAATCCTGCAATTCAGATATGGAGTAATCTCTCACCGTTCACCTAATATCTGCTTAAAGTGCCGCCCCAAATCCTGCAATTCAGACATGGAGTAATCTCTCACCGTTCACCTAATATCTGCTGAAAGTGTCACCCCAAATCGTGCAATTCAGATATGGAGTAATCTCTCACCGTTCACCTAATATCTGCTTAAAGTGCCGCCCCAAATCCTGCAATTCAGATATGGAGTAATCTCTCACCGTTCACCTAATATCTGCTGAAAGTGCCGCCCCAAATCCTGCAATTCAGACATGGAGTAATCTCTCACCGTTCACCTAATATCTGCTTAAAGTGCCGCCCCAAATCCTGCAATTCAGACATGGAGTAATCTCTCACCGTTCACCTGATATCTGCTTAAAGTGCCGCCCCAAATCCTGCATTTCAGACATGGAGTAATCTCTCACCGTTCACCTAATATCTGCTTAAAGTGTCACCCCAAATCCTGCAATTCAGATATGGAGTAATCTCTCACCGTTCACCTAATATCTGCTTAAAGTGTCACCCCAAATCCTGCAATTCAGACATGGAGTAATCTCTCACCGTTCACCTAATATCTGCTTAAAGTGCCGCCCCAAATCCTGCAATTCAGACATGGAGTAATCTCTCACCGTTCACCAAATATCTGCTTAAAGTGCCGCCCCAAATCCTGCAATTCAGAAATGGAGTAATCTCTCACCGTTCACCTAATATCTGCTTAAAGTGTCTCCCCAAATCCTGCAATTCAGACATGGAGTAATCTCTCACCGTTCACCTAATATCTGCTGAAAGTGCCGCCCCAAATCCTGCAATTCAGATATGGAGTAATCTCTCACCGTTCACCTAATATCTGCTTAAAGTGTCACCCCAAATCCTGCAATTCAGATATGGAATAATCTCTCACCGTTCACCTAATATCTGCTTAAAGTGTCGCCCCAAATCCTGCAATTCAGATATGGAGTAATCTCTCACCGTTCACCAAATATCTGCTTAAAGTGTCGCCCCAAATCCTGCAATTCAGATATGGAGTAATCTCTCACCGTTCACCTAATATCTGCTGAAAGTGTCACCCCAAATCCTGCAATTTAGATATGGAGTAATCTCTCACCGTTCACCTAATATCTGCTTAAAGTGCCGCCCCAAATCCTGCAATTCAGATATGGAGTAATCTCTCACCGTTCACCTAATATCTGCTAAAAGTGTCACCCCAAATCCTGCAATTCAGATATGGAGTCATCTCTCACCGTTCACCTAATATCTGCTTAAAGTGTCACCCCAAATCCTGCAATTCAGATATGGAGTTTTCTCTCTCCGTTCACCTAATATCTGCTGAAAGTGTCACCCCAAATACTGCAATTCAGACATGAAGTAATCTCTCACCGTTCACCTAATATCTGCTAACAGTGCCGCCCCAAATCCTGCAATTCAGATATGGAGTAATCTCTCACCGTTCACCTAATATCTGCTTAAAGTGTCGCCCCAAAACTGCAATTCAGATATGGAGTAACCTCTCACCGTTCACCTAATATCTGCTTAAAGTGTCACCCCAAATCCTGCAATTCAGACATGGAGTAATCTCTCACCATTCACCTAATATCTGCTGAAAGTGTCACCCCAAATCCTGCAATTCAGACATGGAGTAATCTCTCACCGTTCACCTAATATCTGCTTAAAGTGTCACCCCAAATCCTGCAATTCAGATATGGAGTAATCTCTCACCGTTCACTTAATATCTGCTTAAAGTGTCGCCCCAAATCCTGCAATTCAGATATGGAGTAATCTCTCACTGTTCACCTAATATCTGCTTAAAGTGCCGCCCCAACTCCTGCAATTCAGATATGGAGTAATCTCTCACCGTTCACCTAATATCTGCTGAAAGTGTCCCCCAAATCCTGCAATTCAGATATGGAGTAATCTCTCACCGTTCACCTAATATCTGCTTAAAGTGCCGCCCCAAATCCTGCAATTCAGATATGGAGTAATCTCTCACTGTTCACCTAATATCTGCTTAAAGTGCCGCCCCAACTCCTGCAATTCAGACATGGAGTAATCTCTCACCGTTCACCTAATATCTGCTGAAAGTGTCACCCCAAATCCTGCAATTCAGACATGGAGTAATCTCTCACCGTTCACCTAATATCTGCTAAGAGTGCCGCCCCAAATCCTGCAATTCAGATATGGAGTAATCTCTCACCGTTCACCTAATATCTGCTGAAAGTGCCGCCCCAAATCCTGCAATTCAGATATGGAGTAATCTCTCACCGTTCACCTAATATCTGCTGAAAGTGTCACCCCAAATCCTGCAATTCAGATATGGAGTAATCTCTCACCGTTCACCTAATATCTGCTTAAAGTGTCACCCCAAATCCTGCAATTCAGACATGGAGTAATCTCTCACCGTTCACCTAATATCTGCTAAAAGTGCCGTCCCAAATCCTGCAATTCAGACATGGAGTAATCTCTCACCGTTCACCTAATATCTGCTTAAAGTGCCGCCCCAAATTCTGCAATTCAGACATGGAGTAATCTCTCACCGTTCATTTAATATCTGCTTAAAGTGTCCCCCAAATCCTGCAATTCCTATATGGAGTAATCTCTCACCGTTCACCTAATATCTGCTTAAAGTGTCACCCCAAATCCTGCAATTCAGACATGGAGTAATCTCTCACCGTTCACCTAATATCTGCTAAGAGTGCCGCCCCAAATCCTGCAATTCAGACATGGAGTAATCTCTCACCGTTCACCTAATATCTGCTTAAAGTGCCGCCCCAAATCCTGCAATTCAGATATGGAGTAATCTCTCACCGTTCACCTAATATCTGCTGAAAGTGTCACCCCAAATCCTGCAATTCAGATATGGAGTAATCTCTCACCGTTCACCTAATATCTGCTAAAAGTGTCACCCCAAATCCTGCAATTCAGATCTGGAGTAATCTCTCACCGTTCACCTAATATCTGCTGAAAGTGTCACCCCAAATCCTGCAATTCAGATATGGAGTAATCTCTCACCGTTCACCTAATATCTGCTGAAAGTGTCACCCCAAATCCTGCAATTCAGACATGGAGTAATCTCTCACCGTTCACCTAATATCTGCTGAATGTGCCGCCCCAAATCCTGCAATTCAGATATGGAGTAATCTTTCACCGTTCACCTAATATCTGCTTAAAGTGCCGCCCCAAATCCTGCAATTCAGATATGGAGTAATCTCTCACCGTTCACCTAATATCTGCTGAAAGTGCCGCCCCAAATCCTGCAACTCAGATATGGAGTAATCTCTCACCGTTCACCTAATATCTGCTTAAAGTGTCGCCCCAAATCCTGCAATTCAGATATGGAGTAATCTCTCACCGTTCACTTAATATCTGCTTAAAGTGTCGCCAAAAATCCTGCAATTCAGATATGGAGTAATCTCTCACCGTTCACCTAATATCTGCTTAAAGTGCCGCCCCAAATCCTGCAATTCAGATATGGAGTAATCTCTCACCGTTCACCTAATATCTGCTTAAAGTGCCGCCCCAACTCCTGCAATTCAGACATGGAGTAATCTCTCACCGTTCACCTAATATCTGCTGAAAGTGTCACCCCAAATCCTGCAATTCAGACATGGAGTAATCTCTCACCGTTCACCTAATATCTGCTTAAAGTGTCACCCCAAATCCTGCAATTCAGACATGGAGTAATCTCTCACCGTTCACCTAATATCTGCTGAAAGTGTCACCCCAAATCCTGCAATTCAGATATGGAGTAATCTCTCACCGTTCACCTAATATCTGCTTAAAGTGCCGCCCCAAATCCTGCAATTCAGACATGGAGTAATCTCTCACCGTTCACCTAATATCTGCTTAAAGTGCCGCCCCAAATCCTGCAAATCAGACATGGAGTAATCTCTCACCGTTCACCTAATATCTGCTTAAAGTGTCCCCCAAATCCTGCAATTCAGATATGGAGTAATCTCTCACCGTTCACCTAATATCTGCTTAAAGTGTCACCCCAAATCCTGCAATTCAGACATGGAGTAATCTCTCACCGTTCACCTAATATCTGCTAAGAGTGCCGCCCCAAATCCTGCAATTCAGACATGGAGTAATCTCTCACCGTTCACCTAATATCTGCTTAAAGTGCCGCCCCAAATCCTGCAATTCAGATCTGGAGTAAGCTCTCACCGTTTACCTAATATCTGCTGAAAGTGTCACCCCAAATCCTGCAATTCAGATATGGAGTAATCTCTCACCGTTCACCTAATATCTGCTGAATGTGCCGCCCCAAATCCTGCAATTCAGATATGGAGTAATCTTTCACCGTTCACCTAATATCTGCTGAAAGTGTCACCCCAAATCCTGCAATTCAGATATAGAGTAATCTCTCACCGTTCACCTAATATCTGCTTAAAGTGTCACCCCAAATCCTGCAATTCAGACATGGAGTAATCTCTCACCGTTCACCTAATATCTGCTGAAAGTGTCCCCCAAATCCTGCAATTCAGATATGGAGTAATCTCTCACCGTTCACCTAATATCTGCTTAAAGTGTCGCCCCAAATCCTGCAATTCAGATATGGAGTAATCTCTCACCGTTCACCTAATATCTGCTGAAAGTGCCGCCCCAAATCCTGCAATTCAGATATGGAGTAATCTCTCACCGTTCACCTAATATCTGCTGAAAGTGTCACCCCAAATCCTGCAATTCAGATATGGAGTAATCTCTCACCGTTCACCTAATATCTGCTTAAAGTGCCGCCCCAAATCCTGCAATTCAGATATGGAGCAATCTCTCACCGTTCACCTAATATCTGCTGAAAGTGTCACCCCAAATCCTGCAATTCAGATATGGAGTTATCTCTCACCGTTCACCTAATATCTGCTGAAAGTGTCACCCCAAATCCTGCAATTCAGATATGGAGTAACCTCTCACCGTTCACCTAATATCTGCTGAAAGTGTCACCCCAAATCCTGCAATTCAGATATGGAGTAATCTCTCACCGTTCACCTAATATCTGCTTAAAGTGTCACCCCAAATCCTGCAATTCAGACATGGAGTAATCTCTCACCGTTCACCTAATATCTGCTAAAAGAGCCGCACCAAATCCTGCAATTCAGACATGGAGTAATCTCTCACCGTTCACCTAATATCTGCTGAAAGTGTCACCCCAAATCCTGCAATTCAGATATGGAGTAATCTCTCACCGTTCACCTAATATCTGCTTAAAGTGTCACCCCAAATCCTGCAATTCAGACATGGAGTAATCTCTCACCGTTCACCTAATATCTGCTGAAAGTGCCGCCCCAAATCCTGCAATTCAGATATGGAGTAATCTCTCACCGTTCACCTAATATCTGCTTAAAGTGTCACCCCAAATCCTGCAATTCAGATATGGAGTAATCTCTCACCGTTCACCTAATATCTGCTTAAAGTGTCGCCCCAAATCCTGCAATTCAGATATGGAGTAATCTCTCACCGTTCACCTAATATCTGCTGAAAGTGTCGCCCCAAATCCTGCAATTTAGAAATGGAGTAATCTCTCACCGTTCACCTAATATCTGCTTAAAGTGTCACCCCAAATCCTGCAATTCAGACATGGAGTAATCTCTCACCGTTCACCTAATATCTGCTTAAAGTGTCACCCCAAATCCTGCAAATCAGACATGGAGTAATCTCTCACCGTTCACCTAATTTCTGCTGAAAGTGTCACCCCAAATCCTGCAATTCAGACATGGAGTAATCTCTCACCGTTCACCGAATATCTGCTTAAAGTGCCGCCCCAAATCCTGCAATTCAGATATGGAGTAATCTCTCACCGTTCACCTAATATCTGCTTAAAGTGCCGCCCCAAATCCTGCAATTCAGACATGGAGTAATCTCTCACCGTTCACCTAATATCTGCTGAAAGTGCCGCCCCAAATCCTGCAATTCAGATATGGAGTAATCTCTCACTGTTCACCTAATATCTGCTTAAAGTGTCACCCCAAATCCTGCAATTCAGACATGGAGTAATCTCTCACCGTTCACCTAATATCTGCTAAAAGTGCCGCCCCAAATCCTGCAATTCAGACATGGAGTAATCTCTCACCGTTCACCTAATATCTGCTTAAAGTGCCGCCCCAAATCCTGCAATTCAGATATGGAGTAATCTCTCACCGTTCACCTAATATCTGCTGAAAGTGTCACCCCAAATCCTGCAATTCAGATATGGAGTAATCTCTCACCGTTCACCTAATATCTGCTTAAAGTGTCGCCCCAAATCCTGCAATTCAGATATGGAGTAATCTCTCACCGTTCACCTAATATCTGCTTAAAGTGCCGCCCCAAATCCTGCAATTCAGACATGGAGTAATCTCTCACCGTTCACCTAATATCTGCTTAAAGTGTCCCCCAAATCCTGCAATTCAGATATGGAGTAATCTCTCACCGTTCACCTAATATCTGCTTAAAGTGCCGCCCCAAATCCTGCAAATCAGACATGGAGTAATCTCTCACCGTTCACCTAATATCTGCTGAAAGTGCCGCCCCAAATCCTGCAATTCAGATCTGGAGTAAGCTCTCACCGTTCACCTAATATCTGCTTAAAGTGTCACCCCAAATCCTGCAATTCAGATATGGAGTAATCTCTCACCGTTCACCTAATATCTGCTGAATGTGCCGCCCCAAATCCTGCAATTCAGATATGGAGTAATCTTTCACCGTTCACCTAATATCTGCTGAAAGTGTCACCCCAAATCCTGCAATTCAGATATAGAGTAATCTCTCACCGTTCACCTAATATCTGCTGAAAGTGTCCCCCAAATCCTGCAATTCAGATATGGAGTAATCTCTCACCGTTCACCTAATATCTGCTGAAAGTGTCACCCCAAATCCTGCAATTCAGATATGGAGTAATCTCTCACCGTTCACCTAATATCTGCTTAAAGTGCCGCCCCAAATCCTGCAATTCAGACGTGGAGTAATCTCTCACCGTTCACCTAATATCTGCTTAAAGTGCCGCCCAAAATCCTGCATTTCAGACATGGAGTAATCTCTCACCGTTCACCTAATATCTGCTTAAAGTGTCACCCCAAATCCTGCAATTCAGATATGGAGTAATCTCTCACCGTTCACCTAATATCTGCTGAAAGTGTCACCCCAAATCCTGCAATTCAGATATGGAGTAATCTCTCACCGTTCACCTAATATCTGCTGAAAGTGTCACCCCAAATCCTGCAATTCAGATATGGAGTAATCTCTCACCGTTCACCTAATATCTGCTTAAAGTGCCGCCCCAAATCCTGCAATTCAGATATGGAGCAATCTCTCACCGTTCACCTAATATCTGCTGAAAGTGTCACCCCAAATCCTGCAATTCAGATATGGAGCTATCTCTCACCGTTCACCTAATATCTGCTGAAAGTGTCACCCCAAATCCTGCAATTCAGATATGGAGTAATCTCTCACCGTTCACCTAATATCTGCTGAAAGTGTCACCCCAAATCCTGCAATTCAGATATGGAGTAATCTCTCACCGTTCACCTAATATCTGCTTAAAGTGTCACCCCAAATCCTGCAATTCAGACATGGAGTAATCTCTCACCGTTCACCTAATATCTGCTAAAAGAGCCGCACCAAATCCTGCAATTCAGACATGGAGTAATCTCTCACCGTTCACCTAATATCTGCTTAAAGTGTCACCCCAAATCCTGCAATTCAGATATGGAGTAATCTCTCACCGTTCACCTAATATCTGCTTAAAGTGTCACCCCAAATCCTGCAATTCAGATATGGAGTAATCTCTCACCGTTCACCTAATATCTGCTGAAAGTGCCGCCCCAAATCCTGCAATTCAGATATGGAGTAATCTCTCACCGTTCACCTAATATCTGCTTAAAGTGCAGCCCCAAATCCTGCAATTCAGATATGGAGTAATCTCTCACCGTTCACCTAATATCTGCTTAAAGTGTCACCCCAAATCCTGCAATTCAGATATGGAGTAATCTCTCACCGTTCACCTAATATCTGCTGAAAGTGCCGCCCCAAATCCTGCAATTTCGAAATGGAGTAATCTCTCACCGTTCACCTAATATCTGCTTAAAGTGTCACCCCAAATCCTGCAATTCAGACATGGAGTAATCTCTCACCGTTCACCTAATATCTGCTTAAAGTGTCACCCCAAATCCTGCAAATCAGACATGGAGTAATCTCTCACCGTTCACCTAATTTCTGCTGAAAGTGTCACCCCAAATCCTGCAATTCAGACATGGAGTAATCTCTCACCGTTCACCGAATATCTGCTTAAAGTGCCGCCCCAAATCCTGCAATTCAGATATGGAGTAATCTCTCACCGTTCACCTAATATCTGCTTAAAGTGCCGCCCCAAATCCTGCAATTCAGACATGTAGTAATCTCTCACCGTTCACCTAATATCTGCTGAAAGTGCCGCCCCAAATCCTGCAATTCAGATATGGAGTAATCTCTCACTGTTCACCTAATATCTGCTTAAAGTGTCACCCCAAATCCTGCAATTCAGACATGGAGTAATCTCTCACCGTTCACCTAATATCTGCTAAAAGTGCCGCCCCAAATCCTGCAATTCAGACATGGAGTAATCTCTCACCGTTCACCTAATATCTGCTTAAAGTGCCGCCCCAAATCCTGCAATTCAGATATGGAGTAATCTCTCACCGTTCACCTAATATCTGCTGAAAGTGTCACCCCAAATCCTGCAATTCAGACATGGAGTAATCCCTCGCCGTTCACCTAATATCTGCTGAAAGTGCCGCCCCAAATCCTGCAATTCAGATATGGAGTAATCTCTCACCGTTCACCTAATATCTGCTTAAAGTGTCACCCCAAATCCTGCAATTCAGATATGGAGTAATCTCTCACCGTTCACCTAATATCTGCTTAAAGTGTCGCCCCAAATCCTGCAATTCAGATATGGAGTAATCTCTCACCGTTCACCTAATATCTGCTTAAAGTGCCGCCCCAAATCCTGCAATTCAGACATGGAGTAATCTCTCACCGTTCACCTAATATCTGCTTAAAGTGCCGCCCCAAATCCTGCAATTCAGATATGGAGTAATCTCTCACCGTTCACCTAATATCTGCTTAAAGTGTCACCCCAAATCCTGCAATTCAGACATGGAGTAATCTTTCACCGTTCACCTAATATCTGCTTAAAGTGCCGCCCCAAATCCTGCAATTCAGACCTGGAGTAATCTCTCACCGTTCACCTAATATCTGCTTAAAGTGTCACCCCAAATCCTGCAATTCAGACATGGAGTAATCTCTCACCGTTCACCTAATATCTGCTTAAAGTGCCGCCCCAAATCCTGCAATTCAGACGTGGAGTAATCTCTCACCGTTCACCTAATATCTGCTGAAAGTGCCGCCCCAAATCCTGCAATTCAGATATGGAGTAATCTCTCACCGTTCACCTAATATCTGCTTAAAGTGCCGCCCCAAATCCTGCAATTCAGATATGGAGTAATCTCTCACCGTTCACCTAATATCTGCTAAAAGTGCCGCCCCAAATCCTGCAATTCAGACATGGAGTAATCTCTCACCGTTCACCTAATATCTGTTTAAAGTGCCGCCCCAAATCCTGCAATTCAGACATGGAGTAATCTCTCACCGTTCACCTGATATCTGCTAAAAGTGCCGCCCCAAATCCTGCAATTCAGATATGGAGTAATCTCTCACCGTTCACCTAATATCTGCTGAAAGTGCCGCCCCAAATCCTGCAATTCAGATATGGAGTAATCTCTCACCGTTCACCTAATATCTGCTTAAAGTGCCGCCCCAAATCCTGCAATTCAGATATGGAGTAATCTCTCACCGTTCACCTAATATCTGCTAAAAGTGCCGCCCCAAATCCTGCAATTCAGACATGGAGTAATCTCTCACCGTTCACCTAATATCTGTTTAAAGTGCCGCCCCAAATCCTGCAATTCAGACATGGAGTAATCTCTCACCGTTCACCTGATATCTGCTAAAAGTGCCGCCCCAAATCCTGCAATTCAGATATGGAGTAATCTCTCACCATTCACCTAATATCTGCTGAAAGTGCCGCCCCAAATCCTGCAATTCAGATATGGAGTAATCTCTCACCGTTCACCTAATATCTGCTGAAAGTGCCGCCCCAAATCCTGCAATTCAGACATGGAGTAATCTCTCACCGTTCACCTAATATCTGCTTAAAGTGCCGCCCCAAATCCTGCAATTCAGATATGGAGTAATCTCTCACCGTTCACCTAATATCTGCTGAAAGTGCCGCCCCAAATCCTGCAATTTAGATATGGAGTAATCTCTCACCGTTCACCTAATATCTGCTTAAAGTGTCACCCCAAATCCTGCAATTCAGACATGGAGTAATCTCTCACCTTTCACCTAATATCTGCTTAAAGTTTCACCCCAAATCCTGCAATTCAGACATGGAGTAATCTCTCACCGTTCACCTAATATCTGCTGAAAGCGTCACCCCAAATCCTGCAATTCAGACATGGAGTAATCTCTCACCGTTCACCTAATATCTGCTGAAAGTGCCGCCCCAAATCCTGCAATTCAGATGTGGAGTAATCTCTCACCGTTCACCTAATATCTGCTGAAAGTGCCGCCCCAAATCCTGCAATTCAGACATGGAGTAATCTCTCACCGTTCACCTAATATCTGCTTAAAGTGCCGCCCCAAATCCTGCAATTCAGATATGGAGTAATCTCTCACCGTTCACCTAATATCTGCTTAAAGTGCCGCCCCAAATCCTGCAATTCAGATATGGAGCAATCTCTCACCGTTCACCTAATATCTGCTGAAAGTGTCACCCCAAATCCTGCAATTCAGATATGGAGTAATCTCTCACCGTTCACCTAATATCTGCTGAAATTGCCGCCCCAAATCCTGCAATTCAGACATGGAGTAATCTCTCACAGTTCACCTAATATCTGCTGAAAGTGCCGCCCCAAATCCTGCAATTCAGACATGGAGTAATCTCTCACTGTTGTCGAATTTTGCATGTTCTGTCCTCCTACCTGCTTCGCCTTATTTGTTATTAGCAGCTGTGCTATTAGTCCCTTCTCTGAGGATGGCTCCTGAGATGCAACTTTCCCTTCCCCATCTGTCCACTCAGACTCTGAATTAGATGAATACCAGATGTCTCCATCCTAATGTAGGGATTCTATGATTCTTAAGATTTGGACCCAACATCTGGTCTTCCTCAAAGTCTCTGTGACAATGTCTGTTAGATCAATGGAACCTGAAAGTAATTGTTAACATCCAATAAACTAGATCTTGTTAACTGAAAGAGACTCTTTGAGGTAAACCAGGAAATGGCTTCTCTCTTCTACGCTGGGTCAAGCAGACTCTGTAAGTTTCCTACTTTGAACGAAGATGAAGGCAGTAACTTGCAGCTCAGATAGAGCAGGAGGCTGGCTTGTAACATGTAAATGCTGTCTCTATGGTGTGATACAATGTGGTGTCTGACCTTTGTTTCCTCAGAAACCTACACTGCTCAGAAACATAAAACAGAAAGTGCTGGAGAAATTCAATGTTTCTGGCAGCGCCTGTAGAGAGAGAAACAGAGTTAATGTTTCAAGTCGGGTGTAACTCTCCTCTGGAATTTAAGGGAATTGGAAAATGATATTCTTTATGCTGCAGACAGAGGGGGAAGAGGAGTGAGTAAAACAGATGGTGAGCAAGCCCAGAGCAAAAGACAACGGGAGTACAAATGGAAGTAAGGGAGTGATCTAGATGTAAAATAGGTGTTAATGATCAGTTGTGAATGTTAGAACAGGTCAGACCTGCTGAGAGTTAACTCATGTAAAACAGACACATGGATGGGGGCGATTGAGGTGGATATTCAAAATGGGGGACATTGCTCACGGCCTGCAATTGTGGAATTCAATACTGAGACCTCGAGGCTATAAAATGTCTCAGTGGAAGATGGTGCACTTTTACTCGAGTTTGGGCTGTGTTTAACTGAAACATTGCGGCAGGCCCAGGACTGAAATGTCTGCAGGACAACAGGGGGCTTTATTGAAATGGCAGGTAACCGGGAGGCCAAGGTCATTGCTATGGTCAGAGCAGAGCTGTTCCATAAAATGGTCCCTCAGTCTATGTTTTGTCTCCCTACTGTAAAGGAGAGCAAATTGTGAGCAGTAAACACGGGAGCCCAGATCGAGGAAAGGACGTGTGAAACCTTGCTTCACCTGCAAGGTGTGTTTGGGGCCTTGGACAGTGAAGGGGGGAGCAGGGGAATGAGAAAGTGTTGCACTTCCTGCGATTGCATGAGAAGGTTCTGTTAGTTCAGATTTGTTCAGCCCTCACAATGGCCTGTAAATGCAGGGGTGGGCTTTGTGGGTATTAGTACCTGATGAGCTGGTATTTATGCCAGTTCCCGCTACAGAAGAGTAAGATGTAGGCAATGAAGTGCTGAAGATTAATAAACTTCATACTGTAATAAATATTACTGCAGCTGCTATCTACAAGATTGTCAAACACAGGTTCATGTCCGTCCAGGTTCAAGTTAAGCAATTTGAATATAAACCATAACGCACATCCCTCAGCATGATTTGCTGCAAGAGGATTCACTATGATGGAGACTGAGTGCTTGATCCCATCCAGTCACAGGCTCTGGACCATGAAGCAATGTTCCTTAAAGGGACAGTTCACACTCACTGTGAGACAGAGTTTATCACATAAAACCCATGGTAAGGGCTCAGCGAGTTCTGGCTTTTTAATCCAGCTACACGCAAGGAATGGAGAGATATTTCCGACTTGGGTTTTGTGACAATGTTTCAGGATAGTGACTTTCCATCAGAAGGAAATCATTTAAAATCAACCACGGAGTTTTTTTCCATCCACAGACGCTGTCAGATTTGCTAAATATCTCCTGTATTTTCTGTTTTTATTTCAGATTTCTAGTATCTGTGTATATTTCCTTTTGTTTTGGCACCTCACACAGAGGGTTCTCAGGGCTGTTTAGTTACATCGATCTCCATGAGGCTGGGAAATTGTGAACCCTGCAGCCCAATGGTATCAATGTGGATTTCACAAGCTTCAAAATCTCCCCTCCCTCCACCGCATCCCAAAACCAGCCCAGCTCATCCCCGCCTCCCTAACCTGTCCTTCCTCCCATCTATCCCCTCGTCCCACCTCAAGCCCCACCCCCATCTCCTACCTACTAACCTCATCCTGCCCCCTTGACATATCCATCCTCCCTGGACTAAGCTATTTCCTGCTTACCTCCCCACCTACACTCACCTTTACAGGCTCCATCCCCGCCTCTTTGACCGGTCTGTCTCCTCTCCACCTATCTTCTCCTTTATCCATCTTCTATCTGCCTCCCCCTGTCTCCCTCTTTATTTCAGAAACCCCCTTCCCTTCCCCCATTTCTGAAGAAGGATCGAGGCCCGAAACTTCAGCTTTCCTGCTCCTCTGATGCTGCTTGGCCTGCTGTGTTCATCCAGCTCTACACCTTGTTATCTCAGATTCTCCTGCATCTGCAGTTCCTACTATCTCTGCTAATGATAACTGGAGAGCAGACTCCAACAGACAGTGTCTGACAATCAACATAGGATTGAAGTGAAAGCCTTCGCAAGATGTCTCCATCATTGCTGCCATCAAAAGATTTAGCTGATAGATATTTTGAACTCCACTCCAATACATGACACACAGGTAATGTTTTCCCTTTGACTGAAATGATGGGTGTAGTCACACATTTATAGCCCTGTGGGCAATGCCGTTATAACAGCTCAAATCAAAGCATGTATTCTCCAAAAGAGGTACGCATTGAAATCTCACACTAATTTCAGCGATAAAACCTGGAACTGCATAGAAAACCGGTGAGGGAAGTCCAACATCACAGTGGGACATAGGCAGACCCTGGTGCAGGTTCTTGGAAATCAAAGAATATCAAAGAGATGCAACAAATTCTTTGGTTTGAAAGAATTTGCTGAAGCAATAAAACTAAGCAGCACAATTTCAGAGGGTCATACAGTGTTTAAACAAATCCCTGAAAGTGTCAGAGACGAAGGTTACAACTCCAAGAGGCCAGGCTCCCTCGGTTATAAGCCATCGGGATCCAGAGGGCACTTGAACACACAGCCATTGACCTCAGTGGCAGGGCACTTTTAACTGAGCCACTGTTGACACTGTGCTTCCAGCCTGAGTAGGAAGCAGGGAATGCTATGGGCAGGATTGAAATTCAAGCTCATGTTCCTGGCTTCCTGTCGCAATCTTGAGCCCACGTCATTTTCACAGAGCCTTGGCTGGGCTAGTATGGAATCAGCTACCACCATGCACCTAGGAAATAATCAAAAACCAGAGAGCTCATTCATGGCCCATACCCACATGGCTCCCAATTCCCAGTCATTACCGCCTGGAATTCACAGTCAATATCACCTGGAATTCCCAGTCAATGTCACCCAGAATTCTGAGTCAATATCACGCAGAATTTCCAGACAATACAGCCCAGAATTGCCAGTCAATACCATCTAGAATTTCTAGTCAATGTCACATGCAGCCTCCAGTGAGCTGCACCAACAATCTGGCCAAAGGGATATATTCAAGGGAAGCTGAGGGTGGCAAGGGGGAAGATCCGGGACTACAACTGTTCACAGTGGTACTCCACCCGCCCCCACATTCTGTTTTCTGGTCCAATCAGGGAGCCCTGGCTGACAGATACAAACAGGAGAGTCAGAGATTCTTTCACTCTGAGAGGTGGCTCTGAGGAAGCTGAGCCAATATCAAGTACTATGTTTGTGTAAAGAAATGGTGACCTACTGACAGGATCCTAGCTTCTGTGGAATTATTTCAAGAGTGAGCTGCCTTCTACTACTGCTCAGTCCATGTGCTGCAGTTTGACCCACAATGCCCTTAGGGAGGGAATTCCAGGATTGCTTCCAGTTTTGCCAGGGCTCCTTGATGCCACACTCGGTTGAATACAGCCTTGATTTCAAGGGCTGTCACTCTCCCCTCACCCTCTGGAATTCAGCTCTTTTGTCCACGTTTGAACAAGGCTGTAATGAGGTCAGGAGCTGAGTGTCCCTGGCGGAACCCAAACTGGGTGTTACTGAGCAGGTTATTGCTGAGCAGATGCTGCTCGATAACACTGTTACTGACACCTTCCATCACTTTACTGATGGTCGAGAGGAGACTGATGGGGCGGGAATTGGCCGGGTTGGATTTGCCCTGCTTTTTGTATACAAGACATACCTGGGCAATTTTCCACATTGTCGGGTAGATGCCAGTGTTGTAACTGTACTGGAACAGCTTGGCTCGGGGAACAACTAGTTTTGAAGAACATTATCAGGGCCCATAGCCTTTGCTGTGTCCAGTGTCTCCAACCATTTCTTAATTTTACATGGGGTAAATCGAACTGGCTGGAGACTGGTATCTGTGATGCTGGGGACCACTGGAGGAGCCTGAGATGGATCATCCACTCGGCACTTCTGGCTGAAGATTGGGGCGAATGTTTCAGCTTTATCTTTTGCACTGGTGTGCTGGGCTCTTCCATCATTGAGGATGGGGATATTTGTGGAGCCTCCTCCTCCAGTGAGTTGATTAATTGTCCATCATCATTCCCAATTGGATTGGCCCATCAGCACTGTGATTCCTCTACTACACTTACACAACTGCTGTAATAAATGAGAGAGAACCATCGGTTGGAAACAGGATAGATTCTCTCACATTCCTGCATCATATCACCTCTTCAGGTCGTGAGAATATTTGGAAGATGTTGAAATATTTATCGAAGACTGCGACTGATTTGATTACTCCATGCTCTTGTTTATCCTCAGTAACATTTCACTGACTTACCTTATTCTCTGCATTATTCAACAATTCTGTAGTTTTCATAGAATCCCTACAGTGTGGAAGCAGGCCGTTTGGCCCAACAAGTCCATACTGACTGGCACAGCGTCCCACTCATACCCATTCCCCTGTAACCCACCTAATCTACACACCTGTGAACACTATGGGCAATTTAGCGTGGCCAATCCACCTCACCTGCACATCTTTGGACTGTGGGAGGAAACCGGAGCACCCAGAGGAAACCCACGCAGACACGGGGAGAATGTGTAAACTCCACACAGACAGTCGCCTGAGTCTGGAATTGAACCCGGGTCCCTGGCGCTGTGAGGCTGCAGTGCTAACCACTGAGCCACCGTGCTGCCCCATTTGAGGAAGAAAATTCCAAAGACTCAATCGCCTGTAAGAAAAATGTTATTCTCATGTTTTAAACAGTGACTCTTTGCTCTATATTCTCTTAGATCATATGACCATAAGACTTAAGCAGAAATTAGGCCATTCAGCCCATCAGGTTTACACTGCTTTTCAGGCATGGCTGATAAGCTTCTCAGCCCCATTCTCCTCCTTTCTCCCCTTAACCCTTGATCCCTTTGATAGTCAAAAACCTATCTATCCCTGTCTTAATTGTACTCAGTGACCTGGCCTCCACAGCCCTCTGTGGCAGTGAATTCCATAGATTCACCACTCTCTGCATGAAGATGTTTCTCCTTACGTCCGTTTTCAAAGGTCTTATGGACATACATGGAATAGTGTAGGTTATATGGACGTACATGGAATAGTGTAGGTTAGATGGGCTTGAGATCGGTATGGCAGGTCGCCACAACATCGAGGGCCGAAGGGCCTGTACTGTGCTGTAATGTTCTATGTTCTATGTTCTATGCTCTATGTCTTCCCTTTACTCTAAGGCTGTGCCGTTGGGTTCTAATCTCTCCGACCAATGGAAGCATCTTCCCAACATCCACCCTGTCCAGGCCATTCAGTATTCTGTCAGTTTCAATTAGATCCCCTTCATCCTTCTAAACTCCATTGAATATAGACCCAGAGTCCTGAAATGTTCCTAATATGTTAAGCTTTTTATCCCTGGGAAATTTCTCATGAACACCCTCTGAAACAGCTCCAGGGCCAAAACATCCTTCCTGAGATATGGGGCCTAAAACTGCACACAGTACTCCAAATGTGACCTGACTAGAGCCTTATAGACCCTCAGTAGTACATCCTTATTTTTCTTTTCAAGTCCTCTCAATATAAATGCCAAAAGGTGCATTTCCCTTCCTACCTACTGACTCAATCTGCAAGTTTACCTTTACAGAATCCTGGACTAGAACTCCCAAGCCTTATTGCACTTCAGATTTCTGAATTTTCTCCCCATTTAGAAAATAGTCCATGCTTTTATTCCCCTTACCAAAGTGCACACTTTCCCACGTTGTACTCCATCTGCCATTTCCCTGCCCACTCTCCCAACCTGTCCAAATCTCCTCAATACTGCCCATGATTCTACATTTTCTTTGGATCATTTGCAAACTCAGCCAGAATGCCCTCAGTTCCTGCATCTAGGTCATTAATATGCAAAGTAAAATGTTGTGGTCCCAGCACCAACCCTTGTGGAACATTACTTGTCACCGTCTTCCATCCTGAGAAAGACCCTTTTATCCCCATTTACAAGCGGAAACATCCTTTTGTACAAACACTGGAGAAGAAGTAGGTTATCAGCCCCTTGAGCTTGTTCTAGTATTTAACATGATCATTGTTGATCAAACACTTCAATGTCTTATAGCCATGCTTTCCATTTCCACCCTCTTGTGACCTCTCGGTTGTTGTGTTTCAACTGAGTCAAATCTTGCTCTTTGAAACTCCAAGACCAGCCTGTCCAACTATCCTTATAAGGTAACCCACCTATTCTAGGTATTCGCCTGGGAAATCTTCTCTGAACTACTTCCACTCTAACCTTCCTGATGTAGGTATCCATGTTATCCAGATCTTCCAGGGATGCGTGTAGGGCTTGGGAAATGGCATCTATTGTGGATGATGATGATGGTACAGTGTAGAGGGATGGGCTTAGATTAGGTCACAGGTGGGTGCAACATCGAGTGCCGAAGGGTCTGTTCTGCACTGCATTGTTCTATGTTCCATGGGCCTATTGTGCCAGTAGGCAAATTGCAAAGGATCAAGTCAGGCTGGTGGGTTGGAGTCGATGGCAGCCATGATCATCTGCATCTGTGAGCTCTGCAACCTCTCATTATTCAGAGAATGTACTTCTGTATTATTCTTCCTGCCAGAATGGACAATTGACATTTTCCTACATTACACTCGATTCACCAGATCTTTGCTCACTCATGTTTCTTGAATTCATTCACAGAATAGGGGCATCTCTAGCTAAGCCAGCATTTACTGCCCATTCCTATTCGTCCAGAGGACAGTCAAAAGTTGTTGTGGGTCTGGGGTCACATGAAGGTTAGACTAGGTACGAATGGCAGATTCCAACATCTGTCTTCCTGCTTTTTGTATAAAGTAATTTCATTCATTACTTTAGAATCAAATGGAATCTTCCTCAAATCTAGAGAATTTTAGCGAATTAAAACTAAGCCACTATGTCATTAGCAAATTCTTTTAAGACCTCACGATGAAGTCCATCAGAAAGCAGGGTCTTGTCAGCTGATTATGTACTCTGTGTTGTTTCCCCAGTGATTGTCACTTTCTTGAGTTCCTCCCTACTCTCCAGTTCCTGATTTGAAACTATTTCTGGGATGTCACTTGAGTCCTGGTCAATGAAGACTGATGCAAAATACCTGCTCAATTCATCTGTCTCCTCCTTCTTTCTCTGTCATTAACTCCCTAGGCTCGATTCCTGTAGAACAAACTCTCACTTCATTTTACAAATATTTACACAACTTCTTACTAGTTGTTTTATATTTTTAGCCAGCCTTCCCTTGAATTCTAATTTTATCTCTGTGGTAATCCTTTAATCATACATTCTGTTTCATTTTATATATTATCCAGCCTCTGACCTGCCACTCATCTTTGCACAGGTATGTTATTTCCTTTATTTTTGATATTACCTTTGACTTTTGTAATCCACCGCAAACAGCCAGCCTTCACCTTGAAACTTTTCTTCCTTATTGGAATAGAAATATTCTTTGGATTGTGAAATAACCCTCTGAATGTCTGCCACTGCACCTCTGTTAGCCTACTCCTTACTCCTGCATCTAATTTTCCAGTTCACTTAGGCTAAGTTCAGTTTCATACACATACAACTGTCTTAAATTTGAGATGCTATTTTTGTACTTACACTTCACTCCCTAAAACTGAATGTAAAATTCAAGCATATTATGATCACTATTGCCTACTGATGCATTTACTATGTAAATTCATTGCACTATACCAGATCAAGTATCACCTGCTCTCTGATTGGCTCTAGAATGTGCTGTTCTATGGAACTATCCTGAAAACACAATAGAGCTGATCATTAATATAAATGCTGATCTGGATTTTTCAGTCGATGGAGATTTAAATCCTCCATGGATAGTATTGCACTTCTCAGGATTTTCCTAATTACTTCCCCCTTTCCAATCTGACTTACCATGTGGATACAGTCGGGGAGCCTGTGCACAAAGCCCACAACTGATTTCTTGACTTTTATCATTTTAGATCACACACCCAAACTGCTTCTATGTTCTGGTTTGCTGCACTTACGTTACTTCTTTCAATTGCACAAATATTATTAATTAACAGACCCACCGCTCCGCTTCTTCCCAACTTCCTGTCCTTCTAAATTGCCTCGCCCCAGGTCCTCATTGCTGGCATTTCACGGCTGTATCTTTGTAATACCTATAACAGAACACAGTAAATTTCTATTTGTGCTACCAGTTCATCTGCTTTGTCCTGTTAAGTACATGATTCTAAATACTTTTTTCCTTTGAATATTGTAATAATCTTCAACTTTATCCTACATTAATGCTCTGTCTGCCTGTCTGACCTATTTAACGTTTTCTATGTGAGTACCTTTCTCTCTCACTCTGTTCCTGCTCTTTGATTTAGCCACACCCGTCCAAATCTAAACCTTCCAGTCTGATCCCATTACCCTGTTACCTTGTGTTCAATAAGTTGGTGGATGTGCTGTGACAGTTAAAGGGTGTAGAGCGGGGGTGGTGGGATGTGGGTGGAGGGGAAGTGATGTTGGAGTTGTATCAGTGATAATAGGAACTGCAGATGCTGGAGAATCCAAGATAATAAATTGTGAAGCTGGATGAACACAGAAGGCCAAGCAGCATCTCAGGAGCACAAAAGCTGGCGTTTCGGGCCTAGACCCTTCATCAGAGGGTGATGAAGGGTCTAGGGCCAAAACGTCAGCTTTTGTGCTCCTGAGATGCTGCTAGGCCTGCTGTGTTCATCCAGCTTCACACTTTATTATCGTGGTGATGGAGTTGATGGGACGTGGCTGACAAACAGGCAGGAACGATGTTTCCTTCGGTCCAAGATCCGTGTGTAACATTCCCAACATGAAGCAGGGAGACGCAATGGCGGATCATACTGACCAGTCTCTTGTCGGTATTTTCAGGGCAGAGCCTCCCTACAAAAGGCCTGACTCCTTGCTAAGGCAATCATTGCCTGTGCACTTCGATCTGTAACATTGAGGACGTGCCCTTCAAGTGGCTGATATAACTCCACCCAGGAGCCTTATATGGATGAAGGCTGAGCCTTGACTCGGGTTCAATGTAGAATGAGGGATGCTGCTTGGCCTGCTGTGTTCATCCAGATCTACACCTTGTTATCTAAGAGCCATACACTATCTGGGGGAGAATCCCAGCCTCTGAATCAACCGCCTGAAAACTGAAGCAAAATTGGTTATTGGATGTAATGGAGGTTGGTTCTGCAGCATGGTGGCTCAGTGGTTAACACTGCTGCCTCACAGCACCAGGGACCCGGATTTGATTCCACCCTTGGGAGACCGTCTATGTGGAGTTTGCGCATTCTCCCCGAGTCTGTGTGGGTGTCTCCCGGGTTCTCTGGTTTCCTCCCGCAGTCCAAAGATGTGCAGGCTATTTGGGTTGGTCATGCTAAATTGCCCATAGTGCCCAGGGACGTGAAGGTTAGATGGAACAGTCATTGGGAATGTAGGGTTATGGGAGGTGGGTTAGATGCTTTTTGGAGGGTTAGTGCATGCTCGATGGGCTCAATGGCCTGCTTCCACACTGTAGGGATTCTATGGTATATTTCTGAATAAGTAACACCACTGGAAATATGCCTGTGTTTCTGTACATTAAGTAACTGAGGCAAATAGAAAGACTCCATTCAAGCTTGCCAAGTATGTGGTTAACTTGTGTTCCCACAGTATTGTACACTGTAACACGACACCTCAGCAACACTCACAGCCCAGGCCATTTCGGCTGAATCGCCAAGCATGCTGCTACTCTGCCTGTCTGTTAGGAAGGTGCTTGCTGGCAGGTACGTGGTGTTGAATGGAATTTTGACAATGTTGACTCTCCAAAAGTATTTGCCAGACTATCCACGTAAACAGAATGATGTTTACAGTGGTTTCTAATCTAAAGCAACAAGCAGGCATCCCACAGACCAGCAGGCAGTGGTGAACTGTCCACCTGTGGCCTTTTCAATGAGAGTCACTGTTATAGATCACCCAGCCAGGCTACTCAGTGTGAATGCAGTTAGTAATTAGGCAAAAACGAGCATGGGGCAAATGTTTTATTCAATGTAACTAAATAAGAAACAGGAACATTAATCAACGACTAACAATCATCAATATTTAACAAGCCCTGAAAGGCGACAGTCAATGTTATCTTTGGCTGTTGTATCATGAGTCAGTGAAATACTTTCAAATAACTTGGTATCAGGGAAAGATTTGGTCTGAAACTCTATCTCCTTATAAGCAATGCAAATTGCACTTTCAGACACTGATTTTCACAGCTCGTAATTATTTGCAGCAGAGCTAAATCAAGGGGAAATATCAGAAATCCGTGTAAAATAGCCCCAGTTGTAACTTCCGCAGCAACTGCTGGGAGACCATTAACAACTGAGCAGATGTGTCGATGTTAGTGAATGGAACCAAGGCCTGCAGATGACAGAGTCGCTGTACATCATGGGGATACTGCTGGGAGATGAAGAAGGACAAACCAGTAGGATGGAGAGGTCAGGAGCAGTTTACTGAAAGAACAGAGATAGATTTTTAATGGAATTGTAGTTGAAAGCTGACAAACAGAGGCCATGATTTTAAAGAAATGAAGAATACAAAGCATACAAAGTACAATTTCAGAGCAGGAGTAGGCTATTGAGCCCTTTGAGGATACTACACCATTTAACTAGATCATTATTGATCAAATTGTGATGTCAAATCCACACGCCCACCTGCCCCAATGTCCTTTGACTCCCTTGTTATCCTTTAAAATAATCAAAGACCCCACTCTTTGACGAAGAGAATTCTGAAAACTCGTGATATTCCAAGAGAAAAGAAAGTCTCTCCCCATCTCTGTCTCAAATGGGAAAGTGGTTATTTCAAACTGTGTTCCCCATTTCCAGGCTCTCTCACAATGGGGAGCATCCTCTCAGCGTCTGCCCCATCAAATCCTCTCAGGGCCTCGTATGCTCCAAGGGACCATCTCCTGTCCCCCTAAACTCCAGCGGATAAGGGCCCAACCGATCCAAACCTTCCTCCTGAGATAACATCCCACATTCCCAGTTCTCCGTGGATCTTCTCTGAGCTGCCACTAACATATTTACCTCCTCTCTTAAGCAAAGAGACCAAACTGTGCAGAATGCTGCAGATGTCAACCTCAGGAAAACATTGCTACTTTTATACCACACTCCCCTTCATGTGAGACCGCACCTGGAGCATTGTGCACAGGCTCAGCCCCCTTCTTTGGGGAGAGATGTAGTTGTATTTGAGGCAGTTCGGAGAATATTCACTCGATTGATTCCAGAAGTGAGGGCTTTGTTTTATGAGGAGACACTGAGCAGCTCTGGCCTGTACTCTCTGGAGTTTAGAAGAATGAGGGGAGATCTATTGAGGGATATGAGGTGTTAAAGGGGACTGACAGAGTAAATGTAGAGAAGATGCTTCCTCACGTGGGACAATCTGGAACAAGAGGTCATCGTTTTAGGATAAGGGGAGGTGAATTTAATATAGAGATGGGGAGAAATTACATCTTTAAAAGGGTCATGACTCTGTTGAATTCACTCTCCCAGAGTGTGGTGAATGCGGGACGCTGAGTACATTTTAAGAGGAGATAGATAGGATATTAATGTGTAATGGATTGAAGGGTTATGGAGAGCGGGCAGGAAAGTGGAGCTGGGCTGAAGGTGAGATCAGCCATGATCGTATTAAGTGGCAGAGCATAGAACATAGAACATAGAACATAGAACATTACAGCACAGTACAGGCCCTTCGGCCCTCGATGTTGTGCCGATCTGTCATACCGATCTCAAGACTATCTAACCTACACTATTCCATGTACATCCATATAACCTACACTATTCCATGTACGTCCATATAACCTACACTATTCCATGTATGTCCATATGCTTGTCCAATGATGACTTAAATGTACCTAAAGTTGGCGAATCTACTACCGTTGCAGGCAAAACGTTCCATTCCCTTACTACACTCTGAGTAAAGAAACTACCTCTGACATCTGTCCTATATCTTTCTCCCCTCAATTTAAAGCTATGCCCCCTCGTGCTTGCCGTCACCATCCTGGGAAAAAGGCTTTCCCTATCCACCCTACCTAACCCTCTGATTATCTTATATGTTTCAATTAAGTCACCTCTCAACCTTCTTCTCTCTAATGAAAACAGCCTCAAGTCCCTCAGCCTTTCCTCGTAAGACCTTCCCTCCATACCAGGCAACATCCTAGTAAATCTCCTCTGCACCCTTTCCAAAGCTTCCACATCCTTCTTATAATGCGGTGACCAGAACTGTACGCAATACTCCAAGTGCGGCCGCACCAGAATTTTGTACAGCTGCAACATGACCTCTTGGTTCCGGAATTCGATCCCTCTGTTAATAAAAACTAAAACACTGTATGCTTTCTTAACAGCCCTGTCAACCTGGGTGGCAACTTTCAAGGATCTGTGTACATGGACACTGAGATCTCTCTGCTCATCTACACTACTAAGAATCTTACCATTAGCCCTGTACTTTGCCTTCTGGTTACTCCTACCAAAGTGCATCACCTCACACTTGTCCGCATTAAAGTCCATTTACCACCTCTCAGCCCAGCTCTGCAGCTTATCTATGTCTCTCTGCAACCTACAGCATCCTTCGTCACTATCCACAACTCCACCGACCTTAGTGTCATCTGAAAATTTACTAATCCATCCTTCTACGCCCTCATCCAGGTCATTCATAAAAATGACAAACAGCAGTGGACCCAACACCGACCCTTGCGGTACACCACTAGCAACTGGTCTCCAGGATGAACATTTCCCATCAACTACCACCCTCTGTCTTCTTTCAGCAAGCCAATTTCCGATTCAAACTGCTATATCTCCCACAATTCCATTCCTCCGCATTTTGTACAATAGCCTATTGTGGGGAACCTTATCGAACGCCCTGCTGAAATCCATATACACCACATCAACCTCGTGGGGGTCAACATTTTCCTCCTGCTCCTAGCTCCTACGTTGACATGTCCTTAGGATATACAACATCTACTTACCTCCTTCATCACTTGCTGCGCTTGCAAACCATCTTCTACTGATGCATGTACAAAGACACATGGATCTGTTAGAAGATAATAAAATGTGAGGCTGGATGAACACAGCAGGCCAAGCAGCATCTCAGGAGCACAAAAGCTGACGTTTCGGGCCTAGACCCTTCATCACAGAGCAGTTTTTCCGCCGTCTTCGCCTGCATGCCTACTTCTTCAGCCGGGAACCCAACCCTCCTTCCACTGACCCCTTCACCCGCTTCCAACACAAGTCCTCCTCCTGGACACCACCCCCAGGCCTCCTACCCTCCCTCGACCTCTTCATCTCCAACTGCCGTCGAGACATTAACCGCCTCAACCTCTCCACCCCTCTCACCCACTCCAACCTCTCCCCCGCAGAACGGGCAGCCCTCCGCTCCCTCCGCTCCAACCCCAACCTCACCATCAAACCCGCAGACAAGGGTGGCGCAGTGGTAGTATGGCGTACTGACCTCTACATCGCCGAGGCCAGACGCCAACTCTCCGACACCACCTCCTACCGCCTCCTCGATCATGACCCCACACCCGAGCACCAAACCATCATCTCCAACACCATTCATGACCTCATCACCTCAGGGGACCTCCCACCCACAGCCTCCAACCTCATTGTTCCCCAACCCCGCACGGCCCGTTTCTAAAAAGAAAAAAAGTCTCTGATGAAGGGTCTAGGCCCGAAACGTCAGCTTTTGTGCTCCTGAGATGCTGCTTGGCCTGCTGTGTTCATCCAGCCTCACATTTTATTATCTTGGAATCTCCAGCATCTGCAGTTCCCATTATCTCTGGATCTGTTAGAATCTCCCTGGCCTGCAGCTTGTCTCTACTTAAAACACTTTCTGCTTCTCTATTGATCCTACAAAGTGGGACCAGCTCACATACCCCACTATTGCACTGCTTCTAACAATTTTTTGGCAACTCACTTCATGTGTCAATATCAGTTTGCAGACTTGTAGCATCAGCTACACCCTGGGGCTCCTGCAGTGCAGTAGTAGTGTGTCTGCCTCTGAGCCAGGAGACCCAGCCACAAGTCCCACCTGTGCCACTGTATCATAATGTATGTAAACACATTGGACAATACTGCTTCCATTCAGTCCCTTCATCCAAGCTATTTACATAAATGAGTACAGATCCTTATGGCATACCCTGAAAGGGACTCTCCGGTGCTGACTCACAGCTAACGCAACCTGTATCTCAGCTGACATGTTACCCACTACCCCAGACCCACATTGTACAGTATCCTTTGATATGGAATGTTCCCCTTTATCCATATCGTTTGTTACTTCATCAAAAGACTGTAATAAAGTATTCAACATGGCTTCCTTTTCATTAAACCATGATGACTCTGCCTGAGATTTTCTAACTGGCCTGTTATAATATCCTCAGGAGTATTTATTGTATTTGCCAAACGCAGATGTTAAGCTAACTGACTTGTAACTTTCTGAATTGAATCTCCCACCTCTTTTCCAGTCTGATGGTACCTTTCCAGAATCTGGAGAATTTTGAAAAATCAGAACTAACACAGCAGCTATCTCAGCACTCAACCCTTTTATCATGTCTGGCAGCATCTGTGAAGGGAAAACAAAGTTAACGTTTCCGGTCCAGTGACCCTTCCTCGAGGGCTGCTTAGACGCTGCCAGACCTGCTGAGCTTTTCCAGCAACTTTGTTTTTGTTCCCGATTTACAGCATCCTTCTTTTGGTTTTCAACCCTTTTAGCGTACTCAGATAAAGTTGATAAGGCCCTAGGAACTTGTCAGCCTTTAGTTGTAATAATTTTCCAAGACCCCTTTCCCAGGTGATTACATTGCTTTAAACTCCTCCTTCTCTTTTGGCTCTTGATTCGGAATTCTTTCTGGGATGTCGTTTACTTCCTCTAGTGAAGGCTAGTGCAAAGTATGTACAAAATTAATCTGCCACCTTTCTGGGTTCCCAGACTCCCCAGACTCTGTCTCTAACAATGCTCAGTTTACTTACTCCTTTTCTTTTTAAATCTTTGAAGAAACTTTTACTATCTGTTTTTATATTGCTAGCCAGTTTTCTCTCATTCTCTAGTTTCTCCATTGTTACTAATCTCATAGTCACTCTTTGTTCTCTGTTTGATCTGCTACTCATTTTTGTGAAATGATAGACTTTTATAACAAGTTGATATTATCTTTAACTGTCTTAGTTAGCCCTTGATGGTGTGCATTTTCCTTAACACCCTTCTTTTTCACTGTGACGTATATTTTCTTCATATTCTGAAATATCTCCTGCATCTCTGCCACGTTATCTCTACTAACCTATCCCTTAATACAGTGTCTTAGATCACATTAGTTAGCTCCATCTTCATGACCTCATTGTTGTTCTGTTCTTAAGTTTAAAACACACATCTTAAATCCACTTCACTTCACTCCAAACAGAATGCAAAATTTAATCATGTCAGCATCACCGTTACCTAGTGGTGCCTTTACTGTGAGATTGTTTAATTCCACCTCAATACACATTACCAGGTCTAGCATCGTCTATTCTCTGTTTGGCTCCGGGACAGGGTTTTCTAAGAAACTGCCCCAAAAGCATTTGATGAATTCATCATCCAGGCTACTGTTGCCAATCTGATTCATCCATTCTATATGATGAAAATCGCCTGTGGTTATCATCATTACACCCCCACCTGCCCCAACTATTTCTTGCTGTTTAACCTGCGATGCGGCCACTGTTATGGGGTAGGGGCAATAAACCACAATTAGACAAGTTACTTCTTCCCTTTACTATTTCTCATCTTTAACCAAAGTAATTCTGCATTCTGATCTCCAGAACTAAGATTATCATTTCAATTTTAACAATACTGTCCTTAATTAACAGAGCTACCCTTTCACCTTTATAAGATAATAAAATGTGATGCTGGATGAACACAGCAGGCCCAGCAGCAGCTCAGGAGCACAAAAGCTGACGTTTCGGGCCTAGACCCTTCATCAGAGAGGGGGATGGGGTGAGGGTTCTGAAATAAATAGGGAGAGAGGGGGAGGCGGACTGAAGATGGAGAGTAAAGAAGATAGGTGGAGAGAGTATAGGTGGAGAGGTAGGGAGGGGATAGGTCAGTCCAGGGAAGACGGACAGGTCAAGGAGGTGGGATGAGGTTAGTAGGTAGATGGGGGTGCGGCTTGGGGTGGGAGGAAGGGATGGGTGAGAGGAAGAACCGGTTAGGGAGGCAGAGACAGGTCGGACTGGTTTTGGGATGCAGTGGGTAGAGGGGAAGAGCTGGGCTGGTTGTGTGGTGCAGTGGGGGGAGGGGACAAACTGGGCTGGTTTAGGGATGCGGTGGGGGAAGGGGAGATTTTGAAACTGGTGAAGTCCACATTGATACCATATGGCTGCAGGGTTCCCAGGCGGAATATGAGTTGCTGTTCCTGCAACCTTCGGGTGGCATCATTGTGGCAGTGCAGGAGGCCCATGATGGACATGTCATCTAAAAGCTGGCTTCTGTTCTTTCAAGCTGTCATGTACATTTGAAGGTTCAAATCCTAGTTTTTGTCATGTCTCTGAGATGGCTATCAATCAGATGTGCTTACTTGTTTTCAAAAATTTCTACTTAAAAGTTTGAGGTTAATAAATAAAAGATCAGGCAAATCAAAATAGAGAAAACAAGCACAAAAACAAAGTTGCTGGAGAAGTTCAGCAGCTCTGGCAGTATCTGTGAAGGAAAAAAAATAAAGTTAACATTTTAGGTCCAATGACCCTTCCTCAGAACTGAGGAAGGGTCACCGGGCTCAAAACATTAATTAGGTTTTCTCCTTTACAGCTGCTGCCAGACCTGCTGAACTTTTCCAGCAACTTTGTTTTTATTCCTAATTTACAGCATCCACAGTTCTTTCAGATTTTATTGGAGAAAACAAGTAATGAAAGTGCATCTACATTACAGGAAATTTAGAACAACAGAAAGCATGAGGTAAGAAACATTGGTTGTCTAATAATAAGTTGTTAATCAGGAATCTATTAACTCGGTGGGTTAGTTAACTTAAAAGAGTAAAAGACAAGTTATGAAGCAGACATTACAGCAAGTCAGCTGATAGCTAGGTCAGTGCAGTTTGTAGATCCACGGCAGACCAACCATCAGAAGGAGTCACAACAATGTATAGTGTCCTTAAAGGTGAATTCTCTTCAATGTCTGGTACACATACACAGAAAGAGCATCATTTTAAAATGGAATTAGTTAACTATTTTGAGGATATAGAAGTGTATGAGGAAAGAGTAGAGAAATATAATTAGATCTCGCTTCAGCTTAAGAGCCAGCATCTTTGTGGGCATGCTGGGTGGAATGGCCTCCTGCACTTCAGTTTGCATGTTATTATGCTCCTGATTAAATCTTTGTGCCAAAAAGGAAAAATATTAAAACTGCATATTGAACTTTCCAATCAGCTGCTTCCTAAACAAGGTCATAGGGCTGATAACAAGCTGCTTTTTTTGACCAAACAATGTTTCTAATGAGACTTCAAGCTGTTTTTCTCTGTTTGAAATGATAAATGCAGCAACAGAATCATGATTATATTTGCCAAATTATTCTCCAAGCGTTAGTCAGCAAATCACCTGTGGTTTAAAGGTCTGTTTTAATCAACCCTTTCCCTCCCTGTGAGAAATTAATGTGTGGGTTTCAACAAAAACCCTTTATCCCTTACAATACACATTAAGCTGTGGACATTAAAGTTCAAATACCTAAAGGAATGATGTATTTTCACACCTCTTGCATATTCTGCTACCTTGAGTTTTTCAGTTAGTGAAAACTGCCCCATTCGAATTATTTTCGACAGAACATCTACCACATGTGTGGTGGGAGATTGGCCTCTCGGATTGTGCTCATCAGCCACACAAGGACCTTGAACAGTGACATGGAATTTCCTGGGTGAAGAGTCATACCACTTAGTAAGTGATTGCTAATGACAATTTTCTACTTTATGAAGAAATTAGTTCTACAGAACTCAATAACATCTCTGGTTCAAACTCATTCAGGTTGTGTGTACCCTGAAAGGTTAAGTTGGCTTTTGCTGCTGAAGGTTAACCTGTAAAGCAAATAACTTATTGGTTAATTAAACATTCACATGGCTTCTAGCTCACAGAAATTTCTTTCTGCGGTACAAATATTTCACATTTTCTCACTGAACTAACAGCCAAAATTGAGTGTATAACTTTTGTTTTGTGAGTAAAAGTGGCACATTGAAATTGGAACGTTCTTTTGTTGTTTACAGCATGTGTTTGGTAAAAAAAACAAAGAACACACAGCAATGTTGCAGCAAGAGTGTTTCACTGATATTTTTGTGATGACCAGGTACTGGAGAAATGGATGAATGTGAGTTCAGTGTGTGTAACTGATTGCAGAAAACACAGGTTCTTTCAGTCACTTGCTGTATTTACATCTGATCCCATCACTGATCCTGTGTCCTTCATTCTTCCTGAGATAACTGCAGCCCAAGTTGGAATAAATCTTTAATTTGTCCTTAATTGACCGCTTAAGGGACTCGATTGACAGCTGCTGATAATTTCCTTCTTTCACATCAGGCCATGTCCAATTTTTTTCGATGGACTTTCCTCGGGCATGTTATAACACATACCCTGAACTGGTGGGACTTGAACTGGATCTTCCACAATAGAGGCATGAACACTATCACTGTGCTACAAAGCCCTAAGCATTCTGTATATGTGAAAGCTAATGTGTCTAAAGGCAACACTTGCCCATAGGAAACTGGCCAACACTCAGTGAGATTATTATCACTGATGAACATAATTCATCTTCTCATCTTTTTAATTCTATCTACAGAATTACAAATCAGAAAACTTCATGACAAGGAGAAGTGTCGTAATTAATTAATATGTTGGTGTAAAAGGTTAATGGCAAACTCACCATAGTCCTACTGGACCATAGGGCTGGTCTCTCATTACAGGGAGAAATGACTGGTGGTGGTTTAAGCTGAGTGTTACCATGCCTCAGAGTGAGGGGAGAGTTTGAGAAGGAGAGTTCCTTATGGTAACCTCAGCCAGTGTGGGAATTGAACATATATTGCTGGTGTTATTCCGCATCGTAAACCAGCCACCTCGTCAATGCACTGGATAACGGATAATGGTCACCATAATTCTAATATTAATTTGAACAAGAATAATAATTTATATCCACAAAGCTGTCCTGAAATTCATTCAGGGCTGTCATGGTCTCCTACTGGAATCCAGCAGATGTTGGCAGAACACCTAACAGAACAGCATCAGTTGCCTTATGCAGGCAGAAATATTATTTCACCAGGAGTTCTGTCAACCTTGCACTGTAAATTCATGCGTGTCTCCATGGAATGTCAGGGGTTGGGTGTGGTATGTACCTTTAATACAGGACATGTTTTAAGGAACATAATGGGACAGTGTGGAGTGATAGATATGGATGAAAATGAGAAGAAATTCATTCCAATGTGATTAATTTCTCTAGGTGGGTTTGAACAAAATTGCTCCCTCATCAAAGTTCACCAGAGAAATGGTTGTTAGGGTGTCGTAGCTGCAGTTGTTCAGAATTTATCGCTATTGTCCAAGGAAGGAGTCAGTATCTCCTTCCCTAAAATGCATTGTAAGAATTTTAATCCAAAATGTATTTGGAAGCAATTATATATTTTTTAATTTTTTATATATTTTAAAAATTTTGTATGTAGATCTTCACTATGGTTTGTGTCCCTGATGGTGTAAATAGAAGGAATTTCTCAGCCTCTGTCGGTGTTTACATCAAGGAGACGGTACCTCTGGATGACAATGGAGTGTCATATAGCACTGAGACCCAGTATGATGTAGTTATTAGGTGGTGTGTTTGGACTAGAACATTCTCACTCTACTTCCAGGATCATCTTCAGAGTCAACTCAGGAAGTTGGGTATAGGTCTTTAATTGTCTGGTTTAATGGCACGTGGTCAACTTTTGGGTTCTTTTCGAACTGGTTGAGAAGGCAAAGTCTGTGGGATAGCATTGAATGGGATGGAGCTCAAAGCATATAATTGGGGAAAGTAGGAAATAATTTATTTCTAATTAAGTCAGCGAGGTGTTGCAAAATAATTTTAAAAAACAAGGAAAATATGTTTTATGATTTGAATGGTCTAATAGACATTTTTAAAATGTTGAAAGATTTTGGTGGAGTGGATGGTGGGAAATGTTCCTCTTACAGGGAAGAAATCTCTTCAATATAAAAGTCACCAAGAAATCAGAGAGAATTCAGAAGAAACTTCTTCACACTCAATGATGAGGATAGGGAACTGAGTACCATAGGGAGTGGGTGAAATGGTTATTAATGAGAAATCATAGGATTAGGCTTGAGTGGAGCATAAAACACCAGTAAGGATTGGTTGGGCCAAGTTTCTGTACTGTGTAGTCTGTATAAAATAATTTGGCCAGTGAACTGGAGAAGTTCACATTGTAAAGGCATTGCTAATTCTTTACTGTCACAACAGGTTCCTGCTTTATGATTCAGAGACCAGAGAAACAGCGGCTGATTCATTGCAACATTTTATTGGAAGAAATATTTTTATTGGTTTTTGTTTTAAACAAATAAGTACTGAGTTAGAGTGGGACAATAGCATAAATCATGGGAATTTCTATCTGTGCAGCGGGGTGTGAATTACTCATGCACTGACAGCTTTTATTTGTGATTGCTTTTCACCAGAACGATGATGTGGAAATCTGGGTACACAATACTTACGTCAGCGGTGGGGAAGCTGCTGGAGAAGATACTGAGGGATAGGATCGATTTACATTTGGAAGAAAATGGGCTTATTAGTGATAGGCAGCATAGTTTTGTGCAGGGAAGGTCGCGTCTTACCAACTTCATAGAATTCTTTGAGGAAGTGACAAAGTTGATGGATGTGGGAAGGGCTGTGAATGTCATATACATGGACATTAGTAAGGTGTTTGATAAGGTTCCACATGGTAGGCTGATGGAGAAAGTGAAGTCTCATGGGGTCCAGGGTGTGCTAGCTAGATGGATAGAGAACTGGCTGGGCAACAGGAGACAGAGAGTTGTAGTGAGAAGGAGTTTCTCAAAATGGAGAACTGTGACCAGTGGTTTTCCACAGGGATTCGTGCTGGGACCACTGTTGTTTGTGATATACATGAATGATCTGGAGGAAGGTATAGATGGTCTGAATAGTAAGTTTGCAGATGACACTAAGATTGGTGGAGTAGCAGATGGTGAAGGAGACTGTTGGAGAATGCAGCAGAATATAGATAGTCTGGAGAGTTGGGCAGAGAAATGGCAGATGGAGTTCAATCCGGGCAAATGCGAGGTGATGCATTTTGGAAGATCAAATTCAAGGGCGAACTATACAGTAAATGGAAAAGTCCTAGGGAAAATTGATGAACAGAGAGATCCGGGTGTTCAGGCCCATTGTTCCCTGAAGGTGGCAACGCAGGTCAATAGAGTGGTCAAGAAGGCATACGGCATGCCTTCATTCATCAGACGGGGTATTGAGTACAAGAGTTGGCAGGTCATGTTACAGTTGTATAAGACTTTGGTTCGGCCACATTTAGAGTACTGTGTACAGTTCTGTCGTCACATTACCAAAAGGATGTGGATGTTTTGGAGAGGGCCCAGAGGAGGTTCACCAGGATGTTGCCTGGTATGGAGGGCATTAGCTATGAAGAGAGGTGAATAGATTAGGATCATTTACATTAGAATGACAGAAATTGAGGGGGGACCTGACTGAGGTCTACAAAATCATGAGGGGTATAGACAGGGTGGATAGCAAGAAGCTTTTTCTCCAGAATGGGGGCCTCAGTTACCAGGGGTCACAATTTCAAGGTGAGAGGGGAAAAGTTTAAGGGGGATATGCGTGGAAAATTCTTTACGCAGATGGTGGTGAGTGCCTGGAACGCGTTGCCAGGGGGGTGGTAGAGGCAGGCACAATAGCATCATTTAAGATGTGTCTAGATAGACACATGAATGGGCAGGGAGCAGAGGGATACAGATCCTTGGATCTGTAAAAGTTGAGAAACAGAGTCAAATGAAAGAAATTGGAGCCCTGTAACTCAGAGGCCTGTTAAAGAGGTGTCAGCATGCAAATTTATACTTACTTTAAATTCCAAGGATGAAATGACGATTAAAAAAGAGGAGAATTAAAAAATGGACTGAGATCTTTGTCGTGACCAAATTTGAATCATTGAACAGGATATAATTTTCCTCTTGAGGGTGAAGTGTGATGGCTAAAGTTGAGACATTAGTAAATAAGTTGCAAAAAGACAAGACGCAATCTTTTGTTTTTTTTGTATTTTAAAATTCTGCAATCAAAAACACAATAGGACAGTAGGCAACTATATACAACAGCAGTTTTTGGTACGATACAGCATTTAATACAATGTTGATAACCTGCAAAACTTGCTTTGTCAGACAAAAGCAGACTTCCTCAGACCAGAAGGCAGCTAAGGCACAATTTCTGTGTTTCATCTCTCTGCTAATCGGAGGGCAATTGGTGCAAAACAGCTAGTGCAATATTTGCTGAATAGAACATTCTACATACAGGAAATCGTACTGGCTTTCAGAACTTTTGACCCAATTGTCAAATTAAACACCTTTTAAAACCACAAAATATTTTATTATTTTAAATAAATAACAAATATCTACACCTTTCAATGAGTTGCATGTCGGAATTAGTCCTTTTCTTGTAAGTACATGTTCAATTTAAAGTAATTCTTAGTTTTTTTTTAAATGTTTATTTGGATCTATAATAAAATAGCCATAATTTTTGTTTTAAAGTCCGTAAGGTAGTCTTTTGTCTTTTAAAATGCAGGCACGATCACTAATTTATTAGGAGAGACAAAGTGATAAGCCAGCACTGACTATCTGACAGTCACGCAATTGTTGACGTGTAACAAGTGTATCATTAATAACACAAAGACCCTTCAGTATAGTCTTTGGGCAAGAATTGACCTAACTGTGACTAACGAAGTCCATTGAACAAAATACGTGACAATTTACAAATTTGGTGCAGTGAACAGCACCTGAATGTTCGCTCTGTCATCAGAGACATCTGTACAGTATCTTGCAGTTTATTTGGCAAGTTTAACTTCAACTGCGTTGTGTTCTCAGTACAAGGAACAGCTTGCATAGATCATACATTCAGCTCAGGTGAAACAGGCGCAGAAGATATTTCCAGTACCAATGATGTTGGGTAAATTATACTCCCATTCACATGAGGTAGCACCCATGGAAGCTCCCCCTCAGCACAGGAGGAGGAAGGCATTGTGTTGACAGCTTCATGATAATTTATACATGGCATTAACAGCAGACAATTGAAAGTGGGACAGCTGGTGAACAATTTCAGAGATTCTCATCTGTCTCTGCCTCCTCCCAGTGTAAAAAGGACATTGATTTGCTCAGTTGTGAAATGGTCTTAACCAACTTGGGTTTTTAAATGTGCACTTTTCAATGTTGCACCAATTGGGAAAGATTATCTGCTATGTACATCTTAAAGGTTGGTTTTGGGAGCCTTTGGGAGTAATCAGTGTGCATTCATAAATCAAGCCTGGCCGATAATCTTTCCCTTACAGGTGGGATCTCCAAAGCACATTTCATCTTTTTTTAAAGAGATAGTAGGAACTGCAGATGCTGGAGAATCTGAGATAAGAAAGTGTGGAGCTGGATGAACACAGCAGGCCAAGCAGCATTAGAGGAGCAGGAAGGCTGACGTTTCAGGCCTAGACTCTTCATCAGAAGGACCCATTTCTGAAGAAGAGTCGAGGCCCGAAACATCAGCCTTCCTGCTCCTCTGATGCTGCTTGGCCTGCTGTGTTCATCCAGCTCTATACTTCATTTTTTTAAAAAAGCTTTTCATTTTCCATGGCTGAAGGCAAAAGGCATGATGATATCCTCTCTTCAGCCTCCCAGACTGGTTGGTTGTATTTCTGATTTCACCACTCCCAAATTAGGAATTATTTGGGATCCCCATGCCCGGCAGGAATGTGGAGATTTTTCTGTTGCTCAAACTGCCTGTTTGTATTCTGTTACAACCATTGATTTTCCACAACTTCATGACTGGCAGCCACCAGTTTAACCAAACTATGTAAATCAAGTACTTCATGGAAATGGGCAGAAAGTTGATGCTCAGATTTCTATTATTCACTTCAGTAAATATGTGATTACACATTTTAAAAACACTGTCAGAGATGGAAATCTGGAATAAAAACAATATTCGAAGTGCATTGGAAATGAGTTCACTTCTAAGGAGGGAGGTAGAGCAAGTTTTTGACATGGCACCCTGCAATTCTGAAATGGGAATGAGAACAAAAGGGATCTCATCACTGTTTCCCACCTGCTGACTAATCTGCTCGATATTCATAGTACTTCCCATATCAGTTCAACAGTTCTTCATTTCCCCTTTATCGCAACGTTACCATGAGCAAGAAGGACCCTGTGATTTGGAGTAACTGTAAATCCTTGGCCAACCAAGGGCTTTAGCAATTGTTGTTGCTGTTGAGAGTTCACACAGAACAAGCTGAGAAATATTTAAACTGAAAGCAGGAATGAAGTTTGGCTAAGGCGGTGCTGATCATGAAATGCAACTCTGAATCCATCTAATGTTTAAAGGTAAATTATTCAAATATAAGTCATTAACAGGAGTACTGAAAGACCTTTATAACAGAAGTTAAAACTGTGGGGGGGGGGGGGGGGGGGGGCTTCATCTGATATTCAGACTAATGGGGGCAGGGATCTAAGTTACTCTGACGTGATGAAGTAAATGAAATAGCCTGCCTATTACTCTAAAAGCCCAACAGACAGTAGCTTCACATGCTGAGATCAAATGTTTGTGTATGACACTGTCTGTTCACAAGACCTAGCACCTTCAACAGAATTAACAACCCCAGCGTACACATCACATCAAAGAACGACAATTAATACAAACTGCATAGACAGGCCAACATGGAGCACTTCTGAGATGCCCTAATAACAAATGTAAAAGAAGTAAAAACATCCAGCTATAGTAGATAATGTTTAATCAGACATACCATTTTTAGACCATGAGGATTTGAACATAAAGATGGGTTTCTGGTGCTGCAGTCAAGAAGGTTTTTCTTTGAAAGTGCAATGTGATTTTTTTGCAAAATTATATGCAAGTTTTCTTTAAAAAAAAACTAAGTTTACAAAGGAATGTCTGATCTAACTAAGTTAAACGGAGTTGCTATATTACTGCCATGAAAAATTAGAATAAACTCTAATTTGCTTTGGGGTTGCTAACAGTGATCATTTTACTACATCATTTTCTGAATCTGGTGTGTATCCTGGCTGCAGTATAATGCTCTGATCATCTAGAATAGAATAGCCAGTGCTGCGAGCACTGGTTCAGCAAAGTGCGTTACAACCTATTTAGGAGAGCTGACTCTCTCTTTTACAGCAGGTGTAACTAATTGATTTCAATTTAAATAGTCCTGTTGACAGAAGCTTTGAGACCCTCTACATGTTTTAGATCAGATACAGTTAAAGGTGGTAGGAAATCTGGGCACAGGCCTTTGTTAATAAAGGCAGATTAGTAATAGGATATATATATATATAAAACAAGCTGCAAAAGCAGCACCTACTCATTAGTCACTGACTAAAATGTTTAAATAAATAGAGTGCTAAATTTTCATTCTAGACTTTCTGCAGCACATGATAATACATCTGTTCTTTCACAGTACCAGCACAGCTAACACTGCTTACCTCTGTCAAAATCAACATCTTCAAGTTTAAATGCACTGCCCTAGCTTTGTCATAATTCTATGAAGACATCTGGGAACTGTTGCTAAGAACTAATGGGAAAACCCGATTGGCAATTTGTGTTTTTACGAAGATTTGGGGGTGCAATAAGTGCTACCTCAAACGGCCATTCGCTTTGACTGGCCCCAATTCTGATTTGGGGTCTGGACTCTCTGAACTCCAGGTTGTTTGGCTGCAGGTTTGCATGATCGGGCAAGAGGTGGGGCCACTGGCACAGATATCCACAGCTGACCACAGACTGTTGACCATGGGGTCGACCCAGCCCTCCAGCTGTGAGCCAGTGAGTGCTGCATTATGTTTTGCCTGTTCCACTTGGTTGGGAGTCGTATGTATATTCAGGGTATTCCTCAGGCCTTGGAAACTCTGTTCCATGTAGGCATTCTTAGGCGGACCACTATGTAACTTGAGGGTTTCTTCTGGAAAAGAAGAGAGGAAAGAAAGCTCAATGAAATACCTGCAAACACAAACACAATATTTAGGAAACTTCACATTGGTAAATAGTGATTCTTTTTGAATATAGCACATCATTTCTCAACTTGTACATTTAAAATGTACTAGCCTTGGTTCACTTTCTTTGCATAGTGAATTCGATTTTATATTTATACAATGGTGAGGAGTTTGAGATGAGGCGGAGTTCAGTACCTTTCACCTGTTCATGTGTTTGTCCACAACTGCACTAATTCATTTGCAGCCACATTTCATTCACCCAGATATAATACTAAAGTTCGGCTCGTGTAACTACACATTTGAAGTTTGTGTTTGAATGTCGTCATGTTTCTATGGAGACCATCAACATGTTTCTATGGAGACCATCAACAATGACACTTTTCATTTACTTTATTTGTTTTGTTGCTGACGATGAATGGAAACTGCAAACACATTCAAAGCTCATTTTGTTGTCAATGGATTTGATTGCAGGCAGAATGGTACAAATTCAATACAACTCCCCCAGTTTGAGCATTCAGCTCCAGCCTCTCAGGACAGGTCTCAATGTCAAAAACTGTCCAGTCCTGCTTTTTACCTCACCGATCTCATCACCATCAATAACTGACAGCCCACCCGCTTTATGCGCACACCGTATCGTTCTGTTGCCAGTGTGGTTCTATCCTTTTGCAAATTAAGCACTTCATAATTCACCAACTGAACAAGTTGCGGAAGAGGTGAAAGAGGGACCTGGAGAGTGATTACAATCAATCTTCACCTCCGGTGCTAAAGACTTCACCTCAGAAAGGAAATATCGCAGGTAATTAAGCAGCCTAAAATTCTCAAGCGAGTGCACCATTTGTGTAGTTGAGTTGGTATGTGTAAATCTTCACATTTGCAAAAGCTTTTAGAGGAAATAAAATTAAACATGAAAATACATATCCTGTAGCTTGGTACTGCAGACATTACCCTAGCTTTATTTTGGTGTAAACTTGCTTTGACTCTCAGAAAAACTACACAGCTCGCCTTCCACCGTATTTCCTCATGCCAGCCCAGATTGAAACTGAGTTGGGCAGAGCCTAAAACAGGTGGTTGGTCCAGATTTTCACCAGCATGGGATAAGGGAGTGCACACGCAACACACCCATTTTTGCAGGCTCCAGCGTGGTGTTGGAGAATTGAAATCGCAGCCCTCCCCTTGTAATTCTCCTGGAGGTGGCCCTTTTCTTTATGGGGACAAAGGTGATGGCACATAAGTGGAGTTGAGAGCCAAGAGGGGAGCCCTACCCCAAATGGGGCACTGAGAGAAACCAGCCACCTGTTTTTAGAATTCTTCACTTCCTGTATCTTCAAGAAAAGTCAAATCATCTGTTCTTGCAGGTTCAATTGATTCCATTGTCTACAGCCTTAGTGGCTTATTTTGATAGTTGAGCTCATTATGAATACTTGGTTGAATTTCAAGAGCCATTAATCTCCAAAATGTTCATGTTCACAGTTTGACTAACTTAACCCTTTTTCAATTGTGTGGAGCTTTTCTTCTCCTGTGCAGTGCACAGCTCTGCTTATGTTCAACAGATGGTGCTGTACGACATGCAGTAAGATGGTCGTGAGAAGAGAGGTAGGGAAAATAAATAGCAGGATGTCCCAGTGATCATGGCTTTACAGCGAGAGAATCACAAGTGAGATTGAGCATTTCAAACCCATTAAAAGCAGCTATTTTAAAGCTGGAATTTCCTGATAATTCTATTTTAGTGCGGTGATCTTCTGTTTTAAAACTAAAGCTTGCTTTAAATTACATCACTCATTTTTTTTTAGAATTAAAGAATGCCCTTCAATTAAAGTGAATTTGTGATTATTCATCTGAAAACAACTGAGAGCAAATTTAATCCACACTGGCCATAACCAAAGTCAAGATTCTTAGCTCTAGTTGCTATAGTTCTCAGCAGTATTCTGTCAATCCCCATGACAAATTATTTCTTTATTAATTGGGAAAGTGTAATTTAAGGAAGAAAATTCAATAAATTTTAATTTTTCATTTTAGCTTTCAAACTGATAAGCAAGCTTCAAAGTAACTGATAGTTGCTTCACATAATTTTGACCTGCTCACCGCTGTTTAACTACTGTTTGCTGTTGGATTGTTCTCTCTCACCTACATTCACTGGCAACGTAACCGTACATAGTGCTGTGGGTATGACCACAGGACTGAGCCAAATACATTGGTTTAATTTGACAACCATGCAGAAGATAATGAATAAATGCAGAAAGTTTTAACAATCACAGACAGCAGGACAGATTAGAACATAGAACATAGAATATTACAGCGCAGTACAGGTCGACCATTTAAATACCCTTAAAGTTGGCGAGTCTACTATCTATCACCCGTCAATTTAAAGCTATGTCTCCTCGTGCTAGCCATCTCCATCCGAGGAAAAAGGCTTTCACTGTCCACCCTATCTAATCCTCTGATCATCTTGTATGTCTCTATTAGGTCACCTCTTGACCTTCTTCTCTCTAATGAAAACAGCCTCAAGTCCCTCAGCCTTTCCTCGTAAGACCCTCCCTCCATACCAGGCAACATCCTAGTAAATCTCCTCTGCACCCTTTCCAAAGCTTCCACATCCTTCTTAAAATGCGGCGACCAGAACTGTACGCAATACTCTAAGTGCGGCCGCACCAGAGTTTTGTAAAGCTGCAACATGACATCACGGCTCCAAAACTCAATCCCTCTACCAATAAAACCTAACACCCCGTACGCCTTCTTAACAACCCTGTCAACCTGGGTGGCAACTTTCAGGGATCTATGTACACGGACACCGAGATCTCTCTGCTCATCCACACTGCCAAGAATCTTACCATTAGCCCAGCACTCTGTATTCCTGTTACTGCTTCCAAAGTGCATCACCTCACACTTTTCCGCATTAAACTCCATTTGCCACCTCTCAGCCCAGCTCTGCAGCTTATCTATGTCTCTCTGTACCCTGCAACATCCTTCTGCACTATTCACAACTCCACTGACTTTAGTGTCATCTACAGACTATAAATAACACTTGCAAAAAGCACTTGTGATGATTCAACTACCGAGAGTGAGAAAACAACAAAAATGATTAAATCAAATGAGCAGCTCAGTCTAAACCGCTCACATTGAACTGTTGTTTCACCTGTTTCTTCTCCTAATATATAAACACAATAGTTTTATTGATGTCAGTGCTTAAGTAGGGTCATATTTCCCAGCAATAGTCCTGACCTGAATCCCCCATTTACATCAAGAGGGCATCGATGACCAGCTTCCAGACCTGCTGTTTCCAATTGTTCCAGCACAATGGTTTTAAAACAGCTGTACAGAAGGAGTGTTAACATTCCTGCTATCACGTTAATGCCACTCTCTTCCACAACAGCTAAGTAAGGCCATCACAATGCACTTTGCCATACTCTCTCTTTGGAGAGATGTCTACCCCTCAGGAACACTAACCGAGGACAGGCAAGTCCTCTACTATTCGTGTCTACAACTGCACATGAGGATGCCACCTTTGTAAAAAAAAAATCCTATTTCACGATGCACAGTATTGCAAGCAGCAGAAATTCTACATGTTCCTAATGCAGTTTGCGTAGCAGGGCACGAAACTGAGAATGATCTTGTTCATCCAGATTGTTAATGATATATGTAGAGAAGTTGTTCACTTTTTATTCTAGCACTTCATACTGGATACATTAAAAATACCATGAATTTTCAGGTTACATTTGGTACATGGGTGTACATCTCATTGAAATTTGGTCAGAGCTCAGGGTTGTTAGGTATTTTCATTTTCTTTAAGGTGTGGCACAGTGGCTCAGTGGTTAGCATTGCTGCCTCAGAGCACTAGGGGGAGCCAGGTTCAATTTCACCCTCAAAAGACTGTCTGTATGGAGTTTGCATGTTCTCCCTCTGTGTGGTTTAGTCTAAAGATGTGCAGGATAGGGTGGATTGTCCAGGGATGTGCAAGCTAGGTGACTTAGCCATGGAAAATGCTGGGAATATGGGGATAGGGTAAGGGGATGGGATGCCCTTCAGGGAATTGCTATAGACTCAATGGGCTGAATGGCCTGCTTCCACATTGTAGGTGCCCATGGACCCATACACACGGTGTGTTATGGGCAGGAGGACGTGTGTGTGTGATTCTTTAGGACATTATACTTTAGCTGGTGTTTTGTACTTGACCTATAATTTCGAGTACAAAACCTGACCTCTAGTTTCATGAATAAGGAAACAGTTCAGAAGTTACGGTGGTTTGGGTGAAGTCAGGCTTTAGGACCATGGAGAAACCTTATGATGATATCATGCAGCTTCTTCTCACTGGGTATAAACAGCACAGTGTGGGTTGGGTTAAGGGAACACAGAGAACTAGGCAGAAGCTTTAAGTGAATGTTAGAACCACATGGGGAGAAGCTCTTGGAATGGACTAACCAGCATTGGGTGGGAAGAGTTTATCAAATGAGGTAGCATGGAGCTCTAGCTGTCTCTTAATCAAAAAGGGAAAGGCCCCTCATGCCTCAACAAGATAAACTTGGTTTCTGACGCCACACGGGATCCCAAACCTGCTGAGTATTTTTGCATTTTATAATCTTACTGTTTGAATATATTTTACTGGTTAAGATTCAAAAGTACTTTTTAAAACAAACTATCCTTTTGGTTTACCACAGCTCCAAATACTATAATTTTAGAAAGTGAATTTAATTGCTAGCCGTTTGATGGGTAAATTGACTATTGCACTTTCCACGTGAGATGGGGTTAAGCAAGGTGCTTGTTAGCCGTATGTTCATGTGGATCCCACGAAACCTTGATATCTATGATGAACTAACATTTAAGTGATGTTTCTAATTATGCCATATCCTTCTCAAGCTGCCAAGGTGTTTTCCTGTGAGGAACACTTTGAAATGGTACACAGTAATTGATGATATCTTAATATATCTTGCAGTTTGAGACAGAAGTCAGCTTGCGAACTGGCATCACGAGAGGTAACACAAAGTTGAGGATAACTTTGCATGACAGATCAGAAAACCACCAGCAATATCACCACCATCCTTAGTCCCTGTGGGTTAGAGAGGAGATAATACATACCCATGTGGCTGTGAGGCGACCCCTGCTGGACAATGTGTATGCATTAAAACCTGAGTCAGCTGCGACGACTTCCTCAGACGAATGGCTTAACACCACTTCCTGATCAGATTCATACATGCAGTGCCCACAGACCCATACACACAGAGGATTATGAGCAGCGGGGGGTGTGTGTGTGTGTGTGTTACTGTGTGTGTGTATGTGTGCGCTTGTGTGTGTGTGTGTGTGCATGTGTGCAGGTGTGTGTATGTGTGCGTGGGTGTATGCATGTGTGTATGTGCGTGTGTGTGTGTGTGGTTTGTGACACTATTCACTTTCTCACCTTCAGTAACACTTGCCCTTTGTGATCAGGATCAACCTACTTGCTACATTACGTGCAGTAATTGAGATGAATAGCATCGACTTTTTGTTTAGGAAAAGCTGGATAGTTACATGAAGGATAAAGCAATAGTCACGTTTGCAGATGGGACTCAGTGCAATAAGGTGGCAGGATGCTTGTGTGGAACATAAACCGTGCAGTGGACCTGTTTTGCTGTGACACCATGCATTCTTGCTATTCTCTCAGAATACGGCTCGGCATGGGTCTCACCTTTTCCAATCGGCTGCCTGTTTGAGAACATCAGCGGGACCACCAAGAACTTTGTCTCAGCCACCGGTGTCCAGCGGTGCAGAATCTTGACAGTCCAGAGGCCTGGGCGCAGGGGCAGGTTCAGTGGAGGTTTGTAATGAGTGAACTCGGCACTGGACTCGATCTGAATATCATACGTAGCTGCAATGACGTTAATTGGATCGATCCAAACGACAGTGACCGTGGCGTTAGGACCCTTGCCCCACTTCTGCATGCCAATTGGCTCATCCATGGGCCCAATGAGGCCACCATAGTTTCGGAAAATTCTCTCCTTAGCATCCCACTCTGTGCCAATCTGGAAATAAAATTATAAAAGCAGCTATTAGGAGTTGCCCAGAAATGATCCAGTAGAAACAGGAATAAAATTAATCCGAAGAATCACAATAAGAAGAACTGTTTCAATTAGCTCATCTTCTAAACCGAAAGCAGGCTCAGGCAGAGGAAGTCCAATAGTATTGAAGATTCCCTCTGAGTGGACTCTTGTGGTACAATGGTAGTGTCCATTCCTCTCAGCTAGAAAGTTCAAGTTCAAGTTCCACTTGTGCTGGAGGTGCAGGTTATTCAAGATCTTTCCTAACACTCCATGCAATATTTACAACAAACACTTGATTTTGTTTCAAAGGAGACTGCGTACACCAGGAGTCTCGGTGGGAGAAGCCCAGCAGCTAGCGTTTTGCTGGTGACTGCATTGAGTTTTATTTTCAATCCATTCATGGATCATATGCTCTATAATCACTGGCCTATTCTAATGATAAGTGGGACTGCTTTACACCAAAGTGCCTTTTGTAAAGACCATTGTAGAGTGAAACCTCACTGGGCTCTCTCCTTTCACCTACTGTCATTGATGCTACTGTTTCAATAAAGCATTTTTGGCAGAAGGAACAAATAAATGGTCTCTCTACAGGGAAGCGACAGTTGCTCTGAATAAACTTAACAACTGATTTACTCTGCCTTTGAGGCTTATCAGAAAGACAGCTCTATAATGCCATACCTAGGTTTTGTTGTTGATCAACGTAAACAAGAGTTTCTGTGATCAGTCTTGTAATTCAGCAAGAAGGTTGCTCTAAACGTCTGTTCTAAGACTGCATTTCTCTCCTGCCACTGTCAGCAGTTCTCTGCAGCTGCAGAGACAACTCCAGCTGAAAGTGGGTTTTCATGCTGAACTATATTGTGTTGGGAAAATAACTTGGTTTAACAGTGATCATACCTAGAAACAGTGACTAACTGAAGTAACAACCGTTACCTTTGATTGCCAATCAGATGCACACCGCTGAGTGCACATTTGGGACAGTGAAAAACAACGTGGCCTTTAGCAGCTAAAAGCTCTATTCTTATCATCAGACAAGTGAAATTTTCTATTCTCCTATTTAGATTAACTATATCACTAAGCTATCTGCACAAGTAAAAACAAGGGTCTACCACAAACAGTAGACTTGATCTGTAAATTAAAATTCTGCCATGTCCTGCCGACAGCCAGTCTATATTAAAATTCAACTGTCCACATTCTTTCAATGACAGAGTTCATAATTCAAAACTGTAATTAAGTTAATGGAATGCTGGCTTTTAGCTCAACGGTTTGGAATTCCAAAGTGAGAAAGTGATGCTGCAGTCACAAAAAGCCTTGGGCAGACACCATCTGGATACTCCAGACAATTTGGGTGACCAATCCCTCGTGAAACCATACTGGCTTTGGGAGGAATGCAGCTCCAATTCACAAGAATCATATTATAATGTAAAAGCTGGAAGTTTCAGGACAATTAGCTCAAACTGAGCTTGTATTCCATTCAAGTTAGAAAATTATTCTGCTTAATATATTTAAAATGATTAAGGAATCTGATAGGATAGATACACAAAATGTATTCTCCTTGTAGGAGAATTCTTAGCAAGAATATTAGAACTAGTTATTTTGCAGTGAAATTGAGAAGCACATTTTGCACAAAAGATATTGGACATGTTGTATTTCTCCTCCCAAAGGGCCATAGATGATTGGCCAGCTGACCTTCCCAAGACAGAGATCAATAGATTTTTGTTAGGCAAGGATATCAACAGCTATGGGACCAGAAAAAATAAAACCAAGGTTAAGGAGTTCGCTGTGATATAATTAAATGTTGGAGCAGACTCAAGGGGGTAAATAGCTTCCTCTGGCTCCTCCAATTTTTAAAAATTCATTCACGGGATGACGGTGTCGCTGGCTGGGCAGCATTTATTGTCCATCCCTAATTGCCCACAGGGCAGTTGAGAGTCAACTACATTGCTGTGGGTCACATGTAGGCCCGACCAGGTAAGGATGGCACTTTTCTTCCCTAAAGGGGCATGGGTTTTTCCAAGAATCAACAATGGATTCATAGTCATTGTTAGATTCTTAATTCCAGATATTTTTACTGAATTCAAATTCTACCATCTGCCATGGCAGGATTTGAATCTGGGTCCCCAGAACATTATCTGGGTCTCTGGATTAACAGTTCATCCACAATACCACTACAGCATTGCCTCCCCATTAATGTCCGATTGAGCCTGCTCTTAGATCAGTTGAATTCTCGTGGAGCAGGGGAGGCTTCAGCGAACCTGTATAAATGACTGATTGTGGCTCAATTTCCAGCATCTCCAGTTTTCATGGTGAAATGGTGATGTGGGGAGGGTTTAAAGTAAATTTGTAAGGTGTTGGAAACCACAGGGGATCCCCTGGTTGGAGAGAAGCAAGCTCTTATCAAGAAATAGAAAAACAGTAAGCAACTGAGCACTCCCTCTTTTCTCCTTCCAGTGAAAATGGTGTGGAATTGGCTAGAAGTAGGGGCTGGACATCAGATTCCTGGTCCCACTGACCCTTCTGCAAAATTCCGACTCTGCGGTTTAGTTACTCCTATTTAGCACACACAGTGGTGACTCAGCACAAAATGGATGCGGGGTGATAAAATCAAAGATTTGTATAACATGTTGCGGGTGTAGCAGTTATAATTGAGACAGCAAATTCCTTTATTACAATAAAATTTAATTCAGCTTCATTTTTGGTTGTTTACCTCTGCAAACTGTAGCCGTGCAAAGTCATTGGTGGGGTTCAACATTTTAAAGATTTTTCTTGGCATCACCCAAGTCTCGAGCGTTTCCAGTTTGCTGGTGGCCAGATTTGTGGCATGATGTTTCAGCAGATAGCCTTGGAATCGGTCAGTGTAGAAATAGAGATGAACTGAGACTGGGCTGCCCATAGCATAATATCTGAAATGTAACAGGAGCAAAAAGAACAGTGTTAGCTGAGAGAGAACAAGACCAGTGGATAGTTTAGAATATTCTTCAGATGCTGTCAAGGAAGAGCATTTAAGCCACAAAGGCATAAAAGGCACATAGAAAGCCATTTGGAACACAGCTCATTTTAAACAGTCCTAGAGATGGATTTTGAAAACAAATCTTGAATGAATATTTTCTTTAAACTGATTTCTGCCAGATTATTACATGCTGGTTTGATTACAGAAGTGATACAGGGAACTGCAAGACCAAATAAACGAGAACAGAAACACAGCAGAAATTACTGGAAAATCTGTGCCCACATCCTGTGAATGAGTACATTAAAAAAGGTCTGGCAGCATCTGTGGAACAAGCACAGTTAAGTTAATGTTGCGGGTTAAGCGACCCCTTCTTCACAAAGAGCAGGAGCCTGCTCTACCATTCCAGGACCTGGCTGATCAACAACCCCAACATCATACTGGCTGTGTTATCCCTTGTTGTCAATAGTGGGTAGAAATCTATCAGCTTTTGCCACGAATTTGCCAAATAACTGAGGATTTACAGACTTCCTGGGTAGAGAATTCCAAAGATTCGACACCTTCTCAGTCCTGAATGGCTTGCTTTCTATTCTGAGAGTGTGCCCCCAGGTCCTGGACCCCACAGTCAGTGGAAACATTCCTTATGCAACGAGTCAGCCTATCCCCTTAAGACTATGATTTGCGTGCACCAACCTGCTTGCCCTGTAGAGCAGAATGTACATGATTGATAAAGGATTTGCTCAGACACAAGGTGGAAATCTGAAGTCAAAGCCTCCGGGCCCTCCGGGTAACCAGAACTTTGTCTGAGATAATGAAATGGAAGTGTGTTGGCTGTTGCCGGTGCTGGGGCTTTGAGGATCCCACTGTTATGTCAGTACCAACTCAGTTCTAGATCTTAAATTAAACTGATGAAGAAGTTCAGTTTGCAGAGCTTGAAATCAACAACTTACTAGAATAGTTAGATTCTAGTTTAAAAGTAACAAAACATCATTTCCACATGTTAAAAAAAAACACAACAGACTTCCTTTCGTGGTGCATGTACATGAAGCAATGATACTGCTTGGGTTAATGCAGAACAATACATTAATCTTTACCCAATTTGATTGGTGTCATATCGATCTGATGCGGGTGAAGGGGAACACCTTACAATCTCGATAGGGACAGCCGTGTTAACCCAGTTCTCCCAGTGGTTTCAGTGACAAGGGCTGTCTGACTGATGTAACTTTTACTTGTCTGCCATCATACAGTAGCCTCTGTCTTATTTAAGACAGGAGCCTCCTCTCATCACGCTACCAGTGGCTTTCCTTGACCACGTGGGCCATGGAGACCCGGTCAGAAAAGGGAATGGCGATAACAATCCACCCAACATGATGATGTCACAAGTTTATACAACAGTGCACCATCAAATTGCCCCTGAATTGTCATAGATTCCCTACACTGCAGAAAGAGGCCATTCGGCACAAAACGCCATTCGGTGCTATGAGCAGTCCTAACCACTGTGCCACCAAGCCACTGAACGAAGCCACCTGTGAGCTGAACTCTTACAAATCAAAATTGAAAGTGACCACATTAATCCAGCTTGGCCTTGGTGTTACTGGGCTCAGAGAGAGGGAGCATTTCAAAGCCCAGCTCCTGCAGGAATAAAATGATTTAGCTGTAATGGTCCCTGTTAGCCAATGGGAGAGGATAAAAGGTTCCCTTAGGTACATGTTGGCGGCCAGAGAAGTTATATGTAGGAGACTGGTTAGCTCAGTTAATTGGTTTGCGATGCAGACTGACATCTAGCACAGGATGAGGTTTCCATGAAGAACCCTCCATGCCAGAGGCGTGGTGACCCTCAGGGTGAACCACCACCAGTTGCCTCTCTGTAATAAGAGAGCAGCTCTATGGTCTGGTAAGACAATAGTGACTTCATCTTTACCTTTTTATTAAAGGGCGACTTGTATGTATGGTGTTTCAGGAACACAGACTATTCAGTCCAACAAAGTTTGGTTTACCATTTGCTTGGATCATGATTAACCTGTTTCTCAACTTCAATTCCTCACCTTGGTTACACATCCCTCAGTACAGTTGCTACAGAAAAAAATCAACTGATCTTACTTTGTAAATTTTTAGTGGATATATCCTCTTTTAGGGAGGGATGGATAAAGTCTTCCATATCTCTATTGCCATTCTGAATTTTAGTTTTATTCATTCACGGGTTGAGGGTGTCACCCTCAATGCTGGGCCAGCATTTATTGCAATTGGGCAGCTAAAAGTTAACTACATTGCTGTGGGTCTGGAGTCACATGTAGGCCCGACCAGTTAAGGATGGCAGTTTCCTTCCCTAAAGGACGTTAGTGAACCTCATGGGCATTTTCCTGACAATGTCAATGAATTCAGGGTCATCATTAGACTCTTAATTCCAGATTCTTCTGTTTTTTTAAAAAAAAATAACATTCAAATCCCACCATCTGCTGTGGTGACATTCAAATCCAGGTCCCCTGGGCTTCAGGAAGAAAACCCAGCAACAACAACCACTAAGCCATTATCTAACCTTGCATCACTTTTATGTTCTACTCATTAATTCACATTTTTAGAAGTCAAAAATAAGAAGTTTGGAAACTGTGTTTTCCTCGAATATTGTTATTACAATTCCAGCCAAGAGGAAGACATATCAGAAGCATGCAGCAAAATACTTGTGTTAGATCCATTTATAGAAATTACAAAAACACAGGTTTTATAGAAATAAAACTCACTGAACACAGGGCTGAATTCAGTGTGATGGAGGAAATGCTGGCCAAGAAAAGGAGATATAGAGGGGGATTCTGACATGTTCAGGCTAATTTAAAAATGAAGTAGATTGAACTGATAGCCCCGGGAAAAGAGACAATATTTGAACAGCTTAAGTTGTTAACAAGCGAACTGAAAGCAGGATTGGGAACTGAGGTGTACTCTAGATTCATGATAGGTTAAGTAACCTGAAACAGGACATAGGTAAGAAGGCTGATAGGGAAAAAAGGGGAAGGAAGAGAACCTGAGATAACACCGTATGAAAACAGCAGGCCAAGCAGCATCTAGGGAGCAGGAAGGCTGGCCTTTCGGGTCTGGACCCTTCTTCAGAAAAAAATATTTTTTTCTGAACGCAAAAAATGAAACAAAAAATAATTTTCTGAACAAGGGTCCAGACCCAAAACGTCAGCCTTCCTGCTCCTCTGATGCTGCTTGGCCTGCTGTTTTCATCCAGCTCCACACAGTATTATCTTAGATTTTCCAGCATCAGCATCTCTAGGAAAAGAACCTACAGGGTAAAAGAGGAGGAATCAACAAAAGGGAAGGCCTGGGGCAGAAAATCTGCAGAGGTAAAGGAGGGATAAGAACACAGGAATCAGATCAAGCAAAATATGGTATTAATGGTACAGAAAGTCCAATGAGGTATCTATAATACACGTGCACTCATTTACTTTATAATGACAAATTTGTAATTAGACCAAGTTAGAATTTAAAAGATAAACCTGTGGGAAAAACTGAAGCTAAAATAGTGTATTATATTTGTTCAACAACCATTGATGACAAATGATAACATCGACTTGCCACTAAATCTCTGTTGTGTGCCTGGTATCCTAGAGGATTTTGAATCTGGTAAAGCAGAGATAAACACAGCAACAGATTGGATTTATTCTAGCATTTCTTTCATTGACTCCTTTAAAATGTATATCTGCTGACAGCAGAGGAAAAGATATTAGTGGACACGTGAGATTTCCTGGCGCTGGAGGCGGGCAATCATCGGAAATATATTTAAGATCGATGACAAGTGTAATGCAACCTAATAGCCTAACAGCAATGACAGATACAATAATAGAATCCTGAGGACAAGCTGGGATAGGACCTTTTCTAGCAATGACCTGAAAAATAGTGAAGATAACGGACGTGAAAGCAGGGTTTACAAACAAGGCCTACTTAATTAGAAAGAGAAGGGTTATGAAATTAGGCAGAGAGACACTAAGTGATCACACAAAAATATTGCAACTTGCCAGACAGATGAATTTAATTTAATTCTATCCATTGCATAGTAATTAACACAAGATGACAAAGAAAGGAATTTTGAAGTAATATTGAGCTCATTCATCAATTTTAATATCTGCAATATGGCAAAGTAATTTAAAGAGAGAACAGTGGAATATGTAGTTTGAACAAAAGCATCCCTAATTTATGTTGTGCCTTCATGATTTATTGCTCAACGGACAATTAAGATGTACATATGTATCGCAGGGGGCACAAAGACAAGAAATTAAAATGACAAATAAAATATTATACAAGAGGATTAAGCTCTATAGTCTAGGAAAAGGATTCTTGGGTCGGATCTCTTGAAGTTCTTATAAAATATTAAGTGGTATAGATAAGGGAAAGCAAGAAATTTAATTCAAAGCCAGAACGTAGGATGTAAATTTAAATTATTGAAAAGTAAAATGATAAATGTTTGAATAATGTGCCAGGCTGGATATTAAGGGGAAAAAAAAGGGTGTTCAGAATCCAGTTGAATACTATCCTGGAGAGCTTGAGTACCAAAAAGAATCCAATTGACTTTTGTTTGTTCATTATTTTTGTGTTTTTAATATTTTGAGAGAAAACTTATTTTATTCACCTTTACAAAGGAAGAATATTTCAGCCATGAAGTACCAGGATGGAGTTACAAAGACCTCTGCTGAAATAATGCAGCATCAAATCAAATTCTTTCAGAACTACTCCTTTCTAAATTAAAAACATATATTGATGCATTTATGTTGTAGATGTGCGATGCCTTAAGCCCAGTGAGTCTGTATTATTGTAAATTGTTGGCCATGCTGTTGAGGCTGAATTATTTAATTAATTTGTATTCAGTTACCAAAATGATTTGCTCAAATATTTAATTGTCACTAGACAGGGTTAAAAAAATCTATTGTCAATCTGAAGCAATCGTCAAAATAAATCTACAAAACATGATCAACCATTACAATTAATCCATCAGCTCACTCTATTTACTTAAAAATGAAACTTGCTACAAAAACTCAAAAAAAACTGTACAACTCTCAAATAGATACAACTGTTCCAAAAATTGCCCATGTTCTGCGCACATTCATTTGTTAATGTTTATTGTTAGAGTGTTCCTTTTCTCAGTAATTTGGCACCTGAACTTTGATCCTTCTAGCAGAATGCTGTCTCTGGTTGAGCGGGACTCCCCACATTTCAGGCTGTCCTGCAACAATGTTGATCTTTTAAGCCTGTATGAGCCCTCTCTGTATGTGTGGTATGTGTGACCCTGCGTAATTCTTCCCCATTGAGCTGGCCATGTTGAGCTGTCTACCACAGCACAACCTACTGGCACTATTATGGCACGAGGCTGTTTCTCACTCCTCCTCACCAATGCCACTGTTGTCTAATGGTGGCACTTAATCATTTTTGCAGAATGTCGTGTATTAAGTACAGACATGCCAGATTTAGCACCAGAAAGGAGAGGTAAATGATTTTAATGATTTCCGTATGTCTCTACAGGACTCTTCTTTAAGCTCACTATAAAAGCACTGTTGGGATTACTCTCAAGTATTTTATGGTTGCATTTCAATTGAAAAACACTTCAGTTGGAATTTTCCCCTTCTTTAAAATCAGCCAAGACAATGTTCCAGTACTGGACTTCTTTGGTCACCTGATATGTTCTTTGATATCTATATGGTGGTATGAAAATGATTGGCTTCAGTGGAAAAAATAGACAAATGTGCTCAGTGTTTACACAGGTCTCTCAATAAAGCAACTGGGTGACTAACTTCATGGTTGCAGCATTGGGATGTACTGTCAGTTTGAGATATGACAAGAAATTGGGGTATTGCAGAATCAATTTTATTATTTTAACTGTGGTTTGAAAGGAGAAGCCATCAAATACCCCATTCCCCCCTCAAAGGTTAGTGTAAAACTCACCATCTGGAGGCCAGGAAGGTCAAACATATACAACCAGGTAAGTTATAACTTTTTCTGCCCTGAATTTCTGATGAAGGGTCTAGGCCTGAAACGTCAGCCTTCCTGCTCCTAAGATGCTGCTCGGCCTGCTGTGTTCATCCAGCTCCACACCTTGTTATCTCGGATTCTCCAGCATCAGCAGTTCCTGCTATCTCTTCCCTTGAATGAACTTGGTGTCAGGCTAGTGAAGGGTCTTTGATCTTTGACATAGTGATATATCAGCACAGAGGGCAGTGTCACAATGCAAAGTGCTACCCTTTCCATCTCTAACCTAACAGGAATATTTGGTCATGTACGAGGGTCTGGGATCTGATTACGTTAATCAACCTGTTTGGACGTGTTAGAACAAACCACTCGGACAGGTGAGACTTGATCCTGAATCACGGAGCCCAGAGGTAGAGATAGAGCCTGTGCAACAACAGTCCTCTATTTCTGTGTATGCTGACTTTTGTTCAATGGTATTTTGTGAACAGGGATGCAAGTTTCCATCAAAACAATAAAACAATATTTGCCAAACTTCTAGTTGCAGAATTCTGTGATATTATGACTTTGCCCTGCTTTCAGACAGCCAATCAGAAGAGGCAGAGATGCACAAGCTGTGCAAATACAGCTGGCTGTGCCTCAAATATGCCAAGCATGGGTGGAACTTTGGCTGGTTGGCAGGAGCAACTTATATGGGATTAGGGTCACTTTCATATCAGTACAAAGAGAGTAGCATAAACAGGCAGTTAGAGAATTCTAGGAAATTCAATAACCCAATTCTCTTTAAACAAGTTAATTATATTATCTAGTACAGAGCTGCTTTACATATGTTGCTGCAGACCTACAATGGTGCAGATGGGAAAATGCTTCAGGCTGAACAGCTATTGTGCCACATTAAGCATGTAAAATAATGTTACCCAGGGTACAAGCAGCAATTGTATCACAAAGCCAGTCGAAGCAGTGACTAACACAAACAGAAGTTGCTTGAAAAACTCAGCAGGTTTGGCAGCATCTGTGGCAGAACTCTGAAGAAGGGTCACTGGACCCAAAACGTTAACTCTGTTTCTGTCTACACAAATGATCTCAGACCTGCTGAGGTTTCCAGACAGTTTTCTGTAGGTGCTTTCTGATTTCCAGTATCCATGGTTCTTTGGTTATTTTTGAAGCATTAACAAGGCTGTGAGCCTAACTTGGTCCTGGCACTGTGCCTGTGTGTTAAGATGGTTTACATAAGATGAGAACTGGGAGCAGTTCAGTTGTCCCCACTTGAACTTGATCTGCCATTTACTGAGACGATGGCTGATTTGTTAATGGCTTTAACACCCCTTTCCTGCCTGCACACTCATATAACTCTCAACTTCTTTGACAATCAGAAAACTGTTTCATTCAATGTTGAACATATTCAATAAGCTGGCCTCCACTGCTCTGGTGGAACAGAATTCCAAGCATGAATGGCCCTCAGAAGAAATTCCTCACTATCTCTTTGGCTTAAATGAGAGACCTCTTACTTTGAAAGCGTGGCCTCTAGCTCTAAAATGACCCGCAAGAAGCATCCTCTCAGCATCCACCTTATAAAAGCCCATCAGAACTATTTATGTTTCAATGAGATCATCTCTCATTCTTCTAAACTCCAATAAGTGTAGATCCAGCTTCCTCAACCTTTCCATTTGAGATTGATCCTCATCCCCAGGAAGCAGCCTACCCAACTTTCCCTAAAATGCTTCCAATGCCAGTACGTCATGCCTTGGTGTGAGAACTCCATGCAGTACTTGGGGCGCGGTATCACCAATTTCCTGTACAATTGTAGAAAGACTTGCTTACATTTATATTCCAGATCCTTAAGACCACATTCCATTCATCTTCATAATCACTTGCTTTACCTGCAAATTAACTTTTTGTGATTCATGTAGAAGGACACCCAGATCCTTCGCGTACTGCAGCATTATGTAGTCTCTCTCTCTCCTTAAATAATATGCTGTTCTTCCTGCCAAAGTGAACAATCTCACATTTCCCCACATTATACACCATGTGCCAATTCTTCCCGACTCACTGAACCTATTTATATCCCTTTGCAGACTCCTTACACCCTATTCATGTGCTTTCCTTCTTATTCTTGAATCAGCAGCAAATTTGGCTGAACTGTAGTTTGAAGGCACATGACACCAGGTTATAGTCCAACAGGTTTATTCAAAATCACATGCTTTCATAGCTCTGCTTCTTTGTCACTTGATGGAGCAGCAGTGCTCCAAAAGCTTGTGATTTCAAATAAATCTGTTGGACTATGACCCAGTGCCATGTGACTTCTGACCTTGTCCACCCCAAACCAACACCAGCACCTGCCCGTCAGCACTATAGTTGGTGTTTTCACCCAAATCATTCACATAAATCATAAATAGTTGAGGTTCCAGCATTGATCCCAGTGGCAACAGTTGGCCAATCTGAAATTGATTAATTTTTCCAGATTTCATTTCATCTTATTTAGCCAATTCTCTCTGCTTTCTGATACATTAGCTGTGACACTACAAGCTTTCTTCTGCAATAACTTTACTGAATGCTTTTTGGAAATTCAAATACACCACTTATCCATCCTGCTTGTTACTTCCTCAAAGAACTTTACTAAATTGGTTCAATGGGTTCATGCCTTACTACAGGGTACAGGACATTATTTCAGCTAACACCTTAGTCCAGTGCTGAGGGAATGCTGTACTGTTAAAAACTCATCTAAAAGGATGCACTTCTAAGTCAAAGCCTCAACTGGCTCCTCAAATGGCCAAAGAATATTCCATGGAACTAATCAAAGAGGAACAGAGGAATTCTGACGTCTTGGGCAACACTTACCCCTCAGTGATTATCCCTCATTATTACCTACAGACAGTCTGTAACCCTAACCCTAACCCTAAACTTAACCCTAACCCTAACCCTAACCCTAACCCTAACCCTAACCCTAACCCTAACCCTTCACAGCAGGAGCTGAAAGGTGGGATGAAATTGACAAACTATTTTCCTTGTCTCTCTTTATTGGCCAGCACAGAATGATGGGTTGAATGGCGTCTTTTTAAGCTATAATTTTTCTATGGTTCTAATAAAGCAGATTGTGTTCAATTACTCCATTGCATTTTGTTGAGATCACACTGTGTTGAAACTGGTTGCTGTAATTCCCAATGTCATTACAGTGACAACACTTAAAAGGTTAATTCATTGGCTGAGCCGGAAGTCATTAGCATAATTTATTGGCAGCATTACGAGGAATGGAATCATACTTCTGAGGGAGAAATCCTGTCAAAATTCTTAAACTCCCATTACATCTGCAAAATTATTTCACTCACCCCATTTTCACAGTTGTGTGCACATTATAACTGCAGCAGGGCTACAGTTCTGACAAGTTATATGCAGGAGTTGCAGTTTCTCCCTCACCTGCACTTATTCTCCTCTTTGGAATGCCAGGAAGACTCTGCTCTTTTTAGACCGAGGCGAGCAAATGAGTGATACATGGTCAGGTATGTGTCACTGATGCTGTGGACACCATCTGGCTCATCGTATACGTTTTCCCAGTATGCTTTCAGAGCTGTCGTGCCAGCTGGGTAGTTGCCAAACAGGTAGAAGTCCAGCTGACCAATGATCTCTTGGTTAACTGCAGCCTCAAACTTCCGAGCAAAAAACGTTGGCCTCGCCGTTTGCTGTGTGAATAGAAAAGAGTACATTATTTTCACCTACTATCTATAAAGTGGGAATGGTTTTGGCTCTGTCCCTAAAGGATATCTATCCACCATCTACCAATCCACCACTTCAAACATTTACTTCTTCCACAGCAATGTACAATGGCAGCAGTGTGCACCATCTACAAGACACATCGCAGTAATTTAACCCCATGCTCGATAGATAACTTCTTCCTAATATGCAACCTCTTCCACTCACAGCAAAAGGGCAGTTGATACATGGGACCACCAGTCCCTGCAAGACCCCGTCCAAATCACTTGCCATTCTGACTGGGAACGATATCACTGTTCCTTCTGGGTCACTGGGTCAAAATTTTAGAACACTTTATTATCAGCACCGTCGGTGTACCTATGCCCCACAGACTGGAGTTATTCACAAAGTGGTACCTCACCATATTAGGGTTTGCCAGCAATGCTCACATTCTATCGGTTTCCCCATTCCCTTCAGCTCACCTCATCGAAAAGCCCGGTCTTTGCTCCCTGGCTCCCTTTCTCACTAAAAATTTGATAACTCAATCTCCCTCCTCAGTCTCCCATGCCAGGTGGCATCAGGTTTCATTCCCGTTCCTTTCAAATTGCAGTTCTCACTCTCCACTTTCCCTTTCCTCCTTTAGTGCTTGTGAATATGGTGTCACCTCCATTTTCTGTACAGAATCATGGAATTGTTACAGCAGAGAGAGAGGCCATTCAGCCCATCCTGCCTTCACCAGTTCTATTTCCTACAGTCAATCTTCGGCCTTTTCCCCATAACTCTGCAAGCCCTTTCGATCCAAGTAATCAACAAATTAAACAGATCCATGTCGGCTTTTACCCTCCAAAAACTAAAAACAATAGTTGATACTTGTCTTTGGCCACAGATGAGGCTCTAGAAGTCTGGAGAATAGCCAATGTTGTCCCACTGTTTAAGAAGGGTAGTCGCGATAGTCCTGGAAATTAAGAGCTGTGAGCCTCACATCAGTGATAAGGAAATTATTGGAAAAGATTCTCAGGGACAAGATCTATATGCATTCAGAAGCAGTAGACAGCATGGTTTTGTGCAGGAGAGGTTATGTCTCACTAACTTGATCAAGTTTTTTGAGGGGGTGATGAAGGTTATTGATGACGGAAATATGGTTGATGTTGTCTACACAGACTTCAGTAAAGCCTTTGACAAGGTCCCTTATGACATGCTGGTACAAAATGTCATGTGGTATCAGGGGTGAGCTGGCAAAATGGATACAGAACTGGATTAGTCATGGGAGACAGAGGGTTGTGATGGAAGGATGTTTTTCAGAATGGAGGGTTGTGACTGATGGCATTCCATGGGGATCGGTGCTGAGACCTCTGGTCTTCATGGTCCACGTAACTAATTTGGAGGCAAATGTAGCTGGTCTAATTAAGTAAGTTTGCAGATGATACAAAGATTGGTGAGGTTACAGGTGCTGAGGAGGATTGTCACAGGATACAGCAGGATATAGATCAGTCGGAGGCATGGGCAGAAAAATGGCAGATGGAGTTTAATCCAGACATATGTGAAGTGATGCATTTTGGAAGGTACATCAGATGGAAATCATACTGTGAATGACAGAACCCTTAGGAATATTGATATGCAGAGGGATCTGGGTGTCCAGGTTCACAGATCACTGAAGGTGGGAGCGTAGGTAGATAAGGAGTAAAAAGGCCGATGGCATGCTCCCCTTCATTGGAAGGGGTATTGAGTGTAAGGATAGACAAGTTATGCTGCAGCTTTATAGAACTTTAGTGAGGCCACACTTGGAATATTGCATACAGTTCTGGTCACCACACTACCAGAGGGATGGGGATGCTTTGGAGAGGGGACAGAAAAGGTCTACCAGGATGTTGCCTGAAATGGCAGATTTTAGCCATGAAGAAAGGTTGAATAGGCTGGGTTTGTTTTCACTGGTATGCAGGAGGTTGAGAAGTGACCCGATATAAGTTTATGTTTGGTGTAGATACAGTGTAAACTATGAGGCTTTTTCTCAGGGTTAAGGGGTCAATTACTAGGAGACACAGGTTCAAGGTGTGGGGGTGGGAGGTAGGGTGGCCGGATGGGGAGGTTGGAGCTTAAAAGAAATGTGTGAGTCACATTTTCACACAGAGGGTGGTGAGTGCCTGGAACATGCTGCCGGGGAGGGGGTGGAAGCAGCATTCGAGAAACACCTGGACAAATACATGATTAGGAAGGGAACAGAGGGATACAGATCCTGTAAGTGAATGCAGTTTTAGTATGGAAGGGCAAAATGTGTCAGCACAGGCTTGGAGGGCAGAAGGGCCTGTTCCTTTTTCTTTGTTCTAGGGTGAGGAGTGATAATTAATAATATTGAGAGCTATTCTGGTGAACTTGTGTGTAATGTGATAAGACTTCACTGGAATGGTTGTATAGCCTCAGCCCTCGTGTCCGCAATTTGTTTTTGGCGTAGTGGTATCATTGGCGGTAACAGTAATGTTGGTACCAGTTGTAGCCATATTCATCAGCGAGTACTGAAACTACCTGGAAGCGGTGGAAATCCTGTGGCTTGAAGTCATTGGGGGAGCAGCCGCACCAATCCACAATGTGTTTGTACTGGCACTTACAGCCAAGCTTCCGATTCCAGTTGGTAATTCGCAAGTTGTTATCCACCATCGTCTCACAGAGATGACTATTCTCCAGGACCGTGTGGAAGAAGGACTGGATTAGAAAGGTAATGAAATATTACCAATTTGAAGCAGTCCAGCTGAATGGGAACATCTGACATAACACAAAGTTTTTGTCACAATGCATCCTGCCTGTTTTAAGATGAGATGAAGTACATTTTTTGAAGACTGAAGAAATTAAATAAACCAGATGATTTGTAATTATTTGCCAGTGGTTATATCATGAATAAATAATAGGTGAAGGTGACAATCTGCTAATGTGGGTGATCTGTCTCCACACTTACCATTTCACAACTCCATACATGATTCTGTACTTGTCATCTTTACTGAACTCAAGACAATGCGATCAGTAGAGAGTTTAATTAGTTTGCGTCATGCCAGTGTGAAGCCCAAATAAAAGCGCAATTAATAGAATATGGTTAACAATAATATTTACGGTATCTGGACAAAACATGGGTAGATGGAGCTAGATTGCACATTGACTACAATCTTTAGTGACAGAACAGGTCTCCCCTTTTCCTGATGTCTGTAGACTGAATTGATGATAGACAGCTGTAAATCCAACTTCTGATCAATCTCAGTCATACTGAATTTAATATAATTTGGATTACGCATACATAAAATAAAGCTGGTATTCAATCAAACCACATCAGTTGGCTAAAAGTATCAACTTGACCTTTTCATGCAGTTATAATCCATATTCCATGCTCAATTTACACAGTATGTGACCCATAATAATGTATCCACTCCCTCCTAAAAATTAAATGAAAGACCAGTGGATGTGAAATTTTTTACTTCAACAGTTTGATTAAATCCAAACAGTCGTATATTTTCACTTGAGTAAGCCAAATGCACCCAATTACCTGTCACCCTGTGAGCTTTTATTAATCGTCCAGTATTCCAGAGCAACATAATTGGTACAAAAAAAAGACTACAGGGAGGAAACAGAACACAACTAACAGTAAAAATAAAACGTACATTCATGCTGTGTGAGATACAAAGGAAAAGACAAACTCAGGAATTCAATATTAACAGAGCAATACATAAAAGCATCAGAACTAGGAGCAGGAGTAGGCCATCTGGCCCCTCGAGCCTGCTCCACCATTCAATAAGATCATGGCTGATCTTTTCACAGACTCAGCTCCACTTACCCACCCTCTCACCTTAACCCTTAATTCCTTTACTGTGCAACAATTTCTCTTTGTTTGCCCTGGAAACATCCGACCAGTTAGTCTCAACTATTTCACTGAGTGGGGAATTCCAGAGAATCACAACTCTTTACGTAAATACATTCTTCCTCAATTCAGTCCTAAATCTGTCTCCCCTTACTTTGAGGCTTTTCCCCCTAGTTCTGGTTTCACACCTGCTTCTATCTTATCTATTCCCTTCATAATTTTATTTGTTTCTATAAGATCCTGCTAACCCCCGTTCTTCTAAATTCCAGTGAATAAAGCACCAATCTGCTCAATGTCTCCTCATAAAACAACCCTCTCAACACTGGAATCAACCTAGTGAACCTCCTCTGCACCCCCTCCAGTGCCAGTACTTCTTTTCTCAAGTAAGGAGATCAAAACTGTACACGGTACGCCAGGTGTGGCCTCACCAGCTCCCTATACAGCTGCAACATAGCCTCCATGTTTTTAAACTCCATCCCTCTAGCAATGGTAGACACAGTTCCATTTACCCTCTTAATTACCTGCTGCACCTGCAAACCAACCTTCTGTGATTCATGCACAAGGACACCCAGGTCCCTCTGCACAGCAGTATTCTGCAATTTTTCACCATTAAACAAAATACCAGCAGAAAAATTCTAAAAAAAATAATAATTGAGACTTAAGACACATTAATAGCAAATTAATCTGATGTTGGATTGTATAAAAAGGGAAATCCTGTGATCCTCACTTCAAGATGATAACATGGTCATTAAGGTATTGGTACATCATTGTATAGTTAGTTGAAGATCCAAGTGATACTTCTGTTTTTCCTCCCCTTCACAGAGATATGTAACTTTTCTTGTAAAATTAAATGCAGGGGCTTGTACTGTTGTGTTAAGCACTTTACATCCAAGGCAGAATGATACCACCTGATTTGGATGGGAATATAGGAAGTGCGATTAGTAAATTTGCAGATGATACTAAAATTAGTGATGTAATGGAAAGCCAAGAAGGTTTGCTCAGAGTACAACAGGACCACAATCAGAGGGGCCAATGGGCTGAGGAATGGCAGATGGAGTTTAATTTAGTGTTGCGTTTTGTCAAGGCAAACCAGGGCAGGACTTGTGCAGTTAATGGTAGGGCCCTGAAGAGTGTTGCCAAATAAACAGACCTTTGAGTGCAGGTTCGCAGTTCCTTGGAAGTGGAGTCACAGGTAGACAGGGTAGTGAAGAAGCCGTTTGGTACGCCTGCCTTCAATAATCAGTGCATTGAGTATAGGAGTTGGGAGGGCCATATTGCGGCTATACAGGACATTGGTTAGGCCACTATTGGAATACTGCTTTAGATTCTGGTCTCCCTATTATACAAAGGGCATTGTGAAACTTGAAATTGTTCAGAAAAGATTTACAAGAATATTACTGCAACAGGAGGGTTCGAGCTTAAGGGAGATGAAGGGGCTTTTGTCCCAATAGCATCAGAGGCTGAGGGGTGACCTTACATAGGTTTATAAAATGACAAGGAGCATGGATAGGGTAAATAGACAAGGTCTTTTTCCCAGTGTAGGGGAGTCCAAACTAGAGGGAATAGGTTTAAGGTGAGATGACAAGGATATAAAACAGGCCTATAGGGCAGTGTTTTCACACAGAGGGTGGTGCGTGTATGGAATGAGCTGTCAGAGGACGTGGTGGAGGCTGGTACAATTACAACATTTAAAAGGCATCTGGGATATGGGCCAAATGCCAGCAAATGGGCCTTGATCAGTTTTATGATATCTACTTGGCATGGATGGGTGGGACCGACAAGTCTGTTCCGTTCTGGATGTGAGTTTGCTCGCTGAGCTGGAAGGTTAGTTTTCAGTCGTTTCGTCACCATTCTAGGTCACATCATCAGTGAACCTCCGACGAAGCCGAAGGGCTTCGTCGGAGGCTCACTGATGATGTTACCTAGAATGGTGACGAAACGTCTGAAAACTAACTTTCCAGCTCAGCGAGCAAACTCACATCCAGAACCTCAACCTGAGCTACAAATCTTCTCAAAACTCGCTAGTCTGTTCCGTATTGTATAACTCCATGATGCAATGACACTCAGTAATGCACAAGTTGCTGTCCACCATCATCTCAAAGACATGACTATTTTCCATGAATAGAATCTTGGAGCTCTGCCAAGCATTCATATTAAGGCCTGCCAGAGGAGCAAGTATATGTTTTTGTTGATACAGTTCAGAGATGACCAGCTATGAATGGTTGGCTCATCTCTACATTCATGAATAACCTAGCTCAGTCAAGGCCTGTTTTCACAGACAATATAGCCTGTGTACTGCACAGTCGCTCAGGGGATTTGTACAAGCTGATCAATATGTGATACACTGATTTGCAATTCCATTAGCTAATGCTGCACACAGGCTATGGAGGTACATGCTGCAGAAAAATGAGATGGAACATAGTTCAGAGATGGAATGTAGTTCACAGATGGAATCAGAGGGTTTATTTTGATTGATGCATTTATGATTGGCAAGTTATTCTTTCCTTGAACTCTTTCCTTCAATGCCGCATGACTATTTGGATAAAATCAAGTGACATAAAATGAGATATGTATCTGCTATTGTACTAGAATGGGCCTATCTGATTGACACTTTGGTAAGAGCAAGGATTGTAAGAACGAAATGGTTTGTTTTGTTAAGTGTGTTCCAAGACTTACCATTGATTTTATATGATTCTATGTTTTGTACTGCGTTCTTGGTGAGAGGGCGTGGGAGATACAGGGGTCCATGGAAAACAGATGGGGCCAGGTAAGGTGAATGAGGGACAAGGGCAAGAGGACTAAACATAACTTTTAATATACAAGTGGTACAAAGACCTTGCAATCAGACTGCCTTGGCTCTGTTTTCAAGGCCGCCAATCAAATGCCACTAGAGATGGTAAGCCTGACTTCTCCCTTCCTGGAAGGAAAATATAGCAGAAGGCATTTTTTGTGGGGAAGGGGGGGGTGCAGGGATTGGCGGTGAATCTGCCAAGTTGGGAAATATTGTCACTCAAGCTTCCCATCTCGATGTTAAAAGCCCAGCTCATGGTCAGACATTAATCAGCATCTGCAGAAATGATTTGCTCTCTAAGGATGCACAATCTGTGCTTTTGCTGTTAGCCAAAGAAAATAAACTTTGATGTGTTTGAAATCAATCCTAAGCTCCAACAGAATAGTTTTTCAGAAAACCAGCACACCTCTCCTTTGACCAGCAGCTTGCTTTGCTTCTGTGTGAGTGACTTTGACAGATGACAGAGGCTGGAACATTAAGCAGAAATCAGGCTAACTGTCAAAATTACACTCTCCCCACAACTAAACAGGTCACGGGAATTAACAGGCAAACCGGCAGCCTGCCTTACACTGTCTCCCTAGGCAGGTGCTGTTCAACAAAGGAGAGTTTGACAACTTGTCCTGGCCACATCTGCAGATGGCATCATTGCATTGTCCTGGGACACGATACATACCTCTGGCAATTGTAAATGTGAGAAGTATTTTGGAATGAAAATAAAAACAAACTGCTGGTAAGAGTGGGAAGATAAGGAACAAATGCAGTTCACTAATTAATGAAAGGGGTATGTGGAGGCAGCCGGAGTCTATCATTGAGAGAGAGGATCACTCATGATCATGTTCAATGCCTGTTCTTGCTCTTATTTTCTGACTTTCCATTCGGAAAATATGGACTTCTTCAATAAAATATGATCATTTGGAAAACAGATATTATAGATATGCTGGAAAAGCTCAGCAGGTCTGGCAGCATCAGTGAAGTAAAAAGCAGAGTTTATGTTTCGGGTCCAGTGACCCTTCCATAGAACTGAAATTTACCCCCACTTTCTATGTTGGACAAACAGCAAAACTGGGACATTGAAAGCTCATATGCTCAAAATATACACAAACAACTCCAAAAGGTTGACCTTTCATAACACTGAATATTTATAATAACAATAATAATTTATAATAATAATGACTGTGAAAAGAGGGGTTATTTTGTTTGTTATATGTTCTTGTTTCAAATTTTCTCACATTTGTTGTTACAATCCACATGAAATTAAGTGACGACCAGAAACTACAGAGATTTCACTGAATGAGGAAGGTAGACAGGACCAAATCGTTTCTGGAGCTAGAAGACCATACAACATAGGAGCAGATGTCGGTCATTCAGCCCACTGAGTCTTCTCACCAATAAAATCATGGCTGATCCAATAATCCTCAAATTCACTTTTGTGCCATATTTCCATAAGCCTCGATTCCATTACTGATTAAAAATTTGTCTATTTCAGCCTCAAATATATTTAATGACTCAGCCTTAAATAACCATCTGTGCTAAAGATTTCCACAGATTCACTCATAATTCAATTCTCCATTCTGCAAAATCTACCATTTTTTTCATATACATGTCTGTGATAAATGTGAGAAAATCCAAAGAAAAATGCATAACCAATAAAATATTACCTCACATTCCAGCCTTTGTTATCACTAAGTATCCAACGCCATGAAAGATCAGCAAGTGTATAATTAAGCAGATGACTCTTGTCAATGTGAAATTAGAATCGCAGCAACTTTACCTGATCATCTTAAAGATCTACTACAGTGACACATGGCTGTTTGTAAATGCTACGTTCACTGGGGACATTATCCAAATGAACTCAATGCTGATATAAACTAATACCTATTATGTAATATTGTTTCAGGAATGTTGGTATGGGTTAGAGCCCAGAGCAGGGAGCTGTGTTGCAACCATGAAAGTCAGAAGAATTACAGGGATCCTTTTGGATGTTTATCTGTCAGTTATTGTCCACAGACAGCCTGATAGATATGCGAGAAGCCTGGAGAACAAGGAAATCAGGAAAACTTAATATTAGGGGAGCTGATGGCCTAGTGGCATTATGGCAGCAGTGTTAATCCAGATACCCAGATAATGTTCTGGGGACCTGGGTTCGAATCCCACCATGGCAGGTGGTGCAATCTGAATTCAATAAAATATCTGGAATTGTCGATTGATGGAAAAACCCATCTGGTTCACTAATGTCCTTCAGGGAAGGAAACTACCCTCCTTACCTGGTCAGGCCTACATGTGACTCCAGACCTACAGCAATGTGGTTGACTTGGAACTGCCCTCTGGGTAATTAGGGAATGGCAGTAAATGCTGTCAAGCCAGCGACGGCCCTCATCCCATGAATGAATAAAGAAAACAGAGGAAAGCATGTTGATGTCGGAGGTGAAGAGAACTGTCACAAAGTGATCAATCAATGAGGAGGATAACGGCTGGTCACAAAGTAGGAGTTGGTGTTGGTGGATGGTAGTGAGGGCACGTATTAGTTTAATGGGTGCCTGGAGGAAGCCTGACCTACAAACAATGCTTTAATGATACTTGCATCTTTTCATCTCCTGAGGCCAGGAAACACCAGCTGATATGGAATAACAGTGTGGAGTTGGAGGAACACAGCAGGCCAGTCAGCATCAGAGGAGTAGGAAGGCTGATGTTTCGGGCCGGGATCCTTCTTCAGAAACCTGAAGAAGGGTACCGTCCCGGAACATCAGCTTTCCTGATCCTCTGATGCTGCCTGGCCTGCAAACTCCAGCATTGGCAGTTCTTGCTATCACCAATTGACATGAGTTTGAGAACAGAAAAAGATTGTTGAAACAAAGGAACGTGGTCTCAACCCATCATTCAAATGGCCAACCTATCACCTGTGAGCAGATCCATTCAACCATGCCTCATTCCTCCAGGGTTAAAACTGGGAGTGGGTGAGTTTGAGGTGAGCTATGGTTCCAGTTCCAGAATTTCAACATACCATGTCTCATATTCCTTATTTGGGGCAAGTGGGGTAGGCTTAAAATATTTCTGTGTTTCAAGGTAAACACCAAAAACCAGTGTAAACATATATCTGGTTAATGCAATGGGCTGCCCAGGAATTCTAAACAGTGGGAAGACATCGTCAGAAAACCTTGAAAGCAATCAGGTACATTTTACAACATGACCACAATTTGCTATTCAGTAGTTTAGCTAACTCGGCATTATAACTTCTTCAAAAATGAAAATCAACACTTTATCAAAATACAAGACACAATAATGAAAATAGATGCTTAGGTAATTTTAAAAATGTGGATACTTCCATAGCCTTTGTAGTGAATCTAAAAAGACCAGAATATTCTAAACTGTTCATGTATTTTTAAAAACAGTTTCTGGCTCCCCTATATACAGTATTCTTGATAACAGCAGATCACATGGTCAAAAGCTGCAGAAATGAAGCAGCACTAGGTGTTATTTAGTGGAGCAGGCACTGCCTTCAACTTCGCATTTTCTCTGCATGCTGCCTCTTCTGATTATTAACATGGTTGTGAGATCACAACGCAGTAAACTGTAAATTCAATCCTTATATCAAAAATATTTACTTGCTTAAAAGTCCACTGATGCCAATAGCTAACCACACCAGCTGTGGAGAGACAGGATGCATTAAAAAAAATTCACAATGAAATCTTAACTTATTTCTTTCATACCTCAGCAGGCAGCAGGGTGTAGGCATAAAACCTCTTCATGTGGGTCACCAGCTCATCTTCTGAATAATTCACATATTCTACAAATTTTCTGCTGAGGAGGAACCAGTCAGAACCACCGTCTACAGTGATACCTTCAGGGATTTTCCTGTCTCCGAGGCGCCACATGTGTGTATCACATTCAAAGAAAATCCTGTCTAAGCCCTGCTTCCTTATAAACCTGAAGACAGGACAGAAAAAGCAAGGAAAGAAAAATTGAGACATGATGTGACGATGCATAAACAGTAGCAGCAACTAGGAAAGTGGCTATAAATAAACTCCTTATTGAAACTGCGACCTGGTGGCATAGAGCAGATTAAAGCAGGAGAGTTCTGATTTCATGTATTTTTACATTCAGCGGCTGCAATAGTTGACAGTTTAAAGCTACCTACCTGAATTCTGCTGTGAATGAAAGCTTAGTGAAACCAGGAAAAGGGCTATTCATTTCCTTCATGAAACACATCAAAAGATCTGAAAATACACATGCAATCCAAATCTCTCTCCATACACTTAACCATGACAAGAAATGCATAACAATTCTAGGAATTAATGGAGAAGATCCATAATTTAGACTTCACAGATTATTGCACTACATGCAATACAACACTATAGGATTGTGCCACTTATTTTTAACGTGGTGTGAACAAAATTGAAGGCTATAGCAAAGATTTGTAGAGTCCATACTTCTGCTCAAAAGGATCCCTGTAGCGAACACTTTCCTCATCAGAATGACTTTGTTTAATTTCTAGCTACCTTCCACGACTGAAATCACTTGCTGTGCCACTGATGGCATAACTTCACCCCAATGTGTCCAATGGGGATTTGAAGGGTTTGGCTAGGTTGCCCACTCTATACACACACAGCCATCCTAATGAGAACAATCTTTCAAAGAAAACAGAGTCACAAGTTCCAGCAAATCTCATCTATCTCATTATCCCTTGGGACTGGTGACTGAGCCTAGATCATTATTATGTCACCAAGGGCTTTAAAATAGAATGATCTGTTACATAAAACTTTTCCTGAATGCGGCTTTAGGAACAAAAGAAGCAGAGATACAGGAGTAGGCCATTCAGTCTGTTGAGCCAATCCCAAAAATCAATATTATGATGTCTGATTGAACATTCCACTATCTTTTCCCCACTGCATTCCCATAACCCTGTACATCACTGGGAATTGGAAATATATCAATCCCTACCTTAAACATGCTGAATAACTGAGCTTCCACCATCCTCTGTTGTGGAGAATTCCAAAGGTTCACAAGCCTCAAGTAAAACAAATTCTTCACATCTTGATTCTAAATAGTATCCCCTATTTTTAAAATTGTGCCTCTGGGTTTTAGTCTCCCAGTTCGAGAAAACATTTTACCTGCATCTACCCTTCTGTCTCATCTAGCCCTTCAAGTATGTTGTAAATTTCAATAAGATCACCCTGCATTCTTCAAAACTCTACAGAACACAGGTCCAGCTTCCCAATCTCTCTTCATCAGATGGTGCTACCATCACAGGAAGAAGTCAAGTGAACGCTGATTGCAATTTCTCTACAGCAATAATATCCCTCCTGAGATAAGGAAAGTAAAAACTGCAAACATTACTCCAGGTACAGTCTAACCAAGCTCCAATATTACTGAATCAAAGCTTCACTGCTTTTGTACTCAATATTCTTGCAATAAAGACCAACATTTTATGAGATAATACAGTGTGGAGCTGGAGAAACACAGCAGGCCAGGCAGCATCAGAGGAGCAGGAAAGTTGACATTTTAGATTGGGACCCTTCTTCTGAAAATTTTATGAGCCTTCCTATTAGTTTGCTGCACCTGCAGGTTCATGGCCAATTCTAACAGGTCTATACAGGAGTAATGCAAGGAGCATATCTCCAGTGACTGGTGAGTACACAACCAGAGGTCATAGTTTAGAGATACAGGGTAGGCTATTTAGGATGAGGGGAAAAGCTTTCACCCAGAGAGTAGTGAGCCTGTAGAATTCTCTGCAAGTAAAGATGGTTGAGGCAAAAATATTGAATGCTTTCAAGAAGGTGTTCTTAGTTCTTAGGGCTAAAAAGATCAAAGGATTTGAAGATAAAGCAGACAGTGTACTGAGTTGGATGATCATCCACGATTAAATTGACTGGGGGAGACAACATAAAGGGCCGAATGGCCTAGTCCTACTCCTATTTTCTATGTTTGAGTGTCATAAAGGACATCTTGATGCCTTTGTAAATCTTGACGTTTCAACCTCTTACCATTTAGGAAATACTCTATATCTGCTTCTCCTACCAATGAGGAGAACCTCTCATTTTTCCACGTTATATTCCACCTGCCATGTTCTTGTCCAATCACTAAATCTGTTCAAATCCTCTAGAAGCCACATTACATCTTTCTCACAATACATTCCCATTTAGTTTTGCATCATCTGCAAATTTGGAAGCATCATATTTGACCCCCAGCTTTAAATCACTGACATATATTAGGAACAGCTGGGGCATAAATCATGAGAATGACATTTTTTTTCCTAATCTGTTTTCTATCTGTTGGACAAGCATCAATCCATGCCAGTACATTACCTCTGCTGCTGTGTGCTTTAAACTTTCTAACCTACCTCCTGTGGGGGCATTTATCAAAAACATTCTGAAAATTTAAATATTCTATGTCCATCGATTTCTTTTATCAATTTTGTTAGTTACATCTTTAAAAAAAGAACTCCAGGATTGTCAAATGCCATTTTCCGTTTACAAATCCACAATGCCTCTGACCAATCAGATCATTATCAGCCTGATGTTTATTTAATTCATTCTTCATAATAGATTCTAACATTTTCCCTACTACTGATATAAGGCTGACAAGTTTGTAGTTCCATGCTTTCTCTCACTCTCTTTTTAAATAATGGGGTGACATTTGTTCTATTCCACTAGAATCATTCCAGAACCTATGGAAGTTTGGAAGATGATCACCATTGTATCAACTTTTTCTGAAGCTACTTCCTTTTACACCCTGGAATGTAGAATAAATCAGCTCCTAGGGATTTATCAGCTTTTAGCCCCATCCATTTTTCCACACAACTTTCTTACTAATGCTAATTTCTTTCAACTCCTCATTCTCCCTAGTCTCTTGGATCACTAGTTCTGGGAGATTTCTGGCATGTTCTCTGCTTGTCTGCCATTTCTCTATTCCCCAATATAAACACTCCTGACTCTGTTTGTAATGAACACACATTTGTTTCAGCTGGGTATTTTCTTTAGATGTATCTTTTAAAGATTTTACAGTTTTTTTATTTGCTAGATTGCATTCATATTCCATTCTCCCTCGTCAGTTTCTTGGTCTTCTTTTGCTGTATCGTAAACAACCTCCCAACCACCAGCATTACAACTATTTCAGGAAACTTTATAGGCTTTTTCTTTACACAATCTTTGCATTCCTTTGTCAGTCACGGCTGACTGACCTTTTCTGGAGTTTTTGCACCTTGAAGGGATACATAGTCTCTATACGCCTTGTAATACTTCTTCAAAGACTATTTGTTGCCTATGGGAAAATGTATTTTCCCAATCCATTTCAGTTAATTTGCTCGACATGTCATTCCCCTTTTTCAAATTTAACATCAAAATGAACATCCCACTTTCAAACATCATGTAAAATTCTATAATATTGTGATAATTCATCCTTAAATATTCTTTTATAATTTCTTCTCTTGATCTGAGATTCTCCCTTACTGATGGACTGACCCCATGCCTCATTTTCAGTGCAACTCCATCTCCATTTCCTCCTTCAAAAAAACTGAAAGAACTGTGAATGCTAGAAATCATTAACAAAGTCAGAAATTATTGGATAAAATAAGCAGATTTAGCTGCATCTGTGGAGAGAAAGCAGAGTTAGCTTCTTAGAAACCCTACAGTGTGGAAACAGGCCCTTTGGTCCAACAAGTCCACACCAACCCTCAGGCACATTCCCATATAACCCATCCCTGTTAGCTTGGCCTATCCACCCAACCTGCACATCTTTGGACTCTGGGAGGAAACCAGAGCACCCAGAGGAAACCCACACAGACATGGGGAGAATGTGCAAACTCCACACAGGCAGTTACCCGAGGCTGGGATCGAACCTGGGTCCTTGGCGCTGTGAGGCTGCAGTGCTAACTGCTGAGCCACCATGGAAGAAGTGTCTCTGGACCTGGAATGTTAACTCAGCTTTCTGTCTGGAGGTACAGCTAGACTTGCTCAGTTTATCCAACAATTTATGATTTTGTTCTTTTTCCTTCTTGTCTGTCCTTTCTAAACATTGAATATCCTTCAGCATTCATATCCCAGTCCAGATCACCACACAGCACATTTCTGTAACAATATTAAATTATATGCATGTATCTCTGTTTGCGTTTTTAGATTTCTATTTATTGCAAATCCTGCATATATTCAGGCAGGCTGTCCTCAGCTTTGTTTTGCTTTTGGGACATCATTCTGATTTCAGAGCATGCTCAATGCTTGGCTCTGTTTCTCCTGCCTGTGAGTCTCCTTCACATCGTTCCAACTTTCTGTTACTAGCTTTACTTCCTTCTAATCTGGGTTTCCCCTCAGGTTCCCACCTCCCTAACCCCAACAGCATGAACAAGTCTCCCTGCGAGGATGTTAGTCCCTGTCCCATTAAGGTGTGACCCATCAACTTGTACAAGTCCCAACTACGCCAGAATGGTCACATCTGCCTCAGATATTCTACACTCAGCACTGCACTCCATTACCCCTTTCGCTCAGGATTAATTAGTATTCATGGCTCTAATTCTGAAGCTGTAGGTTGTAATCTAAGTTCAGAGAATTTGAAACATAATCTATGCACTAACTTATTGCAGGTCATAAACCAAAAGAACTGCGGATGCTGTAAATCAGGAACAAAAACAGAAGTTGCTGCAAAAGCTCAGCAGGTCTGGCAGCACCTATGAAGAAGAAATCAGAGTTAACGTTTCGGGTCCGGTGACCCTTCCTCAGAACTCAGTTTTGAGAAAGGGTTACCGGACTTCTAATGTTACTTCTGATTTTATTCTTCACAGATGCTGCCAGACCTGCTGAGCTTTTCCAGCAACCTCTGTTTCTGAACTCATTGCAGAAGGCAACCTTTTTGAAATTTAAGATAATAAAATGTGAGGCTGGATGAACACAGCAGGCCAAGCAGCATCTCAGGAGTACAAAAGCTGACGTTTCGGGCCTAGACCCTTCATCAGAGAGGGGGATGGGGAGAGGGAGCTGGAATAAATAGGGAGAGAGGGGGAGGCGGACCGAAGATGGAGAGTAAAGAAGATAGGTGGGGAGAGTATAGATGGGGAGGTAGGGAGGGGATAGGTCAGTCCGGGGAAGACGGACAGGTCAAGGAGGTGGGATGAGGTTAGTAGGTAGCAACACTTGTCCCCACACCTCCTCCCTCACCCCTATCGCAGGCCCCAAGATGACATTCCACGTTAAGCAGAGGTTCACCTGCACATCTGCCAATGTGGTATACTGCATCCACTGTACCCGGTGTGGCTTCCTCTACATTGGGGAAACCAAGCGGAGGCTTGGAGACCGCTTTGCAGAACACCTCTGCTCAGTTCGCAACAAACAACTGCACCTCCCAGTCGCAAACCATTTCCACTCCCCCTCCCATTCTTTAGATGACATGTCCATCATGGGCCTCCTGCAGTGCCACAATGATGCCACCCGAAGGTTGCAGGAACAGCAACTCATATTCCGCCTGGGAACCCTGCAGCCATATGGTATCAATGTGGACTTCACCAGTTTCAAAATCTCCCCTTCCCCTACTGCATCCCTAAACCAGCCTAGTTCGTCCCCTCCCCCCACTGCACCACACAACCAGCCCAGATCTTCCCCCCCACCCACTGCATCCCAAAACCAGTCCGACCTGTCTCTGCCTCCCTAACCGGTTCTTCCTCTCACCCATCCCTTCCTCCCACCCCAAGCCGCACCCCCAGCTACCTACTAACCTCATCCCACCTCCTTGACCTGTCCGTCTTCCCTGGACTGACCTATCCCCTCCCTACCTCCCCACCTATACTCTCTCCACCTATCTTCTTTACTCTCCATCTTCGGTCCGCCTCCCCCTCTCTCCCTATTTATTCCAGCTCCCTCTCCTCATCCCCCTCTCTGATGAAGGGTCTAGGCCCGAAACGTCAGCTTTTGTGCTCCTGAGATGCTGTTTGGCCTGCTGTGTTCATCCAGCCTCACATTTTATTATCTTGGAATTCTCCAGCATCTGCAGTTCCCATTATCTCTGATACTTTTTGAAATTTACTTTATTTTAGTTGATATTCTACCACAACAATTATTTGAGGCTGTAAAATTAATATCACACAAGTAAATGCAAATGGTCTAGTCTGTTTCAAATGGGATGTTCAGTTCAACTGAGGCTGACTATCTAGGAAATACTATACTAATTGATTGTTTGGATGAAAAGATTGTTCTGGTTCAATAAATTGAGAAGACAAGGACTACAAGTTATCGCAAAAAATCTCATTAGAGATAAACCGTAAAGCTCTTAAGGGGTTTGATGGGTTAGATGCTGGAAAGATATTTCTCTTGGGTGGAGGATCTCAAATGAAGACTCAGTACTTTCAGAGCAAGGTGAACCACTCAGGCCTAAGGTGGGGAGATATTCTTCACCTAAGTACATGTGAACCTTTGTAATTCTGTGCAGAAAGCTGTGAATGATCAATTGTTGAATACATTCAAGTCAACAATTTACATTTGTTTGGACATTATAGGGATAGTGTGGTAAATATGGCTGAGATGGAAGATCATTCACTTCATCTTAAGAGGTTGAATGGCCCACTCTTGCTCCGATGTTCTCTAACGTTTCCTGCTGTTGCACTGACCACTGGGTTCCATGGATGGCAGCAACTTTCGGATTGGGACTTCAAGACACTGGCATATGTACACACGACGTTAGCGAAACTACTGAGTATTGTGTGGCCCCAAGAGGAAACACTGCTCCTATATGGTTTTATGTTCTTAAGATGCTATGTATACAAATAATGCATTTCACCTGCATAAAAGTATTTCGAAGGGTTTAACAAGAAGCTCAGCACTAACTTTGACTTGTGTTGCATCCATGTCTTTGTCTTTTTTTTGCAAATTAGTATCATTTCATATTTGCAGTGCATCCTAGTCATGAAATTTAAATTGCTTTGTGCAGATTTTTCCCAAGTTATAAATCTCACCAATTAACCAACAAAGGCAAAAGTCAAAGACAGCTTGATCATGGCTATTACTTCGCTGGCTGGAACATTTCTGTAAAATTGGAAACACTGCTAAAGCAATCAAAAACAAAGATCTACAATGAAAAGTACAAGTACAGGAGGATGAGCAGCATTTCATTACTGGAGCTACGCAGTGAGTGTAAATTCTTTCCAATTGCTTTCTGAGTCAATAGGTTCCTATAATTATTCTAACCCAATCTAAAATGTCTCCTCGAATTGCTTTTATGTAATGTAGAAAAATAAGAAGAGATTTGTATGTTTTCAGGAGATACCAACCATGTCAGTGTTTAATGAATTTGAACAGCAACATATGTTTAGGTTTCTGTTTGAGATATAAAGGACTGCGTCCCCCCGACACCCCACTGTAGTCAGTCTCTTGACATTCAATTACACAAGGACCACATAGCTTTTCATTTAGAATGGCAAAAGAGACCCTTTTCCCCCCCAAAGTTGCCCTGAATTTCTAGGATTTAGGAATTGCTTTCAGGCAAATAACATCTACATTGTGACGTTGACAAACCAAACTGAAGTGAGTACAGGCAAAGTAAAATGCAAGCAATTTATTTAATAAAATAAGATTACTCTAAAAAAAACATTGTATTCAATTAAGGAAAACAACAGTAGCCAGTATAGTAAAGAGATCAAGAAGGGTGATCGCAGGCAATCTCCGTAACAACAGCAAAAACCTTTTTTCTGCTAAATAGGCTTCAGAAAGTTATGACTGTAAATAGGCCAGATTCTCGTGAGCAACTAAAGCAGGATAGCGGTACTAAAATTATTATTTCACACCAATATTTCTAAATACTACTGCCAGTTGAACTGTGGATAATAAAACAAAATAATTATGACAGAATAAGGGATATTAAGATGAATTAGATTGCCGGCTCAGATGACATCCACCAGAGGATGATTAAAGAAATTGAGAGAGCTACAAGCCACATGCCAGGAACTTTAACAAGCTAATGACCTCTGAATTTGTTCTGTTGGGTTGGAAGGATGCCCAATGTAGTTCCAATTTTCCAGAAGGATAACAAATCATGAACTACTGGCCTAGTTTTAAGCACAAATTATAAGGTAGAGGATAAGACTGTAAGATTTACCCTTCATGATCACCTGGATAAAGGAAGAAATCATCCAGGACACTCAACTGGGTTTCTGGAGATTAAAAAAAAGCTTTAGGCCTTATCTATGATCACTAATGGAGATTTCGGAAAAGATTTGGAAAGGTTGGAAGAAATGATTTCCAATTTAAACAAGCTGAGCTACTTAGATTGAAAAGCTGGGGCTATTCACTTCAAATGGGTGGAGTTTGGAGTGATTTGAAATCGGTTTAAAGTTGATTTGATCACAGCAACAGAATTTTCTGCAATAACAATTCTTTGCAATCATGGATTATACAGAATTTAGACTGGTATAACTGGTATTATTTTCCTTAATGCTATCAGTACATGCATACTACTTATCAGTGCTCCTGCACATTGATCAAATACAGTTTTCAGATCAAGCAAAGTCAATGTGCAACAATTAATGAAATCAAGGCTCAATTACTCTCCACCTTGAAGTCCTGCATTTAACCCCACTTTTCACTTTGGTTATAAATTCCCATGTCTTCATTCTTAATGTAAAACAGTCAATGTGACATTTTGATGTAATGATATTCGTCTGCCAATGGTGGCACTATGGTCCACTAGTATGTCATACTGTGTTCTCATATCTGGGCAGCTTGTTACATAGGCCTGATATTGGTTCCCTTGTGCCAAGTCATGTCATTTTCTTCCTCTTCCACCCCCACAATAGAACGCCCTATGTTGACCTGGTCTGTGTGTAGGCTCCCAGCTCTCCTTGCCCAAAAATTGCTTTGCATCCTTTCAAAACTGCAAGTTTGTAAGGTCTGGGCATCCAAATGAACTTTCTTGAGACGTTGTGTCTTGTGGCACTGCCTCATGTGCTCCAGGCTGAACTAACATGTTTGGTTATTGAACTGCTAAGGCAAGTTATTATTTTGAAAGAACATTTAGTGCTAACAATATTGCAGCAATATAAGAACTTGTCAAGTTTTAGTTTCCCCCACTGTAGCTAGGATCAGCGGATGAGAATTCTTTGGAGCGTTCATTATCATTTTCGTGCAGCTACAATAATTGGATTTAGCTTGTGTATTTAATCAAAGACGAAACAAGAGTAGCAGGATCAGCATCTCCACATAAGATTAAATATTATCTACCTACATGCACACTGATAAATACGCTGCAACTGGGAAGCCTGAAGAATACTTTGATAATCCTGTCTCATCAATTTGAAACATGCATTACTCTCTTACACTGCAGACCAACTCACTAAAATAATCAGGATAATAAAATGTGAGGCTGGATGAACACAGCAGGCCAAGCAGCATCTCAGGAGCACAAAAGCTGACGTTTTGGGCCTAGACCCTTCATCAGAGAGGGGGATGGGGTGAGGGTTCTGGAATAAATAGGGAGAGAGGGGGGAGGCGGACCGAAGATGGAGAGAAAAGAAGATAGGTGGAGAGGAGAGTATAGGTGGGGAGGGAGGGAGGGGATAGGTCAGTCCAGGGAAGACGGACAGGTCAAGGAGGTGGGATGAGGTTAGTAGGTAGATGGGGGTGCGGCTTGGGGTGGGAGGAAGGGATGGGTGGGAGGAAGAACCGGTTAGGGAGGCAGAGACAGGTTGGACTGGTTTTGGGATGCAGTGGGTGGGGGGGGGGAGAGCTGGGCTGGTTGTGTGGTGCAGTGGGGGGACGGGACGAACTGGGCTGGTTTAGGGATGCAGTTGGGGAAGGAGAGATTTTGAAACTGGTGAAGTCCACATTGATACCATTAGGCTGCAGGGTTCCCAGGCGGAATATGAGTTGCTGTTCCTGCAACCTTCGGGTGGCATCATTGTGGCACTGCAGGAGGCCCATGATGGACATGTCATCTAAAGAATGGGAGGGGGAGTGGAAATGGTTTGCGACTGGGAGGTGCAGTTGTTTGTTGCGAACTGAGCGGAGGTGTTCTGCAAAGCGGTCTCCAAGCCTCCGCTTGGTTTCCCCAATGTAGAGGAAGCCACACCGGGTACAGTGGATGCAGTATACCACTTTGGCAGATGTGCAGGTGAACCTCTGCTTAACGTGGAATGTCATCTTGGGGCCTGGGATGGGGGTGAGGGAGGAGGTGTGGGGGCAAGTGCAGCATTTCCTGCGGTTGCAGGGGAAGGTGCCGGGTGTGGTGGGGTTGGAGGGCAGTGTGGAGTGAACAAGGGAGTCACGGAGAGAGTGGTCTCTCTGGAAAGCAGACAGGGGTGGGGATGGACAAATGTCTTGGGTGGTGGTGTCGGATTGTAGATGGCGGAAGTGTCGGAGGATGATGCGTTGTATCCGGAGGTTGGTGGGGTGGTGTGTTAGAACGAGGGGGATGCAGTGCCACAATGATGCCACCCGAAGGTTGCAGGAACAGCAACTCATATTCCGCTTGGGAACCCTGCAGCCCAATGGTATCAATGTGGACTTCACCAGTTTCAAAATCTCCCTTTCCCCAACTGCATTCCTAAACCAGCCCAGTTCGTCCCCTCCCCCCACTGCACCACACAACCAGCCCAGCTCTTCCCCTCCACCCACTGCATCCCAAAACCAGTCCAACCTGTCTCTGCCTCCCTAACCTGTTCTTCCTCCCACCCATCCCTTCCTCCCACCCCAAGCCGCACCCCCATCTACCTACTAACCTCATCCCACCTCCTTGACCTGTCCGTCTTCTCTGGACTGACCTATCCCCTCCCTACCTCCCCACCTATACTCTCTCCACCTATCTTCTTTTCTCTCGATTTTCGGTCCGCCTCCCCCTCTCTCCCTATTTATTCCAGAACCCTCACCCCATCCCCCTCTCTGATGAAGGGTCTAGGCCCAAAACGTCAGCTTTTGTGCTCCTGAGATGCTGCTTGGCCTGCTGTGTTCATCCAGCCTCACATTTTATTATCCTGGAATTCTCCAGCAACTGCAGTTCCCATTATCTCGCTCCACTAAAATAATCATTCTTTTTTCAAATCTCAGTTAGTTTTTGGCGACCCATGTATTTCTTCATATCTGCGGAATTAAAATTAAATAGTAAAAAGCAATAAAGTCTTCAATGTAATCCATTCTTGGATCCTGGAGATCGAAGCAGCAGGAGTTCTTTCAGCATTTTGTGGTGAACATGTCACTTTGTTTATGGAGAATGATTATGTATATATTATGTGCATATTAATCTTCAGCTGGAGTCGGCTACTCGGCCCCTCAAGCCTGCTCCTCCCTTCGAGATAATCAGGGCTGATCTGCTGATGCCTCACCTTCACATTCTCGCCTGCCTCCTCATTCACTCTGCCCCGAAGACAAATCATATCAGATGTGAAATGATAACCTTGCTTCCATCTCTACACATGCTGCCAGACCTCAGCATTTCTCCAGCAATTTGCTGTTATTCCTGATAACATTTGACTCATATAAGTTATAAACTGTGAACAAAATAAGAACTGAAAGAACTGCAGATGCTGTAAATCAGGAACGAAAACAGAAGTTGCTGGAGAAGTTCAGCAGGTCTGGCAGCTGAATCGCTAACTCTGATTTCTTCATGAACTATGAACATATGACTATTATATATTTATAGCTGATAAGGTTCCACTCACCACTTCAGATTTTTAAAAAATCAATTCTTAAAGGAGGGGGCTGATGGTGGCTCAGTATTCAGGCTACTGGACTAGTTACCTAGACTTTTCCACCTCTTGAGAGCTGATTAAAAACTTGTACCCCCCCACCCCCACCAGGATTTACAGTCATAGAGCTGTACAGCATGAAAACAGACCCTTCAGTCCCACCCATCCATGCTGACCAGAAAGCTGAAATCTAATCCCATTTGCCAGCATTTGGCCCATATCCCTCTTAAACCCTTCCTATTCATGTAACCATCCAGGTGCCTTTTAAATGTTGTAATTGTACCAGCCTCCTCCACTTCCTCTGGCAGATCATTCCATACACGCACCACCCTCCGTATGGAAATGTTGCCCCCTCAGGGGGTCCCTTTTAAAATCTTTCCTCTCTCACCTTAAATCTATGCCCCTCTAGTTTTGGACTCCTCCACCCTGGGGAAAAAACATTGGATACTTACCCTATCCATGCCCCTCATGATTTTATAAACCTCTATAAAGGTCACCCCTCAGACTGCGATGCTCCAGGGAAAATAGCCCCAGTCTATTCAGCCCCTTTCCTGTAGCTCAAACCTTCCAAACCTGGCAACATCCTTGTAAATCTTTTCTGCACTCCTTCAAATTTCACAACATCCTTCCTGTAGCAGGGAGACCAGAACAGCATGCAGTATTCCAAAAGTGGCCTCACCAATGTCCTGTACAGCTGCAACAAGACCTTCCCAACTCCTATACTCAATGCACTGACCAATAAAGGCAAGCATAGCAAAGGCTGTGATAACAAAGTGTGGAGCTGGATGAACACAGCAGGCCAAGCAGCATCACAGGAGCACAAAAGCTGACGTTTCGGGCCTAGATCCTCTCTTAAGAAGGATCTAGGCCTGAAACGTCAGCTTTGAGCTCCTGAGATGCTGCTTGGCCTGCTGTGTTCATCCAGCTCCACACTTTGTTATCTTGGATTCTCCAGCATCTGCAGTTCCCATTATCACTCATAGCAAAGGCTGTATTTACTATCTTGTCTACCTGCAACTCCACTTTCAAAGAACTATGAACCTGCACTCCAAGGTCTCTTTTCTCAGCAACACACCCCAGGACCTTACCATTAAGTGCATAAGTGCTGCCCTGATATGCCTTTCCAAAATGCAGCATCTCACATTTATCTAAATTAAACTGCCACTCCTCATCGCCCATTGGCCCATCTGATTGCAGTCCTGTTGTACTCTGAAGTAACCTTCTTTGCTGTTCACGATGCCACCAATTTACTAACCAACTTATTAACCATACCTCCTATATTCACATCCAAATCATCTGTATCTATTAAAACTAGAAACCCGAGCTGGGGTCAGGTTTGAGAAATCTCCTCATGCGCCCCAGGAGTTTACAGTCCACTCCTCACCTGTCGATATGTTTGCCACCACAGCTAAGCAATCTGAAAGCCATCAGCAGAAAATCATACGATAACAAAGTGTGGAGCTGGATGAACACAGCAGGCCAAGCAGCATCTCAGGAGCACAAAAGCTGACGTTTCGGGCCTAGACCCTTCATCAGAAAATTATAACACAGCTTCAACGTCAAAAAAATATTCAACAGGCATTTCAGCTTTTTAGACTGTTGATTGCTAACGTGAAATTAACTCCATGACCTGTTAAAACAAGAGGTATGTGAGTATCTCAAGGCATTATCACAGCCGTGCGACAAATCCTTTTTATGTAAGCAGATTAGTAGAATATTAGAACAGAGAATGCCAGCTTGTAAATTCACAGCAGCTTTGATTTTATTTTTCCCAAATCACCTTGAAATGTTCTCTCTTGGCTGCCACGATATGATGTTCAGTACTTGTGCTGCTTTATTAATGATCTTGCAATCACATAAAACAAGTAGATAGCACAGCCTAATGGAATGAACAGGAAATTAAAACAAGATGGACAGAATCTTTTAGGCCTTGTTAATGCATGCATTTTCATTGTGTACACTGGATGAGCAAGTCTGCATGTTCGTGCTGCTGTGTTAATGTAACCATTTCAAATCCCAACCTGGACTCCCTCCTGGATCCATTCAAGGCACCGCACAGCATAACCAATGTCACATAACGGGAAACAGACTGTGGGAAATTCACCAACTGTGCTGGACTGCAGCACATTAAAATCTCATCTTTCCGTGAAACCTGCCAATTGGACACACCTAAGGGACTTGCACCAGGTGCCCTTGATACTTTCAAGATGGCCTTTGCAGGCAAAGGAAACCAGATGGACCAAATATGCCAGGGTTGGCTATATCTCCTCCAGTGTCCTCTTTTATTCATGCAGCAGAGATTGTGTTCTCAGAGTCAACCCTATTTTCAGTTGGGTTTTAGCCTGAAAAGTTGGCTTTCCTGCTCTTCAGATGCTGTCCGGTCTGCTGTGCTTCTGCAGCTCCACAATTGTTGACTCTAGCTTCCATGATCTGCACTTCTTACTGCCTCCAAGTCTGTTTTCAGTTCTGTCAGATTTCCCCAATTTGTTTTTTTGTTTTTTTTTGCCATCCCGGGATTGCTTTCCATAGATGGGACACCCAGAACCTGCTTTGTTGGCAAAATGCACAGGGATCAAAAGCTGCTGTAGAGTCACGGCTTTAGGAGTTTCTGTCAAATTGGAGGTTGAGGGTAATCGATGCCTGATAGGCTTCTGTTACACCTACCCCTGCTCCAAATGCTGCAGCCACAGATATTGGCAGAGCTGTGTGGCTAGATGGCTGTGACCTGTACCAGCTCTATGCTGGAGGGGATGTAATCTCTTAGTTTTAGCTTCTCCCACTTTCTCTAGTTACATGTGCAGTTTGGGCTGGATTTGGAGAGCTCATCTCACATGTTGCACTTGAGGTTTGAAGTCCAGGTAAACTGGTTTTCTTGCATCATTGCTTCTACAATTTGCATCCTTCCGCACTTAACAGTGCTTCAAATCAGAATGCTGTGGTGAGCAAAGGGTCAGCCTAATGGCTCTCAGATTAACAATCTCCCTCTTCAATTGTACTGGCTGGCCACCTTTCAATGGTCCTCTTTCTCCATGATGCTGCAGCAATGCTGCACATCTCTCACTTCACTTGAGCTCCAATCACTGGACTCTTAATCCCTTTCCCTCATCTTTTGCCTTTTGCTCCTCAATCCCCACTCTGGATATCGTCTCTGCTCCCAATGCTGAGAACACAAGCACCATGATTTCTCACGCTCGAGCCTCCTTACAAATGCTCACCATGACACAGGGTCCAGAGATAGAGCGGGATATTTAACCTAATAATCTAGGGGCAGACCCCAGAGCCCCACAGCTCTACTTTCTGTTAGAATACTGCCCATTTTGGAGTGCATCTGTCTTTGGTGGAATTGGAACGTCTTTACACAGTGTCTACAGAAATCAAGAAATCTTCTACCCGTGAACTGGAACCGATTCAATTCTACCAATTATGGTTTTTGATTCTCTCCGTCTGCAGGTTCTGGGTAAAGAAGCAGTCTCTTTGTAATCTTGGGCTTCCTTGCACTTGTATGCATATCTGGTGGTTCTATTTACAAACAGACCTGGCAATCTGAAGGTTGTCCCTACTTGTAATTTCTAAGTAGCTGTGATTTCAAGGGGCATTTCGCTTATTAAAACCAAGTTAATGGGCTGACAGTAACTCCCCATGTCTGCATGTGTTACTGTATTACAAAAAATAAACAATGAGGACATGGTATGTGACTTTGGTAAATTGTCTTGCAATAAATTTCATCAAACAACCATGGCTCAGTCGTGGTGCTCTCAGCTCTAAGTTGGAGGATTGTCAGTTCAAGTTCTATTGCAGAGAGTTGAACATGTAATTACAGTTGTTACCTTAGTGAATTGGTGAGAGACTGCCATCTTTAAGATGAAATGTTAAACAGGGTCTCCATTTGCTCTGGAGATAGTAGGAACTGCAGATGCTGGAGAGAAGAAGGGTCTAGGCCCGAAACGTCGACCTTCCTGCTCTTCTGATGCTGTTTGGCCTGCTGTGTTCATCCAGCTCTACACCGTGTTATCTCCATTTGCTCTCTTGGGTGCATGCAAAAGGTTCCATGATGTATATTTAAGAACAGCAAGGCATTTTCCTAGTGCTTTGGCCTACAGTTATCACTAAATTAATATCTAAACAGATGGTAGCTTCATCTTTCTTGCTATTAATGGGAGTTTTCTGGGTGCAAATTGACTTTCTTTTTCTTACATTCAGCATTGACTACATTTTAAAAAGATTTCAATGACGATGAAGCACTATGAATGGTGAAGTGTAGAGAAAGGAACATCACTAAGTAGTGAATGCCACGTATGCAAAAAAATAAGTCACATAAGCTGATGGCAGAACATCTACATGTCATTGTGTTCAAAGTGATACGAGAGAAAAGAAATCCATTTTCAAACAGCTATCGTAATATCTATATCAATGGGTGTTAAAATACAGAAGCCCAGGTTAACTCTCCAGCAGTACAGGTTCAAATCCCACCATGGTAGCTGGTGGAACTTAGCCTCAATAAATAAAACATGGAATTGGGAGCTGGTCTCAAGTGCCACAAAATGCTTATCAAAAAATAAAGGTAACAAGGTGTACAGCTGGATGAGCACAGCAGGCCAAGCAGCAAGAAAGAAGGAAAGCTGACGTTTCGGGTCTGGACCCTTCTTCAGAAAATGAAACCTGGTTCACTATGTCCTTTTCCGCAAAGAAGGAAATCTGCTGCCCTTGTGTGATCTAGCCTACATGTGACTCCAGAATAAGAAGGTGTTTGTGACATGACCTGACAAGTTACTCAGTCCAAGGGGAATTAGAGATAGGCAACAAATGCAGGCATTGTCACTGTCTATTATTTCAAAAAGGTGACACAATGTGTCGATGGCAATTCCAGAAAATGGTAGAATGTCTGATTGCGTTGGAATTACACTTGCCAAAATAACTTCTCACAAGTGTATTGTTAGCTTTAGTTCAGTTAGTGTCTTGCCCTGAGTCCAGCCATAAGGTTACATGAGGAGGATACACACCAGCAAAGATTGTGAACGATTGTGCATCAATTGATCTTTCAGATATAGGGAGGAGACCACATGCATCCCAATTGTTGTCAGCACTTAGCAAGCTGTTGGCATTTCATCTGCAGGTTGTGAAAGGTGTTATCCCATCTGTAGATTGACTGAAAATTTAAGCCTCAACATCAAAATAAGTGGAGGAAATGGTATCTGGCACTCAAAATGCCATGCTCCTGGCAAAGTGGGATCTAGTTGCTGTTGATTCTGTGTGCCAGGGCTAGATTTGATGCAATATAGGGCAATAATGACCCATGTACTGGGCAATAATGTATCTCTAAAGCATTTATCTGGACTGGGCCTGGAAGATCCAATAGGTACAGATGTGGTGGTACTTCCAACCATGGGGTCTGCGATGTTGTTTCCTTTCTTCTAGCCCTGGTTCCTGAAGCTGACAAGCAGTTTAAATTACATTTCTGTCAAATTTCAAATTATTTACAAGGTACTTCTGGCCTAGGGCTCCTGCTCCTCATTCTAAAGCACTGTCAGATTCTAAGGAATACCATTTCACAGAGCACATCAAAACAGCCGTAGAACCTTAGAACACTGAAGGAACCATTTAACCTGTTGTGCTTATGCCAGATGGTTTCCCCATAACTTAATAAATTAGCCTCTCAAAAGTACATGCCTATCTGGCTTTTCAAAGTTTTGATAAAATCTATTTCCATCACATGGCAGACTGGGCATTCTTGACTCTAACTATCAGACACTAAAATGTGTCTCATTTCCTTTCTTTCATCAATTATTTTCAGTCCATGGCCTTTGCTTATATACTAATCCTTTAGGCAGTAGCATCATCACATTGGGATCTCTTATCCTTTCCTTCAGTGCACTGAAATTAACCTGAAATTTACTTCTTCAACGTTATATTGAATTTTTGTTTTATTCACTCATGAGATGTAGGTGTCACTGACTGGTCCAGCATTTATTGCTCAATCCTAACTGCCGCTTGAGAAGGTGGTGGTGAGCTGCCTTCTTGGCTCACTGCAGTCCATGGGCTACAGGCAGGCCCACAATGCTGTTCAGGGGGGGAGAGCGGAATTCCAGGATTCTGACCAGCCACAGTGAAGGAACAGTGATATATTTCCAAGTCAGGATGGCAAGTGGCTTGGAGGGGAACTTGCAGTGAGTGGAGTTCCCAAGTATCTGCTGCCCTTGTCCTTCTAGATGGAAGTGGTTGTGGGTTTGGAAGGTGCTCCCCGAGGATCTTTGGTGAATTTCTGCAGTGCATCCTGTAGATAGTACACACTGCTGAGTATCGGTTGTGGAGGGAGTGGGATGCTTGTGGATATGGTGCCAATCAAGCGGTTGCTTTGTCCTGGATGGTGTTAAGTTTCTTGAGTGTTGTTGGAGCTGCCCCCATCCAGGCAAGTGGGGAGTATTTGTTCTCACTCCTGAGTTGTGCCTTGTAATGGTGGGCAGGCTTTGAAGAGTCAGGAGGTGAGTTACTCACTGCAGGATTCTCAGCTTCTGGCCTGTTCTTGCAGCCGTTGTGTTTATGTGGTGAGTCCAGTCCAGCTTCTGGTCAATTGTGACACCCAGGATTTTGATAATGGAGGATTCAGCAATAGTAGTGCCATTGAATATCAAGTGCTGACAGTTAGATTCTCTCTTATTGGAGACAGTATAGCCTGGCATTTGGGAGGCACAAATGTTACTGGGCACTTTTCAGCCCAAGCCTGCGTATTGTCTTTGTCTTGAAGCCTTTGAAAATGAAGTAATTCGTCAGGGATCTGACACAAACCAGGTGCATGGGAACTTAAAAAAGTAGAAAAAAGGTTCACCTTGGATCTCTCAACTCATAAAAAATAAATTTAGGAGTATAGGCAAATGTTAATAACCCTGTCAAATAGCACTGCCTGAATATTATTATAGCTCACTTTACCAGAACCCCTCTCATAGCGCATTTTCTAAGATGTCTTGTTGCAGTTATACAGGGCCTTGGTGAGACCACATCTTGAGTATTGTGTGCAGTTTCGGTCTCCTAGACTGTGGAAGGACATTCTTGTTATTGGCAGAGTCCTGCGAGGGTTCACCAGACTGAATCCCGGGATGGCGGGACTGACATGAGAAAAGACTGGATCGACCGCACTTGTGCTCACTGGAATTTACAGGAATGAAGGGGGGATCTCATAGAAACATATAAAATCCTGGTGGAACTAGACCGACTAGATGCAGGAAGAATGTTCCTGATGTTGGGGAAGTCCAGAACTAGGGGTCACAGCCGAAGAATAAGCGGTAAGCCATTCAGGTCTGAGATGAGGAAGAATTTCTTCACTCAAAAAGTTGTGACCCCGTGAAATTCTCTCCCACAGGAAGCTGTTGGGCTAACACATTAGACATATTGAAGAGGGAGCTGGATTATGGCCTTTGCAGCTAAAGGGATGAAGAGGTATGGAGAGAAAGCGGGAATGGGATATTGAGATCACATGATCAGCCATGATCGTATTGAATGGTGGGGCAGGCTAAAAGGGAAGAATGGCCTAATCCTAATTTCTATGTTTCTAAACAAAGATAGCAAAGTATTGATAGAATGATGTCTTGTTAACTTCATTTGCTAATATAAAATGTAAACCTGCTACTTCATTTGAAATTAATACTGCAGGCTTGTTTCTTCGCCTCTAAGATACTCTGACCATACCCCCCAACTTCAACCCATTTCCCTTGGTCAAGTGTTATTTGATTCATTTCTGAGTGAAGGAAATCTCTAACAGTGCTGCGGAGATTAGTACTGCAGTAGACAGAGACACGAGCAGCGATAAAAGAGCCTGAAGGTTTTAGGAAGAATGTGGCATTCATGTGATTCAGCCGAAGCCAGGCCTCCAGAAAGCAAAACATTGGAAACAAAATGGGGGGAGATCAGGTGCTAAAACATCCTGGGCAAAATTCCGGACCTTGCTCCCTATCAGCACTGAAGGTCTGTCTTTACCAAACGCTCTGCGGAGGATGGCTGACAACTACCTTCAAGGGGCAATTATAGATGAGCTTCAAATACTGGTCAAGTCAGCAACTCCCACATTTCCTGAAAGAATGAAGAAAATAATCTTCTTCCACATTCTGAACGCCAGTGGCACTTTCTGTCTGAAAGATAGCTGTAGGTGGAGTTGACAGCGGAAAACCTGTCCGGTCCAGATCAGAATTTGCAGACAGCAGGCTGGGAAGAAATGGAACAGAAAGGGTCCCAACATGAAAAGCGGAGCTGCACAGCAGGCAACATGCAATGATACGTTCCACAACCTTAAATTTTTCACATTCTATGATTTTGGATGCTATTGCACAGGACAATCCAGTAGGTAGATAGTGATTTATTCTGAATTATCAGGCTGGCTACTGGTAGCATATACTGGAAAGCCGTGAGCTTTCTGAATATACTGTAGGCTGTGGGTCTGGAATCATATATAGGCCAGACCAGGAGTGTAAGAAATAGGAGAATCGGACCATTTACAAGATCAGGGCAGATCTGCCCCAGGCAAAAGAGTGCTGTAACAACAATCAATATCGTTTCATGGTCACCATCCCTGGGACTAACTTCCAACCCCATGGATTTATTGATTGAATTTTAAACTCCAAAGGGTGCTGTTGTGGAATACCTTCCCGTATTCCTAGCTGGGGCGTCTGGAATATTAGGCCAGTGACATTACCACCATCTCTATTAAATCAAAGGCATTTCAGGGAATCTCATGCTACAGAACTCACTGAAAGTCAGTCCATTTAAAGTGAAAGTGAAGTGAAAGTCAGTACATCCTGGAGGTCCCAGGCTGTTCTCTCATTAGAGACACACAACAGGTGGTGCGGTCAACCAGAGGGTCAGTACATCATGGGTAAGGGGCAAGGTACAGCAGGAGGGTTCTTCAAGGTGATCCTGCTGTAAGACATTCGATGATTTAGGTGGAACAATGGTGCAGCTTCTTTTAGCAACAGTGCCATCCTTAGTTCATGCATCAAAGTAAGCTCATCGCACAGGTCACCACGCATCTAATTTATCTTTTACTGAGTGAGCTGAATACTACACCCACATGTCTGGAAATGCTGGCATTTCATGCAGTAATTTATGCAGGATTCTAGAAAGTGATATAAGTCAGATACTCGCAAACAACAATGCGGGAGACAGGCAACAGCAGGAATTTGTGCACTGAGTGAAATCAAAGAGAGAGAAGCCTTCACTTGGGGGAAATGCAAAGAGAAAACTTACAAATGTCTCAGCATTTACCCAAGGATAGATAAATATAGATTTACCTCCCTTTAAAATTTACCCCTATTTAATTGCGGACCATGTCCTCTGGTTCAAATATTCTGGGCGAGGCAAGTTGCAAGTTGAGTTCCATTCAAATCCTAAAGGATACAATCCTTTCACACCTCTCAACCTTCTTTCTTCCAGCAAGAACATGTCCAATTTACAAAATAAAATGACTAGTAAAAAAAAAAGTCAAAAAGAATCGATCCAATAATGAGATACCCATAGTATCTCCGAGGACTACTAACACTGACGCTAATGCAGAGATTTTACACAAGAAACATTGCAAAAGATCACTATCATCTCATGAAGAGCAGACAGCCAATAGCACAGCAGCAATGAAAACAGATATCAAGACTTTCAATCAAAAATGAACAATTTTGGTCATGTAGATTACCTTCTATTCGCTTTGTTGATTGGTACTCTGTAGTAATTAGATATAATGTGATAAGAGTTTTGAATTTAGTACTGGGATGCTAGGCATAGTCTGAGGACAACATAATAAGACAAGTCTGTGGGGGCTTAACACAGCCATTTTTTACATGCGAACTTCAAATGTTTTCCTGATATTACACCAACACTCAATCATATCCAATGAGTCAAAAATGCATTTCTGCATCTATATTGATATATTGTTGATTTGGAATCCTTTTGCTGGAATCAGCATGAGCAGTTTAAAACTTAAGGTCACAATGGGTCGAGTCTTCTTTCATTAGCAGGTGGTTCAGCTGGACTTCATCAGCTAAACAAAACAGGCACTAAAAACATCACCTTCAAACTGTAACACAAATTCTCTTTCAATTCTTTTTCTAGTTTAAGATTACTGAGCACTGTTACCCAAGGTTTACGGAATTTAGCAGGAATTGCTGACACGTGTGGATGATCTCAGCATTCAACTCACATCATTTTGTGCGGTGTGAAATAAATCAGCTTGTATTTGTTGTAATGGCAGCTCATTAGTGATCGCTGCTGACTCGAATTTGATTAAGTCACTGTTACAGTTATGTAAAATCAATTCTAGGTCAAATGCATTCAAATCTACATCAATAAATGCTAACAGATGAACAGCGCAGTACCTTGCATTATCTCTGCCATGAGACTTCAGAAAATTCATATCTTTGTATCTTGACAAGAAAGACACCAGTTGATCATTAGTCCTATGGAGCAAATACAAACAAACATGTTAATTAATAATGCATCTTGATTTAAAGTTAAATATTTTTTAAAAAATTGTTCTCTGCCCTCGCATAACAAATTTTAAGCATCCTTGATCCACAGTTGTCCCTGTGTTGACTTTCTGAACAGGTACAGGCGATGTAAGGTGTACAGGTGCACAGCCTGGCAGCAGTCAGGAAAACAAACAGACAACAATCTTTTTAAGATGCAGGCATTTACAGCTGTGAGGCATTTGTAAATGAACATAAACCATGCCTGCACTTGATATCGTCCTACAAGACCAACAATAATGTCTGGCCTCCACACTCACAGTTAAGTGGGAAATTACAGAAGCTGCAATTGATGATTCCTGGTTCATCCACATGACGTGAATTTCCTACAAATGGCAATCACTGAACTGATCACTATTTCCTCTATTTATATAGTATCGCTGTTATAACCCTAAAAAGAAATTCATATGTTGAAATGCAGCCAGGCTTTCAGTCATGTACAAAATAAAACTATGATTGGACAACCTGCATAGCCCTGGGAAAATAATTTATATTTGCGTGACATAAAACATTTTTCTTGTAATAAAAATTCCAGACTACTCTTTAATATATGATATTCTAAAATTTATTTGATACTGCAGCTTCTGTATGTTGAAATCTTTTGATCAATTTTATGAGGAGCAAAATAAAGTGCAGCTCACTTTCTGTTTTATTGTCTGTGAGAACACTTCAGCGTAACTGCTTACTTGGTTTGATAACAGCACAGTTGCAGGATGCTTAGAGAGTCCTCTGATGTAAAACTAGATTAAAGTGAAGAATGAAAACATGAAAACCACCCATCATGAGGCGGCACGGTGGCTCAGTGGTTAGCACTGCTGCCTCACAACACCAGGGACCAGGTTTGATTCCAGCCTCAGGCAACTGTGCAGAGTTTGCACATTCTCCCCGTGTCTGCGTGGGTTTCCTCTGGGTGCTCCGGTTTCATCCCACAGTCCAAAGATGTGCAGGATAGGTGGATTGGCCATGCTAAATTGCCTGTATGCAGTGTTCAGGGGTGTGTGGGTTATAGGGGGATGGGTCTGGGTGGGATGCTCCGAGGGTCAGAGTGGACTTGATGGGCCGAAAGACCTGTTTCCACACTGTAGGGATTCTATGATTAAAGAAAAAAACTTTTATTTAATTGTTTGAGATGGCTTTTAGTTTTATTTATTGCTGGGATTGCAGAGACAACACTAGCATTACTTACACTCACACGCATAGACACACACACACACACAGACACACACACACACACACACACACACACACACAGACACACACATAGACACACAACAGTATTTCAAAGGACGAAAAAGAATTTATCACAAGAATGGCTACACTGGGTAAAATCAAGTACCTTGCATGAAATAAACACAATATTAATTAACAGTTTGTTATTTTATGTTTTTGTGTACATCTACGAGATAATTAAGTTCCTATCATTTCAGGAACGGGTTGTTCCTTCATTAAGGTTTCATGCTTCTAAAATGTGAAGAGTAATTATATTTCTTTCAAAAAGATACAAAAATACCATTAAAACCAAATTAAGCCTGTAAAAATTACTGATGGCATACATGGTGCTGAAAGATTAGAAAATACAGATTAGTTCAGATCAGTGGGGAGCGTATCAAACATACAGGATGTTAATTAAGAACAGAGATTCAGAGGTAGGGAGACTAGAACTTTTTTCCAGTGACATCTGGTTCATTATCAAAACAACATATGATCTTAAAATAATATCCTCATATCAGTATGTCTTTCCATATCAGAGTAAAATACTGAATGGTTTAGGAGCTTTCAAAGGGGATAAAACCCAACCACAACTTAAATTCCACTTATATTAACAATGCCATTATAGGCAACCCTAAAACCTCCAAGCTTGTTTGCAATACACTTCCTGTGTTGTTGTCTTGTACAAATCCTCTGACAAGCGCCAGCTCCTGAACATAGGAGCACACGGTGGATCTTCGTTTCTGTGCTTGTTTTGCCAATCAATTAGATTGCTAATCTATAATTTAATAAACTTTTGCCTGGCGAAAGCCAATTCACAAAATTACAAAAATGGCACTTATGCCATGAAGGACACTTCTAAGTGAGGAAATGCAACAAACTGAAAAGCTGTAGAAATCATAAAGTCGAGATTTCAGAGGCTCTCTCATGCAACTGGTAACAGAAAAAAAAGTATATTTGCAATTTTCCAAAGAACTGCTGCACTGTGTGAATCACCAGCAGTGATCCAGCTCTTTGGAACATTTCACCCACAGAATGGGTGCAATTTAATGACTTTCTGGGTATGGAGGGAGGTTTGGGGATGGGGACTCTTTGGGTAGGCCCAATTGAGAGACAGCAGGCATTGGGAAGGTGCTGTGGGGCACTGAATGCTAAACATGTCCCTGCTTCTGACAATTTCCACTGCTTTTTCAATGACCCTTCCCTTGAACCCACATCCAGCTTATACTTATCTGTCTGGGGATCCTCAAGATAGTTCCCAGTCTGAGCTGGCAGTAATCTGGCATAATCATGCCAGCTGTTGAGCTGCCAGTGCCAGAAAGCTATCAGTCTGACTTGTTGGTACTCTCAGGGCTAATCTTTGCCTCTTCTGAAGGGGTTTTATTACATTGGAGGCACTTAGCATATGTCTGATAATTGCGCCCCGGTCCTCTGACAAGAATGAACCAGGCTTTCTCCTAGTTCCTAGTCAGTCACTGGGACCATTACACATTAAATCCCATCCATTACTAACCCAGCAACAGGCCAGCCACTTCATCAGGTCTGCACTATTTTCTCTCTTGAGCCATTTCTCCTAATCACTCCTCTTTTCCTCACTGTTTGCACCCTTTAACAGTCTGTCATTGAGCCTCACCCGCTGCACGATCCCTAGGTTGTCATGTGAATTGGTTCTGCCCTAGCCTTTTGAAAATGAACTATTTCACAAAGAAATGCCGGTTCGAGTTTGAGAGATTAAAATGCCCAAGGGTGCTGCATCAGAAAAGTTAGTGTGCTAGAGGGGACCACAGGGAAAATATCTGAGCGATAAGCCACTTGGAGGCCCCATCACACTCTTGGCCCTATCCATTGTTGCTGCATGACCCAACTCCCACTTCACATTTGTTCATGGGATGAGGGTGTTGCTGGCCAGACCAACATTTATTGCCTGCCCCTAATTGCCCAGAGGGCAATTAAGAGTCACCCACATTGTTGTGGACATGTGGACCAGACCAGGTAAAGATGCCAAATCTCCTACCCTAAAGGGCATCAGTGAATCAAATGGGTTTTTACAGCAATCAACAATAGTTAGTTGTTCACACTTAAAGTGGGATAGAGTGGAGTTTCTGATAACAAATGGATCAGGATACCAAAGACAGTAACACAGGGGGTGCTGCAGTTGTTATGGGAGACTTGTGTGATAATACACCAGGAAATGAGCACCAATGTGAGCTACAAACTTAGACATCAATGAGCTTCTGCAGTAAATGTTACCCACCATCCCACACCCATCAATCTGCTTATTAAACACCCATCTTCTGTTGTGTATAGAATAATGGATCTTTACAAGGAAATAATGATGATTATAGTTTGAAAATAATTCCAGGGCATCTATTATTTTTAGACTATATAGAATGATATATACACATAGACTGGGAAAATAATGGGCCTCTTGTATTCAATTTTCTCCAGGATGTGTAGGCTGACAGCCCTTATAATCCAGGTTGCTGATGCATAGTGGTGCTTACAATGAAGGCGAACGGTAGACCACAATTGTTGCAAATTTATCAAGAAATAATTTGTAGGCGAGGGATAAGAAATCATATCAGCAGCCTGGATATTAAAAGAGATACTCGTGTATAATTTCATATTCAACATTGCCCTGTTGCCTGTCAAACCTGCAATGTGTGTATTAAATTAGAATGTTAACTTTGAACAAAGAAATTGAGAAACACAAATAGTGCCATGTTACAGTGTGTAAAACCACTTTGTAAAAATCTAAAGGGAAAAAGGGTAAATTATTCAAAGAAAAATCAAGATCTTAAGGACAAATACATGGCACTACTTTTGCACTGACTTCAGAGTCATGTCACTTTCATGTGAGTATCTGAGCCATCAACACAACTAAAATTAAACATAAACAAATCCATGACTGCAGTCATTAGGAAGATGGCTCAGCATCACCTTAAAGAGTGGTTAGGTATGGGCAACAAATGTTGCCTTTGCCACTGGTCTCCACATCCTTTGAATGTTTTTATGCAGGCTATTTAAACTTGACTCTGAGGAAAGGCTACCGAACCCAAAACTGATATCTCTTCACAGATGCTGCCAGACCTGCTAAGCTTTTCCAGCAATTTCTGTTTTTTGTTTAGGGTTAAAATTAAACTGTGTGAATCACGAGTGATTTTTTTTAAAAAACACATTACAAATTAGATGCAGAGGAGCTGGTTAACTCGGGTGACTAGCATGTGGTTCCGGATAAGGTCACCAGTGCAGGTTCGATTCCCATTCCAGCCGAGGTACACAAGGGGTTTTGAGCTCTGCGCCACACTTGTTGACTGGTGCCCCTGAAGCTAGATGACAAATGATCTCTTCCTCTTTCTAAGTAAGAATCTCCCATAGTTGCTCACCAACATTTTGAGGTCTGTCTTAACCGGGACATTGCTTTGTTCTTCCAAGGAAGAGAAAAAGCTTTGAGAAAATGCAATTTTTCCCACCAATACTCATTCTGCATTATCAAATGACTATTCACTAACTTAAAAATTTAAATAGGCAAGGCCCCATTCATTAGACCACTGGCTTGCTTGGTTTTCTGAAACAGAGAACAGATCAATCTCTTCACGTCCTACTAGTCAGCCAAGGTATATCACCCATCAGCAATATTTAGTTACACTCCATCTATGTGGAAGAATATCAAACTTGTCACAGAGGTCCAAAACTGATTCTGAATTTTTATCATTGTATCTGTTATCTTGGTGATGGCCTGGATATAGGTGTTCTCCATCTCATGCACAAATCAGTAAAGAAAGTCAGTGGGAAGTCAACATAGGCAGGATCCAAATCAAGTGGCTGGACAACTTCTGACAGAGATAGTAGGAACTGCGGATGCTGGAGAGCCTGAGATAACAAGGTGTAGAACTGGATGAACACAGCAGGCCAAGCAGCATCAGAGGAGCAGGAAGGCTGACGTTTCGGGTCTTGACCCTTCTTCAGAAAAAGGGTATGAAGAAGGGTCTAGGCATGAAACATCAGCTTTCCTGCTCCTCTGATGCTGCTTGGCCTGCTGTGTTCATCCAGCTGTACACCTTGATCACCAAGTGTACATGCAATTTAATGCAAGCATCACGCGGTTTTAAAATGCTCCACTCTAAGGGGTGAATGGCAGAAATGAAACTATGTATACAGATTGCAGACGGAGCGATTAAAGGAAACAAAAACAAAACAAGTTTGCTATTCTCAATTTCTAGCCGAGACTTCACAATGAGTGTGGACATCTGTCCCATATTTCATTGGACCTGTCCATGTTTTGTCTGTCTGTCTTGCATCTTTTTCTGTCCGACACTCTTTTTCTGTTCAGTCTGCGAGAGACTCATCACTGGAGTCTCTAGACTGAGCCTGGACAACAAAAAGTGAGTTGGCCAACGCAGAGGCATTAGTATGTGTCTCATCAAGATAATCTTCAGTCGAATTTAACACCCTCCCCCAATGTTAGTATGGTTTCAAATACATTACTCCCCACTATTACATTTCAGATTTAAACAAGATTCCCCAGCCCACTCTCTGGTTTAATAAAAAACCAACGCCTCCCTCTTGTTTCGCAGTCAAGGTGTTCCTTGGTTCAGAGATAATAGGAACTGCAGATGCTGGAGAATCTGAGATAACAAGGTGTAGAGCTGGGTGAACACAGCAGACCAAGCAGCATCAGAGGAGCAGGAAGGCTGACGTTTCGGGCCTAGAGTCTTGGAACTGGTTCCCCTGGTCACAACTAACACTGATTCTATATTTTCTCACTTTATCTTCCATATAATGTTCATTAAAAACACACAGTCTTCTCTGACCACATGGTACTATAAATCACACAACTTCTGTAATAGTATAAAAACAAATCAATGAGTGTGATTTTCCCTTTCGGGAGATGGTGGGAGAGGTGGCTATAAAAGGAAGTAATTGGACAAGTCAACCCAGTGCAGAGCTGGAGGAGCACAGCAGGCCCGGCAGCATCACAGGAGCAGGAAAGCTGACGTTTCAGATCTGGACCCTTCACTGGGCTCTGATGAAGGGTCCAGGCCCAAAAGATCAACTCTCTTGCTCCTGTGATGCTGCCGGGCCTGCTGCATTTCTCCAGCTCTGCACTGGGTTGACTGACTCCAGCATCCGCCGTTCTGACTATCTACAAGTGACTGGGCAAGTTGAGCCTGGCAAGATATTCATCTGGTTCTCATCAACTAAGTTCCAGAAGGCTCATGGGAACTTGCTCAATTTGCCAGCAATTAAAGAGACGAGACAGCCGTTTCAGTCAATAATTATCTTCCGTTCCAGCAGTAGTGAGTGAGGCAAGTGGTTTGTTTACCGGGTGTGTAAGTAGGGTAACTACGAAAGCTGGGGCTTTTATTTGGCCCAATCTGAGGTATAAGGACAGAAAGCTGCTCCCTGTCCATGCCTTTTAACTTCCCCAATCCCTGTGACTCTCACCTTACGAGGAGTGAAAGAACATCTACCTTTGCGCCAAAAGGAGCAGATGTCAATTGCCTGTCTTTAGGACCTGAAAGGCGCTTCCTCTGATTTGTTGGTGGTTTTTGGTCAGTTGGGATGCCACAGTTGAGTCCTGTGCTTGGCCAAGAAGCTTGGTGGCCATCTCTGAAGTGAATTAGGGCACAATCTGACAGGTTGTTTTGGCAGTAAGGGTTCGTGCAGAGTTAGTTGACCCTTATCTGGTCTTCCCAACACAGGCTCAGAGAAAGTTTCAGCCAGTGGATATCTGAGGCATCATCTCAGACTGGGTACTCCGTTTCCTGAAACTAGTTCGTTCTGAACTGCGTCATACTCACCAAACTGCATGCAAGGCAGTATTTGTGTACAAACTAAGATAACAAAGTGTGGAGCTGGATGAACACAGCAGGCCAAGCAGCATCTCAGGAGCACAAAAGCTGACGTTTCGGGCCTAGACCCTTCATCAGAGAGGGGGATGGGGAGAGGGAACTGGAATAAATAGGGAGAGAGGGGGAGGAGGACCGAAGATGGAGAGAAAAGAAGATAGGTGGAGAGGAGAGTATAGGTGGGGAGGTAGGGAGCGGATAGGTCAGTCCAGGGAAGATGGACAGGTCAAGGAGGTGGGATGAGGTTAGTAGGTAGGAGATAGAGGTGTGGCTTGAGGTGGGAGGAAGGGATGGGCGAGAGGAAGAACAGGTTAGGGAGGCAGAGACAGGTTGGGCTGATTTTGAGATGCAGTGGGGGGAGGGTACGAACTGGGCTGGCTTAGGGATGCGGTGGGGGAAGGGGAGACTTTGAAGCTGGTGAAGTCCACATTGATACCATTAGGCTGCAGGGTTCCCAGGCGGAATATGAGTTGCTGTTCCTGCAACCTTCGGGTGGCATCATTGTGGCACTGCAGGACATATCCATCATGGGCCTCCTGCAGTGCCACAATGATGCCACCCGAAGGTTGCAGGAACAGCAACTCATATTCCGCTTGGGAACCCTGCAGCCCAATGGTATCAATGTGGACTTCACAAGCTTCAAAATCTCCCCTTCCCCCACTGCATCCCAAAACCAGCCCAGTTCGTACCCTCCCCCCACTGCATCCCAAAACCAGCCCAGCTCTTCCTCTCCTCCCACTGCATCCCAAAACCAGCCCAGCCTGTCTCTGCCTCCCTAACCCATTCTTCCTCTCACCCGTCCCTTCCTCCCACCTCAAGCCGCACCTCCATTTCCCACCTACTAACCTCATCCCACCTCCTTGACCTGTCCATCTTCCCTGGACTGAGCTATCCCCTCCCTACCTCCCCACCTATACTCTCCTCTCCACCTATCTTCTTTTCTCTCCATCTTCGGTCCGCCTCCCCCTCTCTCCCTATTTTTTCCAGTTCCCTCTCCCCATCCCCCTCTCTGATGAAGGGTCTAGGCCCGAAACGTCAGCTTTTGTGCTCCTGAGATGCTGCTTGGCCTGCTGTGTTCATCCAGCTCCACACTTTGTTATCTTGGATTCTCCAGCATCTGCAGTTCCCACTATCACTCATTTGTGTACTGTAGAAACTATTTGCTTGTCAGTGTCAATGCTGTATTGTAGCAATACTAGGTCCCTCCTGTGCTCACTGAAATGTTTCTCATGCTGTCAAACATTTTGCATAACAACTCCATTCACAGCCAAAGAAAACTTACAGTTTGCATTCTAAGCTGTGCAGATTTTCACATTTGCTGTTCGAGTCGATCTCCCCTCTCACTAGGACAAAGGGCCATTTGCAAAGAGCACTTCAGTAACATTATGTGAAGATTGCTGTATCTATAACGCACGACAACCAGAGTCAAACCTATCCTTGATGATAAAATGTGAGGCTGGATGAACACAGCAGGCCCAGCAGCAGCTCAGGAGCACAAAAGCTGACGTTTCGGGCCTAGACCCTTCATCAGAGAGGGGGATGGGGTGAGGGTTCTGGAATAAAGAGGGAGAGAGGGGGAGGCGGACCGAAGATGGAGAGAAAAGAAGATAGGTGGAGAGGAGAGTATAGGTGGGGAGGTAGGGAGGGGATAGCTCAGTCCAGGGAAGATGGACAGGTCAAGGAGGTGGGATGAGGTTAGTAGGTAGGAGATGGAGGTGTGGCTTGGGGTGGGAGGAGGGGATGGGTGAGAGGAAGAACCGGTTAGGGAGGCAGAGACAGGTTGGACTGGTTTAGGGATGCAGTGGGTGGAGGGGAAGTGCTGGGCTGGTTGTGTGGTGCAGTGGGGGGAGGGGACGAACTGGGCTGGTTGAGGGATGCAGTAGGGGAAGGGGAGATTTTGAAGCTGGTGAAGTCCACATTGATACCTTTGGGCTGCAGGGTTCCCAAGCGGAATATGAGTTGCTGTTCCTGCAACCTTCGGGTGGCATCATTGTGGCACTGCAGGAGGCCCATGATGGACATGTCATCTAAAGAATGGGAGGGGGAGTGGAAATGGTTCGCGACTGGGAGGTGCAGTTGTTTATTGCGAACCGAGCGGAGGTGTTCTGCAAAGCGGTCTCCAAGCCTCCGCTTGGTTTCCCCAATGTAGAGGAAGCCACACCGGGTACAGTGGATGCAGTATACCACATTGGCAGATGTGCAGGTGAACCTCTGCTTAATATGGAAAGTCATCTTGGGGCCTGGGACAGGGGTGAGGGTGGGCCTCTTTCCTTTTTCAGTTTCGTCCACACAAGTGTCCCACTTAGATGGCATGCACCCCATCTGATTCATGTAGCCCATCAGGGAACCACACCTCCTTCCTGATCAGCTCTGAATTTTGCTTTGTAGTCTTAAAAGGCCTGACTCAAATCACCACAGGGAGTAATTTTTAAAATAAATTCACTTCTACAAAATTTTTATGCTAAACTTTATTTTCTTTGAAAAGAGAAATTTGAATTGCTATCAAGATCACGAGATAAAACACGTCTAAATCAATGCTGGAATCAGACTTTAATGTCACTGCAGGATAATAAAATGTGAGGCTGGATGAACACAGCAGGCCAAGCAGCATCTCAGGAGCACAAAAACTTTTGTGCTCCTGAGATGCTGCTTGGCCTGCTGTGTTCATCCAGCCTCACATTTTATTATCTTGGAATCTCCAGCATCTGCAGTTCCCATTATCTTAATGTCACTGCAGTTCGGATTCCATAATTTTATTGGGATTTAAGAAATTAATTGTGTAGAAAAGCGTTGGAAGGGAAGTGTGAGGTGAATCAAACAGCCCAGTTGTAAAAAGGCTGTACACAGGGGCCTAGTTGAGCCCGAATGTTCACGGCAGCTAATTATTTAAGGTAGATTTGTGCTGGAGCAATTCAGTAATGAAGACACGCTAAATAGGCTGGGGTTGTTCTCCTTAGAGAAGTGGGTAACCTGTGTACAAAGTTCTGAAGGGTACACTTAGGATGATTAGGAATAAACTTTTCCCTTCAGTAGAGGGGTCAATGACAGAAAAGGCTGGGACAGAATTTTAAGGTAAAGAGCAGGAGGTTTATAAGGGGCTTGAGTGAAAGGTTTTTCACCAAGAAAGTATCTAGAACTCTGTGCCTTAAAAGGTGGCAGAAGCAGGATCCCTCAGGGCATTAAAGAATTATTGAGACGAGGATCTGAAAAGCCCAGCTTTGGGCCCAGTGCTGCAAGATGAGATGCTTGTGCAGTGGCACAGACAAGAAGAAGGGTCTTTTGCTGCACTGTTAAAACTTTGTCTCCAATTGGACATTCTGTGTTTTTCAGAGGTGCCAAGCTGTAAAAATAAATTATGAGTGAGGCTGATTCAGGAGGTCGGGTTAATGACACGAGTTGAAGGTCCTACTGTAGGTTATCACATGGCCTCCTAGTTCTAACCTTTCCTCATCATCGAGCAGACTTGCTCCCAACTCCAAAATTGTTACATATAATACATGAAACTGTTCAAGGGAAAGGAACGGAACAATGGTGACTTAAAGCGCCCCCTCCTGCAATCTAGCATTTTCCAACTTGATGCTTTCAATTATGGCTTTTCTTCAAACAGACTTCTGCTGCTATATTAAAATCAAAGTAACATATTTTCCCCCCTGAAATCCGTTGCAAGGTTTGACTGAAAATGCAGTGGCCTGTGGCTTTTCTTTACCATCTTGCCACTGATGGGTTTGATTGAATAATTATGACGACTGGTCTTCATTCATAGAGCTATAGAGTGTCTTATCTCAAACTGTCCTTAATAAGGCACTTTCCTATTGGTCTGGTGGCTTGGTATGGAAAGGTGGTACAAGATAGCCTGAAAACCTTTGGTCTTTACCTTCTTTGAGGTCTTTAAAAGGACTGAAATGGGGCCTTTACCAAAAAGGAGCTCAGGAGTAATGCCATACACATCACCAAACTACTGCTACATTCAGTGCTGACTCCCAGCAGCTATCAGTCATAGCATAGCCCAAGTCAGAAGATTGTGGGACTTAATACACAGTTAATGCTGACACTTCACTGCAGTAGTCAGAAAGTGTTGCATTGCAGCTTTCAGATGAGACATTAATTTTCACACACCCCTGCCCCCAGCCTGAGTGCCCTCTCAGATGGTCCTGAAACATTAGCTCTGATTTTATCTTCACGGGTGCTGCCAGACCTGCTGAGCTTTTCCAGCCACTTTGGTTTTTGTTCCTGACTTACAGCATCCACAATACTTTAGGTTTTTACCCAGAAAATAAATCCCTGTTTCTTCCTATTTTCTGATTGGTCTTTCACATGTGATATTCTGAACATATATATCCCCGCTATTTTACAATCATAATTCCTATTTTCTGGTTGCTTTTTAAATTCATATATAATTATTGCAGTTGCCTCTATCTAAATAGAAGGTACACAAATATATTGCAAATTTATTCAGCTTTCATTCCTGATTTTTCCAATCTTTAGTTCCCTACATCTGTGATTTTTTAAAAAGCTCATCATGCGCTGGTTAATACAGGGTGTAATACGAATTTAAACAATACCTGTGCTGTCTGTAGTATAGGTGCACCAGCTCACTACGTTGTAAGAAGTGTTGCTATTGAAGACCACGGCTAACTTCCTCTAGATGTGGATTTTAAGGAGTGCCAGATGACAGTCCTCACTGGTTTGAGATCGTCAACTGTGGCAGGTGATTTTATTACCTACATACAAGTCATCGGACAAAAACAGGATGTCGTTGAAGGTTGATGACTTTGAAGAGAGTACATTGGAAGTTCATTAAAAATGGTGTCAAGGACGAGGGAGATAGTAGGAGCTGCCGATGCTGGAGAACCTGAGATAAAACAGTGTGAAGCTGGATGAACTCAGCAGGCCGAGCAGCATCAGAAGAAGGGTCTCGGCCTGAAACGTCAGCTTTCCTGCACATCTGATGCTGCTTGGCCTGCTGTGTTCATCCAGCTTCACACCGTTCTATCAAGGATGAGGGACTTCATTTTTAGAACAGAGAAGAGGAGAATTAGTAGCACTGGTAAGTTTTGAAAGAGAAGCTGGCAAGAGAGATAGACTTCACCTGTAGGTGGTCCGATCATCAGAGGACAAATGTAAACCATTTAGTACACGAATTGGGAAGGAAGGGAAGAATTTTTTTTCTAATGTATTGAGTTATTCTGATTTGAAATGCACTGGCTGATAGGGTGGTTCTAAGCCAACTTAATGCCAACATGTCAAACAATGACTTCCACCCTGTACCCTGCCTTCCTCATACCAATCTCCTCAATATCTATCCAGGAAAATCTCAGGAAGCGAGCTGACAAAGTATTGTGTTATGCGAAGATATCACCGCTTTAAAAACAGGGAATTGATAATTAAAAAAAGTTCATTTTCATTTAAATTCCTTCAATTAATCACTTAAGAAAACTAACATTCAAATCCCAAGTTGTTTCACATTCTTGTTCATTTTAGTGAGTTTTTACAATTTTAGACACATTCTTACGCACTATCTCTGACCATGTCCCAACAAAACCTGACCTCTCCTCCAACTTCCCAAAGACCACCTGCTTCCCCTATCCCAGATGATGATCCACAGGGATATCTCATCTCTCCAAAGCAGATCACTGGCTATGTGCTAGAAATAAATTCAAATAAACAGACCTACTTTCACCTGTTCTGCTTTACACACTCCAGGTTCCAGGCAGGAGGGATACCAAAATCCAATTTAAATGGAGGCAGCTTCCATTTTTGAACCCAGGATGTCTACAATTTTCTTGGGAAAATCAGAAATTACGCTTACGGAAGGCAGTACTTCTGATTCTCAGGGATTTTTGGCATTCTCGTCAGAGGTTCTCCAATACAAAGAAACAAAGAACAAAGAAACAAATAACAAAGAGAACTACAGCACAGGAACAGGCCCTTCGGCCCTCCAAGCCTGTGCCGATCCAGACCCTCTACCTAAACCTGTCGCCTATTTTCCAAGGATCTGGACCCCTCTGCTCCCTGCCCATTCCTGTGAATGTACAATGAAAGATTATAAAGTTACCCTGGAGGGTCCATTTCCCAGGTTTATGAAACAACAACCACATCCAAAGAGATCAGAAACATGTTGCAAAAATTATGTCTAAAGATTGCTTGTTGATTCACCTGGGTTGAAAATGAAAACTATACTTCAAAACATTGCCCAGTGTCATTAAAACTGGGTCACTGTCTTCAGGGCACAATTACAGCGTACTGTGGGTTTTCTCGATTCTGTATCAAGCTCCATTGAGCCATAACAGAAGGTATATCAAGTGCTAATGGTAAGCACTCAAAGGCACTGTCATGAAGAAGTAAATTGATGATTAGTTTCTTAAATGGGGTCAAAATAATGTATCCATTCTGTGTGCATAGCATGAGCTCCAGTACCGAAAGCCTGGTGTGATCAAAGGTAGAACTGTTGTAAATGGACATGGCTAGAGAGGATTTTTTAAAAAATCAACCTGACAGCCTTTGTATCAGAGATAATGGGAACTGCAGATGCTGGAGACTCCAAGACAACAAAATGTGAGGCTGGACGAACACAGCAGGCCAAGCAGCATCTCAGGAGCACAAAAGCTGATGTTTCAGGCCTAGACCCTTCATCAGAGAGCTCTGATGAAGGGTCTAGGCCCGAAACGTCAGCTTTTGTGCTCCTGAGATGCTGCTTGGCCTGCTGTGTTCATCCAGCCTCACATTTTGTTGTCTGACAGCCTTTGTAGTTTGCTCCTGTCAAAGTGTAATTGCAAATCAACATTTATGAATACTGGTCCCTGCCTGTACATTGAGATCTCTCCGTAAAGCACACTATGAAAACTTCCCATTTGTAAATTATAGTTGTTTGTGGTTAATTGTAGTTATTCTGAAAATGACATGCAAATGACTCCAGTTGCAGGTCATACAGAAACAAGAACACTGGTACCTGGATACACAATCCTTGGATGTATCGGAGTAGTGCTAGCACCGAAGCTCAGACATTACAGCACAAAAGGCTGCCATTCAGCCCAACATTTCCACAACAGTCAACAAAGACCCGACTACATTAATCCTAATTTCCAGCTTTTGGCCGATGCTATATTAACTCGAGTGAATATCTGTACACTGCTTAAATGTTGAGTGTTTCTGACTCAACTAACCTTTCAGACAGTGAGTTCTAGACTCCCACCACTATCTGGATGAAAAATGATCTCTTCAGTTCTGCCCGTAATGCTCTGCCTGTTACCTTAAATCTGTGTTCCCTGGTTATTGACACCTCTACTTCTGTTGAGTTAATTGGTACATAGTGTGGTTGAAGCTAGCATAGTTGAACAGAAAGTCTGAGGTCAGGCAAGAAAGTTTGTCAAGATAATTTGTGTAAATCATGGTGGTGTTGAGGCATGTCAATATTTACTGACACTGCAGGGACGATGGTGATTAACTAAGTTTACCCTTTCAAAAGGTATTCAGTGATAAACTTTTATTCAAGCTTATCTAGATATTTCTTTGCTTCTCAGACTGCCTTTACAATATATGGCAAGCTTGATAATTTATTAAAATAACTAATTCTTTGAAAAAATGATAGATTATCCTAATAAGATCATGGAAATACATACTTTTTAATTGCCTGTGGCAATTAATTACCTTAAATGAAAACTCAGGTTTTCAACTCTATCCTTCCTTTCAGTGGCATTTGTTGATGTTGCAGGTAAATGTGAGAGTCAGGAAAGCAGTTTTGAAATGAAGCTGTCAGATCTCAAGTGTGAAAACAAAGTTATGGATCAGTCCACAGGTCCAGCTGGAAGGCTTGGTGCCAATATTAGCGTTGGCAGAGCTGGTGACAGACAGGACAGATGACAGCACAGCTATGCAATATTCAATATTACAACAAGAAGTCATGGTGAGGACAGACATACCCCAACACTGAGAGATGTGAAGGTAGACATTGTGTTGACTACAAGTTGGGACGAAGAGAACGATATCTAAGACTTAGGGAATATTTTACCCATTCCTGGCTTTGGCACAGAGATATTATGCGTTGATTTATTAATTGAGGCTGTATGAGCTGTTAGCTGTTTTGAAAGAGCACCCTGCTGATTTTTGGGTGGAGTTTATTATCATAAACACATTGAATTCAGAGGTTTAACAATTAAAGTACTAATAGAGTGCAGTTAAAATACTGGTTACGATCTTCTGACACTACAGTAGAATATTTACTTTTAGATTGAAATGAGCGATCTTTGGTTTGCAATGACTATCATTACAGGACCAATTAGTTAGTTCCACTCTGAAAACTCAATCTTAAATTGTTCTCAAAACCCAGAGTTCTGGCTGGAGCAGTGCCAAAGGGACTTCAAGATGACAGCTCATCACGACCTTCTCAAGGTCAATGGGAGGCGATTAACAAATGGCAGCAGTGCCAGTGACACCCACAGCCGTGAATGAGAAATTATAAACAAGCAAATATTTCCCACACACGAGAAGCCCAGCAATCATGCAGCAGTGACAGCCACATACTCCTTTATGGGAAATACCATGAGGTGGTTTTTCTGCTTTGTGTCAACGTGTTCTGTGAAATTTTCAAAATGACACATCCCAGCCACAGACACAAAAAATACTGGCACGATCTTTCAACATTTTGTGAGATGCAACTTTAGAAGAATGGGCCCATACTGTAAAAGAAAGCACTGTACAATAGGCTGTACAGCTTTGGTTTCATATCAATTTTCTACTCTGTATAAATAGCACTCTGAGGCATTAATGGCAATAAGCTCAGCATTAAACACCTGTGAACAACAGAACCATAACGGATAACAATTTTATAAAGTCAAGCCCATACTAAACACCAAGTATGGCTTGTAATCAATCACACTGAATAACCTTTAAATGCTAACGATTGTTACTCCCTAGCCAGCAGGTTTCACAGTTAGAATCAGCTAAGATAAATGTGATGACTTGCTTCTTGTGATAACCTGAGGAGAGCAGGGTGATCAAATCAATAGGTGCAGGTACTAGAGTTATTAACCTGCACTCTTAAGTCAGCATGAACTTGGAGATTTAATGTAAAGGTTTCTGCTGGAAAGTCACCCATGATGCAAAGTGCTGCATCACACGAAATTAGTTTTCAGTGACTTTGATTGAGATCCTTTAGTTTCAATGCACTGGTTGTGGGGACTGAATTCCTACTTAGGGAAAAAATATTTCGTTCAGATATCTCAACAGCAAATTTAAAACAAAAATGACCCAAACATGTTTGTAGGCCATGTGAAACCAGTGTGAGCAAAATAGTTTGGTCTGTATCATTTATTCAAAGTTGCCTTTTTGATTTGGGCTCACAGAAGTTAGTTTGAATAACTGTACCTCTGTCTCAGAGATGATATAGAGGTCTTTCAATGCTGACACATTTGCTAAGAGGTGGGCAGGTGAGCTGTCTGATGTGTGAGTGATTGATCAACTGGAATCAAGAATGCAGATGAATTATACATTGAGGAGGACAAATTGAATTTTCTGGAATTAACTGCCACGAGCTTTGAAGAACAGCCATGAGCCTTTCATGTTTTTTTAAAAATAACCCTACTTATACAAAAAGGCATATTTATCTTGACATCCAGTAGAATTGAGTAACACAAAGTGATGGAACATAGACAAAACACCTGGCCTATCTAGTCGATCTTTCACTTTCGAAAATCACCAAAATGTGAGGGAATTATTTTGTCGCTGAAGAGTTTGTCAAGCGTGCTTAACCAGTTAACAATTTAGAACTGTGGTGTGGAGCCAAGAGAATTTGTTTGAGATTCAGATGAGATCCTTGATTGGGGTCATTAACCTGGGCCAATCAGGAGGAACTGGCTGACCAATATAAACATGTGAGGATTGCCCATACTGGGGCTTTGCTTGTCACAAGCTCCCTGGCTACATTAGTGAATTCCACTACCTGGACAAACCACCAAAGTCAACTATACAACTGTCTTCTACACCTACACACACACATGCCATCTCACACTCACGCGCGCTCACACTCACACACGTGCTCACACAACATGGAAGCTGGGGAACATAAAAGAAAAGGGGAATTTACAAACAAGCGAGAAGAATCGGTATAAACAGGGGATTCGGAATCTCCTCAGTTCAGGGGGCTGATTCCAAGCTGGCTGGCCACAGCCAGTCTACTGCATGCAAGTAAATAAATGGGGACTTGGGGACAGGATACTGGCCTCTGTGCAATTATTTTAAGAACCTAAGTTTAGTTTTGAATCCAAGTATCAGCAAAAACGGAACACAGAAGATATGTTTTTCTTCTCATTCCCAGGATCCATGAGTTGACAGCAAGTTGGGAATATAGGAACAGGAGTAGCCCATCAGCACTTTGCACATGTTCCATCATTCAATGAGATCATGGCTGATTCTGGCAAAAGGTACTGGCATGGATAGAGGATTGGCTGACTGGAAGAAGGTGGAGAATGGGGATAAAGGGACCTTATAGAGAATGGCAGCTGGTGACTAGTGGAGCTCTGCAGTGATTTGAGTTGAGACCATAATTATACATGTTACACATTTACAATCTGGACAGAGGAACTGAGGGCATTGTTGCTATGTTTGCAGATGACACAAAGATAAATAGTGTTGAGGAAGCAGGGAGACTGCAGGAGCACTTGACTAGGCTGGCAGAGTGCGCAAAGAAGTGGCAGATGGGATACAATGTGGTAAAGTGGGAGGTTATGCACATTGGGAGGAAGAATAGAGGTGCAGACCATCTTCTAAACAGTTATTTCTTCAATCACTCCCACCACCTCCCTGACACTTGTCATATAACAATTTATTTAACTTAGCCTTAAAAATATTCAATGTTGTGGAGGTACATCTATAGTGCTGGCATGGAGGGAATTACAGGATTTTGACCCAGTGACACTACAAGAATGGTGATATATTTCCAAGTCAGGATGGTGAGTGGTTTGGAGGGGAACTTGCAGGGGGTGGAGTTCCCATGTATCTGCTGCCCTTGTCCTTCTAGAAGGAAGTGGTCGTGGGTTTGGAAGGTGCTGTCTGAGGAGATTTAGCAACAACATATAATTGCATAATTCCACCCTGTCCTCTAAACACTAAATGTAAAAAGTGTAAGTTCACCTGAGTTGGGGGAAATGATACCAAAGCACTCCTAAATATGCAGGCCAGCACTTCTGGGTGCTAGTAAATGCTGCATAGTTGCACTGGTTAGTATTGGGACTCTCTGCCAGATCGTCAGTGGTCAGGCTTCCTTAACCCTTCAAACATATAATCGGTGGGTACACACATAGACAGAGTCTGTAATCATTTCCATACCTAATTGGATAGTCAGCAGCACTCAGATTGATGAAGAAGTCCCAGGACCAGTCTTTCATCTCCAGTAGGTCCCGCATGCTCTGCAGGTACGTGGTCAGCAGGCTTGCTCCACCCCAGATGGTGGCCATTCGCCAAGGTGTGACTCGCACATTTGGATACTGACTGGCAAACTCTAATACATCCCGGTGCAGATAGTTTGATCTCTGAAAATAGGAGTTTAAAAAAAGACATGGGTTAGTGAGAACAAATTATTTTCGAATCAAGTCATCCAATAGAAAATCACTGCATTTTTGTGTCACAGAAACAGAGTACTCCATTCTAGAGTACAATTACAGCACTGGGTACAGAAGCGAGCATCACATCTGTTTGGGGCAAGCATGCTGGCATTTCTCTGTGAAATCTGTGCATCCTGTGGTAAGAGCTGGAGAAAGCAGATACCCCTGCTGTTATCTTACAGGGTTAAAGGTACTGTCACCATGTTTAAAGACACATGGACTGGAAATCATTTCCTGTAGGTCAAGAGCATCACTCAGGCTCTTTCCGTAGACGCCTGCAGCTAAATGTTCTGGCCCTTCAACTCTTCCTCTCCCGAGACAGATGTTCACCCTCAGCTAGCCTTTTTACTCCATGCTCATATCCCTCCCTTCCTCATTCTCCATCCCCCACGCAACTCAAATGATCACGACCCAATGTCAAACATCATGGCCCAAAGCTCCTCCAAAGGCAACTGAGCAATGTCCATCAGTCTGAAGTCCTGTAAACATGGTGCCACAACATCAACACAGTTGAGAAAGAGAAGACACGTATTGCTCAATTAGAGGACCTCAGTGGGATGAGAATTTTAATTTTTGCTGAGTTGGCCTTTAATGAGCATGCAGGACATGCAAAAAGGCTTCACAACGTGCACCATTGGGAACCTTGACACGTCTCTAAAGCTCCGTGAGCTTAGATACAAACTTCTGTGCCGCTGCCTGGAAATGGGTTTTTGGCCGTTTGCACAATGAGGTTCCTTTGCCTGTTTGGCTTCCCATTCCCAGGACGCGCACAAGATTCCACCCAAAAGATGTGCAGTCTGTCTGTCTGTAACTGAATTAGACTAACACAGAGTACACTAGCAAGCAGATGATCATCTTCAGAAATAAAATATCTATAACAAATGCAAAGACAAAAGTATAAGTGCTAGCATGAATGTTTTGTAAAGTACCCACATTTTAGCATCAGCAGTGAAACAATCTGCTCTCCAACACTCAAACTGTCACTGGCATTCAAACGCTACTAGCCTGAGCTCTCTAAGCATGGTCAGTGTTCCTCCCCAGTTTGAACGCAGTGTCACAACATACATCAATCCTGTAGACTTGCATCATTCTTAAGACCATTTTGGTGCATCATTGAGATATGACAGCAAGGCAGGCAAGCAAAAAATTCTAAATAGTTGATTTATGAATAAACCGTAAACAATAGTGGGGCATATCATGAGGCTTGGAAATGGTGCATTCTCTTCACGCATAATCACTATTTTCAAAATGTGATTTTTGCAGTGCATACCATCTCCTTTATTTTATACGAACAGATACCCATTAGATTTTTAAATCATGGAAAGAAAAGGGACAGAGTTTCATGGCTGCTCTTAAGCCTACCTTGTCCACATGAATGTAATAGTAGTGATCTCGGTGATAAATCGCCTTGAACAGGCGCCGCAGCTGTCGTGAAGCTCTCCCATGAACAACCAAAACAAAGGCAATTCTGATAGGGTTTTGAGGCAAAGATTCCAAGGAGTCATCTTCTGGCTGGATATTATTTGCTGCTTTACCTGTTAGTAACAAATGGTAGTCCAAAATTAGAAACAAAATGCCACAGAAATGATAAATTAAAATCTTTTCAAAATGTTTTGCATGAAAGGCGATTTCTTTTGATGGCTTATAAATAATGATGGGAGATAAAATCACAGCCAAAGCCCAGAGTCATTCTCCTGATGCAACCTCAGTTATGCAAATCATTCATTCAGGACAGGTCAGAAACAAACACAATGCATCATAAACAAGGAACAAATAAAATTACAGCACAGGAACAGGCCCTTCAGCCCTCCAAGCCTGTGCTGATCCAGATCCACTGTCCAAACCTGTCATCTATTTCCTAAGGGCCTGTATCCCTCTGCTCCCTGCCCATCCATGTACCTGTCAAGATACATCTTAAAAGGCTTTATCATACCTGCCTCTACCACCTCCGCTGGCAACGTGTTCCAGGCAGCCACCACCCTCTGCGTAAAGAACTTTCCACGCATATTTCCCATAAACGTTCCTCCTCTCACTTTGAACTCATGACCCCTAGTAATTGAGTCCCCCACTCTGGGAAAAAGCTTCTCGCTATCCACCCTGTCTATACCCCTCATGATTTTGTAGACTTCAATCAGGTCCCCCCTCAATCTCCGTCTTTCTAATGAAAATAATCCTAATATATTCAACCTCTCTTCATAGCTAGCACCCTCCATACCAGGCAACATCCTGGTGAACCTCCTCTGCACCCTAACCAAAGCATCCACATCCTTTTGGTAATGTGGCAACCAGGACTGTACACAGTACTCTAAATGTGGCTGAACCAAAATCTTATACAACTGTAACATGACCTGCCAACTCTTGTACTCAATACCCCATCCAATGAAGGAAAGCATGCCGTATGCCTTCTTGACCACTCTATTGACCTGCATTGCCACCTTCATGGAACAATGGACCTGAGCACCCAGATATCTCTGAACATCAATTTTGCCCAGGGCTTTTCCATGCAAGATGATGTTTGCTGATGATTGTGCAATGCTTAGAACAATTTGTGGCTCCTCAGATACTGAAGCAGTATCTGAGGCAGATACTGATACAGATATGCAGCAAGACCTTGGGCTGACAGGGAGCAAGTCATATACACACCACACAAATGCCAGGCTATGAACATCTCCAATAAGGGACAGTCCAAACATCACTCCTTGACATTCGATGGTGTGACCATCTCTGAATCCCCAAAGCTCAACATCCTGGAGGTTATCATTGACCAGACACTCAAGTGCATTCACCATATAAATGTAATGGCTAGAAGAGTAGGTCAGAGGCTACAAATACAGTAGCAAGTAACTTACCTCCTGACTCCCCACAGCCTGTCCCACCATCTACAAGGCACAAGTCAGGAGTGTGGTGGGATACTCCCCACTTGCCTGGATGGGGGAAGCTCCAACAACACTCAAGAAGCTTGACACCATCCAGGACAAAGTTCACTTGATTGGCACCACATCCACAAACATCCCACTCTCTCTATCACCGACGCTCAGTAGCAGCAGTGTGTACTATCTACAAGATGCACTGCAGAAATTCACCAAAGAGCCTTACTCAGCACCTTTGAAGCTCATGAGCACTTCTATCTAGAAGGACAGGAGCAGCAGATACATGGGAACATCACCATTTGCAAGTTCCCCTTCAAGTCACTCACAACCTGACTTGGAAATATATCGTTGTTCCTTAACTTTCTCTGGGTCAAAATCTTGGAATCCCCTCCCTAAGGGCATTGAGGGTCAATCTACAGCACATGGACTGGAGTTGTTCAAGGAAGTAGTTACCACCACCTTCTCAAGGGGCAACGAGGGATGGGCAATAATTGCTGGGCCAGCCAGCAACACCCATATCCCACAGGTTTAAAAAACAAACCTCTGCATTTGGTAAAAATTCACAGGTTAACAGTCAGTTAAAGCTTTTCATCTAATATTCACGAAGGCAGATGCAAGAACACGGAACTTCAAAAGGTATAGCATCTTGAGGAAAAGGCGCAACAAGTTTTGTATGATTGGGCAAGATTTTGCCATGGAGAATGCACCAGGAACCAATTATTCCTATGCTTTTAAGATAATAAAATGTGAGGCTGGATGAACACAGCAGGCCCAGCAGCATCTGTTCCTGAGATGCTGCTGGGCCTGCTGTGTTCATCCAGCCTCACATTTTATTATCTTGGATTCTCCAGCATCTGCAGTTCCCAATATCACTATTCCTATGCTTTTATTTACTTTAGAAGAAAAGGTACAGTGCCTGGAGATATTTCCTTTTCCTGTAAAGAACAGGTTTCTGTGTGATTATATGTAGCGCTACAATAGTTCCCTGTTGCATTCTCCAGCACAATACCTTGACCAATCAGAGCCCATTATCAACCAATCAGCACCTTCTTCTCATCCAGCAATAACTGTTGACCCCTTTGAAATTTGGTATTCTTGCATCAGTTCTATTGAGTGTCCTACAAAAAGCTTTGATTTATTGCTGCTCATACATTCATCGTAAAAATAAGCAACTCGAGATCAACTTTATGCTTTTCAACTTTGTTTTTGTAGGGAGAAGAGAGCAGCTGGGGATGAAACTGGTCTTCACCTTGCTCAAAGAAAATTGGGAGCTCATTAAATAACCCATCAGATTTTGGTTTCTGTTCCAGGCAATATAAACAAAAACCAGGCACAGTGTGAAATGGGCTGGTGATTTGTCACAGTCCAATTTCATGTGACTGGAGAAAAGAAATTTTGATCATTGTGTTTTTATCTTTACCTGATTATTTATAAGCTGCAGTAATAAAAACCTTTAACTTTCGTTGTCAGTCCATTACCCGTATGTAGCATTCGCTTACCTTCCCCTTTCAGGCAAGATATTTCTGCTTCCTGGATACAATTTATTTGCATTCTACTAAAGGTGCCAAGGAAAAGATGAAGGATCTGGAATAATTTCATGATGAACATGCTCTGGCAGAGCCGTAACATCAAAATCTGAGGAACAGCTGGTGTTAAAAACAAAGGGATCTCACTTCATAAAAAGGGGAGGTTCAGCTTTGGCACAGTTTTATAAATCATTTAAATCTCTAACAATAATTAAAACATGAAGGGATGAGACTCCACATTCTTAGTAGTTAATTTCAGTATCAGGAGAGGTTGACAGAAATTATCTCATAAAAGTTTGTGGAAGGCAGTTAAAAGAGACTCAAAATGTTTTGAATATTTCTTTAGAATGTTAATGTCACTTCTAGGAGCTTCTCCCTACTCAATACATTTCAAATGTTGAGGAACTCAGCTAAGATGTTAATGGTGAGCCCTGCATCTGAACAGCGACTTTCTAATTTCCACATTTAATGGTACATTTGTAGTCCCAGTAGTCTTTGCATATAAATAATGGAAGGTGCTTTTATTTTCACTGGTAATTTGGCAGACGTTTTTGAACCAATTTGTCTTCCTGTTGTTTTCAGAGTATCATAATCAAAGTGGGAGAACACTTTGCCGACAGTGACCACAACAGCCTCACATTTACCATAGCCATGGAAAGGGAAAGGAGCAGTTACCAGGGGAAGATATTTAACTGGGGTAAAGGAAACTATGACGCTATCAGACAGGAGTTGGGAAGTACAGATTGGGAGCAATTGTTCCACAGAAAGGGCACAGCAGACATGCGGAGGCTGTTTAAGGAGCAGTTGTTGCGAGTGATGTATAAATTTGTTCCTCTGAGACAGGTAAGAAGGGGTAAGATTAAGGAGCCTTGGATGACGGGTACAGAGGTGCTTCTTGTCAAAAAGAAAAAGGCAGCGTACGTAAGGTGGAGGAAGCAAGGGTCTAGCACAGCTTTAGAGGATTACAGACTTGCTCGGAAGGAGCTCAAAAGTGGACTGAGGAGGGCCAGGAGGGGGCCCGAAAAAGGCTTGGCAGGAAGGATTAGGGAGAACCTGAAGGCATTTTACTCATACGTGAGGAATAACAGAATGATCAGGGAGAAGGTAGGGCCGACCAGGGATAGCGTAGGGAACTTGTGTGTGGAGTCTGAGCAGATAGGCAAAGCCCTCAATGAGTTTTTTGCTTTGGTTTTGACTAAGGAAAAGGACCTTGTTGTGAACTGGAACTTTCAGGAGCAGGAGAACAGCCTTGAACAGATAAAGATTGAGGAAGTTGATGTGCTGGAAATTTTGGCAAACATTAAGATTGATAACTCCCCAGGGCCAGGCCAGATTTATCCTAGGTTGCTCCGGGAAGCAAGAAAGGAGGTTGCTAAGCCGCTGGTGAAGATCTTTGCTTCCTCACTCTCCACGGGAGTCGTACCGGAAGATTGGAGGGAGGCAAATGTTGTTCCTCTTTTCAAGAAAGGGAATAGGGAAATCCCTGGAAATTACAGACCAGTCAGTCTTACGTCTGTGGTCAGCAAGGTTTTGGAAAGAATTTTGAGAGATAGGATTTATGACTATTTGGAAGAGCATAGCGTGATTAAAGGGAGTCAGCATGGCTTTGTGAGGGGCAGGTCATGCCTTACAAGTCTTATTGAGTTCCTTCAGGAAGTCACGAGATAGGATGACGAGGGTCGAGCAGTGGATGTGGTGTACATGGACTTCAGCAAGGCATTTGATAAGGTTCCCCATGGCAGGCTCATTCACAAAGTCAGGAGGTATGGGATACAGGGTGATTTGGCTGTCTGGATTCAGAATTGGTTGGCTGACAGGAGGCAGAGAGTGGTTGTAGATGCTAAGTATTCTGCCTGGAGGTCAGTGCTGAGTGGTGTCCCGCAGGGCTCTGTTCTTGGGCCTCTGCTCTTTGTAGTTTTTATAAATGACTTGGATGAGGAGGTTGAGGGGTGGGTTAGTATGTTTGCTGATGACACAGAGGTTGGAGGTGCCGTTGATAGTATCAAGGGCTATTGCAGGCTTCAGCAAGACATTGACAGAATGCAGAGCTGAGCTGAGAAATGGCAGATGGAGTTCAACCTGGATAAATGCGAAGGGATACATTTTGGAAGGTCGAACTTAAATGCTGAATATAGGATTAAAGGCAGGATTCTCGGCAGTGTGGAGGAACAGCGGGATCTTGGTGTTCAAGTGCATAGCTCCCTCAAAGTTGCCACCCAGGTGGATAAGGTTGTTAAGAAAGCATATGGTGTTTTGGCTTTCATTAACAGGGGGATCGAGATTAAGAGCCGCGAGGTTATGCTGCAGCTCTACAAAACCCTGGTGAGACCACACTTGGAATATTGTTTCCAGTTCTGGTTGCCCTATTATAGGAAAGATGTGGAGGCTTTGGAGAGGGTGCAAAGGAGGTTTACCAGGGTGCTGCCTGGACTGGAGGGCTTGTCTTACGAGGAGAGGTTGACTGAGCTCGGACTTTTCTCTCTGGAGAGAAGGAGGAAGAGAGGTGACCTGATCGAGGTGTACAAGGGAATGAGAGGCATGGATACAGTCGATAGCCAGAGACTTTTCCCCAGGGCAGGATTGACTGTCACGAGGGGTCATAGTTTTAAGGTGTTAGGAGGAAGGTATAGAGGAGACGTCGGAGGGAGGTTCTTCACCCAGAGAGTTATGAGCGCATGGTATAGTTTACCAGTGGAAGTCGTGGAAGCAGAGTCATTAGTGACATTTAAGCAACTGCTGGACATGCACATGGACAGCAGTGAATTGAGGGGAATGTAGGTTAGGTCATTTTATTTTTGGATTAGGATTATTCCACAGCACAACATCGTGGGCCGAAGGGCCTGTACTGTGCTGTACTTTTCTATGTTATATGTTCTATAACTCCATGAGTCTCCAGTATCAGCTGGATCACTTCATATTTTACAGGTTAGCATAACACAATGAATCTGCTCAACAAGTGAACGTAGTGATATGGAGATTGCACTGCATTGATTGATCCTTGATTAATAGGGTTAGCCATAAATTTGGTTTATCTTTTTTTTATGGCCTGTGGTCTCTCCTGATAAATCAGCAAATCATTTCAGAAAATCCTAAACTAAACAGAATTGGCTGGTCCCAGGATTGATTCATGGCTGGTGCCAAGTAAAACTAAGTAACCCAGGCAGGACCGGAAACGTCAGCTTTCCTGCTCCTCTGATACTGCTTGGCCTGACGTGTTCATCCAGCTGCACACTGTGTTGTCTCAGATTCTCCAGCATCTGCAGTGCCTCCTATCTCTCACAGTTGGATGTGCAATTTGTCTGGTACTTGTTGGGGAAAAAGAATGGTTAGAGACTCCTGGGGCATCAGCTGGACACAGAATAACGGCCCAGAGACTGGAACACTTTGCAGAAACCCTGGAGGTTTTCGGGAAACTTAGAGCCAGGCTTGGTAAGGAGGACTGTAAAGTTGAGTATTATTTCTTGTTATTCTGCCTTAATATTTTTCTGTCAATTGAACAGAAGATGAAGCTCTATATAAGTAATTTATTTCTATTCAATTTGTAATCCAAAATGGCGACAAAACATCTTTCACTGTACGTGACAATAAAATCATTCATTCATTCAAAAGTTTAACAGAGTCCCTGGGACAATACAGATGAAGGTAGGGTGAGATTCAGTTGACACATGCATACTACAATAGCTTGTATTCATTCAGCAACAAGAACGGAGTATAATGATCACTTGAATAACACACTGCAGCATGACATGTGCCATAGGACTACATCCTACTGTCAAGTGTGATCTTGAGCAAGGACATAAAGCTGCTGTGTTGCTAACTAAGGCAAAGGTATCAAATGAGCAGAAGGGTTCAGACTGTCACTTTCCGAATATTATTGCCTTTACTCTAGAAACACCCTTTTTGAGTGCATTCCAAGTCCCTGTTGACTTCTTTTGGGCCAACAGAACATTGAGCACCGTCAAACACGCATTCAACACAAATGCTCACAATGAGGTGCTAAAAAAGCACTGAGCTGCGCTTGTAAGCCTTCTGCACACAACATGAGATTCATAAAACTAGAAGTGGTAGCTGAAGTCTTTGGCTCCAATTATAGTTTGTGGAAATTCCACCAACAATGTCATCAGTCTGCTGTGCTGCGAAGTCTGTGCAACAATGAGGTATTATCCACTTCTGTTACATACACAATGGAATTTGACTCATCTGCACAAATAGCCTCCATATTCAATTTCTTATCTAGCAGACAGCAGAAATCGCTGGCATGTTAAGGGATGACTCACCAGAAACTACTATCTTAGCTTTGGAGGCTAAACAAATCACAATTTTATCAATTAAATAAATTTCATTGCATAACTTTCCCACAAGGCTCATTGTTGTTAAATTAGAAAGCATAGCTTTTATGACAACACCACCTTGTTACGCCAAAACAACTAGATATAATCGAGCTCAATTTTCACCCTTTACAGCCACTGAAGCGGACAAAGCAATTTTCAACTGCTGTTTTCACACTCGGTACATTCTGCACAGACTATAGATTATTTCTAGTAGGCAACTACTATCCAACAAGTGCCCTACAGAGAAATGTTCTCAGTGGCAGGAGTACGCAGCTTATTCCAGACAACCCACCCTACATGACAACTTTGCACAGAGCAAAGGGGAACAGACAAGTCTCTGCCAAGCTTTCTCTCCAACAGAAATGTAAAATCAAAGTGAGATGCTAAACTCCTAACCCAAGATCACTCGTTACCGATTTCAACATTAGTCACAATAACAAAGAAAACTAGCAAACAAACAAGACTGGAAAAAAAAGACAAATAAGAGACAAAAATATTTAACAAGGAAGGAATAAAACGTAAAGGGGAATGAGAAAGTGATCATCAGTGCCAGATTCAGGCGTTTGGGAAGAGGCAGGCCAGTGTACTGGCTCGTTGTGATACTGAGCTAATGGCAAGTTCAGGGAAGGATACTCACTTATTTACACATAAGTGGGATTCAGTCAGGCCCTTTGGATCCTTGAGTAAAATGGTATTTCCGGTCATTGGAAAACAGACTGCCAGACAAGTCATCTTCAGACAGAAAAGTTCTGGAATTTGTTAACATTCCATAACTGGCTGTTTTTTTTTCATTTCCCTTCTTCTCCCAACACCATTCCCACCCTCCTCCCATCAATCAGTGTGAACACCCTCTGCACTACCCCTTACGCATGGTACATAGCCCATCTTCAACTTCCAAACACATTTCCACTCGCAACCTCAGAACTGAGGAAAGGGTTCTCTTTCCCAGGATTTCGAGCTGTGTGGAATAACACTGTGTATTCCACCATTGCATAAGTGCCACTCACACCTTGTCCTCAGGCCATTGCCTAACTGGAAAAAAGGCTGTGAATAATTGAGCCCTGTTGTTCTCAAGCCAACATAAATTGGAAGCTCCCAAGTATAATAACCAAGGTGACCAGTTTGCCTGGCTGCTACTCAGGACCGAAGCAATTCACAGAATCTCTACAATGTAGAAGCAGGCCATTTGGCCCAAGAAGTCCACACTAACCCTCCAAAGAACATCCCACCCTTTTCATGTAACCCTGCTTTTCCCATGGCTTATCCATTTAGCCTGCACATCCCTGGAAATTATGGGCAATTTAACATGGCCAACCCACCTAATTTGCACATCTTTGGACTTTGGGGAAAAAACCTCAGCGCAAGAGGGAAATGCACCAGAATATCTGTGTAGATTCTGCACAGTCACTCCAGGGTAGAATTGAACTTGGGTGCTTTTCTGAAGAAGGGTCTAAGTTCGTCTGTTACCCCATGCTCTGGTCTCTCCTACTAGTGGAAGTATCTTCTCCAAATCACTGTGTCCAGGACTCTCGGTATTCTGTAAGTTTCAATCAAACTCCCCCTCATTCTTCTCTGCTCCATCGAATACAGACTCAGCTTCCTCAACCACTCCTCGTAAGACAAGCCCTTCATCCCACCTTAACCAACAATTCATCAGAAGGGTTTAGGTCTGAAACGTCAGCTTTCCTGCTCCCCTGATGCTGCATGGGCTGCTGTGTTCATCCAGCCCCACACCTTGTTATCTTGGATTCTCCAGCATTTGCAGTTCCTACTATCTCTGTTGCAAACTGTAGCTTGAGCTATCCAAACGCTGTTGTCAAGCAGTCTTCCTTTGATTCAAAGACATCCAATGGCACAATGCAACAAGCTCACTGCTTTAAAAGAAACATAGCCATTGTAGAGTTTTAAATACGTCACATAACCCCACTTGACCTTCAAGTTGCAAAACTCTGATATTTCAGCAGTAAAGCAGTGCCTGAGTTTGTTTCCAGTTTATAGTGCAACAGGAAAAACATGTATTCCCCACACCTGGGTTCAATGTTGTAAGAATTATACAGCACAAACTTTTATAGCTGCGCCTATCCTGCTTCAATGGAGATCAAGGAGATAAAATAAAGAAATGAGACATTCACAGCCCACAACAGACAGTGCTGGAATGCTGAGCAAACAGTCTATATCAATGTTTTCATTTGAAAAATAGCTTGAGATTTCAGAAACCATAAACTGAGCAGAGCTATCATTAAGGAATCTGGCATATCTCTGACATCCAATTTGTTTATAGATACACCAATGGGATACTAACCTGCAGTGCGAGGGCATCAGTATTAAATGACAAAATAACTAACAACGAAACAAATTCTAAAAGGACTCTTAAAGGAAAAACGGTTGCGATTTATTAAGACTGACCACTTAAGTTAATGCCTAATGATGATGAAGCATTGATCACTTCTTTCTCAATCTTGCAGGGTTTTCAGCAGCACCTTATACTGTTCACCTGGTCCAAAAAGCTGCCAGAACACAGAAGGATGAATGAAATTCTAGAGACTGCAAGATGACGAGAAGTGTTTCTGGTTGAAATTTTAACATAGCAACTGCATGTTGCACCCACCTCTTTCTTGAAACTACCTGATTATTGATACTCAATGGAATAAAACAGAGCCTATGGCTAGTTTCTACGTTCATTGTTTACAGGTTTATAGTTAATGTCATTTGCTATAAGTTGCACGAGTGAACAGCAAACTGATACAATTTAACATGTAACACTGCCGTGCTAAAGTGTTAATTTTGAAATGAAGCTGTGGAAAAGTTCACAAGGCTACCCGAGCTCCTCATTGACACCTATGTGGACCAAGTTCAGACAAAAACAAGGCACTGCTTCAAATTTGGAGTACAGCAGGCCAGGCAGCATCAGAGGAGCAGAAAAGTTCACATTTCGGGTCAGGACCCTTCTTCAGAAATAGGTAGGGGTGAAGGGAGCTCAGGAATAAATAGATAGCAGGAGTAGGACGGGGGAAAGTGGGTGGGATGGTGACAGATGGATGCAGGTAGGTGGGAGAGAAGAGGGCCAGGTTGTGTCCAGTCAAGGAGGTGAGGATAAGAGGGCGGGTTGGACATGGGATGAGGCCGGGATTGGACAGATTTTAAAACTGGTGAATACCATGTTTCGGCCATTGGGCTGCAGGATTCCAAGGAGCAATATGAGGTTCCAGTTTGCGTGTAGTGTCATTATGGCATTGGAGGAGGGCCAGGACTGTAGTTCAAGGACTGCAAGTTAACCCCCTCAAAGAACAAAGGAAATTACAGCACAGGAACGGGCCCTTCGGCCCTCCAAGCCTGCGCTGATCCAGATCTTCTATCAAAACCTGTTGCCTATTTTCCAAGGATCTGTATCCCTCTGCTCCCTGCCCATTCATCTGTCTAGATGCATCTTAAATGACGATATCATGCCCACCTCTACCACCTCCGCTGGCAATGCGTTCCAAGCACCCACCACCCTTTGCGTAAAGAACATTCCATGCATATCTCCCTTAAACTTTCCGCCTCTCACCTTGAAATTGTGACCCCTAGTAATTGAGTCCCCCACTCTGGGAAAAAGCTTCTTGCTATTCACCCTGTCTATACCCCTCATGATTTTATAGACCTCAGTCAGGTCCCCCCTCAACTTCCATCTTTCTAATGTAAATGATCCTAATCTCCTCAACCTCACTTCATAGCTAGCACCCTCCATACCAGGCAACATCCTGGTGAAACTCCTCTGCACCATCTCCAAAACATCCACATCCTTTTGGTAATGTGGTGACCAGAACTGTATGCAGTATTCCAAAGGTGGTCAAACCAAAGTCCTATACAACTGTAACATGACCTGCCAACTCTTGTACTCAATACCCCGTCCAATGAAGGAAAGCATGCCATATGCCTTCTTGACCATCCTATCGACCTGTGTTGCCTCCTTCAGGGAACAATGGACCTGAACACCCAGATCTCTCTGTTCATCAATTTTCCCCAGAGCTTTTCTATTTAACGTATAGTTCGCTTTTGAATTGGACCTTCCAAAATGCATCACCTCGCATTTGCCTGGATTGAACTCCATCTGCCATTTCTCTGCCCAACTCTCTGCAATCTATCTATATTCTGCTGCATTCTCCGATAGTCCCCTTCACTATTTGCTACTCCACCAATCTTAGTGTCATCTGTAAACTTGCTAATCAGACCATCTACACCTTCCTCCAGATCATCTATGTCTATCACAAACAATGATTATCAAAAATGCCCTCAACTGCATCTCTTGTACTTCCTGCATTTCTATCCTCAAAGAACCTCTCCCAACAAAAATACAGAATCCCCCTGGTCCTCACATACCACCCCACTAACCTTCGCATCCACTGTATCATTCTGTGCCATTTCACCACCTACAATCTGACCCCACAATCAATGAGATATTTCCCTCCCCAACCCTTCTGCCTTTTGTCAGGACTGCTCTCTCCGCGACTCCCATGTCACTCCACACTCTCCATTAACCCCACCACACCCCGGCACCTTTCCGTGCAACTACAGGATTGCTACACCTGCTCCTGCACCTCCCCCCAACCCCCACCTTCATTCAAGGACCAAAGCAAACCTTTCATATGAGACAGGGGTTCACCAGTACATTTGCCAGTGTGGTCTACTGAATCCGTGGGTCCCCCTCTACATTAGTGAGAACTAGCGCAGACTTAGATCATAGATCATAGAAGCCCTACAGTGTGGAAACAGGGCCTTTGACCCAACAAGTCCACGCCAACCCTCAGAGCATCCCACCCAGACACATTCCCCTATAAGCCACCTAATCTACATACCCCTGAACACTACGGGCATTTTAGCACGGCCAATCCACCTAGCCTGCACATCTTTGGGCTGTGGGAGGAAACCGGAGCACCCAGAGGAAACCCACGCAGACATGAGGAGAATGTGCAAACTCCACACAGACAATTGCCCGAGGCTGGGATCGAACCCAGGTCCCTGGCGCTGTGAGGCTGCAGTGCTAACCACTGAGCCACCGTGCTGCCCCATTTTGTAGAACATATGTGCTCTGTACATGAAAACTGACAATACCTCCCGGTCACCAACCATTTTAACTCCCTCTCCCACTCCCTGGGTGACATGTCCATCCTAGGCCTCCCCCAGTGTCACAATGACACCACCCGCAAACTGGAGGAGCAGCACCTCATATTCCACCTCTGGAGTCTACAGACCAATGGCTTGAACATCGATTTCACCGGTTTTAAAATCTCCCCACCCATGGCCCCATTCCATGTCCAACCCTCCCTCTCATCCCCACCTCCTTGACCTGACACAACCTGCTCATCTTCTCTCCCACCTATCTGCCCCACCCTTCCCACTGACCAATCCCTACAATTTCCTACCTGTATCCATCTGTCACCATCCTACCTACTTTCCCCAGACCCACCCCATTCCCTCTATTTATTTCTCAGCTGCCTTCCTCCTCCCCATTTCTGATTTTTGCACTCCTCTGATGCTGCCTGACCTGCTGTGTTCCTCCAGCTCCACACTGTGTTCCCTCTGGTGCTGCCTGACCTGCTGTGTTCCTCCAGCTCCACACTGTGTTCCCTCTGGTGCTGCCTGACCTGCTGTGTTCCTCCAGCTCCACACTGTGTTCCCTCTGATGCTGCCTGACCTGCTGTGTTCCTCCAGCTCCACACTGTGTTCCCCCTGGTGCTGCCTGACCTGCTGTGTTCCTCCAGCTCCACACTGTGTTCCCTCTGATGCTGCCCGGCCTGCTGTGTTCCTCCAGCTCCACACTGTGTTCCCTCTGGTGCTGCCTGACCTGCTGTGTTCCTCCAGCTCCACACTGTGTTCCCTCTGATGCTGCCTGATCTGCTGTGTTCCTCCAGCTCCACACTGTGTTCCCTCTGATGCTGCCTGACCTGCTGTGTTCCTCCAGCTCCACACTGTGTTCCCTCTGGTGCTGCCTGACCTGCTGTGTTCCTCCAGCTCCACACTGTGTTAACTCTGACTCCTGCTTCCGCAGTTTTTGCTATCTCCATTCCACTTTTATGCAGAGCATTCAAATGCTTGAAAACATCAAACTAATTGTGGACCTTCCCAAAACTGAGCTGATCACTTGCGGTTGATGGAACTTTAGGATTCCTACCAGAAACAAATTGATATTGTCAATATCCTCCAAGCATTCGCAACAAATTCTGAGCATGTACAGCCCATATACTGGAGATAATTTACAGTTTCACTGATCTGCCAAAATTGTGTAAACCAATTCTTTTAATGCTGCATGATTCCTTTCACATACACACTACTAAATGGGCTTTCTGCCACAGTATTCATAAGTACAATGCACACCTCTAAATTAACATAACTATTTCCTTCACAATCATCAATGCAAATTTTTCTTGGTCTAAGTCCAGTCCCCATTTACCTTTCCATCTGCTTATCGACAGTTATTTTCCTATTTTCACGATGCATCATTGCTGACTGATAACTTCTGATTGTTATATGTACAAAACATAAAATTAATTTTGTCTCTTTATCCTGTATTTTTAAATCCACAGCCAATACTTCACTGAGATAACAAAGTGTCGATAACAAAGTGTGGAGCTGGATGAACACAGCAGGACAAGCAGCATCTCAGGAGCACAAAAGCTGACGTTTCGGGCCTAGACACTTCATCAGAAAAGGGGGATGGGGAGAGGGTTCTGGAATAAATAAGGAGAGAGGGGGAGGCGGACCGAAGATGGATAGAGGAGAAGATAGGTGGAGAGGAGAGTATAGGTGGGGAGGCAGGGAGGGATTAGGTCAGTCCAGGGAGGACGGGCACGTCAAGGAGGCGGGATGAGGTTAGTAGGTGGGAAATGGAGGTGCGGCTTGGGGTGGGAGGAAGGGATGGGTGAGAGGAAGAACAGGTCAGGGAAGCAGAGACAGGCTGGTCTGGTTTTGTGATGCAGTGGGAGGAGGGGGAGAGCTGGGCTGGTTTTGGGATGCACTGGGGGGAGGGGACGAACTGGGCTGGTTTTGTGATGCGGTGGGGGAAGGGGAGATTTTGAAACTTGTGAAGTCCACATTGTTACCATTGGGCTGCAGGGTTCCCAAGCGGAATATGAGTTGCTGTTCCTGCAACGTTCGGGTGGCATCATTGTGGTACTGCAGGAGGCCCAGGATGGACATGTCGTCTGAGGAATGGGAGGGGGAGTTGAAATAGTTCGCGACTGGGAGGTGCAGTTGTTTATTGCGAACCGAGCAGAGGTGTTCTGCAAAGTGGTTCCCAAGCCTCCGCTTAGTTTCCCGAATGTAGAGGAAGCCAGGCCGGGTGCAGTGGATAGAGTATACCGCATTGGCAGATGTGCAGGTGAACATCTGCTTAATATGGAACCTCGTCTTGGGGCCTGGGATAGGGGTGAGGGAGGAGGTGTGGGGGCAAGTGTAGCACTTCCTGCGGTTGCAGGGGAAGGTGCCGGGAGTGGTGGGGTTGGAGGGCAGTGTGGAGGAGACAAGGGAGTCCTGGAGAGAGTGGTCTCTCTGGAAGGCAGGCAAGGGTGGGGATGTAAAAATGTCTTGGGTGGTGGGGTCGGATTGTAGATGGCGGAAGTATCGGGGGATGATGCGTTGTATCCGGAGGTTGGTGGGGTGGTGTGTGAGGATGAGGGGGATTCTCTTAGGGCGGTTGTGGCGGGGGTGGGGTGTGAGGGATGTGTTGTGGGAAATGCGGGAGACATGGTCAAGGGTGTTCTCGACCACTGCGGGGGGGAAATTGCGGTCCTTGAAGAACGCGCGCATCTGGGATGTGTGGGAATGGAATGCCTCATCCTGGGAGTAGATGCGGCGGAGGCGATGGTATTGGGAATAGGGGATGGAATTTTTGCAGGAGGGTGGGTGGGAGGAGATGTATTCTAGGTAGCTGTGGGAGTCAGTGGGCTTGAAATGGACATCAGTTTCTAGCTGGTTACCTGAGATGGAGACTGAGAGGTCCAGGAAGGTGAGGGATGTGTTGGAGATGGCCCAGGTGAACTTGAGGTTGGGGTGGAATGTGTTGGTGAAGTGGATGAACTGTTCGAGCTCCTCTGGGGAGCACGAGGTGGCGCCGAAACAGTCATCAATTTACCGGAGGAAGAGGTGGGGTTTGGGGCCAGTGTAGGTACGGAAGAGGGACTGTTCCACGTAACCTACAAAGAGGCAGGCATAGCTTGGGCCCATGTGGGTACCCATGGCCACCCCCTTTGTCTGTAGAAAGTGGGAGGAATCGAAAGAGAAGTTGTTGAGGGTGAGGACAGTTTCGGCTGGGCGGGTGAGGGTGTCAGTGGAGGGGGGCTGGTCAGGCCTGTGGGACAGGAAGAAGCGGAGGGCCTCGAGGGCATCGACATGAGGAATGCAGGTGTATAGGGACTGGACAGCCATGGTGAAATGAGGTGTTGGGGACTAGGGAATTGGAAGTTCTGGAGGAAGTGGAGGGCGTGGGCGGTGTCATGGATGTAGGTCGGATTTCCTGGACCAAGGGGGAGAAAATGGAATCCAGATAGGTGGAGATGAGTTCGGTGGGGCAGGAGCAGGCAGAGACAATAGGTCGACTGGGGCAGGCGGGTTTGTGGATTGTGGGAAGGAGATAGAAGCTGGCAGTGCGGGGTTGGGGAACAATGAAGTTGGAGGCTGTTGGTGGGAGGTCCCCTGAGGTGATGAGGTCATGAATGGTGTTGGAGATGATGGTTTGGTGCTCGGGTGTGGGGTCATGATCGAGGAGGCGGTAGGAGGCGGTGTCAGAGTGTTGGCGCTTGGCCTTGGCGATGTAGAGGTCAGTGCGCCATACTAGTCTGCGGGTTTGATGGTGAGGTTGGGGTTGGAGCGGAGGGAGTGGAGGGCTGAACGTTCTGCAGGGGAGAGGTTGGAGTGGGTGAGAGGGGTGGAGAGGTTGATGCGGGTAATGTCTCAACGGCAGTTGGAGATGAAGAGGTCGAGGCAGGGTAGGAGGCCTGGGGGTGGTGTCCAGGAAGAGGACTTGTGTTGGAGGTGGGTGAAGGAGTCAGTGGAGGGAGGGTTAGGCTCCCGGTTAAAGAAGTAAGCGTGGAGGCGAAGGCGGCAGAAAAACTGCTCAATGTCCAAACGTGACTGGTATTCGTTGATGTGTGGGTGTAGGGGAACAAAGGTGAGCCCCTTGCTTCGGACTGACCATTTGTCCTCAGTCAGTGGGAGGTCTGGGGGGAAGGTGAAGATTCGGCAGGGCTCAGTGTGGCTGTCTTCTCTGGGGTTGCTGGCTGTGGATGCTGTGGGCGGAGCGATGTCTGGCTCGCCCCAGCCTGCCTAACCTGTTCTTCCTCTCACCTATCCCCTCCTCCCACCTCAAGCCGCACCTCCATTTCCCTCCTACCGACCTCATCCCGCCCCCTTGACCTGTCCGTCCTCCCTGGACTGACCCTCCCTACCTCCCCACCTAAACTCTCCTCTCCACCTATCTTCTCCTCTATCCATCTTCAGTCCACCTCCCCCTCTCTCCCTATTTATTTCAGAACCCTCTCCCCATCCCCCTTTTCTGATGAACGGTCTAGGCCTGAAACATCAGCTTTTGTGCTCCTGAGATGCTGCTTGTCCTGTTGTGTTCATCCAGCTTCACACTTTGTTATCTCGGATTCTCCAGCACCTGCAGTTCCCATTGCCCCAGTACTTTGCTGAACTTTCTTGCTGAGGGCTATTGGCTGTGAGCCTCCTTCGATAGTTTTTATAAATCCCACATTTACCATTTGCCACTTCTGAGAGTTTATGGTACTGCCCATTCCCTGATCCTGTCCTTTACCGAAATTTTTGACCTTTTACAAGATGGATGAGCAAATTTCCTATGTAATTTTAACACAAACATTTTTTGGCTTTGAAATTTCAACCCCTGATCTCAACAATAACTACCTTTTGTTTCACAATGGAGGGAAGGTTACATTCCATTAAAGGAATACAATAGAACCCTGATGAGGTAAATTGCAAGTCCCTAGATTTTCCAAATACAATAGCTTTGTAATCATCCATATCTGATTTCATCTGTGCTTCAACAATGGCCTACATAATATCAACCGTATTTCACTGGACATTGTATCCATGCTAGTTAAATGATTGATTCTGATTACTTTACAAGGAATGTACACTCAATTACTTTACATGGACACTCTTTTCAAAGATTTTAGTGTGTTATCATCCCCAAATATGAAGCTGGTGAAACTTTCAAATTCCTCCACTTTTCCTGAGTCTGTACCACGTAAACCCAGGCAGCATTTCAGCTGCGCTATTCTGCACACAGTTGATGTGCATTCACTGCACCGATATTACAACACATTTATCACTGGGCTGAAACTTCTTGAAACCAAACAACACCTTCTCTTTGTTCTTTAACCCAATCTTCTCCCTTCCAATCCCCCCCTTTCATGGTTAGTTTCAAGATAGCCACATGCAAGGTGCCAGGAGACTGGAGTTGGCTAATATGGTGCCAGTGGTAAGGAAAAGCCAGGGAACTATAGACTGGTGAGTCTGATATTGATGGTGGGAAAGTTATTGGAGGGAATTCTGAAGGGCAGGATTTACACGTATTTGAAAAGGCAGGGACTGATTAGGGATAGTCAACATGGCTTTGTGGGTGGGAAATCATGTCTTTCTAACTTAGCTGAGTTTTTTGAAGAAGTAATGAAGAGGATTGATGAGGGCAGACTGGTCGACATGACTCATATGGACTTCAGTAAAGCATTTCACAAGGTTCCGCATGGTAAACTGGTTAGCAAGGTTAGGTCACATGAAATAGTAAGGAGAACTAGCCATTTGGAAACAGAACTGCCTGGAAGGTAGAAGCCAGAAGGTGGTATTGGAGGGTTGCTCCTCAGACTGGAGGCCTGTGACCAGTGGTGTGCCACAGGGATCAGTGCTGTCTCCACTGCTTTTCATCATTTATATAAATGATTTGGATGTGAATATAGGAGGTATGGTTAGTAAATTTACAGATGTCACCAAAATTGGAAGTGTAGTGGACAGTGAAGGCTATCTCAGAGAACAACAGGATGTTGATTAGATGGGTCATGAGCCAAGGAGTGGCAGGTGGAGTTTAATTTAGATAAATGTGAGGTCCTGCATTTTGGAAAGGCCAAATTAGGACAGGATTCATACACTTAATGGTAAGGTCCTGGGGAGTGTTGCTGAACAAAGAGACCTTGGCGTGCAGGTTCATAGTTCCTTGAAAGTGAAGTTGCAGGTAGACAGGGCAGTGAAGGTGGTGTTTGGTACGTTTGCCATTATTGGTCAGTGCACTGAGTATGAGTTGGGAGGTCATGTTGCGGCTGTATAGGACATTGGTTAGGGCCACCATTAGAATACAACATGCCATTCTGGTCTCCCTGCTATAGGAAGGATGTTGTGTAACTTGTAAGCATCAGAAAAGATTTACAAGGATGTTGCTAGGGTTGGAGGATTTGAGCTATAGGGAGAGGCTGAATAGACTGGGGCTATTTTCCCTGGTGTTTTGGAGGCTGAGGGGTGACCTTATAAAGGTTTATAAAATCATGAGGGGCATGGATAGGGTAAATAGGCAAAGTCTTTGCCCCATGGTAGGCGAGTCCAAAACTAGAGGACATTGGCTTAAGGTGAGAGGGGAAAGATTTGAAAAGGAGCTCAAGGGTAAATTTATCACGCAGAGGGTGGTGTGTGTATGGAATGAGCTGCCAGAGGAAGTGGTGGGGGCTGGTACAATTACAACATTTAAAAGGCATCTGGATGGGTACAGGAATAGGAAGGGTTTAGAGGGACATGGACTAAATGTTGGCAAATGGGACTAGATTAATATAGGATATCTGGTCGGCATGGATGAGTTGGACTGAAGGGTCTGTTTCCATACTGTAAATTTCCATGACTGTACAATTCTAAATATTTTATTATACTGTGTATTACCAGCATTTATTACTTATGTCTTGTTGTTCCTTGAGAAGGTGGTGGTGAGCTGTGTTCATGAACCACTGCAGTCCATGTGCTGTGGGTTGACCCACAGTAATTTAAGAATGGCAAATCCACGATCTTGTCCTTGCATTGTTGAAAGAACAGCAGTATAATTCCAAGTAAGGGTAGTGTGTGTCATGGAGAGAACTGGGGTTCGTGTTTCCATGCAGCTGCTGCCTTCGCCTTTCTAGGTGTCACAAGTTTGGGAGATGCTGACAATGGAGCTTTGGTGAGTTGCTGTACCGTATCTTGTAGACAATGACACACTGCTAGTACTGCGCTTCAGTGGTGGGGAGGTGGGGTACGAAGGTGAGAACTGAGTGTCGAAACTGGTGGATGGGATACCAATCAAGTGAGCTGCATTGTCCTGGGTATTAATTTGTTTTAAAATACTTGTCTTTTTATAAAACAATCAGTTGTAAGGTATTTGCATTTGTCAAATATTGGTAACATTTTGCTTTAGATGTAAACTTTTCAATATGTTATGTAAATATATATAAATGGGCATGTGGGAGCTGCAGTAAATTAATCAGTGACAAGTTTATTCTGTGCAGTCAATAAGGCCAAGTAATTAAATCTCAATGACTGAAAACAGAAAATGATAAGCAGAAATTAATACTTTTGTACAGAAAAGGTCATGCGCACTGACCTATGGCACAACAAGCCTTTCAGAAGCTTTATATCTGAATCCAAATATAGTCTGAACTGAGAAGTGAAGCTTGTGTATCATTATGACCTTTCTGACTGTGTCAAATCCAATGAGATCACATCATAAAGATTTCTTTGTACAACTAATCATGTTTCAGTTGTTCAGTCACCATTCTGACATAGTCCCAGTGAGTTTGATGTAATCAGCAGTAAATGTAAGCTCATAGTGATACTGAGCACAGCTATAAACTGCAAATACCGTGTGAGGTCAGAACGAAGAGCTGTTAAATCAGACAGCACAGGAGATGTAGTCACTTGGCTCCTCTTTCTTCACTGAAAGAACTCTGCAGTTACTCTCATTTTCCTAACCTTCTGTTACAATCACAGTTGAAGGTGCTACTGAAGAAACAAGATCCCAGAATGAAATCTGGTGTGATAGCTCATTTCTTTTCTTTGTACTCTTAAAGCACATAGTGGTTAATTGCAGATAATTCACATAAGGCTGTAAATTTTCTTTAACAAGAGAGCACAAGTGTATGCCACAAACGTTAAAGAGAAAGAAAATCAAGCTATTTATCCAGTTCTGAATTTGGGTCACTGGACCCGAAATGTTAACTCTGCTTTCTTGCCACAGACGCTGCCAAACCTGCTGAGTTTTTCCATGAATTTGTTTTAATTTCAGCATCTGCTGTTCTTTGCTTTATTTAAAGCCTTAGGAGAGTTGATAAAGAAGATGTTGCTTCCCCTTGTGAGAGAGTCTAAGGCTGAAGGGCACAAATTTCAGAGTAACGAGTTGCCTATTTCAGACAGAGATGAGGAAGAATTTCTGCCAATCCATCTGGCTGACAGCTTCTGGCATTAAACTGCTACAGAATAGCCACTGGGATTGTGTGAGACTATTTCCCATTCCCCATCACCTTTATGGAGGTTGGGGAAGGAGTGTAGGCTAACGTGAAGTTTAACCTGGTTTCATCTGGTGTCTGAAAAGGATGGAACAAAAACATGGAAAAGCTCAGCAGGTCTGGCAGCATCTGTGAAGGAGAAACAGAGTTAATGTTTCGCGTCCACTGACTCTTCCTCTGAACTCAAAAGGTTGACCTCTTATTCAAGCACAATGTTCCCTAGTTTTAGTCTGTCCATGAGAGGAAACATTCTCTGGGTGTCCACTCCATGCAATCACGTGCAGATCTTATATATTTCAATACGGTCACCACTTATTTCCCTTAACTTAAATGAGTACGGATTCAACCAGTCTAACTTTTCGTCATAAGCTAATGTCCCATTGCAGGAATGAACTGAGTGGAATTTCTCAAAAAGAACCTATTGCTTTGCGTAATTTTCTAAGAAAAAAGTGAGAAGTTTTATAAGTCGCTGTACCATGACACCTGTATGAACGACATAAGTTATTGATAAAAAGGAAAGAGAAGTAAAATTAAGGCAAAGTTCATCTCAAATCAATCTCAGTTCATGGAAAGCCAATTAAAATGACAAATGCTGGAATATTCCGGAAGCTGCCACCAAAGACTACAATGCCAAGACAAGATTGCCAAACCTGGAGACCAGCAGGCCAAGCTAAGGCTGCCCTCTGGGACAAGATGGCTGCAGTGCCAAGCCAAGACCACCACACTGGGAGGCTGGCGTACCCAGAAGCTGCCGCTGAAGATCTCAATGCCGGTACAAGACCTCCACACCAGGAACAGAGCTCTACACCTGAAGACCACCACACCAAGCCGAGTGGGGTCCTCCAAAATGGGGTCACCACACCATGTGGTCACTGGGCAGAGTCTGCCTCTCTTGGCTGGAAGCCTCCTTGTTGCTTGGCCTGAGAGAAAGTGTCTTCCCCCAAGGCCATTAAAAGAGGTGAGATGACAAATGGAAAAGGTTGTTAAAAAGCTGAGAAACGGGAAAATAAAAGGAAAGACTGGATGGAGTAGAATAGCTCCATATCATCTTTTCTTGACAATTTACTTTCCAAGAGGTCATTGGTAAATTTAGCTGCCAACCTTTCAGTCTCTTCAAACAGATAATTGATTATTTCATAATTAGTGGAAGATACAATTTTGATCACTGTGCCACTTCACCTGTGACAGCTTGCCAACCTAAAAAAGACCCATTCATCCCTCCTACTCCCTGTTAGCTAACCGCTAACCAATGCTCCGTCCATGTTAATGCTCCATTTCCTCTGTATCCTCTTGTCTTGTGCAGTACCTAAACACTTTGTTGTTATTGTTGCCAATGATGGCAATAAGACCGACAGATTGGGTGAAACCTGGCGCCATTTCCAGCAACATATTCTTTTCCTTCCTACTTCTTTGTCAGTTCTCTGCCTGAAAATAGGTCTGACCCACAGCTCCACAACCTCACCCATGTATAGGGAAAGAAGGTATGTACCAAATGCACCCTTTGCACTGTTTTTATTAATCTTAACACCACCAGCCATCCAACCAAAAAATCCAAACAACCGATAACAATGGCAGAAGGCTCAATATTTTTTCATCACATGACCTCAACACCAGTGCTTCCTACCCGGGGATCTCTTTCACTCTTACAGTCATAAATTGGGCAGTGCTAGAAGGATGATCAATTGATACTCATCATGCTTAGCTGCATCATGAGCACATCTTCCTTGGCCATCATGGCCTGGGGTGAGATTTGAATCTGGAACTTCTGGCTCAATGGCAGGGATGCTACCCACAAGTCACAATATTGTCTTTTTGCATACTTTTGGATCCAGAGGCATCCTTCAATATACAGAATGTTCAAATGTTCTGGGAAGCCATGGGGACAGAGGTGTCATGCTGCCACAATTCTAACTTGTTCCTTTTTAGTTCCTAAGACGATGAATAAGTAGACACTCCAAAAGGACACACAAGACATCAGCACACACTTGAGCAATGATTGGAAAATCTGTTCCTCAATCTAGAAGACCATAAGAAATAGGAGCAGGAGTGGACCATTTGGCCCCTCATGTCTGCTACACCATTCAATAGGATCATTGATGATCTGACGTGCCTCATGTCCACTTTCCTGCCTTTTCCCATAACTCTTGATCACCCTGCTGATCGAGAATATCTGTCTATCTCAGCCTTAAGTATACACAAGGCCTGTGCCCCCACATGTTTCTGTGGCATGGAGTTCCAAAGACACAATCCCAGAGATTGATGAGTTTATGGATTTCGCTACCACAGAATATAGTCAAGGCCAAAGCATTGCATGATTTCAAGAAGGAGCTGGATAGAGCACTTGGGGATCAAAGGATGTGGCACTTAACTAGGAACAGGCAATGGAGTGGATGATCAGCCATGATCATTATGAGTAGTGGAGCAGGCTCATAGGGCTGAATGGCCTACTCTGGGTCCTATTTTCTATGTTTTGATGTTGGTATGATTCTTTCTTTAAACAGAGAGTTTGAGGAGGAAATTTACTTTTTTCTCAACATTACCAGCCCAGCCCAGTTAAATCTTGCAGACAACAGCTCCCTGCCAAAGCATGTTTCGAAAGCCAAGAGTTATCACCCAAGTCAAGGGGTTTTGAACTCTTATTTTTTTTTCTCATTTTACAAGTACTTGTGATTTTGAAAATCCTGTGTTAATAATACAAGCCTTTTTAGTGCATGTGCAATCTACTTCTCACTTGTCATTACAGACGGCCTGTCAAGCAGAAAAGTGACACTTAATTAAGATCTGCCATTTTCATCAGCAAAATATAGTCAGACAGATTAAAACACATCCCACTTGTCACAGCTTTGAGGGTTGAATCTCTTCCAGCTACAGTGACATGGGGTTTGAGGTTTTTGTCCTTCATTACCAGAAGTACTGAACTCTGATAATCAAAATGCTTGATTGACGATTGGTTCTAAATGAAGCAATCGCAGAGATGTGAAACTTAGCAAACGCAGTGCACGGGATTATTGTAGATTTTCAGAATTTATCTACTTATGTTCCTTAAGTGGAGACTTTGCAAAATCATGCTCAAAACTGGGAAATTTAGAATTGCTAAAGTAGACTTCAGTTGAACTTTAAAGGTAACAACAAATTAGGACTCTCCTACTCCTAAACTTCAAACTTCCAGCATCTAGCGTCAGGTCTCTTAGGTGTTTTATTTGTTGCTGATGCAAAAGCACTCGCTGATCCCAATGTATTCACTGAACTAAACTGGCAACCCAGTTCAGTAATATTTCCATTTTAAAATTATCATCCTCTTTTCCAAACAATTTTGATCCTGTCTATTTCTAAATTCACCATTAATGCTGCAATGCTCCAAAACCTGCATCCTTCACTTTGTTTTTGACCCACAAATGGAGGAACCATTCAATGAACACAATTTACAATGCTCAGTCTTCTTACTTGATGAATAATTAGTTCATTTTCTAAGTTTAATGCAATGCATTCTGAAACAGGCAGGACGGAAAGATGCATATAAAGGGGATGACAGATTAAATGCTTTTCATTGTCAGTATTATCATAATCATGTAACCTTGATTCTTGCCAATTCAGTGTAGCCTGAACGAAGCAGAAAATGTAAGAGATTGTAGTAGAAGCTCTCAGCAGACACAATGCAACTTAATAGCAGGTAATCTCATGACTTTGGTTTCAGAGTAAAAGCATTCTAAGTTCTGTACAGGGCTGAAATTTGTCTTTCACATGAGTAGGAATGTAATGTAATCAGTCACACAATGATAAATGTGCCGCTTTTCTTTACAGCTGCACTTTGTCACCTAATGTTTCAAATACTTTGTTGTAACCTGCAATATGTATTTTAAAAACTGCATAATTATACACGCCGTACAGTTCATATGAGGTAAGGAATCACTGTTTTAGACGGGTGAAGCTAAGGCCCTAATTTGTAAGTATTTGTTGCAGCAAAATTCTCCAAAAGGGTGAGAGTGACACGGTGGCTCAGTGGCTCGCACTGCTACCTCACAGCACCAGGGACCCGGGTTCAATTCCACCCTCGGGTGACTGTTTGTGTGGAGTTTGCACATTCTCCCTGTGTTTGCGTGGGCTTCCTCCCATAGCCAAAATTGGACAAGGTGAATTGCCCGTAGTGTTCCAGGATGCATAGATTAGGTGGGTTTCAGGAGGATGGGTCTGGGTGCGATGCTCTGAGGCTCAGTGTGGACTTGTTGGGCTGAATGGCCTGTTTCCACACTGTAGGGATTCTATGATGTTGCACACCCCAAACTCTCCAGATGTACCTGTCCATTCAAAGCAATAGCTGCCTCCTCTCAGAAATTATTTTGGAAAGGTACATGTCTGAAATTTGAAATGTGCAGGTAATACCGCACGGAAACAGGATTGAACTTCGTGGAATCGTTTGGTAAGCAAGGGGGTCTTTTTGGAGAGCTAAGATACTCCCTTGTATATGGTCCCATGGCATCTTTGGGAGAAATCAGGTACAATCTGGAATTGCTAAAAGTAGATGTGAATGTGAGTGAAAACTGCAGAAACGTACTGAAACTGTCAAAATTCAAATGAAACATTCAAAGTTCATAGAAACTTCCAAAGCTATCAAGGGATTTAGCTCCATCGTGTCATGAAATTTAAAAATGATGTGCGGTTTCTAAAATTACAAAATGCTTTATTTCATTCTGTTGACATAAACAGGAGGGTTATCATTCTATGATTTGTGCTGCATGACAGATTTTACAGCATAAAGTTATCACGGTTGGGGGGGTGGAATGGAGGGGTGGGGGATGCTATCTATTAAGTGAACAATTTAATTGATAGCTCCAAGTGGTTACAGAATCAAAATGTTACGTTTTCATCAGAGATCTGTTGAAAGATTTCAATGCTTTGAATGTTTTTCAACATTTTTTCAAACTGTCAACAAACAACTTTATTTTTCATCAATACTAAAAACAGAAAGTGAGTTAGAGACTGAGCAGGTCTGGAAGCATCTATGGAAACAGAAACAGTTAACGTTTTGCATGTGATATGGCCCTTCTTTAGGGCATATTCTGAAGAAGAGTTATTGAACCTGAAACATTAACTCTTTCTCTTACTGGTAACAATAACAAATGCAATTCTGTTATTGCTGCTTGAAAAGAACATTTATTTGAATTTATGAAGACTATTTATTAATGCATTGAGGGGATTTACTTGCTGTTGTTCTTTTCGTACTGTTAGAAATAACTCCTTGATTATCATGTCTGGCATCATTTGTAGAGAGAAATCAGAGAAAGAACTCTAAGGAAGGGTCACTCAACCTGAAATGTTAACTTTGAATTCTTTCCACAAATGCTGCCAGACCTGCTGAGCTTTTCCTGCAATTTCTGTTTTTGTTTCTGATTTGTAGCCACCCGCAGTTCTTTTGATTTTTCCTTAATTATCATGTTCATGTTGCTTCATGTATCTTCAATTCTGGTTTGCCAAGAACTGTTGGAAGTACATTAAAGAAGGATACACTGAAATGGTACATCAGCAATTCCAGGAAGTACAATGCAAAAAGAGGTACACAAAAAGGTGGTCACTGAGCAGGAGTATTTCTGAAATATATTACAGAGTAAAATGACGTCTTTAAATCTTTTGAGTATCGATGAGTTAGATGTTAACAAAGTCAACAATTTCTAATTGTGCGTGATCTTATCATTATATCATTTCCTTTGGACACAGAAGTAAACCCAATCTATTGCTGTGAGGAGTGTGATCTAGCAGAACTCCCTAGTTACTCAAAATAAAAACACAAAACAAACAGTTAACTTGGTAGCATCTGTGGAGGTAGAAACCGAGTTAACATTTTGGGACTGTGACCAGTCATGAAAAACTACAAAGGCTGATTTTCTCTCATAACCAATGCTCCTCGACCTACTGAGTACCTCCAGCATTTTCTATTCTTATTTCTGACTTTCAACATCACACAGGCACAGAATCGGCAATATTTTGTTCTTATACCCCAGCAGTTCCACTGTTTATAGCTTCCGTTAATTTCCATAGAACTTGAAACCCGCTGAGGTCAACAAAGCAGCCCCAAAACTTTAAGACGATTATTTTATTCCAGATGGGACTGCTCATACCCTTGGATTTGGGACAACCAAAAATTGCTATTTCCAGAACTCCACACAGCCAACTCCACCATTCTCCAAACAATGAGGAGGCGATGGCCTAGTGATATTATCAGTGGACTGTTAATCCAGAGACCCTGGGTTCGAATCCCACCGCAGCAGATGGTGGAAACTGAATTGAATAAATTTCTGGAATTAAGAGTCTAATGATGACCATGATTTGATTGCCAATTGTTGGCAGGCTAATCCCCTCTGGATCGCTAATATCCTTTAGGGAACGAAACTGCCACCCTAATCTGGTCTGATTTACATGTGACTCCAGACCCACAGCATGTGGTTAATTCTTAGCTGCCCTCTGGGCAATTAGGAATGGACAACAAATGCTACCTGGCCAGCAACAATCTCATCCCGTGAATGTATAAAGTTACACAAAAATGTCGGCAATGTGTCAGGGTGGCCTAGGACAGTCTGACAGCCAAGTGGATGGTACCAAGCCCAGGGTTTCAAGCTGGCCTCTGGTGGGTGGAGAAGCTTACTCTGTTTTCACTTGTACACTGGAGTGCACTAGCATGAATTCTGGGGCCCTTGATGGAGTCCAGCCTGAAAACCTATTTTGTGCTGTCTGAGTATATTGTGCAATTATGCATTCTTTAACGCTAAACTAGAGATGAATCACGAGTTACTACATGCTTTAATGAGTTCAATGATTACTACCTTAGAAAAGGTTGACTTTAACCACTTGACCAACACAATGTCTTAAGTTCCACTCCAACAGAGAACAACTGTGACTGCATGCTGCGCAGACTAGTCCGACAGTATTTAATCGCAACTAGCTTTAATTTAAAACTTGATAAAATAAAGGGAAAACAAAATGCGGGCAGAATGTAACTGAAGAGGTGACTGCACTGGACAGGATGATTCACCAGGATGTTGCCTGGGATGGAGCATTCCAGCAATGAACCGAGGCTGGACAAGCTCAGGTTGTTTTCTTTCGGAGCAGAGATGGTTGAGGTGGGACTACCTGAGGTTGTGAGATTATGATGGGCATGGAAAGCACCTGCCCTTTAGTTGAGGGTCAAGAACAAGGGGAAACACTTATTAAAAGTGAAAAGCAAGATGTTTACAGGGGATTGAGGAAAAGTCTTTTCACCCAGAGGGTAGCGAGGGTCTGCAACGCTTTGCCTGGGAGGGTAATTTAAGCCGGAAATCTCAACCTTAAAAAAGTATTAGGATGAACACAAAGTCTCATAACATTCAAGGCTATGGACCTAGTGTGGGAAAGTGGGACTAGTGAAAGCAGTGGCGTATTTTTGATGGTATAGGCTTAATGTGCCAAAGACCTTTCCTGTACTCCATGATTCTGGATAGGAGGACCAGGCTGAAATATCAAGAGGGCAAGAGTAGAATTGCTGAAAAGCTACACAATTTGGGGCATGCAAACTGGGAGAAGCTCAGGGCTGGGACTGTTTTTCCACTGGAGAGGAGAAGGTTGAGAGATGAGCTTAAAAAGGTTTATTAAATCATGAGGAGCACAGGTAAGTTGAGCAGCAACATTCTTTTCCCCAAGAGTGGGGGAGTTCAAAATTAGAGGACATATTTTTAAGGTGAGAGGAGAATGATTTAAAAGGGACCTGAGGGGTAATGTTTTCACACAGAGTATTTGGAATGAACTTCCAGATGGAGCAGTAGGGACAGGGACAGTTACGATGATGTTTAAAAGACATTTGGGCAGGTACATGAATTGGAAAGGTTTAGAGGGATATAGGCCAAATGCACACAAAATGGGACTATTTCAGTTTAATAGAGAATATGAATGAGCTGGCCCAAAGGGTCTGTTTCTGTGCTGTATGACTCTAGGAGAATGCTGAACTCCATGACCTGGGAACCAGATGGGTTTGGTGGGACAAGGTCGATTGCAGAAGGCAAGTAATGATGTAGAGACAGAAGAAAGTGGTTTTGGTTAGAACAGAATCTCAGAAGTTGCTACGTTTGAGGATTGAGTGGCACATTAAGGTCCTACACATCAGCGGTGTGCCAGCCAAATCGTTGATGGAGCCAGGTCCATATTAATATTGACAGGTAGCAAAATGGCTTAGCTTGGGTTTTACTGATATTGAGCTGCAAGAAAGTTTGCCTCATTCAGTTGAGCAGACAGTTAACAGAGCGCAACAATAGGTTCTGGATCAATAGAGAGTTGTAGAGCACACAGAGAAACTCACTCCAGCCATCTGCATGCCTTGGCCTGGCAGTTTCTGTTGTTAATTAACGTTAAAGTAATGATTATATAAGCATTAGACAAAAATGGCAGTAAAACCTCCAGAACATTTCATTACGCGATGATGGATTTTCTTTATTTTGAAAGCTGATGAGAAGAATTGCCAGTCGAAGCCTTTGCAATGTTAGATTACCTGACTATTTGCAGTCATAATAAGCTATCTATCAATACTTCTCCCATCACAGCTGAAGTTTTACAAAGCCTCCGTTCACACATCAAGATGCACAGCATCCATTGTCTAATCCTAATTCATTCTATTAGCGAGGCACATTAAATCAGGTAACTGAAGTTTCTTTATGAGTTCCTACAAGTCTACTTTAAGAATATTAACCATGTTATTATTGGAAGCTTTGTCAAGTGTAGCATTTTCATACAGAATTCCAAAGTAGGAGGTCCTTTCCCATGGGAAGGATGGTTTAAATATCAAGGCGAGAGCCAATCAACCTTTCTTTTATATATTGCAGACATCACATTAAACATTAGCAGTTATCTGTCAGTGAGGAACTCAATTAATTTTTTTGTTCGATGAATTGACATTTGAAATATTATCCAAACACATCACCCCACTGACAGGTTTCATATGCAATATTTCTTCACTGGGTCAGATTCATGCAACAGATTACTCTGTCAATATGCACACAAAAGAAACTTTTAAGTAAGACACCTTAATCCTCCTTCCCACCTGCCAAAAAAACACATCAAATAGCTGGAAATAAATGTGCATTCTCTTCTGAAAAACTGGCATGAGATGTAAAACAACAGGCAGATTGGATGCAACTTCATTGAAGGATTTGATGGAGCAATTTACTTTAAGTAGTGAGGCAGGATTATCATAAATCTTTCTATCCATAGTTTGTAATTCATGCTGGAACACACTCAGATTATTAAATAAAACATCCTATCGTTCACAGAGGGATAACCTCACCAGAGAATGAAAGATTAATAGCTTTGGTTTCTATAAACCTGGATGGTATTTAATGGGGCACCTAACTGCAGGAAACATAGCAGGCAGAGACACAATTAGGTTGGAGATGAAATATTGGTTTTCCAACACCTAGTTGAGTTTGAGAGATAAATTCAGGGGTGGGTCAGCCGCAGGAAAGCCAGCACATGACCTGATGATAGGAATCTATTTACCGTTTGTTTGGAAGGCATCAATACTCTGATTATTAAGGACAATAAGTTCAGTATTAGACAATGTAATGTGAGGCTGGATGAACACAGCAGGCCAAGCAGCATCTCAGGAGTACAAAAGCTGACGTTTCGGGCCTAGACCCTTCATCAGAGCTCTGATGAAGGGTCTAGGCCCGAAACGTCAGCTTTTGTGCTCCTGAGATGCTGCTTGGCCTGCTGTGTTCATCCAGCCTCACATTTTATTATCTTGGAATTCTCCAGCATCTGCAGTTCCCATTATCTCTGGTACATGGGAGACTCATGCCTAACGCTTCCTAATAGCTTCAAGGTGGCATGCATCAGATAACTGTTCAATCTTTGGATCACACATGAGGTTTTGTCTTTGTCTAAATCAGCACCATAAGGGATGTTACCAGGGGAAAGGGAAGGGCCATCTTAGGGTGCTTGCGTCCACAAATGGTGCAGTGCCTGGATTGGGAAACGGGTGAGTGTTCGGCTCAGCCCTTCAGGTATTGGACGTGTTTGGGCCGCCAGGGGAGGTGAGAGGGATGGGGAAATCAAGCTGTGGTGTACTTGTCTCAGTTCATTATTGAAGTAGTCTCATTCCCTATGCCTAGGGAAGTGGTTGCACCATGCTGAAAAGAGGTCTCAAGTTTGAAACAGGGCAAGGCCAGCTGTCGGAAGGGGTGGAGGGAATGGAGCAGGTGTAAGCCTATGGTTAGGGGCAGGGCTGGGGTTTGATGCAAAGTGAATACAGATGACAAAATGACAGAGGGAGGCATTCCTATGTTAGCATATACATAGCACACATTAATTACCTCCAGCTATCAGATAGACAATGTCAGGAAAGGCTAAGCTTTCAGGAGGCAATTAGTACCTTATGTGTACCCACACAAAAGACCTGCAGCCCTGAGGCTTTGGAGGTGGGGGGGAAGCCCATGCCAAACAGTCTCAAAGGTTACTGCAATTCAAAACATAGATTTATTTCAGGGCTTGACAAGGGCTACGTGTGGCATTTCCCAGGCTGCTATACATATCCACTGGAAGGTGACAAATGCCCTGTCCATAAGCACCAACAAATGCATCAGATTCACAACAGATGTTGAAAGCAAAACTCTGAGAGTAACCAGCTTCAAATCATGGTATGTTTCCCACAAACACAGGGTGTCATTGAGTGCATACAAGTGGCCATTAGAGGCAGTGGCCTAGTGATATCATCACCGAACTGTTAATCCAGAGACCCAGGTCATGCTCTGGGGACCCGAGTTCAAATCCCGCCACAGCAGATCTTGGAATTTGAATTCAATAAAATATCTGGACTTAAGGGTCTAATGATAACTGGGAATCCATTGTTGGCTGTTGGAGAAACCCATTTGGTTCACAAATGTCATGTTGGGAAGGAAACGTGCTTGCTGTGACCACCACATGACCCCAGAATAATGTGGCTGACTCTTAAGTGCCCTCTGGGCAATTAGGGATGGACAATAAATGCTGCCTGGCCAGTGATGCCCTCATCCATTGAATGAGTAAAGAAAACAAATAGAGCTAAATTCAGCTGTATTTGTAAACTAGAAGTGGTTTTCATTTCCTGAGCATTCAAGTTGTCTGTTACCAGTGGAAAAGAGCTGTGCAGGTTTGAGCTTGTTTCCCAGGGAGCTCTCATGATGCACAGATCTTAAAGAACACCAGCTGCCTTAGCTATGTGAGGGTGACAAGGGCTAACCCCTCACAACATTGGTGCATCATCCTGTAAACCGTTCAGAGCAGGTCGACACTGGACACTGATCAACAAGGGCAATCAGGGAACAGACCACAGGGTTATTCAAAGCACACTTCTAATACTTTCATTGGTTCCAGTGGAACATTACAAGACAAACCATAGAGGATCTTCAATCATTTTGGTCATATAGAATGCACCTTTTTTTAAAAAATCGACTCTCGGATATGGGCATCGCCGTCTGAGCCAGCATTTATTGTCTGTCCCTGTTCACCATTGAGAAAGTGGTGATGAGCTGTCTTCTTGATCCACTACAATCCATTTGGTGTAGGAACAGCTCACAATGCAGTCAGGGAGGGAATTCCAGGATTTTGGCCAGGCAACACTGAAGGAGCAGCAATACATTTTCAAGTCAAGATGGTGAATGGCTCAGAGGGGAACTTGCAGGGGGTGGTGTTCCCATGTCTTCTGGGTGATAACTGTAGTAGGTTTAGGTGCTGTCTTAGGAGCCTTGGTGAATTTCTACCGATCATACCATCATTTCCTTTCACTGCAAATCTTTGCCAGTTTTGATTGTATATCCAACCCTGTCAGCATCCATCCAGATCTGCCACATATTACACACAGCCTTCACATCCTAAAGTACCAGGAGAAGTATTGTTCTTACATTGAAAGAAAGGAAGATGACTGGTCTACCACTCAAGTCAGTGAAGTGACCATAAGCCCATTTGTGTACTCATTCATTGGATGTAGGAATCACTGGTTAATCCAGGATGTATTGCCTATAGGGCAGGTTAGATTCAAATATATTGTTGAGAGGGTGGAGTCACATACAGGCCAGACCAGGTAAGGACTGCAGTTTCCCTCCCTAAAGGACATTAGTGTCAAAAAGACATGCGGACAAAACCAGATGGGTTTTTCCAATGTTCTACAATAGATTCATGGTCATCATTAGATTCCTAATTTTAGATTTTTATTAAATTCAAAGTCCACCATCTGCCGTGGTGGGATTCAAACCGGGTTCCTCAGGACATTACTTGGGTCTCCAGATCAACAACCCAGTGATCACCTCCCCTTCTCCCTGCTCCATACTCACATTGTCGAGGGCTTGGTTATATGAGCCGCTCATCATTTCTCATGCTAAGTGACCTTGCAGAATCTGCTGGACAAATCATTAACGGGAAGGCCAGTGGATGCTGCAGGCTCAGTCATGTTGCATTGTCTTGGAAATATGAATCATACCACACAGATTACCGACCAAGAAAGGGTGGCCTCTAACCAACACTGCCATATAGGTCCGATGTCCTTCAGTCTTCTTAACTCAGCAATGATGGCAAATATGTAGCATGGCAGTCAAGTGGGCCCTTCGGAGAAGGTTACCCCAACAAATACACACAATGGTCAAAATGTGAACAAAGTACATCTAGGTCTTCGTACCATAAACAGGTTGTCATGGTGCCAGCACTTACATCTTTTCTCTATTAATGACTACACATGCCATATCAGCTCTGATGGTGAGCAAGCCCAGTCCCTGTGACTGCATGTGAGAGGTGTGCCTGCCACATGCACTTAGAATTTCCTCATGTTCTAGCTCCTGACACACAAATGGAAGCCAATCTTCTGTCCCACCATCACACATTGTTAATTCCACTCATGTTTCAGAAGTTCCATCTCTCTACAGGTTATTAGGTGTGGCAGTACTGGGAAAAGTGAGGGAATGCTTTCCATGTTCTTTTCTCAAAGATTTTTTGGAAAGCTGTTAAATGAACATTTACCCTGTTGTTCCTCAGGAATATTGTGAGCAGTTTTGAGCCCTGTGTCTAAGGGAAGATGTGCTGGCCTTGGAGACAGTCCGGAGAAGGCTCACAAGAACAATCCCAGGGATGAAGGAGCTTAAAATAGTATCAGAGATAATAGGAACTGCTGGAGGATCTGAGATAACAAGGTGTAGAATTGGATGGACACAGCAGGCCAAGCAGCATCAGGGGAGCAGGAAAGCTGATGTTTCAGGCCTAGACCCTTCTGATGAATTGTTAGTTAAGGTGGGATGAAGGGCTTGTCTTATGAAGAGCGGTTGAGGAATCTGAGTCTGTACTAGATGGAGCAGAGAAGAATGAGGGGGGATCTGATTGAAACTTACAGAATACTGAGAGTCCTGGACACAGTGATTTGGAGAAGATGCTTCCACTAGTAGGAGACACCAGGACCGGGGGGCACAGACTCGGGTGAAGGGGTGATCCTTTAGAAATGAGATAAGGAGGAGTTTCTTCATCCAGGGGGTGTTGAATCTGTCGAAGTCATTGCTGCAGAGGTCTGTGGAGACCAAATTATTGAGCGTCTTTAAGACAGAGATAGACAGGTTCTTGATTCGTAAAGAAGAGTAAGTGTTATGGAGGAATGCAGGAACCTGGGACTGAGAAACGTATCAGCCATGATCAAAAGGCAGAGTGGACTTGATGGGCCGCACGATGTAACATGCTCACAAAACTTATGGTGTCATGGTCTGTTGATTTATAAACTGCAGTTTTATTCCAGAAAATCCTCACGGCCACACTCGAGATAGTCTGGCGAGAAAGCAGCTTTCGTTCGACTCTAATTAATGTGGTACTGAGTTCAAAAATGACATCTTAAATCTTGAAAACTTAAAACTTTGAGCGTCTTGCTCAATTGAACAAAAACCCAAGCGCAATCTGGAGGCTGCACCGCTGTTTCAAACAGTGGACAGCTTCTACCACTGCTCGAGAACCTATCAAAGGGACCTTGTTGTGCAGGCATATTTCAGTTCTCTGACTAAGTAATCTAATGGTCCCAACTGTCCTGATCTTTCCCCATGGCCTTACAACTATTTCCTCTTCAAATCTATCTATCAATCAGATTCACTATGTAAAGTTATTACCGAGCCAGCTTCTATTACCCTTTCAGGCATTCCTTTCCAGAAGACGAGTAAACATCATTTCAGTAGAAATCCCAAACTCCCTCTTTGCAGTTACTGTACTTAAATCAGTCTTCCCTAGTTCCTGACCCACTTGTCAGTGAAAACAATTCCTCCTTATTTACGAGATAACAAGGTGTAGAGCTGGATGAACACAGCAGGCCAAGCAGCATCTTAGGAGCAGGAAAGCTGATGTTTCGGGCTTGGATGAAGGATCTAGACCTGAAACATCAGCTTTCCAGCTCTTAAGATGCTGCTTGGCCTGCTGTGTTCATCCAGCTCCACATCCTGTTATCTCGGATTCTCCAGCATCTGCAGTTCCTATTATCTCCTCCTTATTTACGCTGTTTCTTTATAATTTTGAAAAAATCTATATTAAATCTCTCCCTAAACATTTCTGCTCCAAGCTTAATAACCCCAACTTTCACATGATTGAAACCTTCTATCCCTGATCTGTTCCAATAGATCTCTTCTGCATCCCCAAACATGTAGCCATCCTTCTGAAAGTAGCTGAATGCAGAGCTTCAGACAATGCACACCTTATGTAACAATTTGTAACAGGTAGTAGAACTTCTAATAACAAAAACTTGCTATAATAAGAGATCCCAAATATTTAGTAAAACCAAAAAAGGACCAAGGAGTTTGGGCATCAGAAGTGGGTGATGACTATAAATATAAACTTAACTGTTCAACTAAAAATCACCAAAGAGAAAAAAAATAAGCATGCCAGAAACACCAGAGCAATTGTAATCAGTCCATAGTTAATGTGTTGTGTCTGGTGAGCCGTCTTGAGTTCTGAAGAGGGGCCACTGGGCCCAAAACTTTATCTCTATTTTGTCTCCACAGATAGGGTAGGACAGTCTCTCAGTGGCTAGCACTGCTGCGTCACATGCCAAAGACCCAGCTTTGATTCCACCCTCGGCAACTGTCTGTGTGGAGCTCACACATTCTCCCTGCGTCTGCGCAGGTTTCCACCAGGCGCTCTGATTTCCTCCCACTAAAAGTGTGCAGGCTAGGTGGATTGGCCATGTTAAATTGCTCATTGTGTCCAGTGGTGTGCAGACTGGGTGAATTAGCCATGGGAAATACAGGGTTAAAAAGGACAGTGTAGGGAGTGAGTCTGGATGGGATGCTCTTCAGAGGGTAGGAATGGGCCAAATGGCCTGTTTCCACACTGCAGGGATTTGATGATGAAATGCTGCCAGATGGGCTGAGTTTTTTTCAGCAGTTCTGGTTTCCAGCACTTTTTTTTTCATATAATCAGCCCATACCATCCTTCTCTCACTTCCCTCTCATATACAGCTTTACCGATCTGAAATGATGAATTAAGAGGGTTAATAGGGGTCATGAAATATCTTGAGCAAACAGGGTTAAGGAAAATCCCAAAGCCTTTTATTCGTACAGAAGGAGATAGAGGGTAACTAGAGAAAGGGTCGGCTCACTCAAGAACAAAGGAGGGAAGTTATGCAAGGAGTCAGAGAAAGTGAGTGAGATTCTGAATGAGTATTTTGCATTGGTATTCACCAACGAGAGGGACATGACGGATGTTCAGGTTAGGGATAGATATTTGATGAGTCTAGGTTAAGTCAGCATAAGGAGGGAAGTGTTGTGTATCCTAAAAGGCATTAGTAGGGACAGGTCCCCAGGTCCGGATGGGATCTATCCTAGGTTACTGAGGGAAACGAGAGAGGAAATAGCTGGGGCCTTAACAGATATCTTTGCGGCATCCTTGAGCATGGGTGAGGTCCCGGAGGACTGGAGACTTGCTAATGTTGTCCCCTTGTTTAAGAAGGTTAACTGGGATAATCCAGGTTATTATAGATTGGTGAGCCTGACATCAATGATGGGGAAGTTGCTGGAGAAGTTACTGAGGAACAAGATCTATTTACATTTGGAAGAAAATGGGCTTATTAGTGACCGGCAGCATGGTGTTATGTAGGGAAGATCATGTCTTACCAACTTAATAGAATTCTTTGAGCAAGTGGCAATGCTGACAGATGACGGAAGGGCTGAGGATGTCATATACATGGACTTCAGTAAAGCATTTGATAAGGTTCCCCATGGTAGGCTGATGGAGAAAGTGGAATCACACAGGGTCCAGGGTGTGCTAGCTAGATGGATAGAGAACTGGCTGGGCAACAGGAGACAGAGAGTTGTAGTGGAAGGAGTTTCTCAAAATTGAGAAGTGACCGGTGGTGTTCCACAGGGATCCGTGTTGGGACCTCTGACATTTGTGATATATATTAATGATCTGGAGGAAGGTACAGATGGTCTGATTAGCAAACTTGCAGACGACACTAAGATTGGTGGAGTAGCAGATAGTGAAGGGGACTGTCAGAGATTACAGCAGAATATAGATAAATTGGAGAGTTGGGCAGAGAAATGGCAGACACAGTTCAATCTGGGCAAATGCGAGGTGATGCATTTTGGAAGATCCAATTCAAAAGCGAACTATACAGTAAATGGAAAAACCCTGGGGAATACTGATGCACCGAGAGATCTGGGTGTTCAGGTCCATTGTACCCTGAAGGAGGCAACGCAGGTCAATAGAGTGGTCAAGAAGGCATATGGCATGCTTTCCTTCATTGGACGGGGTATTGAGTACAAGAGTTGGCAGGTCATGTTGCAGTTGTATAAGACTTTGGTTCGGCCATATTTAGAGCGTATACAGTTCTGGTCACCACATTACCAAAAGGATGTGGATGTTTTGGAGATGGTGCAGAGGAAGTTCACCAGGACGTTGCTGGTATGAAGGGCACTAGCTATGGAGAGAGATTGAATAGATTAGGATCATTTACATTAGAAAGACGGGAGTTGAGGGGGGACCTGATTGAGGTCTACAAAATCAAGAGAGGTATAGACAGGGTGGATAACAAGAAGCTTTTTCCCCAGAGTGGAGAACTCAATTACTAGGGGTCATGATTTCAAGGTGAGAGGAGGAAAGTTTAAGGGAAATATGTGTGGAAAGTTGTTTATGCAGAGGGTGGTGGGTGCCTGGAACGCGTTGCCAGTGGAGGTGGTAGAGGCAGGCACGATATCGTCATTTAAGACATATCTAGACAGATACATGAATGGGCAGGGAGCAGAGGAATACAGATCCTTGGAAAATATGTGACAGGTTTGGATAGAGCATGTGGATCAGTACAGTCTTGGCGGGGATGGAAGGACCTGTTCCTGCGCTGTAATTTTCTTTGTTTTTCGTAAATCACCTTCCACCCTCGCAGGTTTCATTGCTTCTTGGTCTCACCCATGTATATTCTGTCCTGACTTAAAGTCCTCCATCACTGTACCCTCAGCTAATGTCGGCTTCCCTACCGATTCCAGCTAGCGCTTTTATTCTCTACCTGCTGCCTTTTTGCATTCACAGATTGGGGAAGGAACAACTAGGTACTGTGTCTAACTCGGTCTGTTCCTGACTGAATGGAAAGCAGGATATTCCCTGGACTGCTGTGATCAGTTGGAAACGGTATGCAGTCATAATGCTCTGCTGCTTAGAGAAAGCAGTTGGAGTAGCAACAGCCATGAAGCTGCTGTAAGGAAGTCTGAAGCACATGGATTTTAGCATTTGATGATTTTTGACAATAACAGAGATTACTGAAGCAATAAGAACCAGAGATAATAGGTCTTTGATAATTAATCATTTCCATAACATCTCTAAACATCCAAATATATGAAAATTATTCGTTGTTTCAATATAAAAAACAAGTGTGTCCAAGTACTGGCAGTAGATGGAACATCTGATAGTCATTACAGGGACTCCAATCAAAACTTTCAACAAAGAATGTTTTGATAGGGTAAAATATTAGAGATCCCAGATGCAGTAACAAGTCAGGATTCCCTTCCTGAGCTACAGATGCACTCAATGTTATCTCACCTCTGGCATTCAACATGTGCAGGGTATCCAGCATTAAGTTGCACAAATTTTGAAGCAGTTATTTAACAAACTCCTAAAAAACCACACTTTTACATCAATCAACATCATTGATTCTTCCCAATGTGCTACAAATACACATGTTTGGTCAATGACACCTAGGATTTCATGGTTGAGGAAAACTGCTTTGTTAACCAAAGGCTTTGCTCAGCCTTAAATCACAATGACCAACTGCCAAACCAAAAAAAACTTCAATTAACTGATTTATAGTACATCTATCTACACCAAAAAAAACTTCAATTAACTGATTTATAGTACATCTATCTACACCAAAAAAAACTTCAATTAACTGATTTACAGTACATCTATCTACACCAAAACAACATGCTGAACCTTGAATTATAACTCATTACAATTTCTACAAAGTTTGAGATTTAAAGCTCTCAAACAAATGAAAGTAAACAATCCCTTGACATATAAAAATAGATATTAAAAGATATAGTGTTTAAAAGCGAGCTAAAAGCTATCTAACAACCACTGGGTCATTGTTCACATAATACCTACATTAGCATGAGATATAAAAGCTTGCTAAAGGTCCCAGGTACATACATATAACTGCAGTATGTTGTTGAATGTTCAATCCAGATTATAATTGCACCATTTAAACCTTTTGTAGTATCTTACATTTGCTTAATTTCTTCCAATGTTTTCCTATTTAAATGCAAATACTGTAATACATTTCCATTTGTAAAATGACAATTTCATGATTTAATGGCACTTGTTATATGGCGCAGAGCTTTATCATAGTAGCAAATGGTTCAATGTGATTCATATTGTACTAATACAATCCCTGATATAGTAAAACGCTTGTTACAAGAATACTGTGGTAATATGCATACACCTTATTATTCATTACTCTTAATCTGTTCTATTACTCGAAGTGGATTTGCTTTCAAAAGCAAATTAAGTTGCCACAGTAAGTTTGCTTGTGATAAACCTGGGGATATTCAGCTTTGTTACAGAGATAGTAGGAACTGCCGATGCTGCAGAATCTGTGATAACAAGTTGTGAAGCTGGATGAACACAGCAGGCCAAGCAGCATCAGAGGAGCAGGACAGCTTGATGTTTCAGGTCAGGACCTTTCTGAAGAAGGATCCCGACCCGAAACATCAGCTTTCCTGCTCCTCTGATGCTGCTTGGCCTGCTGCGTTCATCCAGCTTCACACCGTGTTATATTCAGCTTTGTGATGACCAGAGTACTGCACAATATGGAACTATGTAATCTGGCTTGTTCGTTTAGCTTTATAGGTCTAACTCCTCAGAAGGAAACTGTAGCCAGTTTACAATGAAAGGAATCGAGGAATATGGGAGAGCTACAGCCAGGAATGTGGGGCTGAAGCACTGCAGGCTCAAGGAACCTGATAGCCTACTCCTGCTTGTATGTCTCATCTACTTATTGATGTGGAGACAGGGAGCAGCAGGAAATAACTGAATGTTAACTACTTTTTTTAAGAGACCAATTTGTCTCTGCAACAAAGTCTGATGCTTTGACTGTGGATTCTTCTTGAAGTTTGAGCAGACTCTGCTTGTACTCCCGTTTCAACAGCTCAGTGCTGTCTGATCAGGCCTCTTCCCATACTCCTTCCTGAATCTAGGGCTCCCAAGGCAAATAGCACTCAAACATTTCAACCAATTGACTTCACTCGAATGGAATGTCAGGCAGTGTGTCTGATCTGATTCTCTACCAGCTTTTCATCCGAAGAAACAATTACCTCCAGAAAAGACGTTCAATTAATACAACAGCCAAATAATTCCTAAAATGATCAAACTTCTTTATTCAGCTGATCTCAGGAGCTCATCGCCATCAGCAAGTGTGCAGATTAGTTCAAAAGGTTATAAACAAAATTTACTTCAATTGTTTGTCTAATCAAACCTGATCCTCTTTTAATAATACAGACCAAGATTTAAGCAGTACTGGACATCAGCTATAAAGTTCCAAATAAGAGGCGGCACAGCGTTGCCACTAGCTAGGTCGAAGGTGTTTGGAGAAGAGCTCCAATTTGTGAGCTTTCCAAGTTCTTTTACTAGGGAGTCCTAGGGATTCAACTGAGGAGGAGCCAAGATATTAACACCCTCCAAAAAACACCTCCATTTCTACTTTTATTTTCCTCCATGGAGGTTATTTTCGAAGGATGCACTGGCAGACACATTGTCTATAAAGTAAGCTGAAAGAACAAGAGGAAAGGTGTTGTTAAACTTGTAAGAGTTCACAAAATATTTATGAGGATTTTGCCTGGGTAGGAGAGTTTGAGCTACAGGGAGAAGCTGAATAGGCTGGGACTATTCTGTCTGGAGCATCAGAGCCTGAGGACTGACCATGTAGAGGTTTATAAAATTATGAGGGGCATGGATAGGTGAATAGCGAAGATTTTTTCCCTAGGTTAGAGGAGTCCAAAACTAGAGGGGCTTAGGGTTAAGGTGAGAGGGGAAAGATTTTAAAAGGGACTCCCTGAGGGGCAAAATTTCCATACAGAGGGTGGTGTGTGTATGGAATGAGCTGCCAAAGGAAGTGGTGGAGGCTAATTACAACATTTAAAAGGCATTTGGATGGGTACATGAACAGGAAGGGTTGAGAGCGATACGGGCCAAATGCTGGCAAATGGGGCTGGATTAATTTAGGATATCTGGTCAGCATGGACGTGTTGAACCGAAAGGTTTATTTCTGCGCTGTACATCTCGATAACTCCAGGGCTACAGACGCTGAAAATCTGAAACAAAAAGACAGAAATTGCTGGAAAATGAGAAGGAGGATCACTGGACCTGAAACATTACACTGATTTCTCTCCACAGACATGCCAGACCGGTTGAGATTTTCCAGCAATTTCTGTTTTTTGTTTCAGATTGTCTACATTCACTGTTTCTAAATGGTAAAGTGATCAACCAACATTAAGAAAGAAAAGTTATCACTTTAAAACTAACAGAACCAGAAGTATCCAAGTGTACTAAACACTGGCCTAACTGAAATCAGGAGCAACAGCATGCAAACCCACTGTCCCACATTTAAATAAAATTATAGGTTAAAAATCCATCACACGACGCTCCCCTTACAAAAAAGAAAAATGTTACACCATACATTTCAGCTACCTGCCACTCAATGCAGTTAAAAGTACTTCCTTATGTTAGCACTGTGAAAAGAAACAATTATCTCTAATCACTTAAATAGTGTCTTCTGTGATCCTGATTCTATCACTAATGGAAACAGTATTTCCCTCACCTACTTTGTCCTGGCCATTCCTGATTTTAAACACTATCACAATGTCGTCTCAAACTTCTCCCCTACAAGAACAGCCTCAGACTCTCTTATCCATCCATATAACGGAAGTTCCTCATTTCTGGACATATTCCTGTGAATCTTTTCTGCATCGACTCGCATATTTTTATACCTTCCCTGGAATGTAGTCGCAGTAACATGACATAATACTCCAAGTGGGGCCACTCCAAACAGAGGTTACTAAACACTTTCAGCAATAAATTCTGAACAATAAAGATCTGATTAAGTTGTTAAAGAAAACAGGAATAACAAGGGCACAAGACTCTCAACGGAGGTAAACATTTTCTTTTCCATTTTCTTTAGCAAGTTTACCTTGGTGTATTGAATCTGCTGCATGAGATGTTTATTGGTTGTGGAAGCTCATTGGTGGAAGTGATATGTAACAGCGAGAGACTGACCAGACAGCTTTTTAACATAATAAACACTAATCAAGTCAACAATTAGAGTTTTCAACACCCGTTATTTCAGCCATACTCTCTCCTTGGGGGACCAGCAGTCCACACTGATTGTTAGGTCAACCACACAGCTGCTGGCAAAAATATTGGTGAAGTGAAAAGGTCAAACATCATTGTGAACCTCTTTCCTACTCCAAACGTAAAACCATAAAACGTAGGAGCAGAATTGGACCATTCAGCCTATTGAGTTGTGTCTGCCATTCAAAGAGATTGTGGCTGATCTGATAATCCTCAGCTCCACTTTTTTGTTTTTCCCCCCCAGAATCCTAGATTCATTTCCTGATTAAGCATATTCAAGGCCAAGAGAGAGATTTTTAACGATTCAGTCTCAACAGCCCTTGCAACAAAGAACTCAGTGGATTTGCTACTCTAAGGGAAGATACTCTTCCTTGTCTTTGTACTAACTGGGATCAGATTATGTTTTCTAGTCATAGAATTTCCCAAAATCAGAAACCACTTTTCCACAAGCTCAAGTTCTATGGTTTACAGTGAACTGTCATAAACAAGTTAGACAGTTAAACCACTGTGATCAAGAGTTTTATTTTAGCCTATTTAACATTCTTCTTTGAAAAAAAAATACATGCAACAATACATCATCTTTCATGATCTCAAGAAATCAAAAAGTGCTTTTGCCAATGAAGTATTTCTGATACGTAGTCGTAAGCAAAGAATGTGGTAGCCAAGCTGCACACAGTGAAGACGCAGTTCAATTATTTGTCATCGGATGTGGACATTATTGTCTGGACCAGCATTTATTGCCCATCCCTTATCACCCAGAAGCCAGTTAAGAGTCAGCTACATTGCTCTAGGTCTGGAGTCACTGTGACTTAGGCCAGGCAAGGGCAGCAGATTTCCTTCCCTAAAGGCGATTAGTGAACTAAACAGACAATTAACAAATGACAGGTGCAATTAAGCTATCATTTTATTTCAGATTTCTATTGTATCTAAATTTCACAATTGCTGCGGTGGGATTCAAACCCGTGCTCCCAGGACATTGAAATGGGTTCTGAAGTACAAGTCCAGTGACGTGACCCCTACACCATTACTTCCCCTAACATTTCAGAACAGGAAACTTCTTAATTTTTTTCCACCTAAATGCTGACAGTCAAAAATTCTCAAGTTGCCGTGAGGAAATTACCGCCTCAGTATTTCATCGTTTTGATGACAGGGTGAATTTGGAATTTATTTACAGAGGGTTAATCGCCTATCCTGCTGTTTTTTATTCTGCTGACTCAGAATTTGTGATGTGTTTTTGCAATCGAAGAGGTTCTGCAAATAATGACCAGACAGCCATTATAATCTCAGGTTTCATGAAACATATTGGGCCTGTTGTTCGTGGCACTGGGTGGGATCGGGCGCTAATTAAAGGACCAGGAGCTTCCAACCCAAAATAAAAAATACAATTAATGCAGATATTAGTAATTACAGCATTTCCAAATTAATTCTTTGGATGTTAACATTTTATGGCCTCTCCTGAACACTCACATTGTCACATATCATCTGTACCAATTCAAGAATTAATAAACGGGCTTCCCCATTTAGTCATGTCTGCTCTTTGGATTATACCAATTGAAAATGCCCATTGATTTGCCCAGCAATATTTTAAAAAACGACTATTTTGAGATTAACCTTTATGATTAAAGTTGATAATTAAGTTACGTTTGTCTGCTAAACAACATAGGTATTGTATAAACTAGTGATTCCCAAAGTGGGCAGTGGAATATCAAGTGGGGTTGCAAACTCTACAGTACTGTCTGACCTCCTATCCCACCTCTCACAGGTCTTGCAATTATTTAAGCCTCAAAATGGGATCACAATGGGGCAAAATTTCAGGAAGCACTGGTACATGGCAGAAACCATTGTTTGGTGCATTTGAGTATAAAAACAGAAATTGCTGGAAAAGCTCATCAGGTCTGGCAGCACCTGTGGAGATAAATCATAGTTAACGTTTCAGGTCGAGTGACCCTTCCTTAGAGCCTTCCAGTTCCAGCAATTTCTGTTTTTCTTGCTGATTTATAGCATTTACAGTTCTTTTGCTTTTTATTCAGGATTGGAGTATTGCTGGAAGAGAGGAACATGCATTCAAGGCTGTCCATTTTGCACTCATCAGAGCAGGTGCAAAAAAAAACCAAAATTCAGAAGTTTGGTGAAATGTGAACTTCATTATCCATGATAATGCCTCAGAGTCCACCTAGGAATGAGTCTTCATCCTGTTTCTCATGTAGTAAAAATTATTCCCTTTCAAAACTTGGAATTCTTGCATCCTACCTGATGAGTCCAAGACAAAAAGCTTAACAGCATCTCTTACATTTCAGCAACATATCACACAAGTTTAACAGCATTGCAGGAGAAATTTCACACAGACCACAAGACAGAAAGCTTAATGTGTTAATCAAATGGTGAAAAGTTGCTACGTGAGATTTGGTTTCGGCATTGCTGCAAAGACCATGTGTTTATCTTTGCCAGGTGCGATATTCCCATGGGCACTCGTGGTTGATTGGCCTCCAGTAAGCATCAAGTCAAGCAGTCATTAGATCTACTTTAATTCCTCTCTTTCCTGAAGTAGGAGCAATTTTCATTTTTTAGAGAAGCTTACTTTTTATAAATTGAAAAATCACTAGCTTTATTTGTTTTCCAGTTCTTTTCAAAAAGTGATACCCAAGCATGTGTGTCACAGTTGAGCATTTGAAGTATGATGGAGGTGCGTCAAAATTAGAAAGAGGTAGAGCATGGAAAGATAAAGAGAAAGAAAGACAAGTGAAAGAAGAGGGAGAGAAAGAGACAGAGACAAAGATGAAGAGATAGACGCCCCTACTCAGTCGCTTATCCCATTAACAATAAAATTTGTATCGGAGCTCCTTACCCTCCAACGGACACAATCGAGGTACCTTTTCAGGCATTAACTTGCCATCTTTATGAAGGCAATAGAGCTCAGCAATCTCTTGTCGACAATGTTTGCTTTTAGCCCTGGAGAGTGCAGACAATGCTTCCTTGCCCGATATTTCACATCTGGGAGTCTGTTCATAATGGATTTCTTGAGTGGCCTTTCCAATCCCCATTCCTTTGTTGGCATTCCCAGTCTTGTAGTTTGGTTGCAAATTGCTAGAATTTTTTGCCTGATAGCTCCCGTACTTTAGGACTTCATTGGTGCTCTTGCCCAGCAATGAATGATCCTTGGCTTTGCCCATCTGCTCATACTTGGCTTTCTTCTCAATTGGAGCTTTACTCTTCACTTCTGGTTGCAACTTCTGCTTTTGCATTCTGGGCCCAAAATTACTATTGTCAATATTTTCAAAGTCTTTTGGGACAGAGTTTTCATTATTACTGTCAATTCGATTTTTTTCCTTTGGCTTGTGAGAAAGAAGCACACCCTGGAAAAGAGATAGAGAGAGAGAGACATGCAGAAACCAGATTGTTAGTATTACAAAGCCAGTCACCAAATTTAATAAGAACAAGTTTCTGTTTAAAACTTTTTGACAGTCAGGAACAAATCTTCTTTTTATTTCCCATGGGTGTTTCAGGTGGCCAAAACACAGGATTACACAATGACAAAGAAATCCATCCAAATTAGGCTCCAATATGGATATAAAATTGGATTAGCTGCTCCATCCATATGATTCTCTCTGTCCTAGTCTTACCTGTAGACTGTGCCAAGCTGTTTCATTACAAAAGGACTATCTACTATTCGTGACACAAGTCCCTCAGTATAGAGTTACAACCTGCATTAGCAACTCAAAATGCACTCAATAAGCAGACCCCTCTGCGATACATAGTTTGTACAGCTCTTTTTTAATAGAAGTAAGTCAATTAAGTTTAGGTAAAGATACAATAAACTGAAAAAACCCCACTGAATTTCACAATATCACAAGACAAGCTAGCTCCAACAAAGCCTTTAATCTCAGGTCGCCTCTGCGCTGCACTTAACACAAAAAATAGGGAACAATTAAAGGAACTGAATAGTGAACAAGTTTCTCCCTTCATAATTATGAGGCAATAAATTTTGTTTAACCAAATATATCATGAAAAAGAATCATTTTTCCAGTTAACAAAATAAAACCCTTTTGCCAAACATTAGTCTCTGTTTTACAACTCTAGTTTCATTGAAACCATCTTGGCTCTGCTATGATCTGGCAATTAAAGAGAGTTATATTTGGATACAGAGAACATGACTGTGCAGAGTTCCATGCTGAAGTCCAACAGAGAATCTCTTGTACATGTGTTCACAGAAAATATTAAAGTAAAAGCCCAAAGTTAAATTTTACTCATTTTAATACGACAATCCCAGACAGATGCAGTATTTCTGACACCAACTTGGAAAGTTTAACAATTTAATAGTCACTTCAGTTAATTTTACATTATTCAATTATAACTCCATTCTTAGATTTTTGAAAGACAATAATTGATGAGAATGTCACCAACACAGCCATGATGAGTTTGGCAAAATATTATATATCTGACTTATTCATGTAGACCTCATCAACTCAGTTATGTTTACATAGCAGGTGAACATAAACACAAAATGCATTCTACACATTTTCAGAGATAGTCTATCGACTGAAAGGTGAAAGAAGTATTCCAATATCACATTTATGTGTTATCACATAATATACTTTTTTAGTAAGAAGTTAAGATCATAAGATATAGGAGAAATACGCCATTCAGCCCAACAAGTCTGCCCACCATTCAATGAGATCATGGCTCCAACTTTCTGCCTTTGTCTCAAACTCTTATTGATTAAAAATCGGTCCATCTCAGCCTTAAATATTCTTAACAACTCACCCTCTACAACCCTCTGCAGTAAAGCATTCCAAAGATTCATTAACCTCCAACAAAATTGCTCATGATCACTGTCTTAAATGGGTGCCTGTTTACTCTGAGATTATGCCCTCTAGTCCTAGACTCTCCTATAAGAGAAAACAACCTTTTTCTGTCTACTTTGTCAAGTTCCCCAGGACCTTGCATGTTCCAATAACTTTGCCTCTCATACTTCTAAACTCCAATGAGTACAGACCCAACCTACTCCACGCCTCCTCTTAAGTTAGTGTCCCCCATACGTGGCATCAGCTGAGTGACCCTTCTCAGGACTGCCTCCAATGGCAGTATCTTTCCTCATTCAGCAAAACAAGCATCTATAATACTACAAAATGCACAACATTTGTTCACGGTATTCTGGGTGTGGCCTTGTACATTTCAAGCAAGACCTCCCTAATTTGACACTCCATTTCTCTAGAAATGGGGGAAATAAAAATATTTCATTTCCACTTAGGTATATTGTACTTTTGTGATCAGATAATCATTTGAAATCACAAATGTGGTTGACCAATTTAAGAAACTCAGTTGGAAACAGCCAGACTTTGTTACACCACATAAATCAGTTGTGATAATTTATTATTATCAGGTCCTTTAATGGGCATCATTAGTTCAATGGAGATTTTTTTTTCCTCCAGTATGTTCAATTCTTGGAACAGGTTTCTTTGAGAACATTTGATGTTGTGTTGTTCTAAGGATTCCTAAGGAAAGTCCTTTCTGTGACAATTCTTTCAACTGTGATAGCACAGTCCGTTCCTAGGAATTTAAAATGGTTCCTATTAAAGCAATGACAGCAAGTTCAAATAATATCACGAAGTGCTTAACAGTGGTGTTTTCATCAAAGCTGGACAAGTCAGATTTCAGATTTCACATAACTGTAAGCAAGAACTTTTGTTTTAGAAATTTGGTTACTGTGGTCGTCAGTTATTGAACATAATTTCCACAAGGCTAAGATAACAAGGTGTGGAGCTGGATGAACACAGCAGGCCAAGAAGCATCTTAGGGGCACAAAAGCTGACGTTTCGGGCCTAGACCCTTCGAAATGTCAGCTTTTGTGCTCCTGAGATGCTGCTTGGCCTGCTGTGTTCATTCAGCTCCACACTTTGTTATCTTGGATTCTCCAGCATCTGCAGTTCCCATCATCTCTGATACAATTTCCACAAGGCTACCCTTTTAGTGAAAAAACATAAGTTAATCACATGGAGACAGAGAGATGCTTTTCCTGTATAAAATGGAAAGAAAAAGAATTTTTGATAATACAGTATGGAACTAGAAGAACACAGCAGGCCAGGCAGTATCAGAGGAGCAGGAAAACTGATGTTTCAGGTCCCAAAATGCTGCCCGGTCTGCTGTGTTACTCCAACTCCACGCTGTGTTATCTCTGACTCCAGCATCGGCAGTTCTTGCTATCTCCGAAAGACTGTTTGAAAGGCTTGATCATAAACGACAAAAATAATTCACTGCTTCTTTCCCAGTCACTGCCATCTTTATTTTAAAAGGTCTAACTCAACTGACTAGGTCACACACATTTCTTTCTGGCAATTGTCTATATTCACCAGATGTGATTCCGTCAGTAACCATCTCTCTCCACAAGAAGCATCAACAAGCTAACACTGATAATGGGAACTGCAGATGCTGGAGATTCCAAGATAATAAAATGTGAGGCTGGATGAACACAGCAGGCCAAGCAGCATCTCAGGAGCACAAAAGCTGACGTTTCGGGCCTAGACCCTTCATCAGAGAGGGGGATGGGGGGAGGGAACTGGAATAAATAGGGAGAGAGGGGGAGGCGGACCGAAGATGGAGAGTAAAGAAGATAGGTGGAGAGGGTGTAGGTGGGGAGGTAGGGAGGGGATAGGTCAGTCCAGGGAAGACGGACAGGTCAAGGAGGTGGGATGAGGTTAGTAGGTAGCTGGGGGTGCGGCTTGGGGTGGGAGGAAGGGATGGGTGAGAGGAAGAACCGGTTAGGGAGGCAGAGACAGGTTGGACTGGTTTTGGGATGCAGTGGGTGGGGGGGAAGAACTGGGCTGGTTGTGTGGTGCAGTGGGGGGAGGGGATGAACTGGGCTGGTTTAGGGATGCAGTGGGGGAAGGGGAGATTTTGAAACTGGTGAAGTCCACATTGATACCATATGGCTGCAGGGTTCCCAGGCGGAATATGAGTTGCTGTTCCTGCAACCTTCGGGTGGCATCATTGTGGCAGTGCAGGAGGCCCATGATGGACATGTCATCAAGAGAATGGGAGGGGGAGTGGAAATGGTTTGCGACTGGGAGGTGCAGTTGTTTGTTGCGAACTGAGCGGAGGTGTTCTGCAAAGCGGTCCCCAAGCCTCCGCTTGGTTTCCCCAATGTAGAGGAAGCTGCACCCGGTGCAGCTTCCTCTACATTGGGGAAACCAAGCGGAGGCTTGGGGACCGCTTTGCAGAACACCTCCGCTCAGTTCGCAACAAACAACTGCACCTCCCAGTCGCAAACCATTTCCACTCCCCCTCCCATTCTCTTGATGACATGTCCATCATGGGCCTCCTGCACTGCCACAATGATGCCACCCGAAGGTTGCAGGAACAGCAACTCATATTCCGCCTGGGAACCCTGCAGCCATATGGTATCAATGTGGACTTCACCAATTTCAAAATCTCCCCTTCCCCCACTGCATCCCTAAACCAGCCCAGTTCATCCCCTCCCCCCACTGCACCACACAACCAGCCCAGTTCTTCCCCCCCACCCACTGCATCCCAAAACCAGTCCAACCTGTCTCTGCCTCCCTAACCGGTTCTTCCTCTCACCCATCCCTTCCTCCCACCCCAAGCCGCACCCCCAGCTACCTACTAACCTCATCCCACCTCCTTGACCTGTCCGTCTTCCCTGGACTGACCTATCCCCTCCCTACCTCCCCACCTACACCCTCTCCACCTATCTTCTTTACTCTCCATCTTCGGTCCGCCTCCCCCTCTCTCCCTATTTATTCCAGTTCCCTCCCCCCATCCCCCTCTCTGATGAAGGGTCTAGGCCCGAAACGTCAGCTTTTGTGCTCCTGAGATGCTGCTTGGCCTGCTGTGTTCATCCAGCCTCACATTTTATTAACAAGCTAACACTGACTTGTCTGACTTTGACTAATTTTGGGCTATTAAAACAACAAGAATTCTTTCCAATACTGATGGTCTAAAGGCTTCCACAAAATAGAAGTTGGAAAGATTTCTTCTTCTGAATCCAACTTGTTTTGTGACCTCCAGCTGTCTAATTCTTTGTCAGTCATAAAAATTCAAAGCAACTGCAAGTATTTGATCTCTCTAAATGCATCATCACACATTTCTTCAGGTTGAATTCTATTTGACACCTTTCTGCCCTCACGTCCATTCCTCTGATATGTTCCTGCAGTCTACAGTTTCCCCCCTCACTGTTCAGTAAATGGCCAATTTTTATGTAATCTCCAACTCTGTTGATCACGCCCTTGTATTGAAGTCTAAGCATTAATACATCCCAGGAAATGCACTGGAAAAACCCACTGAAACAGCTTTCCATTGCAAAATGACACCAGTCAATCATTATCCTTTGTTTTCTTCCACTGAGCTAATTTTGCATCCAGCTTGCTACAATCCCTTGGATCTCATGAGCTTTTGTTTATTTTCAAATCAGTCTGTCATGTCAAAAGACTTGCCAAAATTCATGTACACCATGTCAACTACATTGTCATATTAGTTAGTTACTTTGTCAAAAGATTCAATCAACTCGCATTAAATAGCATCATACGACACCTGAAAGTGCCACACAGCCAACGAAATACTTGTGCACTTCAGTCAGTGTGGCAATTCTAAAAATAGAGCATCCAAGTTTCATAAGGCTAGCTGCCACAAACAGTAATGTGAAAACGACCAGATAATCTATTTGTTTTAAATCCAAAGTGGTATTGGTTGATGCTTTTGCCAGGATTATTGGAATTTAGAATACAAAGGTAAAGGAGTAAATTAATGTAAATTGTTGATTTGGCTTTGGTTGGGTGGAAATTGCAGTATAATGTTACCGGAATAGTAATCCTGAAACTCAGGTGAATGCTCTGGGAGGCATGGGTTTGAATCCCACCATGGCAGATGTTAAAATTTGAATTCATTAAAAATCTGGAATAAAAAGCTAGCCTTTAGGTGACTGTGTAAACACAGCTGATTGTGAAAATCCATCTGGTTCTCTCTTTTAATTGTAAACTGGACTGGTTTAGATGTGACTTGAGGCCTACAGCAATGTGGTTAACTGCAAACCATTTCCACTCCCCCTCCCATTCTTTAGATGACATGTCCATCATGGGCCTCCTGCAGTGCCACAATGATGCCACCCGAAGGTTGCAGGAACAGCAACTCATATTCCGCTCGGGAACCCTGCAGCACAATGGTATCAATGTGGACTTCACCAGCTTCAAGATCTCCGCTTCCCCCACTCTATCCCAAAACCAGCCCAGTTCGTCCCCTCCCCCCACTGCACCACACAACCAGCCCAGCTCTTCCCCCACACCCACTGCATCCCAAAACCAGTCCAACCTGTCTCTGCCTCCCTAACCTGTTCTTCCTCTCACCCATCCCTTCCTCCCACCACAAGCCGCACCTCCACCTCCTACCTACTAACCTCATCCCACCTCCTTGACCTGTCCGTCTTCCCTGGACTGACCTATCCCCTCCCTACCTCCCCACCTATACTCTCCTCTCCACCTATCTTCTTTTCTCTCCATCTTCGGTCCGCCTCCCCCTCTCTCCCTATTTATTCCAGAACCCTCAACCTATCCCCCTCTCTGATGAAGGGTCTAGGCCCGAAACGTCAGCTTTTGTGCTCCTGAGATGCCGCTGGGCCTGCTGTGTTCATCCAGCCTCACATTTTATTATCTTGGATTCTCCAGCATCTGCAGTTCCCATTATCACTAACTCTTAACTGCCTTTTGAACAATTAGGAACAGGCAACTAATGCTGATCTAGCCGGTGATATACACTTGCCATGAACAAATTTAAACATTGAGCCCAGTTTTAAAGCATCGTTATTTTCAATGTCAAAGTTATGCAAGAGTTTTATTATCAAAGTAATAGGGCTTTAGTTAGAATGAGAGGCTGGAGGATTTGAGGGAACTTCTAATCAGATGAGAACTGACAGTCCTCAGTTTGAAAGATTTTGTGAATGTAGATAGGAAAAGTTCATTTATTAGTCAGTCAATCAGTGACTAGATAGCATAAAATTATCAAAGGAGGAAAGTGGAAGATTAGATTTTCCTTAAATACCCATGTTGTTACGAAAAGAATGCTCCACCAGAAATATAGCATGGTGGAATCGGAATCCACAATTTTTTCTAAAAACAGTTATATATTTGAAAAGGTAAACTTAGGTTTAGAATGAAAAAAAAATAGGTCCAAAGGGACAGCTACATTTGACACCATGATCTGAATGATCTCTTTCTGTGTTGTAAAATGCTCTGATCATATTCATTATCAAACTCTCCTGGTGTATATATAGAATTGAACAGGCTTTACAAAAATCCAAAATAATTTCAAAATCAAAGACAAAGCAGAAGCCACAGCAGCAATTCTTATAGATGACTACTGCAGGCAGACTACCCATATCGTACTTTCCCTAAGCTTTTGAGCACTGGTGTATCATTCACATAGCCGAAGGGACAATCTCTTTAATTAGCATTCTGATGGCAAATAAATGACCAAACAAATTCCAGTGAACAAGAGTAGCACAGAAACAGCTGGTCTTTGGTCTTCCTTTAACTCTGGTGCTAGCATAAGCTCTAACTTGCAGGAGTGACCAAAAATCAAAAGTTACATAGAACATTACAGCACAGTACAGGCCCTTCGGCCCTCCATGTTGTGCTGACCTGTCATACCAATCTCAAGCCCATCTAACCTACATTATTCCATGTATGTCTATATGTTTGTCCAATGACGACATAAATGTACCTAAAGTTGGTGAATCTACTACCGTTGCAGGCAAAGCGTTCCATTCTCTTACTACTCTCTGAGTAAAGAAACGACCTCTGACATCTGTCCTATATCTTTCATCCCTCAATTTAAAGCTATGCCCCCTCGTGCTCACTGTCACCATCCTCGGAAAAAGGCTCTCCCTATCCACCCTATCTAACCCTCTGATTATGTTATATGTCTCAATTAAGTCACCTCTCAACCTTCTTCTCTCTAATGAAAACAGCCTCAAGTCCCTCAGCCTTTCCTCGTAAGACCTTCCCTCCATACCAGGCAACATCCTAGTAAATCTCCTCTGCACCCTTTCCAAAGCTTCCACATCCTTCTTATAATGCGGTGATCAGAACTGGACACAATACTCCAAGTTCCAGTGAACAAGAGTAGCACAGAAACAGCTGGTCTTTGGTCTTCCTTTAACTCTGGTGCTAGCATAAGCTCTAACTTGCAGGAGTGACCAAAAATCAAAAGTTACATAGAACATTACAGCACAGTACAGGCCCTTCGGCCCTCCATGTTGTGCTGACCTGTCATACCAATCTCAAGCCCATCTAACCTACATTATTCCATGTATGTCTATATGTTTGTCCAATGACGACATAAATGTACCTAAAGTTGGTGAATCTACTACCGTTGCAGGCAAAGCGTTCCATTCTCTTACTACTCTCTGAGTAAAGAAACGACCTCTGACATCTGTCCTATATCTTTCATCCCTCAATTTAAAGCTATGCCCCCTCGTGCTCACTGTCACCATCCTCGGAAAAAGGCTCTCCCTATCCACCCTATCTAACCCTCTGATTATGTTATATGTCTCAATTAAGTCACCTCTCAACCTTCTTCTCTCTAATGAAAACAGCCTCAAGTCCCTCAGCCTTTCCTCGTAAGACCTTCCCTCCATACCAGGCAACATCCTAGTAAATCTCCTCTGCACCCTTTCCAAAGCTTCCACATCCTTCTTATAATGCGGTGATCAGAACTGGACACAATACTCCAAGTGCGGCCGCACCAGAGTTTTGTACAGCTTCACCATAACCTCTTGGTTCCGGAACTCGATCCCTCTATTAATAAAAGCTAAAACACTGTATGCCTTCTTAACAGCCCTGTCAACCTGAGTGGCAACTTTCAAGGATCTGTGGACATGGGCACTGAGATCTCGCTGCTCATCTACACTACTAAGAATCTTACTATTAGCCCAGTACTTTGCCTTCCGGTTACTCCTACCAAAGTGCATCACCTCACACTTGTCTGCATTAAACTCCATTTGCCACCTCTCAGCCCAGCTCTGCAGCTTATCTATGTCTCTCTGCAACCTACAGCATCCTTCGTCACTATCCACAACTGCACCGACCTTAGTGTCGTCTGCAAATTTACTAACCCATCCTTCTACGCCCTCATCCAGGTCATTTATAAAAATGACAAACAGCAGTGGGGCCAACACCGACCCTTGCGGTACACCACTAGTAACTGGTCTCCAGGATGAACATTTCCCATCAACTACCACCCTCTGTCTTCTTTCAGCAAGTCAATTTCCAATTCAAACTGCTATATCTCCCACAATTCCATTCCTTTCCATGCGGAGGAATGGAAAAAAAAGTTAGTTCTGCATTAGTGCTGTGATTTGAAAAAATATTCATGATTGCCAGAGTGCAGTTCCATGGACTGGTCAGATTGGCAATTTACAACAGCCTTACTATTTAACTCTGCTGGGGATGCAAATCGTTATTAAAATCCAGAAAATGTACTGAGTTGATCTTCCAGTATGGTTAAGCCTGAAGATAACAAACAAATTGAAATTTATAATAGATTATAGATTAAAAATTGACTCATTGCTCCAAAATTTCTCTGTACACGTTCTATGGGAACTGATTACATATGGATCACAATTATACTGAATGACAGAGTCTACAGAAAGATACAGACCATTTGGACCAACTATTTATTCTCTTGTTAATGCTCCATCTCTGCATTCACCTTATGAGTAGATTTTTTCTCCAGCATGTATCAATCTATATTTCATTAATTGCAGTTATGCTGCACATGTTGAGTTCAACGTTGATTAAAATAGCGCCCCCCCCCCCCCCCCCCCCCCCACCCCCCCACCCCGGGCTGGATTTATTTCTACTTACGGCCCTTAGTCTTGGTCACTAGAAGATTGCTGTGTAGAGCAATGGTAGCGTCCCTAAGTCTGAGGTAGAAGCTCCTCAGATAAAGGTGGATAGATTCTTGGATAGGATACACAAGGGTGAGAAAGGTCATCAGGAGTAAGCAGGAATGTACAGTAACCAAATCAGCCATGAACTTACTGAACGGCAGGACAGGTTTCAGGGGCCAAATGGCTTTGCCTTGTTCTTAGTTCAGATGTAGGTTTGTAGATGGTCCCCGTTACTAGTGGAAACATTTCCCTATCAAACACATTCACAATTCTAACTGAATAAAAAAGTTGAAGAGCTGCAGGTGCTGTAAATCAAGAACAAAAACAGAAGTTGCCGGAAGAGCTCACCTGTTCTGGCAACATCTGTGAAGGGCAAAACAGAGTTAACGTTTCGGTTCCGGTGACCCAAGGACTCTGGGACTATACTCATTGGAGTTTAGAAGGACGAGTGAGGATCTAATTGAAACTTACAGAATACTGAATGGCCTGGATAGAGTGGATAGAGGGAAGATGCTTCCATTGGTAGGAGAGACTAGGACCCGAGGGCACAGCCTTAGAGTAAAGGGAGGATCTTTAAACGGAGATAAGGAGAAATATCTTCAGCCAGAGAGTGGTGAATCTACGGAATTCACTGCCACAGAAAGCTGTGGAGGCCAGGTCACTGAGTACATTTAAGACTGAGATAGACGGGTTCTTGATTATCAAGGGGATCAAGGATTACAGGGAGAAAGTGGGAGAATGGGGTTGAGGAACTTATCAGCCATGATTGAATGGCGGAGCAGACTTGATGGGCCAAATGGCCTAATTTCTGCTCCTATGTCTTATGGTCTAATGGGTCAATGGACCTGAAATGTTAACTCTGAATTTTTCTTCCCAGATGCTGCCAGGCCTGCTGAGCTTTACCTGCAACTTCTGTTTTTGCTCCTGATTCACAGCATCTGCAGTTATTTTGTTTTTTTAAAGGAAGAAAGGCCTCAGTAAAGTCAGAATCTAAAGGCAGTGCTTGATCAGCTGCATCAGTTGGCAGGTTTAGTTGCTGCTCTCCTTTGCTATGTCTCAGGTTTGTTCCTGCCCAGAGCTGTGGGCCAGAGGCAATTTTTACTGCTTTTCCTTAGGCGCACTTTGGGCTCTAAAGGTCAATGGCGATGTCAATCAAACTTCTAACCACATTGCTGCAGGAGACAGTTTAACAAGGCACCATCAGGAATAAAGAATCCTTCTGATCCGTCAGTTTGATCAGAGCTTACCAGTTGGCACATCTTTTGACTTTGGTTTACATTGACTGTCAAAAGCTTAACTTTCCTGAAGTTGCTTATTTACTGACATTTTAAAGTAACATTGAAGAATTTTACAAGTCAGCCCAATGTTGAAAACATTGCAAAGCCACCTCTGTGGAATAATCCGTTATCCTTCCAAAACCAATATCAAAGTTAAACATTGCAGTCTCAAACTAAAACAAGGCAGGCATTATCAAATGCAGCTAAACACTGGATTCCATTTTGCACACTCAAAGGCAACATTTGAAAGCTTTAAAATCCATGTAAAGAAAATGTGTGCACTGAATTCTCACATAATACTCTGAATATTGCATGCATTCTGCAAAATTGAAAGATCACGATGGGGTGATACACTGGACTCAGATTCAATTTTTATCTATTCTCAAAGTCAAAATTCTACAAACTGCGAAGTACTCAAGATCAAAGCATTTTCATTCTTTGAAGTACCACTCAGATTATTTGGCCATTACAATACTTCATTAATGTCGGCCACAATAAATGTACTGTTAATCTCAAACACAAAATCAATCACTAAATTTTGCAGTTATGTCCTTCACCATGATCTTGCTGTGGGTTTAACAGATACAACCTAGTAGGAAGTATCATCTTTAAAGGCTCTTTTTGTTTGGAGAGTCACCAAGCCGTATATGCTGTCAAGCAAAGATGAGTTCTCAACAATATAGATCGAGTCTATAGTTGCATGGGCTGAATCAATGAGCTAACTTCTTCTGAGCTTAACTGGAAGTGTCTGTGTTGCAAGGCAACTGTCAAAGACAATAAAACATTGTGCAGACTTTTCTCATTGGCATACATTTCAAAAATCATTTCAGTTACTAGTTGAGGGACCAGTATCAATAACTTTTCTGGAACTCAGAGCTCATTCAAATTATTCAAATGGTTTTTCATCAGCTTCTGTTTGAAAATACATCACAAGTCTCTAATTGATGTAACCATGTTGAATAACTTTGTTGGGGAGAACATCAATCCCAGGGACACGAAGGGATAAGCTTCAGTAAAAGATATGCTTTCAACTACATTTAAGACTCAATACTTTATATATCCATCAAAGCCAAACTGTACCACATGTTTGTAAAATTTTGGATTTTATAGCATCAAACACGGGAGGCAATGGCTTAGTGGTATTATCACTGGACTGTTAATCCAGGGACCCAGGTGAACCCCACCTGGGTTCAAATGCCACCACAGCAGATTGTGGAATTTGAATTCAATAAAAATCTGGAATTAAGAATCGATTGATGGCCATGAAGCCGTTTCACTGATGTCCTTACTTGGTCTGGCCTTCATGTGACTCCAGGCCCAATGTGGGTGACTCTCAGTTGCCCACTGGGCAATCAATGTTGGTTCGTCATTGACACCCTAATCCTGCTAATGAGTAAAAAAAAAGCGTTGTCACCTGGTGCATGTTTTTAGTCTCGATAAAAAAAACTTGTGTCACATTGGTCACAGTTTTGTCAAAATTCAAAATGCCAATATCTACGATTACAAATGAAATTATCATTTTGAACTTAAACCCTTCCACAGCAGTGGCATGAGAGCACCTTGGGCTGGATTTTACAGGGCATCATGTCACTGAAAGGTTTATGGTCACACTTCCCACCCACTACCCAGCTGCCTCACAATGAAATTATGCTAGGATCAACCGTAATTAGAGCCATTGGATTCTCCAGTCCAACTCATCCATGCTGACAAAGTTTCCAAAATGAACTAGTCCCATTTGCCTGCATTTGGCCCACTGTCTTTAAACCTTTCCTATCCATGTACCTGTCCAAGCGTCTTATGAATTTTGTAACTGTACCTGCATCAACCACTTCCTTTGGCAGTTCATTCCATATAACCACCAGCTAAGATACATCTCAGGTCCTTTTACATCTTTCCCCTGTCACCTTAATCTGTGCCCTCTTGTTTTGGGCTCTCCAACCTTGGGAAAAAGGCCTTTGCTATTCACCTTAACTCTACCCCTTATGATTTTACAACAAATCTCTGAGCCCTCTACTCTCCAGGGGAAAAAGTCCCCACCTATCCAGCTTCTCCTTATAGCGCAAACCCTTCAAAGGGAATGGAATGTATAAGTAGGGGAGCTTTTGCTAGAATTGTACAAGACATTAGTCATGTTCCCAATGTCCAGGGAGTTCAGAACCAAAGATCACATTGTAAGGATATTGGGGTCATCCATTCAGCACTGAGATGAGGAGAAATGCCTTCACCCAGAGAGAGGTGTGCCTTTGGAATTCTCTACCACAAAAAGAATTTTAGAATTAGATTATTAGAATTAGATTTTATTGTTTTGTATATTCAAGGCTCACAAGAGTATAGTGAAAAGTGTACAAAGTGTACAAATTCTGTGTGCCATCTTGAATTTAAAACCGGAATTTAAAATAAAAACAGAAAAATATAAGAGTCAAAAGGTAAGAAGACGTCCAATTCTTAAAGTCTGAAGTCTTATCCTCGCAAAAGCGTTGGGAACACTCAGCCACTGGTGCAGGCACTCGGGCCTAGCCATGACCTGGTCAGCCTGCAAGTCTCACATCAATCGCTGGGTGGAGCTGCATTCTGTTCACTGCTGATGATACCACTGCCATCTCCGGTCGCCAGAAAGGCCAGGAGGCTGTCACCATTGTGCGAAAGGTCTAATCTCTCTGCTGATGTCGTGCTGCCCACCTCCAACAATCAGAAGGATGTCATTGTGCCACGCATGGCCACTGTCGCTGCCAAGCTGAGGGCGTCAAATAACCACTAAAGGCCTTAAAGAAAAGAAAATGAAGGAAAAGAAATGGAGAAAGAAAGGGAAATGAGCAAAAGTAAAGAGAAGAAAAGCAAAGAAAGCAATCAGATGGGAGCAGACAAGACTGGGCCTCCACTCTGCTGCCATCTTGAATGGTCTTGAAAGCACTTGAGGCCAAAACATTGAGTCCTTTCAAGAAGTAGTTCTCGTCTCCCTGCTACAGGAAGGATGTTGTGAAACTCAAAAGAGTTCAGGAAAGATTTACAAGGATGTTGCCAGGGTTGGAGGGCTTGAGCTAAAGGGAGAGGCTGAATAGGCTGGAGCTATTTTCCCTGGAGCCTCAGAGGCTGAGGGGTGACCATTTAGAAGATTATAAAATCATTAGGGGCATGGACAGGGTAAATAGACAAGGTCTCTTCCCCGTGGTGGGGGAATCCAAAACTAGAGGGGGATACGCTTAAAATGAGGGGGGAGAAGATTTAAAAAGGTATCTAAGGGGCAACATTTTCAACAGAGGGTGGTGTGTGTTCGGAATGACCTGCCAGAGGAAGCAGTGGACTCTGGTACAATTACAACATTTAAAAGGCATCTGGATGGGTATGTGAATAGGGAGGGTTGAGAGGGATATGGGCCAAATGCTAGCAAATGGGACCAGATTAAATTAGGATATCTGGCCAAAAGACCTGCTTCTGTGCTGTATATGTCTATGCTTCGAGGACTCTAAGTAGTTCAATGTAGACCTTAGGGCTAAAGAGATCAACAGGTACAGGGTGAAAGGTGGAACTGAGTTGGATGATCTGCCACATGATGGATGATCTGTATTGAATAGTGCAGCAGGCTTGAAGGGCCAAATGGCCTACTCCTGTTCTTGAGATTGCTTTGTTTGAGTTTCATACTTGGTTTCACAGTAATACTCTCAGTCAGAAGATTGGTCTGCAGAGAGCCAAATACACAGTCTAGGGGTTAGTGCTCCTGATGTCTTGAATAATTATCCCACTAAATTCATGTACTTGCTCATGAAAACATTCCAATGACTAGGTCCACGCTGTGAGCAATCTGCTTTCCATATTTCCTATACTGGAACACTTTCCTACACTTCAAAAATACATCGTTGGCTGTAAAACGCTTTAAGGCATAAAGAAAGAAATGACAGCTATATGGCATTACTTATGACCTGATCAAAGAGTTTTACAGCCAGTTATGCACTTTAAGTGTTATCACTGTTGCAATGTGGCAAACAGTAGCAAATTTGCACATAACAACCTCTCTCAAACAGCACACAGAAGATAACTCCCCTGCTCCTCTCTGAAATAGTGCCATGTGATTTTTTTAAGCTCACCTGAGGACAGACAGGACCTCAGTTTGACACCTTATCCAAATGAGAGCACCCTGGCAGACCAGCATTCTGTCAGTGGCCATACCAGTCAACCTTGGTTTTGGGGCTCAAGACCTAGAATAGGACTTGATCCAACAACCACCCAACTGAGTGGTACCTACAGAGCCACTGTTGACAGCTATCCTGTAGTTGTGAAAGGTCCTTTCTAAATAGAAGTTTTTGATACTGTATACAGTGGCTGGATGGTTGGTGTGTGATGCAGAACAATGCTAACAGGGTGAGTTCCATTTCCACACTGGCTGAGGTGACCATGAAGAACTCTCCTTCTCAACCTGTCCCCTCGCCTGAGGCACGGTGACCCTCAGGTTAAACTCCCACCAGTTTGTCCCGCCCAATGAGAGAGCAGTTGTTGGTCTGATTTACCTTGACCATATTAAGCTTTCCAGTGCAGATATCCCCGTTGTCTGGAGAAGTTTTCAGCAGAGCCATTAATTGGTACTGCAACAGACCAGGAATTTGTGGGGTCACTTGATGTAGTGACTGTGCCGTGCGCCAAAACAGCAGCAAACATTTCAAAGCCATTTGTTTTCTCTCCTGATCTTTTCTTGGTCTCTGTGAATCTTTCTTTCTGTCAATCTATTTTTCTGCATCACCCTCTCTGTCTATTTCTTCACCTCTCTCTCTCTCTCTCTCCCCCATCCTCTTCTTTTGCAGGAGTACTTTTCAGCATATCCAACCATTCCCAGGTTTTAGCTGCTATTAACCATGGCATCAATGAAAAGTTCAGCCAAATGTAAGGATGTTACATTTTCAGTAGCAGAAAAGAAGATAGTAATGAAACTAGGTTAGGATGCAACTGTGTGGGACATGCAAGGTGTGAGTGTTTCAATAGTTCACAACATCAAAATGTTTTATGAAAATGCCCAAAATTCAGTCTAGCAGCATCTGTGGAGAGTGAGATAGAGTTCCTGTTGAGTCCACCACGACTTCTTCAGAACTTACTATCCCATTGGACTTGAAACATTAATCCTGTTCGTCTCTCCAGGCCTGCTGAGTTTCTCCAACAAATTCTGTTTTGTATTTCAGATTTCTAGTAACTGTAATATTTTGCTTTAAGATGCAGTGTATTTGAATTTTTATTTCTGTTCAGTTTGTGGGATGTGGGTGTCACTGGCTGGGTCCAGCATTTCTTTCCCATCCCTATTTGCCCCTTGAGAAGGTGGGAGTGAGCTGCCTTCTTGAACTGCTGCAGTTCTCCTGCTGTGGGTTGACCTTAGGGAGGGAATTCCAGGATTTTGATCCAGTGACAGTGAAGGAACGGCAATATATTTCCAAGTCAGGATGGTGTGTGGTTTGGAGGGAAATTTGCAGGGGGCTGTGTTCCCATGTATCTGCTGCCTTTGTCCTTCTAGATGGAAGTGGTCGTGGGTTTGGAAGGTGCTGTCTGAGGATCTTTGGTGAATTTCTGCAGTGCATCTTGTAGATAGTACACACTGCTGTAACTGAGCGTCTGTGGAGGGGTAGTGAATGCTTGTGGGTTGAACAATTTTATTTTATTATGCTTACACTGTTTTATCACATTTATTCTTGAGGTAAATATATCTAGAGTGTTTTATGGTTCACAACACTTACAAATTTTTCACATTATTCTACGGTCTGGAATATTCTGAAACCCAGAAACAACTTGATTTTAAGTTGGACTGGACAGGTTTTACTGTATTTGTGTATCTTATACAAAACTGAAAAAAAATCAGCATATTGAGTGTACATTTTCCAGCTGTCAATATTGTTAAGCTGTAATGGAACTATTTAGCACTAATTATACACTACCCCTCAACTTGCTCTAATTATCTGCCCACTAACTGAGATAGAGACATAATTGGGAGAAAACTTTCAGACAATATCAAAATGTATTCTCAATTAAATGTGTTTTATACTTTCAGCAATAGCATTATTGGACTTTTTAAGTATCTGGTAAGAATGATTGCAAGGTACTCTACAATTACAGAAATCCAATTGATACTATTTGTATATAACCATTTATTTCTTATATTGCTGAAATGAATCACCTGTAAGAGAACTTGCAGCTCATTCTGAGCAGAAATAAATAGCTTCTATTCTGAATAAAAGGCATTTTGATTTAAAAAAATATAGCTCTTTAAGGAAATAGAGACAAGCATAAATGCCACAACAATATAACATTTACACAGTAAGTGAAATGAAGAACATGAAAGTGGTAAAGCATCCCGTCTGTGGTTAAAAGATTATAAAACAGCTTTCTTGAGGTATTCATCATATTTTGCTGCTGGCCACAACTCTCATTAAATCTTTCCAGAGCAGGCATGTTCCTGCAATTGCCGGATTATTAAATGCATGACTTTTAGCCGAATTCTGCAATAAATATAGGCATAATGAATGGACTAAAATTAGGCTTACCTCAGGCAGCTGCTTCAAAGTCTAAAGACAAGGAAAGCTCAGAGCCCTCTTATTAAACCTCTACATAATAATAATGTTTTTGGTTAACTACTTGTCCAAGTGGAACTCCTCCAATTGGTACAAAGCTATACTGAACTGCCCAGTGAAACTCGACAGATAGGAAGACATTCTGTTATTCTTTTGTACTAATAATTTTCAAATGCTTTAGAAAAGTTCACAATGTCAAATGTGCTTCAACACATCTAACCCATTGTTCTTCGCTAAAGCTTTTCACAGGCCTCCCGCGCTCTCTAAAACAGTTGGGTGGAATCATGCTTTTCTTTCCTCCCAATTGTCTTCCCTCCTTTGCATTCTCAGATGATCCAACAATCCGAAGGCTGAAAACAGAAAACCATTATCCCAAGTCTTTTTGCAAAATAAAATTAGAATTTTTCACACCTGAGTATACTTCAGCAAACAGCAAATGACAACTTCAAAGTAAATGGGATCTGTAGAAAATCTGATGGAATTCTGGAAAATAAAGCTAAAGGATGACTTCCTAATCAATAAAAATATATTTTTATCTTACTAAAACTTTAATTTTCTAATCCTACATTCGAGGAGAAGTAGTAGTGATGCAATTGTAATCTCACTGGATGAGTCACTAGGATAAAACTCTGGACGCTTGTTTGAATTCCATCACAGTGGTTGGTGAAATTTTAATGAATAAATCTGGACTCTGAAATCTAATGGGATCAGATCAGATATGGGCATGGAAGCCTCTTGCTGATTATCACCCATTGTGTCCCCCTCAGCTCTTCTCCTCTGTTAGCGAGTTTTGAGAAGATTTGACAAAACGGTCTCAGAAACCATAACCACGCTCCCCTACATCAAAGACATTTCCGAAATGACTGCCAGACTACTCGGACCTCTTGGCATCAGGGTAGCCCACAAACCCAGCAACACACTAAAACAGCAGCTAATGAACTTAAAAGACCCTATACAGACAACAAATAAAATGAACGTCATTTACAAAATACCTTGCAAGAACTGTGACAAACACTACATTGGACAAACTGGCAGAAAGCTAGCCACCAGGATACATGAACATCAACTAGCCACAAAACGACATGACCCACTATCACTCGTATCCTTACATACAGATGAGGAAGGACACCACTTTGATTGGGACAACACATCCATCCTAGGACAAGCCAAACAGAGACACGCACAAGAATTCCTAGAAGCATGGCACTTCAACCGGAACTCCATCAACAAACACATTGGCTCCAAATCAATCTACCATCCTCTGAGAAAAAGAACCAGAAATGACATCACCAACACAGGAAATGACATCACCAACCCAAGGAAACCTAAACAGATAAATAGAAAGCGGGACATAACACCAGCGCTTCACCGGAGGCTCACTGATGATGTTACCTAGAATGGTGACGAAACGTCTGCAAACTAACCTTCCAGCTCAGCGAGCAAACTCACATCCAGTCTTCTCCTCTGTGTTGAAAACCACTTGGAGAATGCATGGAGGTTGACAAAGGCTCATAATATAGCCTGGGGGGAATTTCAATGTCTATAACCAGGAGTTGCTTGGTACCACTGTTACTGACCAAGCTGGCCTGGTCCTAAAGGACGTAGCTGATAGACTGGGCCTGGTCCTGAGATCCCCAGCATCTGTTTCCTGTCTTCAAAACCACTCATTCCACATGATAAACTGTAAAGCATGTTGCTGCTATCCACCCAGTATTAGTTATACTATTACTGAGCCAAAGAAAACCAAAACCAGATTAGGACAGTCACTCAGTGTTACATACAGTCATCAAGTCATAGATATACAGCATAGAAACAGGCCCTTTGGTCCATGCTGACCAGATATCCCAGATTAATCTAGTCCCATTTTCCAGCATTTGGTCCATATCCCTCTAAACCCTTCCGGTTCACATACCCATCCAGATGCCTTTTAAATGTTGTAATTGTACCAGCCTCCACCGCTTCCTCTGGCAGCTCATTCCACTCACACACCACCCTCTGCGTGAGATGCCTTTACCCTCTCGCTTTAAACCTATGCCGTCTAGTTTTGAACTCTCCCACCCCGGAGAAAATATCTTGTCTATTCACCCTATCCATGCTCCTCATGATGTTGTAAACCTCTCTCGGGTCAGCTCTCAGCCTCCCACGCTCCAGAGAAAACAGCCCTTCCCTGTAGTTCAAAACCTCCAAACCTGGCAACATTCTTGTAAATCTTTTCTGAGTCCTTTCAAGTTTCACGACATCAGATTTAAGGTAGAAGCAACACAGGCTGCATTATGTCAGTTTGTATTTTTGAATAGTAATTTGCTTGAACAGAACGTGAACGCCCTTCAGTTAAACAAAGCAACTGAAGGAGCCAAAGGAGAGATACAAAATATACCACCAGTCATTGTTTAAGCTAATTTGGTTGACCTCAGTCAGTGCAGTGAATCAGGTGCCTCAATTCAGTCTGCAGCTTCAGCCTAGAAAAATAAGCTAAAGTACGTATCATTGTGATACAATGGTATAATGATTATATCATGGATCTAGCATTCGAAAGAAATTGCACTCATATCAGACAAATGTATGTAAACTAACTCAAATTGTTAAACCAAGAAAAGCTGTTAGTAAAGATGACCATAATGGTATTAGATCATCATAAAACAGTGATGGTTTTGTCAAATTGTTAAACTAGTAATCCAAAGACTTAGCTAGTATTCTGGGGTCCAGTCTGAATCTCACCCCAGCAGATAGCAGAATTTAAACTCAATTGAAAAAATGAAGAAACTGCTGTCCTTGATAACAAGGTGTAGAGCTGGATGAACACAGCAGGACAAGCAGCATCTTAGGAGCAGGAAAGCTGACGTTTCGGGCCTGGAACCTTCATCAGAAATGGGGAAGGGGAAGGGGATTCTGAAATAAATAGGGAGAGAGGGGGAGGTGGATCGAAGGTGGATAGAGGAGAAGATAGGTGGAGACCATCAGAAATGTGATTGACTGTTAACTGTCTGAGCAAGCCAGTTGCTATCAAGGCCAATGAGCGGTGGGTAATAGATGCTGGTCCAGCTAGCATCACCTGTATTCCATGAGGAAATAAGAATAATGTAGCTAATTAAAGCTGTGTGATTCCAGTAAAGTTTGCCAGCCTTACCCAGTCCAGCCAAAAGGAAATTTCTTCAAGTTGGTAGCCAATGCAAGCAACTTTATCAGCCCTTACCATCTTCCTGGTAAACTTGTAACGAACAATAACTGACGGCTTTGCTAGTAATGTCTATTTCCAAAAAATACACATTTTCAGTTGTTGGTTGAAGGGAGGATTGGGACCAACTAATTAACTGCATGCGTGTAACCATATTTCAACAAAAGTCAACAACTTCAGGAGAGGTGAGGGAGAAAAATTCGTTAATAAATGACAATTGGCTTTAGACAATATTATTACAGAGATCATAGAATCCCTACCATATGGATACAGGCCATTTGGCCCAAGAAGTCCACACTGCCCCTCTGAAGGGCACCCACCCAGACCCATCTCTCTACCCTTTCCCTATAATCCTACATTTCCCATATCTAATCCAACTAATTTAGACACCCCTGAACACTATGGGCAATTTAGCATGACCAATCCACCTAATCTTCACATCTTTGGACTGTGGGAAGAAACTGGAGCACCCGGAGGAAACCCACGCAGACACTGGGAGAATGTGCAAACTCCGCACAGACAGTTGCCTGAGGCTGGAATCGAACCCAGGTCTCTGGCACTGTGAGGCGGCAGTGCTAACCACTGAGCCACTGCGCCGCCCATGAATGATGTGATTTGGAATTTCTTTTGCATACATTCCATAAATTAGAGTTGAAAATATGTTTGTTCATGTTGCACACGGGTCCTGCCAATCTCATTAGAATCAGTTGGAGGTAAGCTGGTGTGTAAATCCACATAAAGAATTGGCCAAGAAAAGGATCAAACCTGTTTCGTAAATTTCTTTAGTTTCATTCATCATTCATTCATATCACGTGCAGCACATTTAAAAACATGCAACTGAGAAAACTTTTCAATTTGTAATGACGCTGATGTCAAATATATTGCCATTTCTAAGAATGCAGAGGAGATCTCAGTGAGGATAAATTAAAGAACAAAACTGTTGAACACTTGTAAACAACACAACCACCTACAAGTTCCCACTCACTATCCTGACTTGGAAATATATCAACGTTTCTTAACTGTAGTTGGGTACACACCCGGAAATCTCTCCCCACATATGAACTACAGCAGTTCAAGGCAGCAGGTCAGTGTCACCTTTTCAAGGGCAACAAGGGGCTGACTATAAATTCTGGCTTAACATATTCCACTCAATGTATGAGCAAAAAAAAACAACATAGAAATGTCAGTTCCTAGAGGCGCACGAGAATCCAGTCAAAATTTGAAGAGATTGTTGAGTGAACGCAATGAGGAAATTTGCACACAGGAAACTGCCAGAGAAGGTCTGGCAGCATCTGTGGAGAGAGAAACAAACACTAAGTCCAATATGACCCTCATATCTTTTTTTTCTCTCCATAGACGCTGCCAGACCTGTTGAGTTTCTCCAGCAATCTCTGCTTTTGTTTCAGATTTGCATTATTTTGCCTTTGTTTTAAAATGACTCTTTGGAACTGTAATTTGGGAGATGCAGCTTTTTGAGCTGATGGATTAACAGATAATTGATAAAGACGGAGGAAATTTAGTGATGAAATGCACGTGCTTCAAATGTGTTTACATCTGAATTTCAGCAAATGTTTTAAGCTTATGTGGCACCTCAACTCAGCACATCGCTAGGGGGTATATATGTGGGTACTTCAGGCTCATTTTCTAATGGCATTCCCGTCAAAGGCTGGTTTGTGATGGCATCTAAAGACTTTGGTTGCTTGAGAGCCAGTGTTGGTCTACAGTGAATTGCCACCAACTGTCTGTATTTTGTGTTTTAACAAGTGTTACGGGAAGAAGCTGCAGCTGGAGAAAATGCTGGCACAGGGAACTGCACTGTGTGAGGCCAGACTGCAAATGCGGTGAGCAGCAGGCAAGAAAAATCCACATTAAAGCCCACAAATCACAGGAGAACAGTCACTAGAATAACACACAATACAAGACAATCAAAGTCAAATATAGGCTTAAAATAAAGGGAGAGAACACTCCCTCTTTGAGGCCACCCTGCCTGAAAACTGACTTAGTGCAAAGTACAGGTAATCTCTTGCTTAGAAATAGCATGAAGTCTTTCATTTTTGCTGCAGGTTATGATGTGCAATATCGAGATTTCATACATCATAAAACACAGCTTAACAAAGAACAGATTCACAGGGTATTTCCTAAATTGTATGTAGTAGAAAGAACTAAATGGAAGCAGTTCATTTTCAAAGCAAGTTGACAATATTACAACTAAGCAACACGCTGACCCACTCTGCAGTCTTCACTTGAGGGTTAAAGCACACTAAGAAATTACTCAAATAATGGTATGGCACACAGGACATGTTGGAGAACAGGAAGAAGAGTATGCCATTCAGTCCGTGAGCATGCTCCATGATACAATATGGGTATGGCTGACTGAACACTTCAATGCCTTTTATACTCTCCATTCTCATAACCCTGTACATCACTGGTAATGAGAAATCTGGGGCTTCCTTGTCAAGCCAACCAGTTCAAATAATTTTGGATAAAAATCGAAAGAACTGTGGATGCTCTCAATCAGAAACAAAAGCAAAGAAATGTTCAGCAGGTCTGGCAGCATCTGTGGAGAGAAATCAGAGTTAACGTTTCGGGTCAAGTGACCCACCCTCAGAACTGAGGAAGGGTCATGACGCAAAATGTTAACTCTGATTTCTTTCCACAGATGCTGACAGTCCTGCTGAGTTTATCAAATAGTTTTGAATTTGCTTAGAGTCAGTCATATTTTCTGAACCAATGCACTTATTGCAGGACCTATGGCCAACCAGCATGAAAAATAGCCAGGTGCTTCAAGAGATCCATTCAGTGCATGTTGTACTTGCTTCTCTCCATTTCAATTCTTTTGTAGGTGCTCAGTTTACACAAATTCGGGTGAATTTAATTGCTCCTGCTGGCCTGAGCCATCTCAGATAATCACTGTAACAGTCCATAGCATCCACTGGGATTGTTTTAGGGAAGTGGGGGACCAGGTAAGTCATAAATAATCCTGCTTCTAATTGCCAGTCCTCATCTCTTTATGGAGAATACAGCAATAAAAGACCCAAGCTGACATCCCTCCCTGCTGTAACCAATGCCAGACTTCTAGCTGAGCATAGGATCAAACTGTTGTTATACCTCCACAGCTGAATAGTTACGAGGCACAAGTGGAACAGACATTTGGGCAGAATACAGGAGCCGTGTTTATAGAAATTTGGAAGACATCACCAGTATGATTCAGAATCTTCCGGAGGTAAGAGAAGCAAAATTCCATTGTTGTTGTTAATTTCACCTTGTTGTTAATAAAGCTCCCACGTTTTCTAATACAAGGCTTCACCATCTCCAACAGTTATTGCATCTTGAAACTTTGCAGATTATTGATTTTATATTTCATTACCAAATTATCACTGTGTTCCACTACTATTGTCAAGTAGACATTAAAATAAATGACCTTTGGATAAATTAAAATATAAATTCCCTAGTGAATAAGGATTTGAGAAACTGAATTTAGAGTAACAGTAGCCAATCAAGTGTAAACTTGCACAGCATTCCTGAGGATACAAATTGTTCAACAAGATGTATTATTTTGAGATTATGGGAAATCCTGTTTCACTTACAACTGAGGTTGGTACAAGTTAATGAAACATTGGAAATCCCTTCAATTTCTGGAATTATCTGATACATAATGCTAATATTTCTGACTTCCTTTTTTTAAAAATCAGTGAGAAGGAAAGTTGCAGCAATTGTGAAGTTTCCAAATAAGCTCATTTTCTAGAAAGCTTACATCAGCTTTTCTCCAATGAACACTGCTCATTTTTTGCAAATACAGTTGGTACAAAGCAGTTGTGGTGGGTTAGCCACAAGCTACAGTGACTGAAGCACCCTAGCTGGCTCAGAAAGCTCATCCAGCAAATGACAAAGCCACCCAGAAGGAAGGAATCAGGTTAGATAGCTGGTCAGCACTGAGTTCACTGTTTTCAGTCAATACTGCAGCAACAGCATGAAAATTAGTGTTAATGTTACTTGTAGATATTTTAGAATCAGCTTATTCAGAGATGTTTTCATACACCAGATGGGACTACCACAAGGGCCCTTTGAAAAAGCTTAGCTGCATGTTTGATGTCTTCTCGACTGGAAGAGAAACGTTTGCAATTCATTTGCCAAGCTCGGCGAGCAAACCAACAGCCAACCAATTTACCTGAGCTACCAATATTTCGCAACATCTCTAATTCAAGTCCCATTTGTAAGAAGGTGTGTCATAACACTTCCGACGAGGATAGTCATGAATCCTGAGAGCGTGGAAACTGGCCATTGAGCCCATCACATCAGCACTGACCCTCCAAACAGCATCCCAGCCAGAACCCCTTCCTTATGCCTGTAACCTCATATTTCCCTCAGCCAATCCATCCTCGTCTGCACAGCTTTGGACTGTGGGAGGAAACCCACGCAGACACGGGGAGAATGTGCAAACTCCACACAGACAGTCGCCCGCGGCTGGAATTGAACCCGGATCCCTGGCACTGAGAAGCAGCAGTGCTAACCACTGAGCCACTGTTCCACCTACAAAAAATTGAAAGAGACAGTTACTGATACTCAGGGAGAATTGGAGGTTAGAAGCTATACACTTGCAGTGCTTAATTCTGTGAATAAATCCAGTCTGCAGCTGGTTATTAGGACTGAATTGCCATACCCAAGCTGAAGCACTGAGTCTGCAAAATCTCTGGCCATAAATGCAACTCAGGAGAGGTGTCCCAGGTGATCTAATTTTTGTTCCAGGCCGAGGAGATAACAGGAATTGAATGCACCACACTGGGGAAGAGATGAGAGGCTGCAGGGTGTGGAGGGAGGCTCGGATAAAGGATGTATTCAACTAGCTCCTGCACTGTCCCAACTGCAAAAATAAATAGACAAAGTAACTTTATAACCCTCACTTGCTGATGCTTGTATTTGTCCAACAATGGGTTCCAATGTTTGCTAAAAGTATTACTTCAGCTTCTTGTTATGAATGCTTAATGAGTAATGCTAGGAATACACATTATGAACACCAGAATTTGGCTCATACTTTACACTCCTATGGCTCACACTCCAGGATGATATTCCCTATAAAAACCCAGGATCCACTGAATTCCAGGCCAGCAAGAAATCAATACATTCAACAGGAGAATAAGTGAAGGGGAGAAAGATGGATAGCAAAGAGAAAAAAAAGGCTCCTACGGAAGGGGTACAAACGTGTCACTGAGCATTCAGCTTCTCCATCTGTCAACATTTTCAACATACCTAAAATATTCGGCCTCTATCATTCATAGTGCTGCGACACAGTGAAACTTCGCACACCCAGACAGGACTTTACTTTGGAAATTCAAGAATGACATTTGAGATTTTCAGCCCATTAAAATGTTGTAACAGTAGCCCTGATGGCAACCTGTAGCCTTTCCCATTTGCTTTAAAACCTCAAAGTAGCTTTGGTTCAAAAGAAAAAGATCAAGGTGTTGCACAAAGGCATGGCATCAAACATTAGCATGGAGTTTACACACATGCCAGATGCTTCGAGAATCCCTTTTTGTCAGTTAGTCATCCTTCAGATACCTCCGATAACCTGAAAAACGGAGAAAGCAAACAGATTCCTGGACTTGCGGCATGATTTCGCATTTGCTAGTAATGTCTCAATATGTACTTTTGTTATATAAAGTTTGAAAGAACAAAATTTAAATGATTCAGGACTGAAAAATTCAGCTTTATTTAGAATTAAGGTTTTTAGCTCATAGCCATTTATTTCAGACTGTGGTATGGGCATTAAGTGTGTCAGCTGCTAATAATAAAGGTTCTTCTGAGGGAAATGGTTTTTAAGTTATTGCGCTTTTCAGGAGCTGATGATGTGTCTATTTACATAGTCCATCTGAATACTCTGCCTCAGACAAAATTAGCACCATGAGGACACAGGCACATCTACCAGGATAAACATTCCAATATTTCCAAACTGACCGGATGAGGCACAGCCAGTTGTGACAACTATTTCTTTACCACCCTCACTTGAATAACCAACGAGCCACGGAAACGGTGAACCGCACAGCTCGAGTTGGAATTTCCATCAATAAAATGCCTCCACACTATGGCTGCATTCACAATGCAGTTCAAGGAAAATTCATAATCCTCTCGCCCAACAGCTTTGGCAGACCTATCATTTCACAGTTCATCTATATCATATTCTCAGTTCATTGTCTCCTTGGCTCTGGAATGTCAGGGAACCTGAAATTCAACAGTGTTCTATTTCTTTTTCTGTCAGCTGTGACCCAGTGGGATCCTCTGCTCCAAGTGCTGAGCAGAGCCTGGATTAGCATTCCTGAACACAAGAATAAGAGCCCAGTACAGGTGCTGGCTTTTGGATAAGATGTTAAGCTAAAGAACTATCAAGCCCTTCAGGTGGGCATAAAAATGTTTGCGAATCTATTCAAAGAGCAGTAGGGAAGTTCTCCCTGCTATCATCACCAATATTTAATCCCTCAACTATCATCACTGAAAAATATTATGCCATTACCGCTTGCAGGAACTTGTGAGGGTGCATTTGCTGCTCTGTTTCCCAAATTACAACAACTCATACAGCTTCAAAAGACGTCATCCTCTGCTGTGCTTTGATTTGAGGGTGACTTCTCCTTCGGGTCATGAGTTTCTGCCATGGGTCTTCATGTAACTAAACTAATTAATTATCAACCCACAGATTGTTGAGCACATGGGGTAGGCAGTCCCATGAATCGCTGGGATCTGGAGTGCAGAATTTGCACTCCTTTCTTTATCTGCTTCATCTAGAGATCATGACTCAACGCTTTATGTATGATCAAGCTCATCACCATTTCCAAAGATTGGCAGCAAACTCCTTCCTGTCGATATTGTTAATGCTGCTTTCCTTTGGGAAGGGCTTCAGAGAATCTTTGAAGTGTGTGCTTCTTTTTGCCTCTCCTACAACGCTCTGGGGTTGATAAACTCACAATATGCATGTGTTTTGCCTTCCTTTCAGAACCAGAAAAATTTCATAAAACAGAATTATTCCAACAGTGGTTCAGTAAGTAACCCCACCAAACCAGCTTTAGCTACTTAATAATGATTGATCCATCAGGTAATAATAAAAAAACCAAAAGAACTGTGGATGCTGGAAATCAGAAACAAAAACAGAAGTTGCTGGAAAGACTCAACTAGTCTGGCAGCACCTGTGGACAGAAAGCAGAGTTAACATTTCAGAACATGAAGGAGGGTCACTGGACCAAAACATTAATTCTGCCTTCTCTCCACAGTTGCTGCCAGACCTACTGAGTTTTTCCAGCAATTTCTATTTTTATTTGTGATCCAGCAGGTCTCTTATTTATTCTTGGCCAATGGGCACGGCTAGTTAGGGCAACATTATTTACCATACATAATCAGAGGGCAGCTAAGACTGAACCACATTGCATGGATCGGGAGTCACATGTAGGTCAGATCAGGTAAGGATGGCCACCTTGTTACACGCCACACTATCAATTCTCCAGTTGTCTGTGGATTTACTGCTCATTAATGTACACTACAGCAGCAAAGGGGCCCTTGTGGTGTGTCGCTGAACATGGGATTTCACTCACTAAAACATCCTTTGACCATCACCCTCTGCCCCCTTCCATTGAAACCATTTTGGACCCCATTTGCCCAACTTACAGAATACTGAGGGGGCCTGGATAGAGTGGACATGGAGAGATGTTTCCACTAGTAGAACAGATAAGGGACTTAGGGTGCAGCCTCAGAGAGAGGGGATGACCCTTTAGAACTGAGATGAGGAGGAATTTCTTTAGACAGAGCATGACAAATCTGTGGAACTCACTGCTACAGAGTGCTGTGGAGACCAAGTCATTGAGTGCATTTAAGACAGGCATAGGCAGGGCCTTGATTAACAAGTGGATGGAAAGTTACAGGGAGAAAGAAGGAGGTTGCAAATGAGAAACACATCAGCCATGATCAAATCGTGGAGCAGACTTGATGAGTTGAACATCTCAATTCTGCACCTATATCTTATGGTCTAAATTGCTCTGAATCTGTTGGGATTTTACTTTCTTAACCTGTCTCCCATGTGATGCTTTGTCAAAAGTCTTGTAGAAGTCCAGGTACAGTACATCAACTATATTATCTTCACCTATAAATTAGTCAATTCCTCAAAGAACTCAATCAAATTTGTTAGACATAGTTTCTTCCTGACAAAGCCATGTTGATTATCGTCAATTAATCTTTGCTTCTCCAAACAGAGATTCACTCTATCCCTCAGAATTGTTTCCAACATTTTCCCTAGAACTAATGTTAGACTTACTGCTCTGTGGTTTCCTGGTTTATTCCTGAAACCTCTTTTTGGATAACGTTGCCACATTAGCTCCCCTCCAACCCTCTGGCACCTCACCAGCATCCACAGAGAATTCGCAAATTAACACCGTGGCGCCTGTAATCTCCTCCCTTGCTTGCCATATTAGCCTTGATTATCTCTTCTGTGCTTGGAGCTTAATCCGCTTCAAAGCCTCTTAAAACGGCTAATAGCTCCTCCCTCTCAATACTAATTTATTAGTGTACATTAATGATCAGTAAATTCACAAACAACTTGAGAATTGATGGTGTAGCATGTAGCAAGGTGGCATCCTTACCTGATCTGACCTACATGTGACTCCTGGTATACCATTTTCTCTATTTCTATATCTATATTGTCCTTCTTGAAAGTGAATAAAGATGTCAAATAGATATTTAAGAACACACATGTGTATCAAAATAGCAGTAATTGCTATTTTGGTTCCTAATGGGCCCAACTCTTTTTATCTCGGTCATCCGCTTACTCCTAATATGTACATAATCAGCTTTGGACTTTGTTTTATTTTGCCAGTCACCAATGCTTTTTCATGCCCCTTCTTAGTTCAGTTCTTTTTAAATAAACTGATGCCCTGCACTTTAAACATTCCTCCATGGCTTCCTGTTTTTAAGTCATTAGCACCTTATCCAATCTAGCGATACGCTTCTCTGGAAAGTTTTGTTCCACTCATCATCTTTAGGAGGACATACTGGCCTTACATGCTCACCATTATCCTTTTGTATCACTCCCAGTGCTCTAATGTACACCTTCCTGCAAGTAGCCACTTCACTTTGGCCAGCTCATGTCTTTTTCCATTAAAGTTGACCTGGTCCCAATTCAGACCCCTTTCCTTCCAGTCCAACTTTGTCATTATCCATCAGGACCTTAAATCTTACTGAATCCAGGAATCTAAAGCTCTTTCTCCTGCTCCAATCTTCAGCTTTGCATTCATCCACTCTATCCACCTATATTTATACTCACTAGCCATAGTATCAGGAATGATCCAGAGCTTACAAGCTTTACTTTCTGCTTTTCAAACTGCTACCTGGCTCCCTAAATTCCTGGTGCAGGAACTTATCCCTCTTTCAGCTTACGGTCATGGTACCAATGTGAACCATTATCTGACAGTTCACCCTCCCCTTCAGAATACCTTGCAGCTATTCGGTGACATCCTTAACTGTGGCCCCATCTTGGAGTCACATCTGTGGCCACAGAAACCTGTCTATGCCCCTTACTATTAAGTCTCTTACCATTATTGTTCCTCCTCTTTCTCTTTTGTGCAATTGGGCACCGGCTACACTCCCCATAGGAATGGCTGCACTCTCAGTTTTCTAACACACAAAACCAGTTCTTGAGATAGATGGACTCTAGGGCTTTCCTGACTTCATGCCAGATTCTCTTTTTCTGCCTGATGGCCACATATTCCCTCTCTGACTGCACTTCCGTAAGATGCAGGGTGATCACATCCAAAAAACCTGCCATCCGCACATCTATACTACACTCAGCCTCACTGCTGTGCTTTCAGACAACACTCAGTTGACAACACTGTTCAAGCCAGTGGCAGGTCCTGTAGATGTGGTCAACTAGAATGCCAGGAGCCTCAACGCACAGGCTTTTACTGAGAAGCTCCACTGCTGCCATTAACCCCTAGTTTCACCCTGCTCTGCTCCCTCTGCTGTTTTTGGTACCCTTCATGAAGGTATTGTCAAAGTCTAAAAGATGATGAAGTTGAGCAGGCTAACAGATATTTTTGTACCATTGCAGGCTGAAAAATATTTGAACATCTTGAAGACCACAGAGTCATAGCGCTGTACAGCATGGAAACACAGAAAAAATCAGTCCAACTTGTCTGTGCTGACCAGATATCCTAAATCAATCTAGTCTCATTTGCCAGCATTTGGCCCAGATTCCTCCAAATCCTTCCTATCCATGTACCCATCCAAATGCCTTTTAAATGTTGTAATTGTGCCAGCCTCCACCACTTCCTCTGGCAGCTCATTCCATACACGCACCACCCTCTGCATGAAAAAAAATTGCCCCTTAGGTCCTCCTGAAATCTTTCCTCTCTCACCTTAAACCTGTGCCCTCTAGATCTGGACTCACACCACCGCCCCCCCCCCCCCCCACACCTAGGAAAAAGAATTTGCCTATTCACCCTATCCATGCTCCCCCCCTGATTTTATAAACCTCTGTAAGATCACCTCTCAGCCTCCATCGCTCCAGGGAAAATAGCCCCAGTCTATTGAGCCTCTCCCTATAGCTCAAACCCTCCAACCCTGGCAACATCTTGTAAATATTTTTTGAACCCTTTCAAATTTCACAACATTCTTCCTGTAGCAGGGAGACCAGAATTGCACACAGTATTCCAGTACTGGCCTAACCAATGCATTTCACCAACTAAATAATTTTCACTTGGTTCGGATTTCTAGAGTATATCAACTCCAAAGAGGTTCCCCACATTCCTAGACCATCATCACTGCACACTTTTCAAAACATAACCTGACATTAAAATGATGCAGGAAGCTGCCTGTCATATGGCTTCATTTGTTCAGATCACATGAAAACTGACCCTTAGCTTCATAATTAAACAGGAAACACAGTCACGATTTTCTGTAACTATCAAGCTAAACACTGCACGTAATTTAAAAAGAACTATAAAAGCAACACAGGGTGCCAAGAGATCAGGATTACAGATCAAGTTGCTTTAAAAACAAGGTTCTCTCTTAAGAAACTACCTGTAAAACAAACATCATACTGAAGCTGAGTGGACCACAGGGAAAATCTAACAACAGATTGAATCTTTGAAATATCGGAAAACATGTCACATTTGTGATGTGATGGCAAGCTTCAACTCAGTAAAATTTTAGATCTTTCACAGGGACATTTGCTACACTGTATGATAATTCAATCCACTGCACACATCAATGCAAAGCCTAAGTGCAGAGGCTGCACACACGCTGTGCGAGGGCTCATTAAGGCCCTGTATAAGTTAGAGGAAAGCCTCTTAATGCAGCTTGAAGCCTGTGTTCTCCATGCTGAGTGCCCTTTTGAAAAGGGTTCTTCAAAGCATGCTTGCTCAAAAATACTTCCAAGGGCCTCTTAAACTGAGCAGCATCTTTTTTTGTTTTACCTTCATGCTTTCTTTTCTGCATCAAGTAATATTTCTTCACTGCACAAACTCTTTCCTGGCTGCTGGCATCGTGTGTTCTGATGCTTAGCTACAAAAGGGACTTCCGTGTGATAAAAACAACATTCTGCGAGCTGCATTACACAACATGAACCTCATTCTTCATGGATATTTTGCACTGTTGACCTTTCTCTTCCTCTCAGCACTGATCCATAATTGCATCATTGCCAAGGAGAACCTGAGCTGTCAATGGTATTTTCTGCCCTCATTTACCTCTTTCCAACCGCAGTCTTTGTCTATTGTGAGAGGTACATTTATGTCTAAAAATGCTGCGTCAGAATGCATGATAAACGTGGATGAGTATTGCTAAAAAAATACATTTTATCAAAGCTCGTCTTCTTGTATATTTCACAAGAAAACAATTTCCAAGAGAAAACCGTTAAACTGTGGGACATTGTCTCTGGCGATCAAACCATTTCATGCTGTATGTTGTGCAAACAGGTAGCAAGATGTGAGGCAGCCACTGCTGACCCTGAGAAATGCCCCACTCAGTTCAGATGACCTTGAAGAGGGTGGTATCTCAAAACGATTGAGCAACAGGTGAATCCAAGATAACGCAGTGTGAAGCTGGATGAACACAGCAGGCCAAGCAGCATCTCAGGAGCAGGAAAGTTGACATTTCGGGTCTGGGCCCTGCTTCAGCTTTCTGAAGAAGTGTTTAGACCTGAAATGTCAGCTTTCCTACTCTTCTGATGTTGTTTGGCCTGCTGTGTTCATCCAGCTCCACACTGCGTTATCTCAGATTCTCCAGCATTGACAGTTCCTACTATCTCTTACATTTGATGTGATTTTGCAACTGGACGGCATTTGCTGGCTAATCCTGAATGTGCGATGAATTGTGCCATCAACCAATTTCAGATTGTCAGGCTTATCTTTAATGGAAGCTCCATATATTTACTCTCAGACAGACAGAAAGAACACGTACACACAGTTCACCTGTTCCAACTCAACAAAATGGTTCATTTTTCAGGGCAATAGCCTGATCAGAGTCAACAAGATTTGGCTTAAAATTCAGCTGCTTAGCTACCACGGGACTACCATGCACTAAAAGTCACATCCTATGAGCTGTACTATATAGCCTAAACCTCATTCTTCACAGATATTTTGTAATGTTGGCCTTGTCTTTTCCATGCATATGGGAAATACAGAAGGCTCAGATGGGAGGTCAATAAGCAAATAAAAGCAGCAGAGATTGAAAGCAAAGACGGAATTTTCCTTTGTTAGCTCCCAAAGTATTCTTTAAGCACAAACAGTACAAAGATGGTAAAAGTAGAAAGTGGGCTGATTAGAAACTAAAATAGAGTCTGACTTACACATGAGTAAACAGCTATGCCTCAGGTGCGAAATGAACACTTTGCATCAGTCTTTACCTGTGAACCAAATGCTGCCCAAGCCATGGTGAGAGAGGAGAAAATTCAGTGGCTAGAAGGTTGTAAAATTAATGTGTAGGAGGTATTGAATAATCCATTAGTACTCAAAGTTGATAGGGCATCAGGGCCTGATGAGATGGATCCCAGGACATTGAAGGAAGTGGGAACAGAAATTGCAGAGGCACTGGAAATATTGCAATCTCAATGCATAGAGCCAGAGGACTGGAGAAATGCAATGATACCTACCTTGTTCAAAAAAAGGGTTGTAAAGATAAGCCCAGCAATTACAGGCCATTCAGTTCATCTTCCATGGTGGGAAAGGTGCTAGAAACTATTATTTGAGATACAGCAAATAAATCACATGGAAAAATGTAGGCTAATTCAGAACAGCCAGTGCGGAATTGTTAAGGGAATACTGTGTGTAACTAACTTGCTGGAGGTTTTTTTCAAAAGAAGTGACAAAGTGGTGATGAATGGGAGAGGCTTTTGATGCAGGGTAGGTGCATTTCCAAAAGGCATTCGGTCCAGTACCACCCAAGGTTTGAGAGAACAGCTAGAGGTCATGGAATGTACAGCAGCAACATGGATATCGGTTCGGGAATAGGAAACAATGATAGTTAATAGATAATTTTCAGGCTGGAGAAATGTTTCCAGTGGTACTCCCAGCGGTCAGTATTGGGATCCTTAAAACATGGAGGCATTGTGAACAGTGAGGATGACAGCGAAGAGCTGATTTCCAAAACAGCAATTCATAATTTGTTGGGTGAGCATAAAAAGGGGCAAAGAGCAAAGACGGAGCAATCAGTGTGGTGTCGATCAGCCACACAGTGAATAATGAAGCAAGCAGAAAGCAGCCCTGAATGGTTATTTTTTGTCTCTGTACAGGCAGAGGAAAGTTGATCGCATCATGTCTCCTCTGGTTTCAGTCTTTTTGTCAGGGGTTTCGAAGCTTTTCCATTGTCTCATGATCACTGCTTCTGCGCCTTTTCTTTGTCCCGTCCCTTTCCCCACCAGATGGGTTCCAGAAAGTTTGTTCTGGCTGAATCATCCCAGTTTTAAGGATCAAAATGAAGAACAACATCTGTAGTCTGCACATCGCCAACATTTGAGATTGTCACATTCTTTCCCATGCTGAATGACTTACAGTGGCATTGAAGACTGAGTTTTGAAATGATTAATGGAACGCTTAAATATATTCAACTGCAAATTCTCCATCATACTTGATACAATCAATGGGCACTATTTTTATCTATTGTGCACAAGACATTTTGAAAGCAAGAAAAAAACTTTCAAATTAAGCATGGTGTTGCAGGCATAGACAGTGGCTGTCTTTTGTACTGTTCCAAATCGTAGAAGCGGCTGTGAATTACTGAAACTAAGATCAAGGTAATAATTAGAGTCAACAATGTTAGGGTTGGCTGTTCAGCTCACCACCTGGGTGGCCAAACTGGCACCACAGATACACTGCCCACTTTTCAAAGCCATCTAACTTTCATGGCTACTGGAATCTAAAACAGGTGATTTCTGTAAAAGGTGACAGATCTGCATGACCAGTATCAGTGTTATAAAACGTACCACAGTAATCTGCATTTAGGCAGCACCTTTAAAATAGCACCAGCATTCCAATGATCATGACAAGAGAATCAGCAGACAGAACTATGATGCAGCTACTTAAAATTACACACACCTTTGGTCAAACTGTAAGGTTTAAGGAACAACTTAATAAAAGATCCTATTTCAGTAAACACAGCAGTGAATGTGTTTAAGGTTGAGATAGCCAGGATTTTGGTGTGCTTCAGAACTTGCCACTCCCTGAGCCAAGCTGTTCCAGTACAGTTACAACACTGGTATCTACCCGACAATGTGGAAAATTGCCCAGGTGTGTCCTGTACACAAAAAGCAGGACGAATTCAACGCGGCCAATTACCGCCCCATCGGTTCACTGCAATGTGTCAGAAAGTATCATCAAATGTGTTATCAAACAGCACCTTCTCAGCAATAACCAACTCAGTGATGCCCAGTTTGGGTTCTGCCAGGGCCACTCAGCTCCTGACCTCAATTCAGCCTTGGCTCAAACATGGAGAAAGCAGTTGAAATCCAGAGGTGAGGTGAGAGTGACAGCCCTTGTCATCTAGGCCGCATTCGACTGAGTGTGGCATCAAGGAGCCCTGGCAAACCTGGAATCAATGGGTATCGGGGGCAAACTCTCTGGTGGTTGGAGTACCTGACACACAGGAAGATGGTTGTGGCTGTGGGGGTCAATCATATCAGCTCCAGGACATCTCTGCAGGAGTTCCTCAGGGTAGTGCCCTAGATCCAAACATCTTCAGCTGCTTCATCAATGACCTTCCTTCCATCATAAGGCCAGAAGTAGGGGTATTTGCCAATCACTGCACAGTGTTCAGTACTATTCACCACTCCTCATATATTAAAGCAGTCCATGTTCAAATGCAACAAGGCCTGGACAATATCCAGGTGTGGGCTGACAAGTGGCAAGTAACATTTACACCACACAGATGCCAGGCAATGACCGTCTCCTTTAAGAGACAATCTAACCACCTTTACTTGGCATTTAATGATGTTGCCATTACTGAATCCCCAGCTATCAACATCCTGGGGTTATCATTGACCTGAAATTCACCGGACTCACCACATAAATGGCGGAGTGGACTTGACGGGCCTAATGGCCTTACTTCCACTCCTATGTCTTATGGTCTTATAACCACAGCGGCTACAAGAGCAAGCCAGAAGCTAGGAATATTGTGGCAAGTAACTCACCTCCTGTCTTGTCAAACCCTGTCCCACCATCTACAAGGCACAAGTCAGGAGTGTGATGGAATACCCCCCACTTGCCTGGATGGGGGCAGCTCCAACAACACTCAAGAAGCCTGACACCATCCAGGGCAAAGCAGCCGCTTGATTGGCACCACACCCACAAACATCCCACTCCCTCCACCACCGACACTCAGTAGTAGCAGTGTGTACTATCTACAAGATGCATGGCAGAAATTCAAAGATCTTCAGACCGCACCTTCCAAACCCAGGAACACCTCAGAGCCACTCACCATCCTGACTTGAGAGTATATCACTGTTCCTTCACTGTCACTTGATCAAAATCCTGAAATTGCCTCCCAAATGGCATTGTGGGTCTACTTACCAGACATGGGCTGCAGCGGTTCAAGAAGGCAGTTCACCCCCACCTTCATAAGGGTAACTAGAGATGGGCAATAAATGCTGCTCTGCCAGCCGTGCTCACATCCCACAAATGAATAAAGTAGTTAACAAGGGGAGTCAAAGAAATAAATATCATCATAGCTACTGGATCATGAACCTAATATTGTCTAGTCTTAAATTTATCAAAAATCAAGCTCAAAACTTCAAATGACTCAAACGAATTTACTATGAATACTGTGAATTTTCATTCTCTACAGTGAGTATGGCAGCTGGTTGAAAATACCAGTAAGATTCATGAAAGTATAATTGCCTTGCAGATGTAAAGCAGAACTCAGCCAACTTATATAGACCTATCACACATTCCAAAGATGAGTCAAAGTGAAGCAGGCAAACAGTAATTGACTATCACCTCAAGCTAAAGTACAAAAATCTTTGCTGGCTATAGTAACCTGATTTAACATTTCCCATTTTCAGACCAGTCTTTGTTCTAAAAAGGAGATTTAGAATCAAACAGAAAGGTGGCAATGTTTTGGCTGTGTCACAGATGCATTGTAGCAAGATCTATGTTTATGTGCTGCTATTAGCTGAGGCATTACAGAAGAGGGGTGTGAGCTTACAACACAACGATATTTATTCTTGCTTCAAATTTCTTACATGTTAATAGACATGTGTTTGCTAATTGTATAAACATAGGTTTAAAAATGCGAAAGCTACAATTACAGTGTCTTTACCCTGTGCATCCTATTCTTAGTGGGCATTGTGGTTTGCTTAGTAATCATACAACACAGTTTCTGCCATCCCAAATCAATCTCTCGTTGAACAAAGAGGCATTTCAACACCATGCAGCTGACAGGGCAGTTTATAAAATACAAGGCATGGACACACTTGCCTCCCCTTTCCTCTGGTTCCAAACCATCTCAGGGCAAGGTTCGTTCTGTAACATCTGCTTAGATCGAAGAACAAATAGGTCAGATTGAAATACATGATAGCAGTCTAACAAGTCAAACATTATTGGTGCTTCATGAAAAGGTGAATACATTTAAGACTAAACACAGCGTAGGTTCAACACTTGGGAATGTTCAACCCAACAACGCACCTTTGAGATATTCTGTCAAGGTGCCACAGTAATTGAAGTGGAACAACGCAGGACATGCTACTTGGAGGGAAACAAATGATGTTTTTTCCAAGTATTGACTGGTGCCGACCATCAAACAGATATTCCTTTTTATTGATTTAAAGGCAAAAAGTTTGCATTCATTTTATCAATTTCACCGCCTACTCTTATCCTCTTCTTATCCCTTTCTCCACAAGGGTATTTGTGTCTCAGACAAACAGTCTCAGATGCAGTGGTTTCATTATGGAACAAGCCATTAAGGCCCACATGTGGAGTATGTTAGTGAAGTTCTCAATGGCTGGCACAGGCAGCCTGTTACCCAAAGCCTTGTTGTCCCCAATTGACTCATGAGCTAATTTTCCGTCCCATCCGAGGATAACCACTGACTCTACTCGAGACAAAGCCTAAGAAAAACTTGTTGGATTTGGCAATTCCCCATTTGGCAAGCCATTAACTGCTTTCTGCTTTATAGAACAGAAAACCACAGCTCAGTGTTAACAAAGTTGATGTATTTAGCAAGAACAGAAGAGTCCTGTTACAGACTGGCCAAACTTGATTGGTTGATTCCATCACTCCAGCTTCCTCTGGAACTGAGACACAAGAAAGCACATGTGCAGGATTCAGTGGAACTCAACACACTCCACAATGCAAACAAGAACCAATACTGTACTGAAAAGCAACCAATGGTGGAGATCACAGCAGGTCAGACAGCATCCATGGACAGAGAGCAAGCTAACATTTCAAGCTTAGAAGACTCTTCAGAGCACAAGAGAAATGTGAAGGAACAACATTTATGCTATAATTTTGGTGGTGGTGGAGGGGTGAGTACGGCTAGTGGGTGTAGGGTGCTGGTGAAGATGTTGATAGATTAAAGTGATCAGAATGTGAGAATGGCAGAACAATGGTGAGTCTCCTGCCAGACTGGAAAGGACAGTAACTGGGATGGGGTGCGTGGATGGGGGACAGGACATGACAACATGCTAAAGGACAGGGAAAAATTGAGTTCAACACCTTCAAACTGTGAACCATATTAAGTCCAGAAGGTTGTAAAGTGCCTACTCTGAAGATGAGATGACATGTAGGCATGTGAGCAGGATGCTGTGTTAAAATGACTAGCTATGGGAAAGTCGGGATTGTGGCTGTGTGTGCACCAGAGGTGTTCTGCAAAGTGGTTGCCCGGTCTGCATTTGGTTTCTTCAGTGTAGAACAGATGGCGTTGGCAGCAACGAATCCAATACACAAGATTGGAGGAGGTACAGGTGAAATGCTGCTTCACCTGGAAAGATTCTTCCAACGTTCTGTTTAATGTATGACTCCAAACACTTTCAGGATCAGTTCAGATCAAGCAGGACTAAGAGCAAGCATTCAACAGGTGGCTAAAAGTGTCGATGGAAATTCATAGCAAATGCTCTTTATACTTTTCTATAGTAATTATCCAGATACAACAGGAGTCAAAACCTGCAGCAAACTCTCTAAACAACATCCAGTAATGCCTGGGCAGTCTGTGAATAATCTGAAATACAAGTCTTAAAGTCATTACAGGATAATAAAATGTGAGGCTGGATGAACACAACAGGCCAAGCAGCATCTCAGGAGCACAAAAGCTGACGTTTCGGGCCTAGGCCCTTCTTCATCCTCTCTGATGAAGGGTCTAGGCCCGAAACGTCAGTTTTTGTGCTCCTGAGATGCTGCTTGGCCTGCTGTGTTCATCCAGCCTCACATTTTATTATCTTGGAATTCTCCAGCATCTGCAGTTCCCATTATCTCTTAAAGTCATTACTGTGGCTATGCCAAGACAGGCTACAGCCTGACCATCAAGAGGAGTTAGGATGCAAATGACAAGTTAAGCACGCAAGCAGAAATTGAAACACACGACTTTTATAGTGCTGATATTATAAGATCTTTGTCAGTTATTTATGTTTCTGGGACCACAAAAGCTCAAGAATTGAGCAGAATCTTCTCCATTAGCACTTGTGATTTTGACTTTTTAAATATTCAGACAACCACTAATCTGGAAAATAAAACTTTATGCTGTGCACCCCACAGAATTGTGTTCTGGTACATGTCAGCTGAATATAGTGGCTGATCTAATAAATGATTATATCCGGTTCAATGAAGCTCATGTAGACGTGCACAGGAACATTTAACATAACACATTTAAACTTTAATAATTTGAATAAATTATGTTTACTAGTTCCTGAAGGGCACCATTTAGCATTTCATTACCAGTACTGAAACTCATATTCCATATCAACTTCCATCTTTCCCAAATGAGCAATATGATTCTGCGACTGATAGAAATCTAGAATAACAAGATTCCTTAATTGTTGACCATGCAACCACTCAATTATCATTAAAAACAACCCATGTGGTTCACTAATGTCTTTTACGGAAGGAATCTGCCAACATTACCTGGCCTGGCGTATATGTAACATAATTCAGTTGACTTTCAACGGCTCTCAAGGGTGAGTAAGTATGGGAAATAAAACCTGGTCTTGCCAATAGCATCTGCAACCCATAGATTGACAGAAGAATTCCAGTACTGTTGGGCTAACTGATAGAGAATGATTGTTAGGACTAGTCAGTGACTTAATTGTTGTATCATCTAATAGGAGGGAGGACTGGATGTATACTGGCACACTGTTCTCATGTTTCTAAAGCCGTCAAAAGCATCACCTGATGAAGGAGCAGCTCTCGGAAAGCTTGTGATTTCAAATAAACCTCTTGGACTATAACCTGGTGTTGTGTGTCATCTGACCTTCTCCATTGCAGTCCAACACCAGCACCTCCACACCATGTTAAAAAAGAGAGACTCAAAAGTGTTTTCTGAACAGAGAGAATTTTAATGTTTCTCCATTGGTTTGTGTGGAAGAAAATACAGATGTCAAAATCTGTTTCTCACGAATGCAACTGCATAACACGGCCTCCATCTTTCACCCAGAGAGAGCACACAAAACAAAAGTCGACAGCTTTACTGTATGGGCTCCTTTGAAGTCAGCTATCCTGTAGCACCTCAGGCAGAGAAGAAAATATATTTAAAACACCACCAGGCGCTTCCTCTTCAAATAGGAACTACAAAGGATTGGCTGGGGCACAAGAAATCTGCCAAGCAATCTTCAACAACCTAGTAAGAAGTCAGAGTTAATGCCCCAAGGGAGGCCAATGGTAACACAGCCCAACTTCCTGCCACATGAAAAATTACTCATCATTTCTTAGAGCATAATTGCATCTAAAAATGTTTTGGCACACTGTTTGCCCAGCACTCTCCCACCAGCAATTATCCAAATGCTCTACACGTCTCTTCCCCTCGCTCCCTTCTACCCATCCGTATTGTAATGAGGTTTTAACCTTGCAAAACACAATGGACTGAAGGAAAACAAACTGTGCAGCAATGATTTACAGCATCATTACATAGCTCAGAGGGACACTAACTAAAGAAAATGCTGAGGTGTTAAGCACAGTGGCATTTTCGAATTAGCTAGTCAATTTCCAGTGGAACAAGTTGGTCTGCAGTGTTCCCATTAAGCAGAGGGAAAGGTCCAAATATTGTGCTGACAATGAGGTCTCAGCCAAAGACTGGAGGGCTGGCAAGGGCAGGGTGACCAAATCTTATGAAATTAAATGAACATTCTGAATGTGAGATTGAGAGGATGGCGGTTCCTGGCGCAATGGTGGCCGAAAGGATTGGGTGGGGGTATTGATGTATGGGTGGGGAATATTGACTGTAAAGAGTAGGCTGAACTGAGGTGGTGCGTTTAAAGCGATTACAGCTTGGACGTTAGCTTGTGGAGTGATAACATTATCATTGCATAGCTAACCAACTTTCAGCCCGGCACAAATCACTCAAGTGTTACACTCACGCTCAGTCTACCATTGGTCATCCAGGAATACATGGGTAAAGGTGCCACTTAGGAGTGTAGAATGAGGAACTACCGGTCACCCTGGGCGAGAGGGCCATCTGGGCACATTCATTGGTTCTTGAGAACACAAGGCGTAGAGCTGGATGAACACAGCAGGCCGAGCAGCATCAGAGGAGCAAGAAGGCTGATGTTTCGGGTGTAAGACCTATCCACAGGATCAGGACTCCAGGAAAGCCTGCTGAGAGCTAGTAGCCAGCTGACCGCTGCCAGGAAAATGCCTACAAGAGGCCAGGGCACAGGCCATAGGTGAGCGATGGTGGGAGAGGGGTTCAAAGTTGGAGTCTTGGGAATGATGCAGGGGAGTTAGCAGGAAGGATGGATGGGGATCTCTCTTTGCAGAATCCACCCCACTTTTTTTTAAAAATTAAATTGGTTTGTCTAGCCATGTGTATGATGCCCTGGAATAGGCAAAACTTGAACCCAGGCATCTTAGCTCAGAGGTAGAGACACTACCACTATGTCACAAGAACTCCCTATCCCACTTACCTATGCTGCATCTGTTGATCAAACGCAGCAGGACTCAGCCTGTCTTGCTCGACCCAGCCATGTGCTGTGTGCCACCAGGCTAATCCAGCTGGGGTTGGTGGGCGGGTGGGGGGGGGGGGGGGTGCGGGTAGAGAGACTTGGTTGGATATTAATTGCCCAATTAAGGGATTGAATTGGCCGTTGGGCAGAAAGGCCGCCTGAAGTTCCTTTTACCAAGGACTCAATCCAGTTGGAGGCAAAAAGGTAACGGAGTCCCTATCCTCCCACAGATTAAATAACACCCTTACAACTCTCTCTCAACACACACATCCTATTATCAAAGCAATCACAGAGCACAAGATTCTCAAAAAGATTAAGTGGATCCAGACAGGTTATGGGATAGGTGCAAAGGAAGCAAATGGGTCTTAGACAGTGAAGGAGGCGATGGGAAAACTGAGGATGGATTAATAGATGGGAAGGTTGCGCTTAGAAGAGACAGGGAGGAGATGGTTGGCAATGTTTAGAAAATTATCGGGGTCAGGATATTCGGGGGCAGTTTGCCGAGACCCTTTCAAGACTTGTTAGGTCAACGGACCTCAGCATGAACCTTCTAACTGCTCATTTCTTCTTGAAATTGCACTGTCAATTTTTTCACTTTGGTAACAGATTTTTCCCTGGGATCGGCACAAACTATTTCACAGTCCCTGAGTACTATAACTAATCAAAGTCGCTTGGTAATATAGATACACAGGATCTTTCTCTTGACTGCAGAATCCAGACCGAGGCAGGGGGGTGGTTAATCATTTCCAAACAAGGAATAGGATTGCGATTAGAAGAAACATATTCATGTGAAAAGTTGTGAATCTTTGGGATACTCCCAGGTGCTCTGTCAATTGTTGTATTCAACAACAAGAGAATAACAGTTTGTTTTTAAAAACAAAATAAAAATTAATGGATATGAAGATGTTGTGGGAACATCTTGGTGTGGGATAAGATCGGCCATGATTTTGCTCAATCTTATAGCAGGCTTGACAGGACAAATAGTCTACTGACGTTACTGTTTGTTATTTCCCTTTATTCAGTCTTTGCTATGTGTGGAATGAGTTACTCCACAGTCAACTTTATCATTCCTTCATGAAGGAGAGGGAACAAAATGTTGAGGTGCTCCCACACAATATTCCAGAGACTCTTCTGGAAAGTGTGTGTGGAAGGTCAGGTGAACATAGGATTAAACTGTAATAAACTGGTGAATAATTGTTGTAATAATGCATTTCATGTCTCCAGAGGCATTCCAAAGCATTATGTAGTCAAATAAACATTTGAGGTGCAGTCGTTGCAGTAAAGCAGGCAAATGCAAAAGGTCGGTCTGCAGAAAGCAAAAGGTCCAACCCACACAACGAGAGAACTGAAACTCAAAATCACAACCCACTAAGACCAAGCTATCACTGATGCTACATTGACAATAATTCCAGTGCTTGTTAAATGGCCCACCGATACCTAGTTCTCGGTTCATGCATGATGAGAAGCTACAGCTAAACATTATACCAGATGCCAACGGTACACACAAAGCCACATTCCGGCCACAAGAGAGAAGTGGAGAAAGTTGGAGGAATAGCCGAAGTAGCTGAAAATACAGAAGAAGAAATGTGGCACAGTGCCAAAAACCGCTGTGTTAGACAAAGTCTGTTTATCTTGTCAGTGAAAATGACTTCTGCTTTCAACTTCACGTTGAGGCTGAGCAAAGGGCTGTTAAACTGAAAGGTGATCTCAGTAGAATATCTTTATGTAGCAGCACTTTAAGTGAAAAAAAACCACAACAGTGTTAATGCACTCAATATTTTGCTCAATACAGATCAAATATAATTACAGTTGATCATACGGGCAGAATATTCCTCTGTGGGGCTCAGATTTCTGCACGACTGGGTCTTCATGCACAGTATCACACCAACAGATACAGTCAGGCACAAAGACTCAGTTTCCAAAGCATTTTAGCAATGTTCTGCTCTGAAAGCAGCCTAAACTAGAATGCTGGGATCTGAATAAGCTCATTGCTCAAGTTTCTTCATTGTATGGCTATTCGGATGTCTCCTAAAGGTAATGTGCAAATTTCTGAACTATTCTCTAACACATTACACATTTTCTGTCTTGGATTCTCAAAAATGGCCTTTATTTTAGAACTGCAAAATTAAGTAAACGTCTTCCAAGATATTAGCTGTTTTTATATTCAACAATTTGCACAAATATTTCACATATCAAAAGTTATTGGTGCATGTCCTATTTTCAGATCTGATGCAGTACATACCAAACCAGAATTTGTTAGGAGAATCACAGCAGGTCTGGCAGCATCTGTGGAGCGAGAACAGTTGACATTTTGAATCCAGTGACCTGTTCTTCAACAAATTCTGTTTGTGTATGCATCAACATCTGCATTCTTTGTTTTATGATGATGTGGTGTTCACTCTAGAAGCAGCAAAAGAAAATAAATCAACACATCAAACCTTTAGGACATAGTTTGAGAAAAGTTCTTTTTTTTGCTACAAAGTGGCAAGTTAAAAAAAAAGAGGCGAATTAGGAGATTGATGACTTTGCTGGGAGATTATTTGAAGAGCAGAAAAGAGTCAGTGCTGAAACCTGTGACTGGAAATAAAAATGGCCTGGGTCTGCACAGGGAGTTTATTTAAAGATCATATCTTTTTACTCTTTGTATTTTCCATTGTGGACTGAAATAGGAAAAAGACTGATTAAAAATCAAGGGTTATGAGAAGAATTATTGTACTTCTTAAGAAGTTACCTGACACTCATTTTAAGTGTTGTTTATACTGTTATTTATTCAAGCATGGGTGGGGGGAGGGGGGTTACTACAGACGAGCTAGAGCCTGGGAGATTAGCTAGCTATTTTGTATTTAATGGGGTTAAATCAATTCACAAGTGTTGCGATGCAGGCATGCAACATCGCCTGGTTGGTGGGCATGGAGAATGGAGCTGAAAAAGTAATTGTTACAAAGCACTGACACGCTTAAAGTGACAAGATACTAGTTTAAATGTGTAAGTTGGCAAGTCTGAAGGTCCTACCCATTATGTAGAGAAGAAAAATCAATGGGGAATATTTTCTCCACCTCTCCACAAAATTTTTACTTTTTAGTATAATTGGCTGGTGTATATTCTAATTTAGAGAAAAAAGAACAGAATTCCTAAAGACGTTTGTTCTCATTCTAAAAAAGAAATAAGTTCAATTTCAGGCCTAAAGCATCAAGTAGGTAAGTCCGTCACTAGACTGAATAGTGTTCCAATATCCTGATTGCATTGTCCTGTGTTTTGTAGCAATGATTCTGCTGATGGTGAGCTATAATTATCCATTAAGTAAAATCTGGCAAGGTGAGCATTCAAAAACTTTTGAAAGTGATATCACTCTCTCTGCTGCTTTGCTGCTGAATACAATGCGATGGTAACCAGCTTCCCAGGCATACAGAACCACCAGCTTCACTCAATTGCCAGTTAACAAAAGACTTGAATCTAACTGCAAAGGTTATGGTGTACTTGATACCAACTGACGTGATTGTATTCATTTACTATTTTAATTGATCTCTGCCTGTATCCTGGGTGACCGCTAGAACACTCATCCATATTCTGATGACCCTTTATAAAGCACTCCAATTACTTGGTGATAGGATGTCTCTTCATGCAGCACATTCATTAAACGCTAGGGATTGATTATTTCCTTTGTTGTAAATTTAAGAAGATGACCTTCCACTGCATTGTCCAATGATGAGATATTGTGTCCCGTGGTCATTCTCAATAAACTGCATGAATTTTTGCGAAGGCAACTTATTTGTGGGAATTATTCACAGGGGAACAAAATAACAAAATGCAACTTGTGGTGATCTATATGAAAAAGTGCATCGTGTGTCAAAATTGCCTGCAGTCTAGACTTTGGAAAGATGAAACATCATTCCTCAGACATTTAAAAGAAAACAGTTGGAAAACAAAGCAATATAGAAAAAGCACAGAGGTCTGTACTTGTACAATGCACATGCAATCAAACAGACACATACAGGTTAAAAGCCACTGACAAACGGCAGTGTGGATTTAAAGGTGAATGAATTGGTGATAATTTCTCTTTGTTAATGGAACAATGACAGATGGTATTCCTCTTTTTAATCTCAAGTGCCACATGGTGTTATCACTTCAACACATGGAGCTCAATGGAAATGAAAGTCCTCAACTTGAAACAATAGCTAAATTGAGAGAGATTTTGACCAGATCTAGCAACTGAAAACTAGAAACCCATGGGGACCTGTGGACCTGGAGACAGTAAGGACTGCTGATCCTGGAAGTTAGAGCCTATAAAATGAGAAGCTGAAAAAGCTGAAAAGCAGGGCTGATGAAGGGGTTTCGGGCTGAAACATTGACTTCCCTGCTCCTCGGATGCTGTCTGACCTACTGCTCTTTTCCCAACTCCACATTTATTGCCCCAAGGACCTGTGGGCCAATTGGTTGTGGCACAAGAGGAGTTGCAGTGATTCACAAAGGTTCTTTAACTGTACCTTCTAAACCTGTAGAGTCCACCACCTCAAAGATCCAAGGCAGCAAACACCTTCGAAAACTGCCACCTGCCCTTGGAACTACATCACCAATCCTTCACTTCCATTGGGTCAAGGTCTTGTACTCCCTTCCTACCTACCAACATTGTTGTTGTCCATTCAGTATATGGACTGCAGCAGTTCAAGGCAACAATTTAATAACTCTTTGGGAATTAGGGAAGGGCTACAAATGCTAACTTTGCCATGAATAAAAAAGTCCAGTCAGCTTTGTTTTGTGCTTGTTTCATGGGTTAATGGTAGTTTTCAGTTTTACTTCCTTAACCTCCCCAAAAGGCCATAACATTATGATGAATATTATTCATTCTTTATTTGATTTGGTTTAATTTATTGTTGTCACATGTGCTTAAGTACACTGAAAAGTTTGTTTTGCATGCAGGCAAATCATCGCATACAAGGGCAAACAGATCATAGGATGTTTAGACAGAGCAAGACACGCGAGGTTGCAACTGCTCAGGAGATGCACAAAAGCACGATCAACATTAGGTTTGAAAGTAGAGAGGTCCATTCAGCAGTTAATAACAGCAGGGCAAAATCTGTTCTTCAAACTGCTGGGGCAGGTGTTTAAGCTTCTGTGTCTGCTGCCTGGCAGAAAAGGTTGTAGGAAATTATTACTGGGGTGGGAGGGGTCTGTGATGATGTTGGCAAACTTTCCGTAGCAACAAGTAGTATAGATGGAGTCAATGGATGGAAGATTGGCTTCAATGATGGTTCGGGCTGCGTACATAACCTCCTGTAGTTTCTTACAGTCCTGGGCAGAACAATGTCTGCAGTTGGAAGGTTTTATTGATATTGGGTTTATTCATTGTCTTCTGTGAAAACTGGCCTGAAATTATAGTCCAAACAATTATCCTTTAAATGATGTGCAGTTGCACCTCATGGAAGTTCTCAGCAAAAACACTGGTATGGCAATTGTCACTTTCTCCTGTTAAGAGTGACACAAAAGGCAGAACTAGCAGGTTTTTGTTGGTGATGGTGGAAGAACTAGAAACTTGGAGGACACTCATTGCTTAAAAAGTGGAAGATTCATCAAGGGGGAGACTGGATTCCTCAAAGCACAAAGTCAACAACCAAAGGCTACTTCATGTATTCTTTCCCCTAGCTACGCTCTCATGTTCAATTTCAATGAGCAGAGTCCAAGCAGTGGCTAAGAAGGAAGTAAGATGCCGACACATACAGAAATGAGAAGAAGACCTGCCTTTTCCGAGATCATGAGAACAATGTTGTAATCCATCGTATAGATTACCACAGTGACCTTAATATAAACTGCAAAGCGGTTTATGTTGGTAATGCTTTATAAGGTTTTTGGACAGCAGGCGAGAGACTAAGGTGGAGGCAAAGGTGAGATTAGCCATGATCCTATTAAATAGCAGAGCAAGTTTGAAGAGGTGAATGGCCTTCTCCTTTTCTTAGCTCTCATATTCTCCTGTTCTTATGTTCACCTCTTGTTAAAACCAGTGGTGCTCGGGTACACAAAGCTGTGATATCTTGTGTTGTTGTCCACCTGGTGATTCCAGTCATCTCAATAAAACAAATCAGTGCATTATACATATGCAGGATGCAACAGTTACTAGCTGCATCATTGTGTAATTCCCCAGAACACGCTCAGCCAAACCTTCTAACTTGCTGCTCCACTACAAAACAGGGTAGATTCGAATTTTATGAAACCTCTGTGCTTCAGTCATGTCACTGTAAATTCTTGCGTCATATTACCCAAAATGTGAAACTGAAGTGAACGAGAGTCAGGGCATCAGGACAACATGTGCACACACAAGAGTGGAAATAATTCAATTTGTACAATATCTGACTCAATCTTATAGGAATACACACCATAATAACCATATTTCCATACTATTTGCACACAATGGTGGGAGGAGCAGGATCAAACAACTTGATGATAAAAATGGATCCGGAGAAAGCATGCTCCATGAATACAATGTAATTTTGTATGTTCTAAGTTGGTATATCCTGATGGGATGCCTTAGTGCTGTGGCTGGGGATGAGCATCATTTACCTCCTTCCTAATGTGATATCACAGAATTTTACTTCCCCGACTGCACACTATTCTTGACAGTAGAACTACCTCTATAACCGTAGACAGCTCTCAAAATTGAGCTATGGAGAAAGGTAATTTCAGATTTGTCCATAGTTGTTTCATGCTATGGAACAGAATGACACCTAATGTGCCTGTTTCCATCTACTACATCGCATGATAACGCCATGACAGATATTTAAGTACATTCAAGATGCAACAAGTACACAGCACAAGACGGGTTATGAATTGGGTTGGAGAACAGACTGTCAGGCATTGGTAGAGGGAAGGAATGCTGTTATGTCCAGTTCCACCATTATTCTTCTGCCATGCAACACACTGTCTACTAAAAACCTGGCAACAGAAGGAATCAGCAAAACTTGGTCACTCTTAGCTATGCTTCTATCTACAAGGACAGAGTACCAAATGTGAAAGTTTGATTATTTTTGCATGGGCCCATTGCTAACAGGTATTGAGTGAGTGGACTGAGATAACAGGATGTGGAGCTGGATGAACACAGCAGGCCAAGCAGCGTTAGAGGAGCAGGAAGGCTGACATTTTGGGCCTAGACCCTTCTTCAGAAATCTTCTGAAGTAGAGTCCAGGCTCAAAACATCAGCTTTCCTGCTCCTCTGATGCTGCTTGGCCTGCTGTGTTCATCCAGCTCTACACGCTGTTATCTCAGATTCTCCAGCATCTGCAGTTCCTGCTATCTGAGTGAGAGGACTGCTGTTCCAGAGTACCAGCAGCATAATAGGAAAGGCTTTAATTAGCTTCGTGCTTGGAACGTTAAAGAGAACATTTTCTGTGACTTATCACAAAGGAAAGGGCCTTTTCTATGACAGATAGCCAGCTGTTGAAGAATAGCACTCAGCCCCAATCTTTACACACATCTCAGTTTTTTATTTACAGACATGAGAAAAACATGTCCCTCCAAATTCAACTACTATAGCTGTCAGTTCCTACGTGCTCCTCTGTAAATACGTTACTAATTAAACAAAATGAACAGACGCTTAAAAGGGGCAGTCTACTTAGAGTGGCACAAGCGAATCTCTAATTAATGACCACCACTTCAATACAACACAATTAATATAAAAACTAAGAAGTGTCTTTTAGACAATTAAAAAGAAAGTATTCATGTGTTCCTGGGTTGCCACTCACAGCTACTCTTGTCGTGGTGTGTGAACTGAACTGGGATTCAGTGGTTATCCTTTCCTCATCAGCACTAAGGAAGGAATGCTGTCTGAGGCAAATTTACTAAAGCCTCTGCACACCAAGTGAAAGACCCATTTCAAAACTGAGCTAGTCAACACAATTGATAATCCTGTTGTGTTTTCCAGCTGTGAGACATTCCTGTTGGAAGTAAAATATTTCAACAGGACAGAACAAATCTAGGTTTGGAAAGATGACACAATAGGCTGTCTTACCAGAAACTATTAGACTGCTGCCACAGGTATCACCTTTTAATACCTGCAGTAGCAATTAATTGTACGTCAAATGTGCTCACTTACTTAAACGAACCGAACGAACGGCAGATGCTGAAAATCAAAAACAAAAAGAAAAATTGCTGGAAAATTCATATGCGGCAGCATCTGTGGACAGAAAGCAGAATTAACATTTTGGATTCAGTGACCCTTCTTTGGAGGTTCAGAGGAAGGGTCACCGGACCTGACACATTAATTCTGATTTTTGTCCACAGATGCTGCCACATGAGTTTTCGCGGCAAATTCTGTTTGTTTTTACTTTTGTTGCTGCTCATTAACAGTGCCACTTATTGTCAGTAACCCAGTGGAAGGAGCATTCCACAGGCAGTAACTCAGGCTGCCTTTCATTCGCTAAGTCCTCTCACTGAGATTTTGTGGTGTGCCATCACAAAATGAAACATTGAAAACATACACTCTAACTTCCCACTTGGAGGATGCACTGAGTGGCAAAGACAGAATATACTCTAGGTAGGAGACTTCAAAAGCCCACCACTAAGAGTGGCTTGGAAGCATCACTATTGGCTGAGGTAGCTGAGCCCTAAAAGATATTGCTGTGAGACCAAGCCTGTGACAGGTGGTGAGGGAATCAATAAGAGGGAAGGATTGTACTATGCTACAATGCAGGACAATTGACGAGCAGTACAGCAGAATCTGTCTGTGCTTGATGGAGCACAGAATACTACAAAGTCATTGGGCCCTGACAAAATCCTGATAGTAGTAACAAAGACTTGTGTTCCAGACTAGCCATTTCCTGGCCAAGCTGTTCCATTATGGCTACAACACCAACACCTACTTGATGTGTAAAATTGACTAGGCATGTCCTCTTGATCTCCTTTCTCTCCCAACCTTACAGAGCAATTGCGAGCAGTATTACAAGTGTGCATCAGTTAGAAGCCTGGAGGTTTGCTTGCCGTGCAAGCAAGTCCGCAATTAGAATTGTTACATCGTTGGGCCCACGTAGCCTGTACTCAATTTGAAGACATTAACCACGACAGAAAGTGGCAGAGAATACTCCTGATGTAATCTTACTGTAACTGCAAGTTCCAATATCTCAGGTCAGATAAAGCTGCCTCATGAATAAGTGAGGAGCAGCACTTTACAAAACCTTTCTTACTTTTGCGAGCTGTTTTCTTTTAAGCTGCTAATGTGGGGTAAAAGTGATATTTGTATTTGTGGCTTTCATCTTGCGAATCTTGTAGGCGCTGCTCAAGTCTGGGGCGAAGTAACTGCTTCAGATGTTTGGATTTAATTCAGTGCTTTACTAATATTTCATTACTCCCTGAAGACTTCTTCAACATACATTACAAGGCTGAGCTTTTAAACAAATTCACTTTTTACAGGATGCTTTCCAACAGTGCAATATGCACTAGTCTGAAGTCCAGTACGTTAATTTGCATTAAGCTACAGCCTTTAATTGGTGCACTTAGTAGGCAGGCCATTCAGAGTCACAATGCTAGCTTCAGCAAAAGATTCATTCATCAACACTTGTCCAGATTTTAAACATTTCGTGTGCAGTAATTACTCATGTGTCACTTTATGAGCCCCTTGAGATTCACACGTACCACTTGATACACCAGAAATGCTGAATGGATTTGGAAGCTGTTCTTAACCACAAGCTTAACAGATAAAACAGGTACAAACTCACCGCTTTAAAACTACACGGAGATTACCCAGCAATCTGCATCCTCATTTACAAACCTAATAAACATATTTCATCATTTTCACATATCATTTTTTCTTCATACTGTAGAAAGCCTGTGTTTATGTTTCATTTGTCTTTCATAACTCCCTTACGCCACATAGAGTCATAGGAGATACACAAGCACAGAAACAGGCCCTTTGTATTTCATATACTAAAAGCCAAAAAACAGCTTTGTATTTCTCTGTATGATTGTGTGACATATCTGGTGATTATAACTGGGTCAGTATGTCAGCTCCTCCATTTAACCTGATATACCTCAGCTCATTACTAACCAGTTAATGGTTAATACAAACGAGAGACAGTGTCAAAATCTCATCAGCTGCATTAGGTCAAAAATTCAAAGAAAAACTGACTGTATACATGTACCAGACAGATTGCAGAATATACCTGGGAAAACAAAGCACCTGACATTTTAACAACCCCCTTCCATCAATCTTTTTTGACCGAACCATGGAAAATATGCACCAAACAATGCTCTGGGACAGTTTCTCTACGTGTAGGTATGCACAAATCATTTAAAGAATTGTAATTTACTGCTGAAAGTGTCTAATTTCACAGCATTACACGTTAAAAGTCTATTCTGAAACTTTTAGGACACAAGTTTTTCATTAATCCTAGAAGCAGACAACAGAAATGTCAACTTTCAACATCAATACCCATACAAACAGTCCATCTATGGGTCAGGGGTGGGCTGAAGTTAGCTTCCACCACTTCTAAATCAGGGCTTGACAGGGTCTAAACATTCAAATTAACCATTTCTCCTCGGATGCTTCCAGAAAAAGTTTAAATTTACGAGAGACTTGCAGTGTTCCTTCTGGAGTGTTGCATGAAACCAGATTCAACGAGGATAGCTCTCCTGTTGAAACCCACTGGCAGCAGTGATCAGAAATCATTCCACATTCCCTTCCCCCATACCCTTCCACTCCCACTTCCTTTAGAATGGGTCATAAGAATCCCTCAAGTTAAAGAAGTCTGCCAAGTCTGAACCAAGAGAAGTAAAGCAGCCAACCCCAACAATGAAGACAAACAGACGCAACGCATGTTTTGATTTGTTACATTGTGAAAACTGACTAAAAATTGTGCATGTAGTTTTCTTTTGCAACTGAGAAAGGATAGTAAAAGTTATTATCATATGAGGATAGAAAGGCAAGATGAAGTCAGTGATTTGTGTTACAATTGTCAATCTATACAATCATTTGTCGACAATAAATTAAAGCTATTTACTGATTCATATCTAACCTAGTTTATATATCTCACCTATCGTGTTAATTAGTCTATCCAACAGAAGAATGGAGAAGTACAAGTGAGAACAGAGCAAAAGATGTGTTGTTCAAATGTGCAAGTGAGGCACATGGCAATCCTCCACCAGTTCACATGATAGCACAGCTCAGTGGTAGTTGGTCTGGGTGAATATCTGAACATATGGGACATGGAGGCTGCTCTTATAAAAGTGAACTGAGGAGCATGTCAAAGACATATAATTTATATCACCTCCTTCATCCTCTTTTACAGACTAAGATTGCAGTTGGAATAAAGTGAATATCGATTATTCCAAAATTAGAACGCAAACTGGCAGAAGGGTCCCGATCCGAAACGTCAGCTTTCTTGCTCCCTTGATGCTGCCTGGCCTGCTGTGTTCATCCAGCTCTACACTGTGTTATCTTGGTCTCAGTGAATCTACATCAAGCTTTGCAGCACCAAATGAACTTTGTCAAACTGTTGCATTTGCAGAAAGATGTTACCTTTTGAAAAATGTATCTTTCTGTATTTCTAAGATCTCTACTAAACCAAAGTGTGACATTTTTAATCACATCCAGAAAAGTTCTGTCTGAACCATTTTAGATGCAACAATTCCTACTCTAATCGGATGATCTGAGGCCGATGTATTTATCCATGTTCGTGCACCCAGTAACTCTGCATAAATTGACAAATCAAAACTTTTACCGAGGATCCAGTCTGGTATTAAACCAGTTTTCCATCTTCTGGCTTGGCTTTAAATGTCTAATCCTTTAAAAAGATTGAGTGTCCTCCTGGTTTTTCCAACACCATTGGTCCCTCACCCCAACCCAACAAACAACATCAGAAGATTAACTAGTCACTTATAGGAAAAAAGCAATGGCTGCCACATTAAACAACAGGAACTGCAAAATGACTTTCATGTCTGCAGTATTTGGTAGCAGCATATTGCAATAAATTTACAGAAAGTCATTTGACAGAGTGCAAACACTTATGACGCATTTTGTAATTATTTCTGGATACACAAAGAGCTTCGTAGTAATTTTATTAATAAACTAATTACTGAAATAACTGCACAGCCATCAGTACCCTGTTACAAAGTCACCCTTTATGTACACAAGCTTAGCACTGGATACTTGACACTTGAAGTCCAGAGCAAATTTTGTTCGTGACCAATTCTGCAATCATTGATACAGCTGTGCAGATATCAACCTCCACTAGAACCGGTGGCCATTTAATCAGACGTGTATTTTAATTGGTTCTTATTTGGATGTTGCCCAGCAATTTAGCTGTTCCAAGCCAGATGGAGGTAGACTTTCCAGGGTGTGCATTCTCCAGGATACCAGCCTATGAACTCTCCTACTCAATTCAGGCTGAAGGGGACTCTTGTTGTCTTGAGTTGGCATACCAGCAGCAATCACAATGGGTTGCCAGCCCAGATCCTGAGGAAAATGTTAACCGTTTGGCTGAGGCTTGGCTTTGTTTTGGGATTTTGTTGTGGGCTGACCTAGAGTCTCCCTGTTCAGGATATGTCCTGAGTGAGTCTATGCAATTGCTTTCACTTGAGTGGTGTTCCCCAAGCTCAGTCAGACTGGCGAGGGTGTCCACTTCCACCAGCACATCTTGTAACTCAGATCCTCCATTTGCTGCATTTTCTAATGTCAAAGTTGTGGTGCCTGTTCGAAGTCCAGTTGGGCTTCAGCTAGTTGACGCTTTTGCATGGTTTCGTCATTAATTGCATCTACCACACAGTCTCTCAGCATCTTATTAAGGGCTAAACCAAAATCATATGCCTCTGCCAGGCATCTTAAGCTTGTCAAAAATACCAATATGGACTCAAACAGCTGAGTAAAATGAACAGCATTTCAGAATTAAAGGAAGCCTGGGGTCATGATATCTCTTAATCAAATCTGTCAACTCTTAAAAGTTAGACTTCTTGTAACCATAAAAGCTGTGGGTCCACAAGCTTTCAGGAGAATTATTCACTGCTTTTTGTTTGCACCAATGTCATTTGTCCAAAAAAATTGTGCATTCTTTCCACATACTGGACCCAGTCTTTGACGGCAGGATCAAATGAGCCAAACCTCCTAAATAAAGACACGGTGCAGAAATGCTTACCCCCAACTCAAAGATGACCATTGCGAGCAAGTTTCTTCAGGAATGTGCTTTACTGTCATCACTGCTGAAAGAACTCCGCAGGGGCCAGTATCCCATCACTAAGGCACCTTTTATTTACACGTGGAAAGTCCTTAATTCTGGCACAGCCTCGTCAGAGCCAGCACCCAGGGTGTCTGAATCTCTGACACTCCTCTTTTTATCTGTCAGCCCAAGCTCTCTGATTGCACCCAATTAACAGCCCCATTCAGAGGAATAACAGGAGGGGACAACAGTCAATCTTCCAAAAAGAAGGCATGTTTTTGTTTGATTTCCAACATCTACAGTTCTTTGTATTTTTTGTTTTATTTCCACCAGCCAAAACACAGAAGCAGCAGAGAAGGCACTATAACAATACTCAGATTTTGCAAAATGCTATAAACATCCCAACATTTCAGAATAAAACCATGCAAACTTTTAATCAGCGAATGATCATTTGTCTCCAATGCAGTTCAGTGTTTGTGCAGCAAGTTAAGCATGCATGGTTGAAGTGAAAGTGCAATGTATTTTAAGGTGAATACAGTTTATTTGCCAAATACCTGTTTAAAATAGGCAAGGTACTTCACTATTGCCACCATTTTTCTGGAGAAGATCACTTTGTTATTCAATTGCTGTAATCTAAAAGGACTCCATGCTGTAGGCAACACAGACGACTGAAAAAAAAAGAATCTTCCAGCTGATAGGTAAACACTTCTCTTACAATTCCTACAAACATGCCTTTCCTTTCCATGACACAGGTCCTTAAAGATGTTACAGTACAGTGTGGGCAGCACGGTGGCTCAGTGGTTAGCACTGCAGCCTCACAGCACCAGAGACCCGGGTTCGATTCCAGCCTCGGGTGACTGTCTGTGTGGAGTTTGCACATTCTCCCCGTGTCTGCGTGGGTTTCCTCCGGGTGCTCCGGTTTCCTCCCACAGTCCAAAGATGTGCAGGCTAGGTGGATCGGCCATGCTGAATTGCCCGCAGTGTTCAGGGGTGTGTGGGTTATAGGGGGATGGGTCTGGGTGGGATGCTCCAAAGGGCAGTGTGAACTTGTTGGGCCGAAGGGCCTGTTTCCACACTGTAGGGAATCTAAATCTACAGGAGGCTGTTTCCTTAATAATGCAAACTGATTACATTAGCAGCTGGCCAATCTACACTGGTCAACGGAATTTGATTTAAATTCCCTTACGTTATATTGTAAGATTTTCATTTAATAACCCACAAGACCTTGGCTCTTGATTTTTCACACTTTTTCACTCATGATATGATAGAACATGCCCTGTCATTACTGGAAGAGATAGAGCTTTGAAGTGAAAAGTAGAGAATAGAGAATAGGCTATGTTAGAAAATAAAACCTACTGCTTTGAGGAATGGTGTCCGATCATTTTGTCATTGCTACATTCCTCGGAAGTACTGAGCAAGCACTAAAGGGTCAGAGTACCACCTTTCAGCTGAGCTGTTAATTGAAGGCTTTGTCTGCCCTCACAGGTGAATACAAATTGATCCCCTGACATTATTTCAAAAAAGCAGGGGATTTCTTTCAGGTGCAGTAGCCAATTATTAATCCTGAAATAACATCACAAAAACAGATTATCTTGTCATTATCCCATCATTTATGTGGGAAGTTGTTGTGTATTAATAAGCTGCTGCATTCACTACTTTACTGAGAGGCTACACTTTAACAGTTTGTTTTAGTTTTTCATGGGATGAGGGTGTCACTGGCCAGGCCAGTGTTTATTGCCCAGAGGGCAGCTAAGAGCCAGAGATATTGTTGTGGGTCTGGAGTCTCTAAAGGACGTTGTTGAACCAAACGGGTTTTTCCAACAATTGACAATTGACTTGTGATCATCATCAGACTCCTAATTCCAGCTTTTTAACGAATTCAAATTCCGCCATCTTCTGTGGCAGGATTCAAACCTGGGTCCCCAGAATGTTACGTAGGTCTTAGTATCACAGAATCAATTTATACCAGATGGGGAAGTGTGCTGAGGAGTGGCAAATGCGGTTCAATACAGAAAAGTGGGAGGTGTTGCACTTTGGAAAGTCAAACCAAGGTAGGACTTGTACAGTAAATGGTAAGATCCTGAGAAGTGCTGTGGAATAGAGGGACCTAGAAGTACAAGCATATAGTTTGTTGAAAGTGGGGTCACAGGTGGACAGGGTGGTGAAGGCGGCATTTAGCATGCTGGCCTTCACCGGTCAGGGCATTGAGTATAGGAGTTGGGGCGTTATGTTACAGTTGTATAAGTCATTGATGAGACCGCACTTGGAGTAATGTGGACAGTTTTGGTTGCCTTGTTATAGGAAAGACTTAGTTAAACTGGAAAGTGTCCAAAGATGGATGTTGCCAGGACTAGTAGACCCGAGTTATAGGGGGAGGTTGGCTGGGATAGGGCTTTATTCCTTGGCATGTCGGAGAATGAGGGTGACCTTTTTGAGGTGCATAAATTCATGAAGGGCATACATAGGATGAATGCATATCGTCTTTCTTTCGCAGGGATGGTGAATTGAAAACAAGAGGGCATAGGTTTAATGTGAGAGGGGATAGGTTTAAAAAGGACCTGGGGGTCTTTACACAGAGAATGGTGTGTATAAGGAATGGACAGCAAGAGAACGTGATTGAGGCAGGTACAATAGCAACATTAAAAAAAGCATTTGGATAGGTACATGGATGAGAAGAATTTGGAGGGATATGGACCACATGCAGGCAACTGGAACTAGCTGAGAGGACACCATGGTCAGCATGGTCTAGTTTGGGCCGAAGGGCCTGTTTCCAGCTGTATTTCTCTGTGGCTCTAGCATGGAAAGAAAAGGCATGATTTATTTTTGTGCCTCTATTTGTCTTGCAGCAACACCTAGAAATTAACCTTTAATTCTTAGAACTTACTGGGCAATTCTGGATGGTTGATAACCCTACATCATAAATCAGTTTGAAACAAATATTGTTTGAAACAAACAGTGCCATTATTATGATACACTCTCCTGAAGAGCTTTGGAGACAAAAAAACTGAGCATGGAGGGCTGGCAAAAGAGCCATAAGTTAATTTTCAAGGAGGTGTCATCTGAAAAAAAAAGGTGATTTCACTGACAATGTCAGAACAAGGAGGAAGAGCTGTCTAAAAATAAGCTGGTCAGGCCTCATGCCTCTGAGCAACTTGCAAATGCAAGGAACCAGCATTCCGTGGCACTGGGTATCACAGAACTTCAGCTCTTACGTACGCAAGCCTTAAAGTTTTAGAGTAAGTGAAATGCAGTTTTAGATAACTAATTGGCTCCAGCACATATTTAAATGAAATAGTTGTATTACACTGAACCAATATATACACAGAGCATTTGCCTCAATAGATTGAAATTTTATTGGTAAATGTGTCTGAAATTATTTTTCATCTTTCTGAAAGACAAAAGCAAATAAATTAAATCCATAACATGTATTTTAGGGATATTTTCCCATTTTACAAGACTGATCTTCCAATTGAGTGATCTTTTTTGAGACATCAATGGTGGAGTATTCTAAGCCTCTGATGAACTCTGACCTCGTGCAACTCCTTGTAGGTGCACCTAATGTTGGGATAGTAAAAGCTCATTTGTTGACTTCACATCTACTGTTGGCCTGCTAAGTGTTTTCAGTATCACAATTTGCAATATAATTCTGTCTCAACTTTAACACATTGGACACTTTCAGATCTTCAAAGTGCATCTCAAAGGACTGCCATTTCTTGCGCATTATAGGACTTGAGTTCAACACTTAGCCAATATTTATCCCTTGTGATTTTCATACTGTTGCTTGTAGGAGCCTGCTGTGCACAATTTGGGGCGGCATGGTGGCTCAGTGGTTAGCACTGCAGCCACACAGCACCAGGGACCCAGGTTCGATTCCATTGTCCAGAGATGATCAAGGCAAAGCAATAATGTTTCATTTATTGAGCACTGAGAGATCTTAGACCTTTGAAAGACCAAGGGCAGCTGTTGACAGGGCAGAAGGAACGTGAAAAAACAAACAGACCAGGCTCCAGAGCACCCTTCAGTGAGGTCAGTTCTTTTTTTATCCTTTATTTATTCACAGAATGAGGGTGTTGCTGGCTGGGGCAGCATTTATTGCCCATCCCTAATTGCCCAGAAAGCAGTTAAGAGTCAGGCACATTGCTGTGGGTCTGGAGTCACACATAGGCCTGACCAGGTAAGGAGGGTGGTTTCCTTCCCTAAAGGGCATTAGTGAACCAGATGGGTTTTTCCAACAATTGACAATAGATCCATGATCACCATTAGATTCTTAATTCCAGATATTTTTATTGAATTCAAATTCCACCATCTGCCGGGGCAGAAATTGAAGCTGGGTCCCCAGAATGCTATTGGGGTCTCCGGATTAACAGTCCAGTGATAATACCACTAGGTGATCGCCTCCCCCAGTTCTTGCACTACCAAGAACGGGCTGCGCTTTGACACCCGAATTCTCCAACCAATCAAGCAGCTTTCAACATCAATGCCTCTCAGAAAAAGGAATGTCCACTTTGGGGAGTTCTTCAGGTAGGTAAGGAACCAGACTCTAGCAAAAGTCAGTATTCTTACAGATTAACAATGGGAGAAATTGTGTGACATTCACAGGGTAATTTAGACAAAAATGAAAAAAAATGTAACTTTTTCTTTCTGTCCACTTTAATTTTATTCACTTCTATCAAGTGAATTTTCTGTGCCAATTTTGCCAGTCATTTGAAAGAAGGTAATTACAGATCGGATGACTATTACAGAAAACATCAGTTTGACTGGGAATGAGTACAGGGGTCTTTCTGCAAGTGATGGATGAATCATATTGCTTGCTTAATACTCTGGCTGCAAACTGAAAATCATTGACTTTGCTTCTGTCTTATGAGCAGCTAGAGTACCAATAAAGGTATGGAGATAATTCAACAGAATCCACACTGTATTTATGAAAATATATCTCACCTACTTCCCCAATTAAAAACTTAAATCAAATTAATTAATACTTCGATAACACAGCTAAAATTTTCAAAAGTTTATTTTTGAAAACATATTTGTCATAGTCATACAGCACAGAAACAAACCCTTTGGTCCAACTCGTCCATGCCAACCAGATATCTTAGATAAATCTAGTCTTATTTGCTAGCATTTGGCCTATTACCCTCTAAACCCTTCCTCTGCATGCACCCATCCAGATGCCTTATAAATGTTGTAACTGTTTCAAAATGATTTTGAATTTTTTTGTGGTAAGCACAAAGCAACTTGAATATTAGATTTCTGGCTCTTATACTGAAACGGTTGCTTTAATTATCTGTAAATTACAGCACAGCAACAGGCCATTTAGCTTAATTGGTCAGTCTGTGACATTTGACTTAGCTCCTTTTCTCCCTCATTTACTCATCCAGCTGGGCATTGGCTCAACTTTCCTCTAACCTCCATCTGTGTCAGGTCCCACCTTAAAATGCTGCAACTGATATCTTCATCCAGAGCTCCACAAATTTAGGGTTAATATCTGCTGCACTGTTTCACAATGTCTTTAACAGCCATGATTCAGTCATCATCACTGCATCACAGCTATTAAGCTGAGGGTGTAAAGTTCTCATATTCCATCTTACCTGAGATCTCTTGAAGCATAATTCTCTTTCTGAAGCATGCTAAAAGTTGTACACCAAAAGTTTATTATCGCAAATACTTTTGGGCTTGAAGAGTGTACATAATTTGTACATGATTGTACATAATAGTTTGTTATGCTCAATGTGTTGGATTCTTCCAAACCAGATTTACTTTCCCAGGTTGTGTTACACGAGGTAAAATAAGTATTGTTGTGTTAATTAAAACATCCTGGAGGCAAAGTCATGATATCGCCTTGGGAATCAACAGAAAAGCTAGACCAGATGATCAAGGAAGTGATAAAAACTGTGGGGGGACAATTACTCAGAAGAATAACTCCAACTCAGTATACAAGCAAGAAAAGCTTCTATTTCTGCATCTTTTATGCAAGGACTAAAAAATTCCTAGATGGTATCAAACGCAGAAATTACACAGATATTTACGCTGGTTTCTGTGTCACCTCTCCAATGGGATTTTACGCTCAGATCTTCTGGAGCACTCAGTCAAGTGTAGCTGAAGTTGAAAACACAAGAAGCAACACCAATAAGAGGAAAAATAACAGGCTACTGTCTTCTGATAAAGGCTAAACAACATCCCATCAACTGCTGAACACAGTGTGTGCATTAGAAGGATGTGGGGATACTGATCTGTTTTGGATCGGAACATAAAATAGGTGATGTTGTTACAGATAATGTATGATTAGTAATTCCACTGATGAGAATAGAACAGAATACAGGGGAAGCATTAAAAAAAAGTCAGCCAATATGATACCATGCCAAGTGAACTTCTAATCACTCGGTGGGATGACCATTCTGAACACAGGAACGTTGTGATCTGAAATGTCATGAATACAGAGACCAGTAGCACTCCAGCAAAGTGCAGTACAGCAATTGGTAAAAACAAATTGTAAACAAAATTGTGATCAACCTACAGAAATCTCAGTTACGCTATCAGGCGACTTCAGACCCTGACAGGCCTATATAAGGTGTAAATCTAAGCAAGCTCATTAAAGCAAATTGAGGTTAAAAAGGCACATTCAGCTCCTCCTTTAAACCTTGCAGAAAACGTTAAATCTACAATTCACTTTGTACACAGTCTTAATGTTTTACTAGGCAGTCTACCATTGCCCTGCTCGCCTATCTATTGTGTACGGAATACAATGGTGCTGTTTAATTTCTAATTTGCAATTATGCCAACCAGGCCCACTTTTTCCAAACATGCAAACCAAGGAGGTCAGTAACTACTCTCACATTTCCGTGGTCACAGTATCGAGATAATTATAAAGTACTGTAAAAGCTGGGAGATTCGTGTTGCCCATTGATGTATAGATCTAAGGAGCCAATTTTCTGTGCTGCAAATTCTAAACAGTCGTACGTAACTACATGAAAGTCAAATTATAAGGAATAAGCAGCATTTAAGAACAGGTAGAATTCTGAAAAGGTACGAGTTAGCTCTTAGTCGTTTGGTAGCACAGACCTTGAGTATTGTTAAAACAATCATTTTATCAAAGTTCTTCATCTTGCATTCATCGGAACATTTTGCAAGGATAAAAATTCAAGGGGAAAGCTGACATCAAAACAAAATGGGAGAAGAGTCCTGATTGGTCAGCAAGTGAACTGGTCAGGAGAGGTGGTGGTATGAAGAATGTTGATTAACAGTTAGCCACCAGATTTTAATTTTTAAAACTAAGCATGTTGATTAACTGGTTAGGGCATTGCCCTGAGAGATAAACACTATTTTGTTTATTTTGCTGAATAGATACAGGAACAGTGTTGTGGCTGTAGAGAATAGGGCCCTCTGTATGAATATATGCAGCTTCCTGTATATGCAAGTGTGTCATATCAAGAGCCTGACTAACATTTCTAAATTAGTTTTCAGAAGTATTTCCGCATACGCTCAGAATTATTCACTAGCATTGCTCAATTACAGAATCATCTCGAAGTTGACCTCTACGTTGTGAGCATTGCAAACAAGGGTTGGTTGCTCAGTCAGGGATCAGGTGGGCTTGCAGGTAGCACGCCTACATATACTTGTAGCTATGTATTAAAACACAAGACTGGAACTTTGCAAACAGAAAGAAACGCATTCTGCCTATTCCAACTGAACAAAATAAGTGGCAACTATTCATTGGTGCATTTCTCAGGGAAATGCCCTGACTAATTTATCAACTTGCATTGTTTTAAAAATTAAAGTCCAGCAGTTAATTGTCAAACAACACTAATGGGTGTATTCTCCATGGCAATTCTTTTATCAATCGCCAACTAATTAGGACCTTCCTTTCATGCAGTATCAATGTTGGCTTTCTCCTTGCATTGGTATTTCTTGCGAAACATCCTGAGGAATGCAAGATGAAAAGCTTCGACCAGACTTGTCTATTTTTGGCAATGTTACTAGTAATCACATTTTGAATTTAAATTTAAGCAGTACACTTTAAATAAAATTAAGATTATGGGTATTTAAAGAATTTTCCAACCATAATTACATGCTTTTTATCACATGCTTTTATTTAAATGGTAGAAAACCACAAACTCACATTCACCTGCAAACACAAGTCCCAACCCTCACATTGCAGAGTTCATCTACACTGAAGTTAGACATCTGATTTAAAGCTTGGAAGGTGCTTACCTCTAGGCTGAGGCAATGTCAGACGACTGGATTTCTCAACAACATCTACCCTTCACACAATAAAGAAATAAATGGCTTGTCAAAGAATTTTAAAGAACAGCCATTGTTGCCCCGACACAGGGAAAGCAGTAAAAGCAGCGCCATGCAGGTTTGGAAAATAACCGTTAACATGTCTAATGCGTGGGCACAGTAAAAGATGAAGGAATTTTACTAAGAGCAGCTTTGTTAAATGTATTACCTTTATTCTTTTTAAAATCACACTACATACCACCCTAATACAAATGCATTTCTTTCATATTTATGACAAAAACTCAATTATTGGTAAGGGTTCCACTCTTTAATCATTACTCCAAAGGAAATGTATCATACACTAAAAACCATAGACAGGTTGCAGCCAGTTCTCACTGTTAATCATTTCGCCTGCAGCACTTGGCTCCTAAGTAAAACTTTGGGTGTCTATTTTCTCTTGGACTACAGCCACAGACATAAGTTAAAGTTGTACTGGTGACTAAATGATCTCTTTCTTCCAACCTATTTGCTTTGAAGAAAGTTAGGCTTTTATTAATAAACAGTTGCTACGAGATTCGGGATGCCCAGGTACTCGAGGTAAGGTTGAACTATTTTTAGCTTCCAGTCCAAGCTCTTGTCTAATCCGTCCTTCTGTTTTGCATCTCTTTTGTATCCTCTATATTCCCTGATTCAGTTGATATTGCTCCAGATACGCTTCGGGTTTCCATTCATTCCTTTACAGTCTGCTATCAAACTAAAATGAAGATATGCAGCCATATACCATCCAGATAATATTAAATAAACCAATTATGCTTGCATTAAAACTCAGCAAATGGTAAACATAAGGAAGTAATGCCTATTCAAATTGCATTCAAGGTTGCACTAAGAAACTGAGAAAGGAAGGCATTTGATATACATTTTGTTCTGAAAAAAAGGTTCGTCTTAACTCTTTCTCTGTAAAATGTGAACATGCCTCATTTTTTAAAACTTTATTGAAATTCCCATTTAAGATTTCCAGCATCCAAAGTATCGAATTAGTAAGGTACACATTTATCCTCAGCAAACAGGTTAGGGGTGGTGTCTTTCTTAATTCAACATGGTTACTGCACTCAAACACAAAAACAGTCCACATTTATCGTAACTCAATGATCAAGCTCTGCTGCAAGCTGGGCACACACCCAGAAGCACTACAATTAAAGCAACTCATTCATGACAATAGATTCAAGAGACCAGGAGATTCAATCTCCTGCATCTCACAGCTTTGGGACTGGTAAGGTGTGAAAATGTCAAAAATCTTAAAACAAACCCCAACAGATGTTAAATAATACAGTACTGAAAGACAGCAGACTATTCAGTCCTTTGATTGTTTTTTAGAATCCCTACAGTACGGAAACAGGCCCTTCAGCCCAACCAAGTCCACACTGACCCTCAGAGCGTCCCACCCAGGCCCATCCTGCATAACACACCTTATCTACATATCCCAGACACTACAGGCAATTTAGCATAGCCAATCCACCTAGCACGCACATCTTCAGACTGTGGGCGGAAACCAGAGCACCCGGAGGAAATCCACACAGATACGGGGAGAATGCACAAACTCCAAAGAGACAGTCGTCCAAGGGTGGAATTGAACCCAGGACCCTGGCACTATCAGGGATAGCATAGGGAACTTGTGTGTGGAGCCTGAGGAGGTAGGGGAAGCCCTAAATGAGTTTTTTGCTTCTGTCTTTACGAAAGAAACGAACTTCGTAGTGAATGAAATCTTTGAAGAGCAGGTGTGCATGCTGGAATGGATAGAGATAGAGGAAGTTGATGTACTGAAAATTTTGTCAAACATTAAGATTGACAAGTCGCCAGGCCCAGACCAGATTTGTCCTCGGCTGCTTTGGGAAGCGAGAAATGCAATTGCTTCGCCACTTGCGAAGATCTTTGCATCCTCGCTCTCCACTGGAGTCATACCTGAGGACTGGAGAGAGGCAAATGTAATTCCTCTCTTCAAGAAAGGAAATAGGGAAATCCCCGGCAATTATAGACCAGTAAGTCTCACGTCTGTCGTCTGCAAGGTGTTAGAAAGGATTCTGAGGGATAAGATTTATGACCATCTGGAAGAGCATGGCTTGATCAAATACAGTCAACACGGCTTTGAGAGGGGTAGGTCATGCCTTACAAATCTTATCGAGTTTTTTGAGGATGTGACTAGAAAAGTTGATGAGGGTCGAGCTGTGGATGTGGTGTATATGGACTTCAGTAAGGCATTTGATAAGGTTCCCCATGGTAGGCTCATTCTGAAGGTCAGGAGGAATGGGATACAGGGGAACTTAGCTGCTTGGATACAGAATTGGCTGGCCAACAGAAGACAGCGAGTGGTAGTAGAAGGAAAATATTCTGCCTGGAAGTCAGTGGTGAGTGGGGTTCCACAGGGCTCTGTCCTTGGGCCTCTACTGTTTGTAATTTTTATTAATGACTTGGATGAAGGGATTGAAGGATGGGTCAGCAAGTTTGCAGACGACACAAAGGTCGGAGGTGTCGTTGACAGTGTAGAGGGCTGTTGTAGGCTGCAGCGGGACATTGACAGGATGCAGAGATGGGCTGAGAGGTGGCAGATGGAGTTCAACCTGGATAAATGCGAGGTGATGCATTTTGGAAGGTCGAATTTGAAAGCTGAGTACAGGATTAAGGATAGGATTCTTGGCAGCGTGGAGGAACAGAGGGATCTTGGTGTGCAGATACATAGATCCCTTAAAATGGCCACCCAAGTGGACAGGGTTGTTAAGAAAGCATATGGTGTTTTGGCTTTCATTAACAGGGGGATTGAGTTTAAGAGTCGTGAGATCTTGTTGCAGCTCTATAAAACTTTGGTTAGACCGCACTTGGAATACTGCGTCCAGTTCTGGGCGCCCTATTATAGGAAAGATGTGGATGCTTTGGAGAGGGTTCAGAGGAGGTTTACCAGGATGCTGCCTGGACTGGAGGGCTTATCTTATGAAGAGAGGTTGACTGAGCTCGGTCTCTTTTCATTGGAGAAAAGGAGGAGGACAGGGGACCTAATTGAGGTATACAAGATAATGAGAGGCATAGATAGAGTTGATAGCCAGAGACTATTTCCCAGGGCAGAAATGGCTAGCATGAGGGGTCATAGTTTTAAGCTGGTTGGTGGAAAGTATCGAGGGGATGTCAGAGGCAGGTTCTTTACGCAGAGAGTTGTGAGAGCATGGAATGCGTTACCAGCAGCAGTTGTGGAAGCAAGGTCATTGGGGTCATTTAAGAGACTGCTGGACATGTATATGGTCACAGAAATTTGAGGGTGCATACATGAGGATCAATGGTCGGCACAACATTGTGGGCTGAAGGGCCTGTTCTGTGCTGTACTGTTCTATGTTCTATGTTCTATGAGGCAGTAGTGCTAACCACTGAGCCGCATGCAATGCGATTGTGTATAACTACTTCAAAAAGCAATATTCACTCTGCATTCTTTCCCAATCTGTTTGCATTTCTCTTCAAGCATTTATCCAATTCCTCCTTGTAATGCCATTTATTTCCTTAGTGTACAAAGCATGGATGTTTCTGCCAACCAATCAGGGAGCACACCAAAAATCTCAACTATTTACTTTGTAAAATGGAGTGTGGGAGATCCCCATTAACATAACTTTTTCCCTTGAATTATTTCCTCTGTTCATGCTTTTGTCTGGCTTTGGTTGCATTTTCCAGGCCCCAGAAAACAATAACTAAAGGGAGGCAAGGCTAAATGCCGATCCAGCACTACTCGTAGACCAAGAGGAATAGGAGGGAATCTCCTGATGCTTAGCCATTCTCTAAGAACATAAGAAATAGACTCAGGAATAGGCCATTTACCCCTCAAGCCTGCTCTGCCATTTTATAAAATCACAGCTGATGTGCACCAGGCCTTACCTGCTGTTTCATACCAGCTTATCACAATCACTATCTCCTTGATACTTCAAACATCTATCTCCTCCTCTGTAAATACTTTCAGTGAACCAAAAGAATTCCAGGCATTCACTATCCTCAGAGGAAATTCCTTCACTTCTCACTTTTAAATGAATGTCTCTTTATTCTGTAACTATGTTTTCTACTTTAAGATACCCCAAATCATGAAAATATCTTAGCATTTATGCTGTCCTCAGAAGCTCCCTCAGAATCTGGATGTTCCATTGAGGTTAATCTCATTTTTCGAAATTGTCATGAATAAAGGCTGAAACTATTTAGTTGTTCTCAGTGAGTCAACACCTTCATCCCAGGAATAAGCTGAGCAAACCTTTTTTGAACAGCCTCTAATATATTGTTTCTCCTCCTCCATTCCACACCATATCCACCCTGGGCTCTCCCTGACTCCCTGTTGAAATTGGGCCCTTCTCTCACTGCTTCGGCATCTTTTGCGTAGTATTACATCCAGTACAATATCAATTACTGTTACTTACAAACGAAATAATAATGGTCCAAGCATTTATTAAACAACAAAGAGTCGTTTGGGCAAAAGTGTATTTAATAAGGTACAAACACTTGCCAATAATAACAGCTTTGTGTAGCGTATGAAGATAGTAATTAAGTTAGAAAAGGGTTTGGACTCCTTCTGGTTGCCTCTGGCTGACTGCCGTTGTACGTCTAAGGAGGATTTGTATTCAACAGGCTGGACGATTAAAACATTTGGCACCACAGCAGTCAGTCTGTAATATCCCTGATGAGTGACGTTTATTCTCACTATAGTGCGGCACTGTGTCCATTTCCAAATGGTGTGGCCTGTTAGCCAAGTTTTACACTTCTGATGAAAGAAGCCCATTTAATACTGTTGCCAATCTTGACAGACTTTACTCATGTGGCTTCTCAGTGAGGCATGATGCCGACAAAGCTCAATTTTTGTAGGAACACACTGATTATGGCTAATCTGTCGCCACGACTGCACAGTGACAGGGTGAAAGCTGCTCAAAATACCATGACTCATAAAACGCCTCTTGTCACTATTTGCAGTTCAATCAATCAAGATATCACACAAATACCGGACACCAGTGTTAAAGCACTCGGTATTCACTGTACTCAACACAATGTTTTCTGTTCACTGGGCATCCCAGGTTATCACTGACAGAACTCCTATTTACCACCTACATTTTAAAATAAAATTAAACCACAAACAGAAACCAGAACAGAACACGGCAGAACCTGAGCTACTCACAGCTGCAAATAATATTCACGTTAAGCAGTTTCATTTTGAGTGTTGATATGTTCTAGAATTTTCTGTATTGGCACTTATAGAAAAAAAACTTTCCCCACCAACAGTGTTACTGTTAAGAATGGCACAGAACTTGACAACACACTATTGGCTGTTAAATTTCAAGAAAAATGTTGCAATGTTAGTTTCTATGATGTCAGAGCAAACCAGCAATAAGGATGCAACTTCTTACGTGCAGTTCTGATATTTAATGCATTTACAGTTAAAAAAAGATTCCATCTCCATGTGAAAGTCCAGTTTAAACATTATTCTATCATGAAATTGTCATTTCGCTGGCAAAACCGGGAACTGATAGTAACATCACTACACAAGATGTACATCATGCAAATGGCCGCTCAGCCTGTGTGTGTCATGCTCCACAGGAATTTCTTGTTGCCCTCCTTTATCTAATACTATCGGTATAATCCTATGTTCTTTTCTTACTCATGTACTTACCCAATTTCCCTTTAATGAAATCTAGACAGTTTTCCTTACTTATTCCTTGTGGTATCAAGTTCCATATTCCAATTACTCTCTGGTTAGAGAAATGTTGTAGATTAGCTAAACAATGAAAAGAGAGCCCTGTCAAAACCAAATCTAGCGGGTGGTCTCTTGGGTCTGCAATTCCCAAGCTAAGGATGATTTTTTTCAGTTTTCCTGACTCCACAGGCCTTGGAAATTGTGGTGTTTTTCTGAAGAAGGGTCTAGGCCCGAAACGTCAGCTTTCCTGCTCCTCTGACACTGCTTGGCCTGCTGTGTTCATCCAGCCCCACACCTTGTTATCTCTTGAAAATTGGTGGTTGGGACCAAGACACATAAGTCCCACCCTCCACATTAATAAGTTTCCACTTTTTGGTCAGTAGCGGAAAGGCAATAGGATATGAATCATCTACAGGATGCAAACGAACTCAGCAGGACCTTCTGAAATGAGTTCTAAGGTCAGATAGATTCTATTTTGGCTGCTGCATGGGACATAACCCATGATGTGGTAATTACAAATTAATGAGGGTCAGAAATCGCATGACACCAGATTATAGTGCAACAGGTTTATTTGAAATCACAAGCTTTTGGAGCACTGCTCCTTCTTCAGGAGGCTTCAAAAGCTGGTGTTTTCAGATAAACCTGTTGAACTATAACCTGGTGTCGTGAGATTTCTGACCTTGTCCACCCCAGTCCAACATCGGCACCTCCATGTCACAAATTGATGAAGTAGACAAACGCTTTTGAAAAGCAGATAAGATATGTTTAATTATCATGACCAGAAAGTTATTAAATCACAATTTACGCATTTTTAATCAATCTGTTCAGCAATGCTATTACACACATCTGGAACAGGTGAGACTTGAACCCAGGCCTCCCGATCCAGATGTAAAGACACTATCTCTGTACCACAAGAGGGCCCCACATTAACATCTTGGACCCATTTTTTTTTCCCCCTAATGAACCTCTTTAGAAATATCACTACACACCTCTGGAGCAGGTGAGACCTGAACCTAGGTCTCTCAGTCCAGTAGTAGGGGCACTACTACTGCACCACTGGAGGGCCTCAATAATATCTCTGAGCAGATTGACTGGACATTCTCTCAGTTGGGTTGCTTTGATCAACAATTCTGCTACTGTAGCATTGGTTCATGGTCTATTTGTTGACATTTTCCTAAAGGCTGTTTATGGTGCAACTTGGTTGACTTTCAAAGGCTAAAATTATCTCAGCAGGAAATTCTGATTTCACAGTTTCATAGACAGCTTAAAGAATAGTAAAGCAGTAGCTGCATTTGATGGATGATATGAACAGAAGTTTGTTTATATAAAAGATGTAAACAATTTGAATAGACATCATGAATGGAAAATTTTTGACAATCAAGTGTGTAGAGCAAGAGATCCCTCTGATTTTAATGAAGTTTATTTTGTTTTGCCCCTACTTGGCTCCTGCAAATCTACTCAAGGTGATAGTGGGTGTGCTGGCACTAAGATATTAGAGGGTATAAGAGGTCACAAGGAGTGAGTGGGGAGCGCTGGAGAGAGAGAGGAGTGAAGATCAAAGACGCAAATTAATTTTATTACAACTTGGAACAACTCCTAGAGAACAGAGGTGGACCACCTGACCAGCCCTTCCTCAGTGCTCACCCAACCCCTGGCTAGAACCTGCTTGTCTGGTCAGAGGGTCTGAATCCAACTGCATCCGCTCCCAGACCCAATCCACAGCAAAGATAGAGACAAGTCAGGGTCATCAAAATATAGGCGGTTTTACGAACAGCAGGGAATTACCAAAGTTGAACTATCCATATCAGGAGCAAAATCTGACCACAACACCAGCCATTTTCTCATCAAACTTTTATGACTTACTTTGAAACACAGAAATTGCAGCAGTGAGTACGGTGCCCTACAGGTAGCATGCATGCCAACAGCAACTCTAAATTCGTATCAAATATACCATCACAAGAAAAACCTCTGGCTACAAACTTGCAAAACACAAAGGTCGACCTACTTTCTGTCACTCTGAACCTTCTAGGTCTTTGACATTTGTGGTTACATGCTAACTGAATAAATAACCATTCCTTCCCGATTTACCCAACTACAAAAGGAAATGAGACAGTAGGAACTGCAGATGTTGGAGAATCTGAGATAACGAGGTGTAGAGCTGGATGAACACAGCAGGCCAAGCAGCATCAGAGGAGCAGGAAGGGTCTAGGCCCGAAATGTCAGCCTTCCTGCTCTTCTGATGCTGCTTGGCCTGCTGTGTTCATCCAGCTCTACACTTTGTTATTACAAAGGAAATGAAGCCGCTAAGTGATCATCAAAAGTGAGACATACGGCATATGGCTGATCTTGTGGCCAAAGTATTTAAAACAACCATAGCACTGTAATGGCTTAAAGAGGCCATTCAACCCATCATGTCTGTGTCAGCCAAATACCTAACTGCCTATTTAATTCCACCTTCCAGCATCTGGTGTGTCGGCTTTAAGGTTACATTTCTCATATGCAGATTCAGATTCCTCCTAAATGAGTGAGATTTTCTGCCTCTTCCACCAACCTGAAAGCGAATTTCACTGAGGAATAACCAGAATAACAGTACGATATTGGCAGATCAATCAGCAGTAGGCAGATTGCTTTGGGCGGTAAAGACCATTCTAACAAGGGAGCTGATCACGGAGACACAAGAGACAGAGGAAGATTTGAAAATTAGCGATGAGTGTAAAGATGGTCAGACATTTTCTCGGTACTAACTGTTTAATTCAGTTCACATGCAGCCAATGATCAGAGTGTTGCTGCTCAGCTTCAAGCTACCAGTTGCAAGAATCGCTGAAATGGGAAGGTAACGTGTGGCAGCGATGCATCTTAATTAGGAAAACTGTTAGCAGAGTTTTTTTACACAAGCATTGTTCTATCTTTATTCAATTTAAATATATTACTGGAAAAATCCAAGAGGATTAAAGATTTCTTCAGGCTAACATGCTGTGAATAATACCTGCATGTGTGCTTCAGACTCTAATTTAAGAAGACTCTTTCAAATTAACCCTGTTCTGAAAAGATTGGATTGTGAATCTTTGGTGCTTCCACTGATATATTTGATAGGCACTAAGCATGAGCTTTGAAAAGCGAAGTATGAATATGGGAAACAATGCAAACCCCTTTGCTTCAAAAGATGAAGCTTCTAACTGCCTTACTCAAATGATTGAACCAGGTGTTGGTCGCTGTTTATAGTATACATAGAACATAGAACATAGAACAGTACAGCACAGAACAGGCCCTTCAGCCCACAATGTTGTGCCGACCATTGATCCTCATGGATGCACCCTCAAATTTCTGTGACCATATGCATGTCCAGCAGTCTCTTAAATGACCCCAATGACCTTGCTTCCACAACTGCTGCTGGCAACGCATTCCATGCTCTCACAACTCTCTGCGTAAAGAACCTGCCTCTGACATCCCCTCTATACTTTCCACCAACCAGCTTAAAACTATGACCCCTCGTGCTAGCCATTTCAGCCCTGGGAAATAGTCTCTGGCTATCAACTCTATCTATGCCTCTCATTATCTTGTATACCTCAATTAGGTCCCCTCTCCTCCTCCTTTTCTCCAATGAAAAGAGACCGAGCTCAGTCAACCTCTCTTCATAAGATAAGCCCTCCAGTCCAGGCAGCATCCTGGTAAACCTCCTCTGAACCCTCTCCAAAGCATCCACATCTTTCCTATAATAGGGCGCCCAGAACTGGACGCAGTATTCCAAGTGCGGTCTAACCAAAGTTTTATAGAGCTGCAACAAGATCTCACGACTCTTAAACTCAATCCCCCTGTTAATGAAAGCCAAAACACCATATGCTTTCTTAACAACCCTGTCCACTTGGGTGGCCATTTTAAGGGATCTATGTATCTGCACACCAAGATCCCTCTGTTCCTCCACGCTGCCAAGAATCCTATCCTTAATCCTGTACTCAGCTTTCAAATTCGACCTTCCAAAATGCATCACCTCGCATTTATCCAGGTTGAACTCCATCTGCCACCTCTCAGCCCATCTCTGCATCCTGTCAATGTCCCGCTGCAGCCTACAACAGCCCTCTACACTGTCAACGACACCTCCGACCTTTGTGTCGTCTGCAAACTTGCTGACCCATCCTTCAATTCCCTCGTCCAAGTCATTAATAAAAATTACAAACAGTAGAGGCCCAAGGACAGAGCCCTGTGGAACCCCACTCACCACTGACTTCCAGGCAGAATATTTTCCTTCTACTACCACTCGCTGTCTTCTGTTGGCCAGCCAATTCTGTATCCAAGCAGCTAAGTTCCCCTGTATCCCATTCCTCCTGACCTTCTGAATGAGCCTTCCATGGGGAACCTTATCAAATGCCTTACTGAAGTCCATATACACCACATCCACAGCTCGACCCTCATCAACCTTTCTAGTCACATCCTCAAAAAACTCGATAAGGTTTGTAAGGCATGACCTACCCCTCACAAAGCCGTGTTGACTGTATTTGATCAAGCCATGCTCTTCCAGATGGTCATAAATCTTATCCCTCAGAATCCTTTCTAACACCTTGCAGACGACAGACGTGAGACTTACCGGTCTATAATTGCCGGGGATTTCCCTATTTCCTTTCTTGAAGAGAGGAATTACATTTGCCTCTCTCCAGTCCTCAGGTACGACTCCAGTGGAGAGCGAGGATGCAAAGATCTTCGCAAGTGGCGAAGCAATTGCATTTCTCGCTTCCCAAAGCAGCCGAGGACAAATCTGATCCGGGCCTGGCGACTTGTCAATCTTAATGTTTGACAAAATTTTCAGTACATCAGCTTCCTCTATCTCTATCCATTCCAGCATGCACACCTGCTCTTCAAAGGTTTCATTCACTACACAGTTCGTTTCTTTCTTAAAGACAGAAGCAAAAAACTCATTTAGGGCTTCCCCTACCTCCTCAGGCTCCACACACAAGTTTCCTATGCTATCCCTGATTGGCCCTACTCTTTCTTTGACCATTCTCTTATTCCTCACGTAAGTGTAAAATGCCTTTGTGTTTTCCCGGATTCCTTCTGCCAAGCCTTTCTCGTGCCCCCTCCTGGCTCTCCTCAGACCATTTTTGAGCTCCTTCCTTGCCTGCATGTAATCCTCTCTAGCTGAACTTGACCCTAGCTTCCTCCACCTTATGTAAGCTACCTTCTTCCTTTTCACTAGAAGCTCCACCGCTCTCGTCATCCAAGGTTCCTTTATCTTACCCCTTCTTGCCTGTCTCAGAGGGACATATTTACTCATCACTCCCAACAACTGTTCCTTAAACCATCTCCACATGTCTATAGTTCCCTTACCATGGAACAACTGCTCCCAGTCCATGCTTCCTAACTCGTGTCTAATCGCATCATAGTTTCCTCTTCCCCAATTAAATATCCTCCCATTCTGCCTAATCCTCTCCTTCTCCATAGCTATGTAGAATGAGAGTGTGTTATGGTCACTATCACCAAAATGCTCTCCCACCACAAGATCTGATACCTGCCCCGGCTCGTTTCCGAGCACCAAGTCTAGAATGGCCTCTCCCCTCGTCGGCCTGTCAACGTACTGCGTTAGGAAACCCTCCTGAACACACCTTACAAAAACAGCTCCATTCAAATCTTCTGCTCGAAGGAGGTTCCAATCAATATTAGGAAAGTTAAAGTCACCCATTACAACAACCCTACTGCGTCCACACTTTTCCAAAATCTGCCGACCTATGCTTTCTTCAATCTCCCTGCTGCTATTGGGGGGCCTGTAGTAAACCCCTAACGAGGTGACTGCTCCCTTGCTGTTCCTAATTTCCACCCATACTGACTCAGTAGGCAGATCTTCCTCGACAAAGGAAGCTTCTGTAGCTGTGATACCCTCTCTGATTAGTAGTGCTACACCCCCTCCTCTTTTCCCCCCCTCCCTATTCTTTTTAAATGTTCTAAACCCTGGAACATCCAGCAACCATTCCTGCCCATGAGAAACCCAATACTTTCTACTGTTCTGATTTCTCTGTTGTTCATTTGCTCTGCAGGAACAGGGTTTCAGATCAACTTCCTTTCTCCAAGATGGTAGGAGCAACTCAAACCCCAGTGGATAATTAGAGACTTAGAACACTGTAACAGATTTCAAGATCTGTGCTCCCCATCAACCATCATATTGCATTCAGGCAGCAATCTTCAACAAAGACACCTCTGCATTTCTTATAATTCAGTAACATCCCTTTACAAGTTTGTAGGGACCAAATTTTTTCTATATTTAACTCATTTTATTCCTCTATCTTGAGGTCTTTGTCGCATTGTTTCTTTCCTACCTGTCATGTTGATGCAAAACACACATAGTGCATAAAGGTACTGCCTGTTGAGCAGATAGGTGCCAAGGATCATATTTTCCTCCCTAGGGCACTGGTCAGAATCTCAGATAATCCCTGAAATTCCAGGCTCACGTTAATAGCTAAGGCCAAGCACTCCTTCAGGAAAACCCAATTCATTGGTGGGCACTTGTACCTGGCATCAGGGAAACAACTGGCCACACACGGTGACAATTCTGGCTTTAGTCTCTCTCTCTCTCTCTCTCTCTCTCTCTCTCTCTGGATGGGCACTATATTCTCAGTGACTGCTTCTTCCCAATCATTCAATCACAATAATCAGGTAGGGGGTTTAACACCTAGTTCTGCTTGCTAACCAATTCAGAAAACAACCACTTACTAAATATAGCTTTCTGAACAACATCACAATAGGATCGCAAAGAAATTTTTTAGCAACTCTGAACAACTGAAACAGAGTTAACATTTTGAGTCCAGTGACCCTTCTTCAGAACTGTTCTGAAGGAGGGTCCCTGGACTCAAAACCTTAGCTGTGCGTTCTCTGCACTGATGCGGCCAGACCGACTGAGTTTCTCTGGCAATTTCTGTTTTTGTTGGATGGTAGGATAATGATTACATTACTGAAAAACTAAGTCGGAGGTTAGGTGTTCAAATCCCGTCAGGCAAGTTGCAAAATTCACCTTGTGGGCTAGTACTGGAAAATAACTGAGCAGGCTACTAGATTTATGTAAAATTGCTGCTCTTAGCTGGTATAGGTTTAGCTGAGGTAGTCAAAGACAAGCTGAACAGAACTGGTGTAGCTGGGGAACAGCTGGAAGGGGGGCATTTACCTCAGATTACTATGCAATACACTAGATACAAGCAGACCTTTATCTTTCCTCCTGGTTCAATAGGTATTTGAGCTGGAGTACGAGAACTTACAATTTAGGGATATAAGAAGGCCATTCAACCCTACCATTCTGTTCCACATTTCAGTAGGATCATGACAGGTCTGATTGCGGCCTCAGATCCACTTTATTACTTGTACACCATCACCCTCAACTCTCTTGACAAATCAAAAATCTGTCTAGCACAGTCCTGAATACATTCAATGATCCAGCTTCTACTGTTCTCCGGGGAAGAAAATTCCAAACAGTATCGACCATCTGAGGCAAGAAATTCCTTATCTTTACCTTAAATTGGAAACTTACTTTGAAACAGTGCGCCCTTGTTCTAGATTCCACAAACGGAAACATCCCATCAAGTACTTTGTGGTACAGACTCAATGGGTCAAGGGCTTCATCTGTACTGTATGATCCGAAGATTCCTCATGATTCCATTCATTTCAAAAAGCTTAGCTCCAGTTCTAAATTCCAAGGAATTATAGCTCTACCTGCTCAGTTTACTTTTAAGCTGAAATTTTCAGAAAGTCAGACTAATGAATCTTCTGTCAACTGTATCCAATTCAAGTAGGTCCCTCCATAGGTAAGGTGACCAAAACTGTGCACGGTACTCTGGGAGAGAAATCGAGTTTCCTGAACATTTCTGTATTTCACACAAAGGTTAAGAACTGAAGTTAGTCTATTTTCAACATAATTTTGGCGAAGTAACCACTGAAATGGTTGTCATCTAAGTTTCCTTTATTGACAACGCTTCCGCAAATAAACAGGGGAAGAAACAAATGAGCACCACTTCCTCTCAGCTGTATAGTGGAGATGCACAAACCTTTATCACTTCCTTACACAGTTGTCAATCAATCACAACGGTCTCAGCTCAAAGGCTGCTGGAATGAGGTCTTCTGTTCTGGTCATGTCCTGACTAACCAAATAGTCAAACACACAGCCGCATGGATTTTATGAACTGCAGGAAAATTTGGACGCTTTTCTTTTGTTAGAAGTGAAGATATTTTAAGGAAATGCCTCCAAATGTAAAGCTTACCAGAGGATTGGAGAGAAAAATAAACTGCAGCACAGACAGCAAAAAACAACTGGATAACGTGTGCATGCTGCAGAGAAGAGTTATGGATAATCAGCACTTCCTGATTTTAGAATATCACTTTCGAGCCATGATCAAAATTGTTGTGTAATCACAAATCTTAATTCAGTTGTGCTTTCTCCCTTGTTGTGGAATTCCCTCAGCCGACTGCTCCCCATGCAGTTGCCCCAAGCGTGGGTAGGTTTGATCAGGGAAATCCCGGCAGAACTTCCTCAGTAACAAGAACAAACTCTGACACAAAGAAATTGAACAAGATTTTAAAAAACGGAGCTACAGTAGTCAAGCTGGGCAATCGGTAGGTCTAAATCTTTTACATACATCAATTAGATCCAGAAAGAGTACTTTCTAAGATGCACTAAATAATTGCTGTCAACACTCCATAGTAGAGAAAAGATTTGTCACCAAATCCTGAATGCACTGTCGTGTTATTTAATTCAATCGTCCTTTTGATATGTTCTGGGAATTTTATCCTGGCTCAGCATGTTTCCACTATCTTGCCCATCTAGATTCATGTCATGTTAGCAGCCTCCTGACCCTGATCTGGTTCAGCATTAGACAGTCTTTGCTATAACTCACCATCAGCAGGGTTTGCAGCCTCTCTCTGTCCGACAATAGCTGGCAGTTGGGCTCATTCAGAGTCCATTAAGATGATTCTGCTTGGTGAGTCCTTGTGCACAGAATACTAATGACGAGTCAGAGGGGGCCGTTTGGGCAGTCATTTTAAAAACAATCACCACGGTTTATTTCATTACAGTTCAAGTTCAAGCATTCAGGTGCTAGGATGCTTGATCTTTGATAGGTATTTGCAAGAACACCAATTATTTCGGGTGAAAATTTTCCAGGGTATTTTCAGATTTGTGCAGTATTGATCCAGAAGTACCAGCCTTCCTAATATGAGTCTCATGATCATATTCCTCCTTATTAAAGGCAATCCTAAATAGCTTAGCAGTACAATGTTACTGTTTTTCAATCCATTCACTGTGTTGCACAAATGTTAAGGCTTAAATGTACGATACACCATATTGGGAGATGGCAGTTGGCTTGAGTTAGTTGAACCACTAGTGTGTGTGTCAGATTAACAACAATCGAAAAGGATTCCATCAGCATTTCAGCCTCCACGTAGGAATTGGCACCATAAAGACATGGTACAGCACCGGTTCAGCAAATCCCTGCCGAGAACATCTTCATGTGCTGATCCCATTATGATGGCCGCACCATGTAGGGTCGGCACCTTCAAACTGGCTAAACACTAAATTTTCCCCACAACAGCTTGTCGCTTTTCAAACTTCTACTGTAGCCAGTAGTAACTTTTAAATCCAATAAACATCCAAGATTAAAAAAAATTAAACTTCTATTACTATATCTGACACTATGCACAGCCTTATCTTCAAATAACTACGCTCATCTGTTGTGCCATGTGTTATGTCACAAGACAAATTAAAGTGGGCATGATAACATTAAACTTCAATACTAGACCTCAAAAGGAAAAATCTGCACAGCAGTAACACCACAGAAGGGAAGTTGGGTTAATCGGATACTTTTTCCACACTACAGGGATTCTAGGGATTCATATTCCCAACAGTTAGCACAGACACAATGGGCTGAACATCCTCTGTCTATGCTGTACGTTTATATGATTGTGAACATTAGTTAGAGTCACAGAGAAGTTCAGCACAGAAACAGAACCTTCAGTCCAACTCATCCATGCCGACCAGATATCTTACATAAATCTTGTCCCATTTGCCAGCATTTGGTCCATATCCCTCTAAATCTAATCCTATTCATATACCCATCCAAATGCCTTTTAAGTATTGTAATTGTAAAAGCTTCCACCACTTCCCCAGGCAGCTCATTCCATACACACAAATCCTGCCCTGATTTGCCTTTCCAAAATGCAGCATCCCTCTTTCATCTAAATTAGATTCCATCTGTCACTCCTCAGCCCATTGGCCCATCTGTACAAGATCATGCTTCAGTCTGAGGTAACCTTCTTCACTGTCCACTACAGCAATAATTTTGGTATCATCTGCAAAATTACTAATCATACCTCTCATGTTCACATCCAAATCATTTACATAAATGATGAAAAGCAGTGGACCCAGCACCTATCCTTAGGGTGCATCGCTGGTCATAGGCCTCCAGTCTGAAAAGCAGTTCTCCATCAGCACCCTTTGTCTTCTCTCTTTGAGCTAGTGCTCCCTGTATACCATGTGATCTAACCTTGCTAACAGGTCTACTGTGAGGAACCTTGTCGAATGCTTTAGTGAAGTCCATATGGATCACATCCACTGCTCTGCCCTCATCAATCAGCTTTGTTACTTCTTCAAAAAACTCAATCAAGTCAGTGAGACATGACTTCCCATGCACATAGCTATATGGACTATTGGATGAACAGCGAACCCTGATCTGTTAATTTACTGCTTCTGTTCCTTCTGTTTGAGTTAAAGTGATGTGGCACAAGAACACAAAAATCACCATGCCCAGTCTGCTATAAAACTTTGTCCCAGCTATTTTGATTGATCAGTTTACGGGTAACATTTATTGATAGGTTTATTTCATGGACAACACCTAACACATGGGATTGGATTTGCAGGGGGATGGAGGTGGCAAGAGTAGAAGGGGGATAGAGAAGGAGGGATGCATGGAATCGAGATGGCACAGAAGGGATGAGATGACAGAACTGGTCAAGTGTAGCAAAATGACAGAGATAACAATTTGATATAACTTATTTGAAAACTATTCTTTGGGCTAAAGGTGAGGATTTACATGATTCAAATGAAAACATTTTAGAAAGGTATGAGTTGATTTGATAGAATACTTCAGCTTTGATTCTACAGACAAAGATGGCAGTAACAGTCTTTATTAGAACATAGAACATAGAACATTACAGCACAGTACAGGCCCTTCGGCCCTCGAAGTTGTGCTGACCTGTCATACCAATCTCAAGCCCAGCTAACCTACACTATTCCATGTACGTCCATATGCTTATCCAATGACGACTTAAATGTACCTAAAGTTGGCGAATCTACTACCGTTGCAGGCAATGCGTTCCATTCCCTTACTACTCTCTGAGTAAAGAAACTACCTCTGACATCTGTCCTAGATCTTTCATTCCTCAATTTAAAGCTATGCCCCCTCGTGCTCGCCGTCACCATCCTAGGAAAAAGGTTCTCCCTATCCACCCTATCTAACCCTCTGATTATTTTATATGTTTCAATTAAGTCACCTCTCAACCTTCTTCTCTCTAATGAAAACAGCCTCAAGTCCCTCAACCTTTCCTCGTAAGACCTTCCCTCCATACCAGGCAACATCCTAGTAAATCTCCTCTGCACCCTTTCCAAAGCATCCACATCCTTCTTATAATGCGGTGACCAGAACTGTACACAATACTCCAAGTGCAGCCGCACCAGAGTTTTGTACAGCTTCACCATAACCTCTTGGTTCCGGAACTCGATCCCTCTATTAATAAAAGCTAAAACACTGTATGCCCTCTTAACAGCCCTGTCAACCTGGGTGGCAACTTTCAAGGATCTGGGTACATGGATACCGAGATCTCTCTGCTCATCTACACTACCAAGAATCTTACTATTAGCCCTGTACTTTGCCTTCCGGTTACTCCTACCAAAGTGCATCACCTCACACTTGCTTGCATTAAACTCCATTTGCCACCTCTCAGCCCAGCTCTGCAGCTTATCCATGTCTCTCTGCAACCTACAGCATCCTTCGTCACTATCCACAACTCCACCGACCTTAGTGTCGTCTGCAAATTTACTAACCCATCCTTCTACGCCCTCATCCAGGTCATTTATAAAAATGACGAACAGCAGTGGACCCAACATCGACCCTTGCGGTACACCACTAGTAACTGCTCTCCAGGATGAACATTTCCCATCAACTACCACCCTCTGTCTTCTTTTAGCAAGCCAATTTCCGATCCAAACTGCTATATCTCCCACAATTCCATTCCTCCGCATTTTGTACAATAGCCTACTGTGGGGGAACCTTATCGAACGCCTTGCTGAAATCCATATACACCACATCAACCAGTTTACTCTCATCTACCTGTTTGGTCACCTTCTCAAAGAACTCAATAAGGTTTGTGAGGCATGACCTTCCCTTCATAAAACCGTGCTGACTATCCCTCATCAATTTATTCTTTTCTAGATGATTATAAATCCTATCCCTTATAACCTTTTCCAACACTTTACCAACAACTGAGGTAAGGCTCACTGGTCTATAATTATCAGGGTTGTCTCTACTCCCCTTCTTGAACAGGGGAACCACATTTGCTATCCTTCACTCATCTGGCACTATTCCTGCAGACAACGACGAGTTAAAGATCAATGCCAAAGGCTCGGCAATCTCCTTCCTGGCTTCCCAGAGGATCCTAGGATAAATCCCATCTGGCCCAGGGGACTTATTTATCTTCACCCTCTGTAGGATTTCTAATACCTCTTCCTTGTGAACCTCAATCCCACCTACTCTAGTAGCCTGTATCTCAGTATTCTCCTCGACAACATTGTCTCAATTCTGCACAATTTCAACAGCCTGAACTCCAATGGGCATAATATCATGACAAAGATTTCTGGCCCTTAGTTTGCTGCAAAACTTGAATCCGAAACATGGATAGTCATGGAACAAGCTTAGTGATCAAGAAGCCAATTTCTGCAATGTAGATTCTGAAATAATAACTGGCAGGTTTGATGGAAATTGATGCAATTCATCCCTCCTTGGCAGTGAGGAGAGAGACAATTAGCTAAGCCACTTCCACCCCCCCCCACCCCCCAGAGAGAAAATCACACCCTTCGCTCCACCTCAACTATCTATAGAGAGCTGTGCAATAGGGCTGGAGAATGGGGCTTGTTGGGTAGCTCCTTCAGGAGTTGGTGGAGACACAATTGGTCGAATAGCCTCATTCTATACTGTACAATTCTGTGATTCTATGTGCTGGGAGAGAAGGTTCATTGAGGGCTTTCTTGTCTCAGGACCAATTAAGGCCTTTAAGTGCGCGATAATGACCACTTGTAAGGATTTCGGTCCACCACGTCCACGGGTAGATGAAAATGGTGGTCACGTTGACCTGATGGGTAGGTGATCAGGCAAGTCATCTCGCTGGTGAGCTCGGCATGTTAGATGTCATCTTACAGGCTCCTTCCAACACTTAGGGGGGAAAGAAAAGGAGAAATTCCACCCTCGGTTTTCATTCTTCAAATAACATTGTGCATGAGATGTTAACGTGCCTTTTCAACTCGGGAGAAAATTGTTCCCCATTAGATTTTCATATTCCGTGGCTACAAACAAGGACTATAAAGTAACAAGGTCAGTTTCTTGATAAGATTTGTATTAATAGCCCTAGGCCAGTTATTTTCAAACACACAGACAGCTTTATGTGAGAAAATTTTGGAATCTGTTAGAGTCCTTGGTTAAAAAAATCTTGTATTTAAATACGTGTTTGCTGTTTTAAAAATAATCTGACTGCAAATGTTTTGCTGGCATTATCTGCACTTCATTTTTTATTCTAACCCTTAAATCATAAATACAATATTTAAAAACTGACAATGAACATATAATGCAATTGAATAATGAAATGTTAGCTGTCAATAATTTTAATCGAGAAAAGATCATTATGAGGTTTCCTGTTTAGGGACTCATTCAGAAATGTGGGTAAGACAGAAATAGTGTATGAGCTTCAAACCATACCACCTGCCGAAACATGCTGCCTACTGTCGATAATACAGGGCAAATAGGAAAGGTTTCATCTATAAGTTGTATAACTAAACCAAGAACTGATCTCTACAATTTCATTTACACAGGGCACGCAAAGGAAACATTCTCCTGCAGTGAACAGTTTAATTATTTGTCACCTTGTCAACAAGGCCACACAGAGCAGCACTGTGCAGTAAACGTGGGTCAGGCCCAGGTGAAAATGTGATATAACTGAAAGTGCTTGCAGGCCTGATGGTAGCTCGCAATAGGTTTTCACATAGGGGAAACAAAATCCCAAGACACCATTTCAAAGTGTGTTGTGGGCCAATATTTAACCCACAGCTAACTGAGCTGCTGGAAGTTTTCACATTGTTTATCAGGCCTTATTGTATACAAATTGTGTGCCACATTTTCCACAATATCACAGTGACTAAATTCAAGAAAAGACTTAATTGGCTGTTAACATCTGGAAACTGTATGCACTCTAGAAGGGTGCAATTCTACTTATTTTTAATGTATTATGTATTAATTATAAAACCACACTGATGGTGTAGACTTCCTCTTCGAGCCAGTGTGTTTTGTCACCCTGGTAGGTAACATCGTCAGTGCACCTCCAGTGAAGCGTTGGTGTTCTGTCCTGCTTGTTATTTATATGCCTCGGTTTGCTGGGGTGGCTGGCTTCACTTCTTGTTCTGTTTCTCAGTGATTTGCATGTCAGGCCCCGTTCAACGTGTTTGTTGATGGAGTTCCAGTTGGAATGCCAGGCCTCCAGGAATTCCCTGGAGCCACATCATGAAAACGCAACAGAGCATACACTCTAGTCACCTACCATACATCAGAGACACATCAGAGATGACCACGAGGCTAATCAAATCCATGTATCAGGGTAGCCCACAAACCAACAGCCACCCTACAACATCTACTGACGAACGTAAAGGATCACATACCCACAACCAATAAAACCCGTGTAATATACAAAATACCAAGCAAGGACTGTGAGAAACACTACATAGGTCAAACTGGAAGAAAACTGACAATATGGATGGATGTTGTACACCAACCAGACACGACCAATTCTCACTGGTCTCGATACACACGGACAAAGAAGGACATGAATTCAATTGGGATAACACATCCATAAAAGCACGAGCCAAACAGAGGCACGCCAGGCAATTCCTGGAGGCCTGGCATTCCAACTGGAACTCCATCAACAAATACATTGAACAGGGCCTGATATACAAACTACTGAGAAACAGAACCAGAAGTGAGGTCAACCACCCCAGCAAACCGAGGCGTATAAATAACAAGCAGGACAGAACACCAACGCTTCACCAGAGACACAGTGACGATGTTACCTACCAGGGTGACAAAACATTTGCAATCAAACACACTGGTTCGGCGAGTAAGTCTACACGCTCGTCCACAACCCGAGCTTTAAATCTCAGAAATATTAAAACCACATTGTGCATTATTAACCGTAAGCCTTTACTTTCCTGCCTCAGGTTTCTGCCCTCTGCTCCCGAAGTCAATAACAGGCTACATTTTCAAAAACACCCCTCATTCAAGGCCATTCCACAATCAGAGGTCAGAGAGTGAATATTGGTGCCTTATTCCACCTACAAGATATTACATCAACACTCAAATCTTCTCTGCAAAACAATACACTTGAGCAGGTTACTAGATACTTATCAGTTCTGGAGAAAAAGTGGAAATTTCTCAGTCAGTTAATGTATCTCTCACCAGTTGTATCAAGTGAATCTAACTTGTTAATTTTTTTAGACTGAGCTGTTCCATTGACAAAGAATTGGCTGAAAAATAATGAGCAAAACATTTTCCTATTAGCACACAACCTGTGGAACATTTCAATAGTGTTAGCACCCCCAGATTGTGGAGATCCTATTTATCTGCCACAGTTCAGCAACATTGCCTAAAAACGCACCAATTTCAGTTTTAAAATTTTCAGTTGACCCTGTCTCCATGGTGGCAAGTGAGGGGAGAGATAAAAAGAGAGGCTTTCAGATGTTTGACATCTTTTGTGCTAATTGCCACGGGACATCACCCAACTGATTAGCTCCAACTTTATGTTTGCGATCTCTTGTCCTGGATTACCAAAAAACAGTCAAGATCCTGGAGTGTGGCACATGTTTGTGTTCTTTGGCACTATAGGGCTGATAATATAGGCAATGACATGTTTATATAAGAAAAATCTCAAAGCAAATATTATTTGTTCTAATTTTCAATCATGATCATCATCATATTAATTACTAAGGAAAACAGGAGTTGTAGGACAGAGCAAGAGAAAATTCCTGCTCATGATTGCAAAGGTGACAAATACAAAAGTAAACAAAAACTATAAATATGCTGCCACAGAGTAACCATAATAATCCAAAACTATATAAAAGATTTCAGAAAATAATGAGTGCCACTCATTGTGCATTTTAACCTGTATTTGGTGGTTTTTCCAATCATGTTCATCGTCAGTGGACAAGCACCACTTTACCAATGACTGACCCCTAAAAACAAATGGTTTTATCAGTTGATGGTAACTATGCTTTTGGAAATACAGAAATTTGTAAAGAATCTATCCCAACAGTACATTATGGACTCCTTCCTTGTAAAAGAAAATGGTGCAAATGAACAATTTTTGCTCTTGAAAGACAATGTGATAAAATTGGACACAGTCACTGCGATACATACTTGCCCAGTAGTGAGAGTACAATGATTAAATAAATTGCACAGTTGCTGAAACACTGTGACAGACGAATTTCCCGGCTAAAGCTCACTGGCTGCTATCAATTAGTTAGAGGTCATAGTTAAAGGTTAGAATATGTAATCAGACTTACCATCTGCAAAGTAAAGTATTTAAGCCAAGAGGAAATTATTTGACTTTACAACATGCCATGTGATATTAAATTGCTAACTCCTATCCTGGGCAACTGAATATATAAAACCTTTGATAATTTAGGATTAAGACATGACTTCAAAATCTTCAAGGAATTAGTGTACAATACTGGTAGATTCATGGGTAGATAACCCCTTGCCTTGGATAACCTTTCCAACACACTGTTAGCTTCACTATGTGCAATTTGACCCCAGATGCTGACGCTGGAAAGACAAAACTGAACGTCACACTCATACAGTGAGATGCAAGTACCAAGGAACGGAAAATCTAAAGCAGCTGTCTAATGTAACAATAGGTCGTCTCGCAATTCCTTTGCATGGTCTTGTGGTGCTATAGTAGTGTCCTTAACTCTGGAGCAGGAGGTCCAGTTCAAGTTCCTCCTACTCGAGAAGTATGTAGTAATATCCATTTTTAAAAAAATCTAGAAAGTCCTTTGTCTCTCTGGGAGTTGGTGTGTATTTCATGCCATTGTTGAAAAGTAATCAGAGTCATGGATATCTACAGCACAGAGACAGGCCCTTCGGCCCGACCAAGATGTCCACCCACACTAACCCCATTTCTCTGCACTTGGCCCATGTCTTTCTGAACCTTTCCTATCCACGTATTCAACCAAGTGCCTTTTAAATGTTGTCAATGACACCTTGTAAATGTGGTTAAGTAGCATGCACTTTCTTTCAAATACATTTACAGAACTTGTACAGTTCTGTGGAAACAGCTCTGACTATTATGGTGTAAACTTCAGATATGCAGTACTAAATCAAAAGGTGGTTTCACTTTCACTGAATCATTACCTTGCTGCACTGCCTAATACATCCACCAACCAACCCTTCAGAATTACAGCAAGAGAATAATCTCAAACTTTATGTTACAGAAAGACAATGGCAAGACAATAAAACAGGAAGTACTTAACCTTTAAAGTGGATTCTCCATTAATGGTTAACTTAAATCAGTAGCCGAGTCATCTTTTTGTTACATATTAGATTGCGGTCGGTGCCTATTGAATTAAACCAGAATAAAACTTTTAAAAAACCACAACAGTGTAGAGATCAATTAATTGTTAATATGTGTGGTCTTGAGACAGCATAGGTATTTTCTTCATAGAAATAATGTGATAAGGCATATCCGAGGTATTGAGCACACATCACAGGAAGGGTGAAAATACCAAAGTTGACAATGATTAGTTTAGTTTGTGCAACTTCTAGAGCAGAGTGTCTAGTTAGAAATCAGCAGGTTATTAAAAGTTGAGAAAGTTTAAGCTCTCAGTTTTGACAGTATTCCACTTAAGACTACTCTGTAGCTCACAGAATGGATATTGGGGAGAATCATTTAAATGAAAAATAACGGTTTGATATAGAGGGCTAAATTCTCTGGATTTGAATCCTTGTAAAGTGATGGTGTTGCAAAGAAAGTTGAAAACTTTGTTTGCTGCATATTTCAAGACGTTGGTCTTCCATATCAAGATAGATCACATTACTTTTTGTCTTTTGTATAATAAACCAACTTTTCTAAAAGAAATTCTAGAGCATCTGTTCATTACTTTTTTGTGACTGACTTCTACATTAACCAAACTTTTTAATAAACCGTCAATCAAGTCAGACTTCATTCTGGGATCCAATATGTCCAGTGGTCATCACCTAACATTAAAAAATAAACTGTTTTTAATAGGATGACCTCCTTGATCCAGAATTACTAAACAATTCTCACAGTTGGTCTGGCAACTATCAACTCCAAAATAAGCTAGTTCTGGAACCAAATTGCTCACAAGCCTTATCTGCTATTGTTCCTTCACTGATGATGGAATGAAGTTAACATACCAATTCCAGCACTTTGTTGGCAAGTTAGACATGGACCAGGATTCAAGGATAATTTGTCTGAACACGGATTTCCTCTCTAGCCAACTTTATCGAAAATGTGCTTTTTACTTTCATGTAATATTGTCTGCTCTTTATACTTTAAATAACTGCTGCACTCGATTTGCTATATAGGAACAGGGCTGATGCCACAGTCTCTCCACTATCTTTCATTGCAAAGTCACCAAAAATCCATAGTTGGAATAGTTAAACAGTCTGTAGCTTTCATAAAGGGTGCCCCAGCTTTACCACATGCATGATGCCAAAAAAGTTACCCAGAAAATGGCTTCTAGATCTCAATACAACAAAGACAGAATGAAAGCTCTTTACATAACTATCACAATATAGTCATTCCTACAAAGGAACACCTCAGTGAAGTTTTTTGACAGTCACAATTAGTTAAAATTTAAATGACCCTCAATACTAGTTAGTGAAGGAGTTTCATTTGTGTTATAACGGAGAGCAAGAATGAGAATTTATTAAAATCACTGTCAAATGGATTAGGGACATGAGCATGAATGCAGAAACATTTTAATCCAAATGCAAAATATTACGATGACTTGTATCATTTTCAAGAATTAACAGCAGTAACAATGTTTATTAAAATTGGTCCATTTCGAACCGGTAGATTGCAGTTATTTAAATGTTGGTAAAATTCATTGATTTTGAACTTTACTCACTCAAATCATCTGAATGCAACAGAACTGAATGGGTCCAACTCCCTCTGCCATTGCCCACACTGATTTCCTTTCACTGATTAGTTGAAGGGAGTAACTGAAGTTGATTTGATTCTCAATGTGGCAGTTGACAAGTACAGGTGTTCACCCAGAAACAGAAGTATGTGATCATGGAACAGGACAGAGCTTTCAATCTATCATGTATGAGCCAACCCACTTACAGAATTTTTAAAAAAAACTATTTTAAAAAAAAGACATTTTGCCAAAGTTTTTATCATCAGGACATTCACAAATGTAAATTATGAATGTACCAAATGTAAAGTGAAACATCATTTTTTAATAATATATAGACTGAGAAGGGTGTGCTTACTGGTTGAAAAGTTGTCTCAGTTTGATGGAGAAGGCACTTGTGACATAACAACTGACAATAACAGCTAAAATTTGCTAAATTTAAAGCAGGCAGGTTGACACTGATTAATCAAAGCATTGCCCCAGTCATCAGCAAAATGTTACTTCCTCCATGGTGATGCCTTTATCAGAACCCACATATCATCCAACAAACACTCCCTTCTCCCATAGAGTCATACAACTGTACAGCATAGAAACAGACTCCTCCGTCCAACTCATCCATGCCGACCAGATATCCTAAATTAATCTAGTCCCATTTGCCAGCATTTGGCCCATATCCCTCTAACCCCTTCCCATTCATGTACCAATTCAGATGCCTGTCAAATGTTGTAATTGTACCAGCCTCCACCACTTCCTCTAGCAACTCTCTCCATACGCACAACACCCTCTGTGTGAAAAAGTTGCCCCTTAGGTCCCTTTTAGACCTTTCCCCTCTCACCTTAAACCCAGGCCCACTAGCTCTGGACTGTCCCACACTGGGGAAAAGACCTTGCTGTTCACTCTATCCATGGCCTTCATGATTTCATAACTTCTGTTCCTTCTAACACTGATGTTTTTGTGAATCCTGAGTGGAAGACGAAAACCTAAAAATTTTTTTTTGTCAGAAATGTTCGAGTTCCGTACTAAATCACTAAAGGTACCAAGCTGCTTGTTTGGGCCACAAGAACCAGATTGCAAACAAATGCAAAAAGCAAAATCATTAATCATAAGTTGATAAGAAAAATGACAAAAGTTTTCACCTTGGATCACTGTCGAGTGAGGGAGAAGTGGAAATAAAACAGGGTCATGGGATATGCAACCCAAGCAAATTTAAGAACAAGACCTTATCGCTATTTTCTACTTAGTTATCCATCTGGCTGTTGGTCAGATGCTTGGGGACATCACAGCTAGGGACATCCAGGAAACACTGCTGACAACTGGGAACGACCATTAGAGGGAGATTGCAACTCAGCAATCAAGAGAGAGGGCACAGCCTGCAGGCTGGTGAGGGATGGTTTGGGCAAGCACAAAAAAACTGGGGCCATTTGTTTAATTTAGAACCCGCCAGTTGCCAAAGTGGGACCCGCACTGCCATCGAAAAATCCTGAGCTACCAGATTGAGTTAGCCAGCCTCTCTAAGGGTACCAGCTTTGTGAACTCAACCCGACAAACGAACACTCAGCACTCTCCTGAGCAGTGCAAACCACAACCGTCCCGAAATCAAAGGTCAGTGTAACTTAATTGGCCAACAGCCCGAGCAGTCTATCTGCCATGACGTTATGTCATAGCGTGTCAAACCTACAGAGGTACCACTGCAATTCACCAGGCTAATTCTGAGGGGAGATCCATCACTTCTCTGTGGGACCCACTACTATAAAAGCTCAATAGCACAAACCATCAAGTTCCTTCTAAATCACATGATATCCTGAAATGGACCATGTATTGCCACTCACTCATTGTGAAGATTCTGAAAGTCCATACCCAAAGTGATTAGGTCAGCAGTCCATGGAGAAAACCCCCACACTCGCTTCCCAGTACAGGAAAAGAAAGATGATTCTTGGGGGCCAACAGCCTGATGGCCTAAACATGGAATTCACCAGTTTTAAAATCTCCCTACCCCCGACCTCATTCCATGTCCAATCCTCTCTCTCATCATTGCCTCCTTGACCTGACACAACCTGTCCATCTTTTCTCCTAGATAACAAAGTGTGGGGATGGATGAACAGAGCAGGCCCAGCAGCATCTTATGCTGGGCCTGCTGTGCTCATCCAGCCCCACACTTATTTATCTTGGATTCTCCAGCACCTGCAGTTCCCATTATCTCTCACCATTTCTCCTACCTATCCACCCCACCCATTCCACTGACCAATCCTCACCACTGCTGACCTGCACACACCTATCACCATCCCACTTACCTTGCCCAGCCCCATCCCTCCTATCTATTTAATTCCCAGCTCCCTTCCCCCTCCTCATTTCTGAAGAAGGGTCCCAACCCAAAATGTCAGCTTTCCTGCTCCTCTGATGCTGCCTGGCCTGCTGTGTTCATCCAGCTACACACTGTGTTATCTCTGACTCCAGAGTTCTTGCTATCTCTGAGTTATTTAACATTTTTGAATTTGTATTACAGCAGTCCATCTTTTGTGGGCTGCTGCAGTATGTAACCAAGTTGACATATTTGCCTTTGAGCTGTCGTAAATGGATTTAATGACCCAAATAGTGTTGTCAGTCAGCACTAAGATGTTGATCTGGCAAAATCAGATGAAAAGATCATAAAAGCATCATCAGTCGGTTCATTCAGGAGAGGGGGAAGAAAAGAGCCAATAAACTTGGAGCTGGAAAAGCACAGATGGCCAGAGGAGCCGGAAAGTCAATGTTTCGAGTTGGAATCCTTCATCAGGAGTGGGGACTGGGGAGTGGAAGAAGCCCAGAAATAAATAGAAGGGTGGGACCGAGGGTTGGGTTGGGGGGTGGGTAGGTGGATGCAGGTAGGGGCTTATTGTGGTTGGTCAGTGGGAAGGGCGGAATGGATAGGTGGGCCAGAGATGGGCAGGTTGGGGGTGGAGAGATTTTGAAGCTGGTGAAGTCGATATTAAGGCCATTGGGCTGTAAGCTCCCAAGGAGAAACATCAGGTGCTGTTCCTCCAGCTTATGTTTGGCCTCACTCTGACAGTGGAGGAGGCCCGGGATGGACATGTGCTCAGGGGAGTGGGAGGGGGAATTAAAACAGATGGCAACCGGCAGGTCGGGTTGGTTGGTGCATGCAGAGCACAGATGTTCCACGAAACGGTCCCCGAGTCTGCATTTGGTCTCACCGATACAGAGGGGACCACGTCAGGAGCAACGGATCCAACAGATCAGGTTAGCTGAGTGCTGGAGAATCTCTGCCGGATCTGGAAGGACTGTTTGGGGCCTGGGGCAGAGGTGAGGGCGGAGCTGTAGGAGCAAGGGTAGCACTTCCTGCGGTTACAGGGAAAGGTACCGGGCGTGGTGGAGGGGGTTGGTGGGGAGTGTGGAGCTGACGAGGGAGTCACTGAGTGAACAATCTCTGCGGAAAGCAGACAGGGGTGGGGAGGGGAATAACCTTTTGGTGATGGGATCTGATTGTACGTGGCGGAAATGTCGGAGGATGATGCTTTGGATTAAGAGGTTGGTGGGGTGGTTCATGAGGGCTAAGGCGACTCTGTTTTGATTATTTTTTGGGGGGGGAGGGGTTTTGAAGGCAGAAGCGCAGGAAATTGGGAAGGTGCTGTTCAGGGCATCATTAATAACAGAGGAGGGAAAATTATGGACCCTAAAGTAGGAGGATATTTGGGAAGCCTCAGAGTAGAATGCCTTATCCCGGAAGCAATTGCAGGGGAGGCAGAGGAATTGAGAGGATGGATTAACATTTTTGTTGGTGGTGGGGGTGGCGAGAGGAGGTGTAGTCGAGGTAATTGTGGGAGTCAGTGGGTTTGAAATGGATGTCAGTGGTGAGTCGGTTACCAGAGATGGAGACAGAGAGGTCCAGCAAGGGAAGGGAGGTGTCAGAAATGGTCCCGGTGAATTTGAGGGGACTAGTTCACAGAGCACCTGTGCTCTGCATGCACTATCCAACTCTAGGTTCAGTATTTGCAGTTCTTACTTTTTCCAAGAGGGGGCAAGAAAATTTCAGTGTGCGTAGGAAAAAACATCTTATCTTTGGAATCAATCATTAAATGTGTCCAACTCCAAGAACACACATTTGGGAAACATTTTCCCAAGGACGCAAATTTATAATAACCAGCTAATGAATCAGCGGTGACATGGAGTTCATTTTTTTCATGAGCATTGTGGTCTGGAAAGCATTGCCTACAGGAACAGATTCAGTAATAATGCCAAAATGTAACTGGAAAAATGTTTGAAAGAGTAAAACTTTCAGGACTCTATCAAAAGGGCATGGGATTAAGAGTAATTGAGCAGGTCTTTACAGGAATTAACATCAACAAAAATAAAATTATTAGCCACTGATAAAATATCACTGAAATGCATTTCCAGGGTGTATCACTAGATATTTCTACCACTAATTCAGTGTTTTCACTAATGAGGTTTGACATTAGAAATATATAGATTAAAAATCACCTACAGTATAATATTGCCACATAGAATGTATAGATTTCAGTACTCTTACTCCTCAGTTTCACTCAAAAATGCAAATCACTTAATATTCATGCTTTCAACCTAGAACATTTTCTCAAAGCTTTTCTTTGTTATTTTGAAATGTCAAATAATTAACAATTTAATGAACAGTATTTCTTCTGAAATAATATGTTTCAGTTTCTATTAAAGGATACAGATTTGAAATCTTCGCAGTATGTATCTTAATGCATTTCACGGTTAATCACCTAAGCTGCTTTACAGTTTAATGTGGCTTTACCATGGATTAGACCAGAAGTTAAGAAGATTTGCCTCCTAATGCTTACCAGTATGAAAGATATTCCAGCCTTATGCCTCCATGGATGGCAATTTACAATTTTGTCTCTGCTCAGACCAAATGAAACAGCAGCATATGTTGCTTTGGTATTTCAGTGAACTTTACGTTACTTGCAAATATTTTCCAGGCACAAGTCGGAAAATTATCGCTTTGGCAGTGTTGAAATATTAGTGAAAAACAAGAAGAGGAAGTGTAGCCCACGTCCATACGATTTACAATGTGCAGTTCCGATCAGTGGATTACTTTAAACCATCCCATCGCTGAAAATAGTTCAATAAAGGATAGCAATGAATTGGGCATCACAAGGAGAAGCTATGGAAACTGGAAATATTGATTCCGGTTGGGGAGGGGGTAACAAGATTACAAAACAGCTATATTATTCAGAATCTTGAATATCTGAAGTAAATCTATTCTAATAATACATTTGCTGAGAACACCAATTGGACAAGGGGCACACTCCAATGCTCAAGCAAAAGATAAACAGATTTAAAAGACTGAATAACAATGGAGATGAACAGAAGAAACTGGTACTTTGGAAGACTACCCTGATATAGGTCATAACAAGTACTTCCATTCATCAAAGTGCTTCCTACACAGGAAACGTTACTACCTGCTATACTGAAAAAATAACTGACACAACAAATAACAAAATGGATACTGATCCACATAACGTGCAACTTAAAAACAACATTTAAAACATGATCCATAAAGGTGGGTATTGAGGAGGATTTTAATGGGACATGGTTTTAGGGAGGAGGTTCAGCAGAGTTAGATGACAGACAGAAGGGTCAGCTGAGAGAAGGAACAAAAACAAAGTTGCTGGAAAAGCTCAGCAGGTCCCGCAGCGTCTGTGAAGGAAAAAAAACAGAGTTAATGTTTCAGGTCACGGTGACCCTTCCTCAGAACCAGCTGAGGGAAGAGGTTTGTGCACGACCTTGAAAATTAGAGATGTTGGACAGAGATGGGCACAAAGGCTGGACGGCAGTGCACAATGCTTTGGGAAATAGGGGCCCAGCACAGATGACAAGGCTTAGCACATGGTAGGAATGGTTGATGTTTGAGATGCTGGAGTTTATAAAGAGAGAGAAAAACAGAGAGGACCGATGGGGACAATGTTGTAGAGAGTGTACCTAGAGGGGATAACATATAAGATCTTCTGATAATAGCACTAAGGTAGGTCTCTTGAGTAGTTTTGAAGCTGAATAGAATGTGAAACCTATCATTGAGTCTGCTCTGATATTCAAGGCAATCACCCAATGCAAATATATCTTTCCTTAAAAGTGGAAACTAAATTCTCAGTAGAATTATTCAAGATCTCTTTATGCTTATACTCCGATCCCCTTGTAGTAAAGACAAACATTCTATTTGCTTTCCTAATTGCTTACAGCATCTGCATGCAGCTTTTCTTTCCTTCTGCAAGAAATCCAGGACACTCTGAACATCAGCGCTTACAAGTTTAACACCATATGAGGTACTATAAATCCCCATGAAGTCATTTCATTTGACCTCACACTGTTAATGAGCTTATTGCTTAAAAATAGTGTCAGGAGTTTTTTTTAAAATGTTATTTTGCACTGGATCTAATGTTGGTTGTCACGGTCTGATCAGCAGCATTTTGGAGAGATCTCTCTGTATCATTAAACCTGTAGCTTGCTGTTCTTTCTGACTCTTCGCTGTGCACATTCTGAGCCCTTGTTCACAGCAAGGATTCAAAAAAAAGGCAAGAAACAACATGAGAGATAAATACATTTGGGAAGAGGGTGAGTCAGCAGCAACTGAGGAAGGATAAGAGGAGGATAAGAGAGCAGGATGTGTGATACCAGGGGTGGAAGTGGAGGGAACCAACAGGAGATTATTAGAACAAGTCAGCATATTTCTTTCAAAATAATTGCATTTTTAAAAATTAATTTCCATGTAAAGCACATTAGCAATGTACCTCAACCAGCAGGGTTGAATGTTCATATTCTTCACTGACTACATGGGTGCTATCGAACCCAGCTACAGCTTTTACATTGGTTGTAATGAAAAAAGACTGGTTTGCTTAGCGCTATTTCAACTTTTCAGGAAAGCAAAAAACACATTAAGCAAGCAATTGCTGAATTCTACACATCTATTCTTAAAGTGAACAGAACAGGATATCTTCACATTTTGCTCCATCCAATAACTGGTTGTCCATACACTTCTCTCAATTTCTAAGTAGACAGTGTTCAGCCCACAGCGTGCATTCCCATCTAATTTGGTATTGTCAGAAAATTTTGATACATGATTCTGTTGCTTTGTCTAAGTATTTAATATTAATCTTAAACTGCACAGGCTCCAGCACTAAACCTTGTAGCACTTCATCAAGCAACTTGAAAATACCCCATTCTATCCTTTACTTTCTGCCCATCAACCAATCCTCAGTTTGCATGAAGTATCACACTTACAACTCCAAGATTTTTCATCTTTTGTGGTACTTTAACAAATGCCTTTTGGAAATCCAGGTGTGCTACATCTGCTTGTTCAACTTTATCTATTCCACTAGATACATTCTCAAATAACTCCAATTACTTTGTCAAATATAATTTCCCATTTGAGGGATGTCGATATGCACAGAAGGGGGCAAGTGAAACTTTGGGAAAATGTTCCTATGCCACAATAATTTCCTGACACTTTGGTTTTGCTTTTCAATTGGTGGTGGGGTCAGAAATGTGTCTCGAGATGCTGGTAAATGATAAGTGCTGATATGCTCAAAAGGCACAGACATTAATGAAAATCATTTTTCTTTTATTTCGTTTTGAGAAAATTTTGATCTGAATGGTTTACTTGATCCCAATTTTATGTGCGAGTCAAATAGAACCAAAGCCATTGGTTCACTTCAGACTGATCGGCTGGAAGAGTATCGGGATGGTCAATCAGCCGTTGGAGCATGTGTCCGTGAAAATCCACCACACAGTTGCTACTGAATATTAGCACAAAGTGAAATTCTCAGTCAAAATCGGACCATGTCAGTTTGCATAGAAAGAATACACATGACTGCAAATATGAACAAGAATTTCTGAAGAAGGGTCCTGACCTGAAATGTCAACTTTCCTGCTCCCCTGATGCTGCCTAGCCAGCTGTATTCCTCCAGTTCCACACTGTGTTATCTCTGCACCAGGAGTAACTCCTTTTCACAGCTAATACATTGCCGAGCAGACCCCAGACAGATAATTCTTGTCACCAACTGTGGAGCTAGTAATACATGAGCAGCTGTGTGCCATTTCACTCATACTGCAAGGAACACCAGCAATTTTGCAACAGTTGATGTCTGATTAGAAGCAATTCATAAATGATTTTTGTAAGTTTAAGCAAGAATACTAATTGTTCCACAGCTAGATTACCTCTCAACACCACAACAGAATGGGATGAGACACAAGTGAGATTGTTATGATTTTCTTTGCATCTATTTGTTATGCACATCATTATTTATCATGACATCCTCTCACAGGGAGGTTTCAAATGAAATATGCATAGCAACAAACTTTTGAAAATTAATTTGAATATCAAATTTATATTAAAATCTGATTCATACGTTTTCCCAGCATTTCTCTTGCCAGTCATCCAGCAAACTTGCATGGGACTCGTCAGCATTCCCATAACAATGGTGGCTTTTAATGCATATACACAAACAGAATTTCATTAAAATCACATCTTCTCATCTCCAGAAAACATCTGAAAGTGCTTTCACACATATTGAATAAAATCAAGTAACAACTGTTGATCTGTGAATAAACTAAGAACCTGATTTGGGAAAGCCTGCACACTTTACAAGGTGACCAGCAGAACAAGGTTTTACAGCACACATGGAACAGGTTCTTTGGAAAACAGATTCCAAACCCATTCTATAAGTAGCTCGATAATCATGCCAATTTGCTAAGGTCACACTTTCAGCTATAAACTTAAATTCATTTGTAATAGTGGTTATGCTAAAAGCATTTTGTCATAGCGATAAAGTCAGATGATCACAGTCATTGTGCCCCCTCATTCAAATATGAAAGACAGGAATTAGTGAGGACATTGAATGTGTTTGTAATATACAAGGGGCTGTCAGACTTCTCAAAATCCCCGCAGCATATTTTGCATTATTGTAAAACACCAAGCATTTTTCAAATTGTTGTTCAAATGGTTTAATTATTGTCAGAACAAACGTGTTTGTTGGTGTTTAACTATTTTCAGAGACATTATTGAGGAACGATAATAACGATTATTAAACCTGATGAGACTACTGTATTTGTGGCTTTATATTGCAATAGCTTGAAAAATCACTTCTGTAAGATCTTTCTGCACTCCTCTAATGGTAACTTTATTTTCTCATGTTAAATGACAGTGCTGTACTGGGTTAAATTGGTTTTCAGGACACTGACCTTTAGTTGATAATTGAGATTAAGCAATTAGAACCAATAAAAAGTGACAGAAAGTCTCCAACAAGGTTAGATGTTGAGTGATTGCACAGTAATGGCCTGAGCTGGGGGAAAAGACATCCAGTCAATTATTATGCAGGACTGTATCTCAGTGCAATGCCCTGGCAGAGTGACAGCACTAACCCTAGAGCTATTGCTGCCTTCAGTGCTTGCTCATCAAGCATTCCCTAAAGCTTGGTTATACAATTCACTGAGCCTGAGGGCAAGATCCCAGCACCATCTCAAATCTGATACTCGATATTGTCAGCAATATTAAATAGCTGCATTCATAATCAATAACACAAATAAAACAATGACCTTTCTTCAAAAGAGATCTTAAGATATGAAAATGCAGGTGCTCCCATTATTTCACCGTAACCAGAGGGAATTGAATTTAAGCTGAACGTGGAGGAATGCACCAGCTTTAAACCCAACTGAAAACGCCAGCTCGCTACACTCCACTACGTAATCTGATTTATTAGAAACACAACTATTTCGTTTATCGTAGAATAACTTACATTATTCAAAAGTTAATTTTCTTCGCAATGTCACAAGTATCAAGCGGTCTCATCTTGCACGGATTGTTTTAAAAGACACTCATTCATTTCACATACATTTCCAATGGTTTACACAGCGAGACTTTTTTTAACATTTAAAAAATTCCTTCCACATGCGAGCTTATCTGCCTGAAATTACTTGCAGTTAATTAGCCGATCTATTGAAAATATTTAAACAATCCATTGTATTAAGACAGCATGACGAATGGTTAAAATGCCCAATTTTTTTTTAGGTTTGAAGAAGAGAAAGCAATCATGTTGTATGACTCCCGTCCACTGCCAAACTGCTGGCAACTCTTACTTGGTACTTATACACGACACGCCATTATTTTGGATTCAGATCTCCAGCTGATCTCTAAAACGTGCCGCCAAGGATCAACAAAAAAAACTAATGTGAAATGTTCAGAGCAAGCTGCTGTGTGAAACAACTCTGAAATGGTGAAGGCTTCCCTAAAACTCTCTCATGAGTTTAGCACAAGGCTTAGGGGTGATACATCCCAAAACACAGCTGGAACAATCCCTTCACAACCATCACAAAATCATGCCCAGCTCTGCGATCTGCCTGCCACCAGCCCAACGGCCTCCATTTCACTCCTGCCCTGACGGATCACAAATTTGTACTTCTAACTTCTACAGGCACCAACTGTAGCTAACCCTAACCTCCACCAACATCTCTTCAGCACTGAGAATAATTCCTCTCTGCACCCCAATCCCAACACGTCAGTCCCAGCTTTCTATCGTCAGAATCTCTGCCTAGACACCTCCACCCCGGCCACAGCAATCTCCCTTCACAGGAAAACCACAGCGCTTGAAATGCTTAAACCCAGTCCCAGCTCTTCCCAAACGCACCAGAGCTTTCCCTCTACTGGGGATCATCTCCCTAATTCCCTGATAACATCGGAGCATGCAGCAGCAGTTCCTGGTGCGAGTTTGCTCTGACCACAGGGTGAAACACAGGGTGAAGCTGCTTCTGACATCTAGACATGAGAATGGGAATATTTCAGGCAGACTCAAAGACCAGCATCAGACTTCCTCTCCTCCCTTTGCTGATGGTACAAAATGAAATGTTGTTTCTCTGTCCGATAAACAGAGAGACACACACACCCCACCACCTTCCCCAGCCCGAGGTTGTATACAGGAGCTGCCTCAGTACAAAGCACAGGTAAAAACAGCCCGGGTGAGTTTTTCATTGTGATTCTGGAGTTCCTTTCAGGGAAGGGCCAGCCTGAGAACACACACATCCAACCCCCCCACCCCAAAACACCCCACTCCCCTTTCACCACATTGAGCGGAGCATCTGTTTTTAAAATCTCAGCCTAAAACAAAAAGCCCGAAAACCGTACTAGATTCCCCCTTGCTGGAGCGAAACGTTCCTACAAATTGCCATCTGCTCCCCACAGCAGCACACCCCCACCCCCCGCACCCCGCCACCCCCCAGACCCTCTCCGCTTTCTAGACAACTGGGTGAGAATGGTTTGCTTCCAGCCTGCACTAACTACACGCTCCGTCGGAATGTTCAGTTCGGCTGTAACTCCGCTGCAGACCCTGAGATGAGAGAACAGCCTGCCGCTCATCTGCTCTTATCCCCTCGCTCCTTCTGAACTCGGGGCTGCGCTGCTTTCAACTCCATTCGCCAGACACACTGAGCCTGTTTCTCTCCGCCATTCTCCGCAATAGGGACAGAAACAGGCTCTCACTGTCCCCCCACCGCCTTGATCCTGTGTGAGAGTGTGTATGTGCGTGTGTGTGTTTGTTTGAGAGAGAGAGAGAGAGAGTGTGTGTTTGTGTGTGTGAGAGAGAGTGTGTGTGTGTGTGTGTGAGTGTGTGTGTGAGAGAGGGAAAGAGTGTGTGCGTTTGTGTTTGTGTGTGTGGGTGCGTGTATGTTTGTGATTGCGAGCGTGTATCTGTGTGTGTGTGTGAGACAGAAAGCGTGTGTGTGTGTGGGTGCATGCCTGTGTGTGTGTGTCTGTGTGCGTGTGTGAGAGTGTGTGTGGGTGCGTGTCTGTGTGTGTGCGTTTGAGAGAGTGTGTGTTTGAGTGTGTGTGTTTGAATGTGTGCGTGTGTGTTTGTGAGAGTGTCTGTGTGTGTGCGTGTGTGTCTGTGTGACAGTGTGTGTGAATGTGCGCGTGTGTGTGAGTCTGTGTGACAGTGTGTGTGAATGTGTGTATGTGTGTCTGTGTGGGTGTGTGTGTGTGAGTCTGTGTGACTGTGTTAATGTGTGCGTGTGAGTCTGTGTGTGAATGTGTGTTTGTGTGTGTCTGTGTGACAGTGTGTGTGAATGTGCGCGTGTGTGTGAGTCTGTGTGACAGTGTGTGTGAATGTGTGTGTATGTGTGACAGTGTGTGTGAATGTGCGCGTGTGTGTGAGTCTGTGTGACAGTGTGTGTGAATGTGTGTGTATGTGTGTCTGTGTGGGTGTGTGTGTGTGAGTCTGTGTGACTGTGTGAATGTGTGCGTGTGTGTCTGTGTGGGTGTGTGTATGTGTGAGTCTGTGTGTGAATGTGTGTTTGTGTGTGTCTGTGAGACTGTGTGTGAATGTGTGCGTGTGTCTCTGTGTGTGCGCGTGTGTGTGAGTCTGTGTGACAGTGTGTGTGAATGTGTGCGTGTGTGTGTCTGTGTGGGTGTGTATGTGAGTCTGTGTGTGACTGTGTGCATGTGTGTCTGTGTGACAGTGTGTGTGAATGTGTGCGTGTGTGTGTGAATCTGTGTGACAGTGTGTGTGAATGTGTGTGTCTGTGTGTGTGTGAGTCTGTGTGACAGTGTGTGTGAATGTGTGCGTGTGTGTGTCTGTGTGGGTGTGTGTGTGTGAGTCTGTGTGACAGTCTGTGTGAATGTGTGTGTGTGTGTGTGTGTGTGTGTGTGCGCGCGCGAGAGTGTGTGGTGTCAGTCTGAACGTACCCAGTCCCTTCAACAGGGGCTGCACACAGTTGCTGAACCAACAACAACATTCACAATTACAAAGTGTGGAGCTGGGTGAACACAGCAGGCCAAGCAGCATCAGGGGAGCAGGAAAGCAGACGTTTCGGGCACAGCCTGGGTTAGAGCCGTCCCGGGAATACAGCCTTGAGATCCCAGCTCCCAGCTCCGGACAGAATGACCACGATCACCACGCTGTGGCAGATTCTCACCGCCCGCAACTTTGCTTTTTTTTTGTTGCAGAAGTGCAAGTTTGAGAAATAACCGGTCCGGATGCTGGGTCAGAAATGACCCCTTCTCCAATCAGCTCTGATAACAATTGCAGCAAACCCTTTCCAAATCTTCAAACAAGTAGCTTCTTTCTATTTGATGGTAAACAGGAGACAGAGGAGGGAAGACATTGGGGAAGGGAGCAGCAAACATTAATTCCTCGGCACCTTTGCCCCAAGTGTGACAAAATCACCCCCCGCCCGCCCCCACTGTTGACAGCAAAATGCCAGGCACTGGCTTCTCTCCTTTTGCCGGTCTTGTGATGGCAATGTGACATTAAATGTGATGAAGATGATTAAATTTTGCAGTTTACACAGAGCTCAGCACACCGGCCTGTGCTGTGCAAGTGATGATCAGCTGCGTGTTTTTTTTTAAAATTGCAAATCGGGCGGTTGCTTTCACCTCGATAAAATGTCCAACAATACAAATTCATAAATCAGAACCCCCCTGTCGAGCGCGGAAAACTAACAGGAATAAGCCTTAAATCAAGGGGTGCCTGCAAATAAAATCTTAGATCCTGTTTGAATCTCAATGAACGAGAAATTGGTTTATCTCGACTGGTGGAGAGGGTGAAGGACTGGAGGAGGGAACAGAAAGGGACAGACAGAGAGATGGGGGGGTTGACAGAGAGGGGAGAAAGCGAGGGGCAGTGACAGATAGAGGGGGTGACAGATACAAGGGTGACAGATGGAGAGAGGGAGTGACATAGAGTGAGAGGGGTGACGGAGGAAGGTGACAGACAGGGTGACATAAAGAGACAAAAGGATGACAGAGAGAGAAGGGGTGAGGGGGGTGCAGGGTGGGGATGGGGTGAGGGGGTGAGGGGGGTGCAGGGTGGGGATGGGGGTGAGGGGGGTGCAGGGTGGGGATGGGGGTGAGGGGGTGATGGGGGTGCGGGGTGGGGATGGGGGTGAGGGGGGTGCAGGGTGGGGATGGGGGTGAGGGGGTGATGGGGGTGCGGGGTGGGGATGGGGTGAGGGGGTGATGGGGGTGCAGGGTGGGGATGGGGGTGAGGGGGGTGCAGGGTGGGGATGGGGGTGAGGGGGTGATGGGGGTGTGGGGTGGGGATGGGGGTGAGGGGGGTGCAGGGTGGGGATGGGGGGTGCAGGGTGGGGATGGGGGTGAGGGGGTGATGGGGGTGTGGGGTGGGGATGGGGGTGAGGGGGGTGCAGGGTGGGGATGGGGGTGAGGGGGTGCAGGGTGGGGATGGGGGTGAGGGGGTGATGGGGGTGTGGGGTGGGGATGGGGGTGAGGGGGGTGCAGGGTGGGGATGGGGGTGAGGGGGTGCAGGGTGGGGATGGGGGTGAGGGGGTGATGGGGGTGAGGGGGTGATGGGGGTGTGGGGTTGTGAAAGGGGTGATGGGGAGACGGGTGATGGGGACAGGGGGAGGGAGCGATGGGGGAAGGGGTGATGGGGAGATGGGTTGAAGGGGTGATGGAGTGAAGGGGTAAAGGGTGTGAAGGGGTGAAGAGGTGATAAGGTGAGGGGCTGTTGGGGTGAGGAGGTGATGGGGTGTTAAGGAGGTGAGGGGGTGTTAAGGGGGTGAGGAGGTGTGAAGAGGGTGAGGTGGTGACGTGATGATGGGGGATGATGGACTGATGGGGCGAGGGGTTGTGGGGGCAAGGGGCTGTGGGGGTGAGGGGGTTAAGGGAGTGGATGATGGTGTATGCAGTGGGTGAGGGGTTGAAGGGGTGTTGGGCAGATGGACAAGGGGTTGACAGTAAGTGTCGGGGGTGGAGGGGGAGGGGCGATTGGGTATGAAGGGGGTGATGGACTGATGGACAGGGGGGTGTTGGGATGATAGCATGCGAAGGATGGTGATGGGGTGAAGTGGTGATGGACAGATGGGATGATGCGGTGAAGGTATATGAAGGGGGTGAGGGGGCGAAGGGGGTGAGGGGGTGAAGTGAGTGATGGACGGGGGGTGAGGGAGTGATGGACAAAGGGGGTGAGGGTGGATGATGAACAGAGGGGGCGAGAGAGGGTGATAGACAGAGGGGTGTGATGGACAGAGGGGGGTGAAGCGGTGATGGGCCGAGGGGGGTGATGGACAGAGGGGAGTGAGGGGGGGTGAAGGGCAGAGGGGGTCAAAGGGGGGATGGACAGTGAGGGGTGTGAGGTGGGTGAAGGACAGAGGGGAGTGAAGGGGCAATGGGCAGAGGGGGGTGAAGGGGGGGTTGATGGACAGAGGGGGGTGTGGGGTGATGAACAGAAAGTGGTGAGGGAGGTGATAGAAGGGGGTGAGGTGGTGATGGACAGAAGGGGATGAGGGGGTGATGGACAGAGGGGTTGATGGACAAAGTGGGGGTGTGGGGGTGACGGACAGAGGGATTGGGGGAGTGATGGACAGAAGGGGGTGAGGGTCGGGGTGATGGTCAGAGGGGGTGAGGGGGGTGAGGGGGCTGATGGACAGAAGGGGGTGAGGGTGGGGGTGATAGACAGACCTGGTGAGGGGGGTGAGGGGGCCGATGGACAGAAGGGGTGAGGGTGGGGGTGATAGACAGACCTGGTGAGGGGGTTGAGGGGGGCTGATGGACAGAAGGGGATAAGGGGGGGTGAGGGGATGAATGGGGATGGGGGGCTGATGGACAGAAGGGGATAAGGGGGGGTGAGGGGATGAATGGGGATGGGGGGCTGATGGACAGAAGGGGATAAGGGGGGGTGAGGGGATGAATGGGGATGGGGGGCTGATGGACAGAAGGGGGAGAGGGTGGAGGTAATGGACAGAGTCGGGGTGAAGCGCCCTCAGCGTCAGGGTAGCCTGCAGCAGGATCCGCTCAGCGGGGTTAGAGCCCCCGATCCCGGCTGTACCTACCAGCCCGTGCCCGGGGAAGGCTGCTCCTCTGGCGGGTATCTCTCGGATGTGCCTGCTGCGGTCCCGGTACTGCCCGGTGTCCGGGCTCTGGCGCCCGTTCTCCCCGCTCTCTCCGTCCAGGCTGCTGAAGCTCCACAGCAGCAGCGTCTGCAGCAGCAGCACCGAGAGCGCGGCCAGTAGCGCCGAGCGGGAGCCCCGCCGCAACAACCTGCGGCCGCACACCATCATCACCATGGTCCCAGTGAGAGGGAGAGCGGCACCGACACACACACAGCAGAGTGGGGACCGGGGGGCGGGGGCAGGCGGGAGGGGGTGTGGCCAGACCGGGGGGGCGGGGGCAGGAGGGAGGGGGTGTGGCCAGACCGGGGGGGCGGGGGCAGGCGGGAGGGGGTGTGGCCAGACCGGGGGGGGCGGGGGCAGGAGGGAGCGGGTGTTGCCAGACCTGGGGGGCGGGGGCAGGAGGGAGGGGGTGTGGCCAGATCGGGGGGCGGGGGCAGGCGCGAGGGGGTGTGGCCAGACCAGGGGGCGGGGGCATGTGGGAGGGGGTGTGGCCAGACCGGGGGCGGGGTCAGAAGGTAGTGGGAGCGGCCAGCCTGGGGAGGCAGGACCAGAGCGGCGGCTGGAGGGGTTGCGGCCAGCCTGGGGGGCGGGAGCAGGCGGGAGGGGGTGTGGCGAGACCGGGGAGGCGGGGACAGGCTGCAGGGGGTGTGGCCGGTCTGGGGAGTGGGTACAGGACTGAGATGATGTTGCCAGCCTGGGGCGCGGGGATGGGCTGGAGGTGGTGTGGCCAGGCTAGGGGGCGGGGACAGGCGGGAGGGGGTGTGGCCAGTCTTGGGGGCGGGGACTGGCTGGAGGGGTTGCGGCCAGACCGAGGGCGGGGACTGGCTGGAGGGGTTGCGGCCAGACCGAGGGCGGGGACAGGCTGGAGGGGGCGTGGCCAGACTGGGGGGGCGGGACCAGAGCGGCGGCAGGAGGTGGCGTGGCCAGACTGGGGGGGCGGGGAAAGGCTGGAGGGGGTGTGGCCAGTAGGGGCCGGGGACAGGATGGTGCGGGTGTGGCACCTCCGGGGAGGGCGGGACTAGAGCGGCGGTTGGAGTTGGTGTGGCCAGACTAGGGGGCGGGGAAAGGCTGGAGTGGGTGAGGCTTGCCCGGGGGGCGGGGAAAGGCTGGAGGTGGTGTGTTCCGTCCGGGGGTACGGGGATTGGCGGAAGGGGTGAGGGCTGACTGTGGGGCGGGACCTGAGCGCGGGCTGGAGGCTTGTCCCCTCCGGGGGGAGGGAGCCGGATGAGGGGGTGTGGCCAGACTGGGGGGCGGGGCCAGAGCGCTGTAGGCGGTGAGCGGGCGGCTAGGAGGGCGGGGTCAGAGCGTTGGCTGGAGAGAGGGCCAGAGTGCGGTGGGGCGGGGTCAGAGCGTTGGCTGGAGAGAGGGCCAGAGTGCGGTGGGGCGGGGTCAGAGCGGACAGTGGAAGGGAATGGCCCGAAAGCGGGGTGGGCGAGGACAGGCTCGAGGGGGTGTGGCCCGTTGGGGGCGGAGCCAGAGCAGGCAGTCGAAGGGAGCTGCCCCTGTCTGGGGCGGGGCCTAGAGTGGAGGCGATCCGCGCACGGGGGGCGTAGCAAGAAGGTAGGGGGCGGGTACAGAATGGAGTGGGTGGGGCCAGTGGTGGGCGGGACAGAGTGTAGGGGGCGGATCCGAGAGGCGATAGGGCGGGGAGAATGTGAGAGAGTTAGGATGGTTGCGGAAGGGAGTGAGGCAGTCAAAGGGAGGACAGAGTGACAAGGAGGCAGTTGGGGTTGAGGGGGGGTTGGTAATGGGGTAGTTTGGGAATGTAATGGGATAGGAGATACACAGGGGGGTTGGGGTGTGATCTGGGAGAGGGTTGAATGAGGGGTTATGATGTGGTAGGGGTTTAGTGAGGTGGGGCTGAGGGGCTATGATGGGGTAGGGGTTTAGTGAGGAGGGGCTGAGGGGTTATGATGGGGTAGGGGTTTAGTGAGGAGGGGCTGAGGGGTTATGATGGGATAGGGGTTTAGTGAGGAGGGGCTGAGGGATTATGATGGGGTATAGGGCTTTAGTGAGGTGGGACTGAGGGGTTATGATGTGGTAGGGGTTTAGTGATGTGGGGCTGAGGGGTTATAATGTGCTGGGGTTTAGTGAGGTGGGGCTGAGGGATTATGTTGGGGTAGGGGTTTAGTGAGGAGGGGCTGAGGGATTATGACGGGGTAGGGGTTTAATGAGGTGAGGCTGAGGGATTATGATGTGGTCGGCGTTTAGTGAGGAGGAGCTGAGGGGTTGTGATGGAGTCAAGGTTTAGTGAGGAGGGGCTGAGGGGTTATGATCGGTTAGGGGTTTAGACCATAAAACCATAAGACATATGAGTGGAAATAAGGCCATTCGGCCCATCAAGTCCACTCCGCCATTTAAATCATGGCTGTGGGCATTCTGACTCCACTTCCCTGCACTCTCCCCATAGCCCTTGATTCCTTGTGAGATCAAGAATTTGTCAATCTCTGCCTTGAAGGCATCCAACGTCCAGGCCTCCACCGCACTCTGTGGCAATGAATTCCACAAGACCACCACTCTCTGGCTGAAGAAATGTCGTCTCATTTCAGTTTTAAATTTACCCCCTCTCATGTTAAGGCCCTACCCACAGGTCCTAGTCTCCCCACCTAACGGAAACAACTTCCTAGCGTCCACCCCTTCTAAACCATACATTATCTTGTAAATTTCTATTAGATCTCCCCTCAACCTTCTAAACTCTAATGAGTACAATCCCAGGAACCTTAGCCGTTCATCATACGTTAAACCTACCATTCCAGGGATCATCCATGTGAATCTCCGCTGGACACGCTCCAGGGCTAGTATGTCCTTCCTGAGGTGTGGGGCACAAAATTGGACACAGTATTCTAAATGGGGCCTAACTAGAGCTGTATAAAGCCTCAGAAGCACATCGCTGCTTTTATATTCCAACCCTCTTGAGATAAACGACAACATTACATTTGCTTTCTTAATTACGGATTCTACCTGCAAGTTAACCTTTAGAGAATCCTGGACCGACACTCCCAGATCTCTTTGCACTTCTGATTTGCGAATTTTCTCACCGTTTAGAAAATAGTCCATGCCTGTATTCTTTTTTCCAAAGTGCAAAACCTCACATTTATTCACATTGAATTTCATCAGCCATTTCCTGGACCACTCTCCTAAGTTGTCTAAATCTTTCTGCAGCTTCCCCACCTCCTCAGTACTACCTGCCAATGGGGCTGAGGGGTTATGATCGATTAGGGGTTTAGTGAGGTGAGGCTGAGGGGTTATGATGGGGTTGGGGTTTCCTGAGGTGGGGCTGAGGTGTGATGGGAAGGGGTTTGAGGAGCTTGTGATGGCGGAGGAGATTGAGGAGGGTGTGATGGGGGAGGGGATTGAGGAGGGTGTGATGTGAGTGGGGTGTGGGGAGGGTGGGGATTGGGGGTGTGATAGGGAGGGGATTGAGGGGTGTGTGATGTGGTCAGGGATGCGAATGGGGTCGAGTGTGATGGTCATGGGGTTTGAGGAGGGCGTGATAGGGGGCCTGTTGTGGAGGGTGTGATGGGGGAGGCAATGTGATGGGGGAGGCTGTGTGATGGTGTCTCACCCCAAGAGACAGCACGCCAAGACCCAGCACCCTGACACCCAGCACCATCAGACGCAGCACCATGAGACCCAGCACCCAGAGACCCAGCACCGTGAGACTCAGCACCCAGAGACCCAGCACCGAGAGAACCAGCCGTGAGATCCAGCATCCCGAGACCCAGCACCGTGTGACCCAGCCGTGAGACCCAGCCCCCGAGACCCAGCACCATGATACCCAGCACCGTGAGACCCAGCACCGTGAGACCCAGCACCGAGAGAACCAGCCGTGAGACCCAGCACCCCAAGACCCAGCCCCCGAGACCCAGCACCGTGTGACCCAGCCGTGAGACCCAGCCCCCGAGACCCAGCACCGTGAGACCCAGCACCCAGAGAGACTGCACCCCTAGAACTGCACCGTGAGACCCAGCAGCTCAGAGTGACAGCCCCCCAGACACACCACCCAGACAACTAGCAGCCTGAGAGCCCACACCCTCCACCCTGAGGGCTAATGCACTTCACCCGAACAGCCAGTTCCCTGATGGGGGGGTTCACTTCAACAGGGAATCATGGAGGTTTCTGCACAGAAACAGTACATTTAGCCCACCATGTCTGCTCTCAGATCCAAAACCTGACAACTCTTGTTCCGTTTTCCAGCACTTGGCCCATAGCCTTGTATCCTGTAACTCTTCAAGTGTATACCTAAGTATTTCGTAAATGTAGTGATGATTCTGTTCTCTACTACTCTTTGAGGTAGTAAGTTTTAACTAAATTCTCCACCATTCTGGCTGAAAAAAACTTAAGTCCCCTCTAGACCACCTGCCCCTTACCTCAAAACAATCTTAAAACAATGCCCTTCCAAGCCCCGGTTAGTGATTCTCACCTACCCTATCTAGACACCTCAATCTTATCCACCCTCAATAATAACGCCCAACCTTCTCTGCTCTAAGAAAAACAGCTCCAGTCTATCCATATCTCCTCATAGCTGAATTGCTGCAGCACAGGCAAAATCCTGGTAAAAGGGGCGGCACAGTGGCTCCGTGGTTAGCACTGCTGCCTCACAGCATCAGAGACCCAGGTTCAATTCCACCCTTGGGTGACTGTCTGTGAGGCGTTTGTACATTCTCCCTGTGTCTGCGTGGGTTTCCTCCGGGTGCTCTGGTTTCCTCCCACAGTCGGGTGTACAGGTTAGGTGGATTGGCTGTGCTGAATTACCTGTAGTGTTCAGTAGATGAAATGAGTTTTCAGCGGATGGTTCCAGGTGGGGCTGTCTGAGGGTCAGTGTGGACTTGTTGGGCCAAAGGGCCTGTTTCCACACTGTAAGGATTCTATGATCTCCTGTGTACCCTATTCTGCACAATCTCACATCCTTCCTTTGTTCTCCAAAACAGAACTGCAACAGTATTTCAGCTGTAGGCAATCTAACATTTTAACCTCTCTATTCTTGTATTCAGTGCCTCAACTAGTAAAGGCAAGTATCCCATAAATTTCCTGACTACCTATCCATCTGTCCTGTGCCTTTCAAAGATACATGGGCCTGAACACCAAGGTCCTTCTGATCTCCTACACTTCCTAGCATTCAAGTGAATTCATGTTCCTTGTTAATCCTGCCAAAATGCATCAGTTCACATTTTTCAGGATTGAATTCCATTTGCCACTATTGTGTCCATCTGATAAACCCGCCTAGGTCTCCGTGTAGTCTAAGGCTTTCCATCTCACTATTTACCCACAATGTCAACTCTTAAGTCGGCAATGAGTTTATGAGTCGTCTCCTTAATGACTACTGCCCAATGGCCCTGACATTCAGCATAGTGAAATACTTCAAGAGGTTAGTAATGGCACACATCAAGTCCAACTTCCCAGACCCACTAGAATTAACCTTCTATCTCAATAGATCCAGGGCACACACCATCTCCCTGGCCCTACATTCATCCCTAGAGCGGAGATATACAGCATTGAAACAGACGCTTTGTTCCAACCTGTCAATGCCAAGCAGATACCCTAAGTTAGTCCAGTCCCATTTGCCAGCATTTGGCCCATATCCCTCTAAACCCTTCCTGTTCATATACCCAGACAGATGCCTTTTAAATGATTGATTTTATCAACCTCTACAAGGTCACCCCTCAGCCAACGATGTTCCAGGAAAAGTAGCCCCAGCCTGTTCAGGCTCTCCCTATAGCTCTGAATAACAAGGACACTTTCACTGACTTTAGCTCCACCTTCAACTCCATCATTCCAACCAATCTCATCTCTAAACTCTGAGACCTACGACTGTGCTTGTCCTCTGCAACTGGAAACTGCCATCCTTACCTGGTCGGGCCTACATGTGACCCACAGCAATGTGGTTGACTCTCAACTGCCCTGTGGGCAATTAGGGATGGACAATAAATGCTGCCCAGCCAGTGACACACTCATCCTATGAATGAATAAAGGAAAATATAATTCATGTCTAGATGATTAATGTCCATGACAAATAAGGATCCAGCACTTCACCCTGCTTTACACAACTGGATAAAGACTTCCAAAGACAATAACAACCTTTGATCATCACTCTAGCGAGTTTTGAGAAGATTTGTAGCTCAGGTTGAGGTTCTGGATGTGAGTTTGCTTGCTGAGCTGGAAGGTTAGTTTTCAGACGTTTCGTCACCATTCTAGGTAACATCATCAGTGAGCCTCCGACAAAGCGCTGGTGTTATGTCCCGCTTTCTATTTATCTGGTTAGGTTTCCTTGGGTTGGTGATGTCATTTCCTGTGTTGGTGATGTCATTTCCTGTTCTTTTTCTCAGGGGATGGTAGATTGGCTCCAAATCAATGTGTTTGTTGATGGAGTTCCGGTTGGAATGCCATGCTTCTAGGAATTCTTGTGCATGTCTCTGTTTGGCTTGTCCTAGGATGGATGTGTTGTCCCAATCAAAGTGGTGTCCTTTCTCATCTGCATGTAAGGATACGAGCGATAGTGGGTCATGTCATTTTGTGGCTAGTTGATGTTCATGTATCCTGGTGGCTAGCTTTCTGCCAGTTTGTCCAATGTAGTGTTTGTCACAGTTCTTGCAAGGTATTTTGTAGATGACGTTCGTTTTATTTGTTGTCTGTATAGGGTCTTTTAAGTTCATTAGCTGCTGTTTTAGTGTGTTGGTGGGTTTGTGGGCTACCCTGATGCCAAGAGGTCCGAGTAGTCTGGCAGTCATTTTGGAAATGTCTTTGATGTAGGGGAGAGTGGATATGGTTTCTGAGCCTGTTTTGTCTGTTTGTTTGCGTTTGTTGCTGAGAAATCGGCGGACTGTGTTCATAGGATACCCATTCTTTTTGAATATGCTGTATAGGTGATTTTCTTCTGCTCTGCGTAGTTCCTCTGTGCTGCAGTGTGTGGTGGCTCATTGGAATAATGTTCTAATGCAGCTTCGTTTGTGGGTGTTGGGATGGTTGCTCCTGTAGTTCTGTATTTGGTCCGTATGTGTTGTTTTCCTGTAGACGCTGGTTTGAAGTTCCCCATTGGCTGTTCGCTCTACTGTGACATCTAGGAATGGCAGTTTGCTGTTGTTTTCCTCCTCTTTTGTGCATGTCATCCAACCCAAACTTTGGGTCCGCTACGTGGATGACACCTTTGTCATCACTAAACAAAACAAATTAGAGGAAACATTCAAGACCATCAATAATACCCTTTACTGGCATAACATTCACAAAAGAGGAGGAAAACAGCAACAAACTGCCATTCCTAGATGTCACAGTAGAGCGAACAGCCAATGGGGAACTTCAAACCAGCGTCTACAGGAAAACAACACATACGGACCAAATACTGAACTACAGGAGCAATCATCCCAACACCCACAAACGAAGCTGCATTAGAACATTATTCCAACGAGCCACCACACACTGCAGCACAAAGGAACTACGCAGAGCAGAGGAAAATCACCTATACAGCGTATTCAAAAAGAACGGGTACCCTATGAACACAGTCTGCCAATTTCTCAGCAACAAACCCAAACAAACAGACAAAACGGGTTCAGAAACCATAACCACTCTCCCCTACATCAAAGACATTTCCAAAATGACTGCCAGACTACTCGGACCCCTTGGCATCAGGGTAGCCCACAAACCCACCAACACACTAAAACAGCAGCTAATGAACTTAAAAGACCCTATACAGACAACAAATAAAACGAACGTCATCTACAAAATACCTTGCAAGAACTGTGACAAACACTACATTGGACAAACTGGCAGAAAGCTAGCCACCAGGATACATGAACATCAACTAGCCACAAAAAGACATGACCCACTATCACTCGTATCCTTACATACAGATGAGGAAGGACACCACTTTGATTGGGACAACACATCCATCCTAGGACAAGCCAAAAAGAGACATGCACGAGAATTCCCAGAAGCATAGCATTCCAACCGGAACTCCATCAACAAACACATTGACTTGGAGCCAATCTACCATCCCCTGAGAAAAAGAACAGGAAATAACATCACCAATGCAGGAAATGACATCACCAACCCAAGGAAACCTAAACAGATAAATGGAAAGCGGGACATAACACCAGCGCTTCGTCGGAGGCTCACTGATTATGTTACCTAGAATGGTGACGAAACATCTGGGAACAAACCGGCAAGCTCAGTGAACTAGCTTACATCTGGAACACAATAAAGACCCACTCTCTTGTGGACCGAGAGGAGGAGAGTGCTGTCTTGGAGGTGAAAGGAGGACGTCGGGTTGGCTGTGCACCCTTGCGACCAGTGGATCTTAATGCTGGCTTCGGCCTAACGCTGGTTCAGGGGGGCAGCCAACCTGCAATGATGGCTGCGGCAAGTGCTCGTGCCCCAGGTCAGGGGGTCCAGAACACCATCCGTGTTTCCGTAAAGAAGGTGGATGAAGGTGCACCTGTGGACCGCACCTTCTTCATGAAGAGGGTCCTGTTGGACTGTTGTGGATTCGCTGCTGCGGACATTTACTGCCTGCAGGATTTCCCCGGAGGAGGTTTTTACGACGTGACCTTCAGGAGTGCCAAGCTTTGCGAGCGCTTCCTGGAGGTTTTCAAGGAGAAAGGAGGTGACGGCCCCCTCTCTGTATTGACCGCTTTCCCACTGTTTGTGATGCCAGCACAGAGGAGCCGTATGGTGACTGTACACATGTACAACCCGCATGTGCCAGCAGTTGATGTCCTGACCTTCCTCGGAAGGTATGTGAAGGTGGAAGGGGACCTAACTGACATCGTGGACCCCTTTGGCATCTGGACGAGTAAGAGGCAGGTCAAGGTGACGCGGAGGATGGGCGCAGACGGGAATGTCGCACACCCACCGTCCAGCTTCGCGATCGGCGGGAGCAGGGGCTACCTGACCTATGCAGGGCAACCTAAAGTCTGCCATGCCTGTGGTAGGTCAGGTCACATGGCGGCCGACTGCAAAGCCACCATCTGCAGGAACTGCAGGGAGGAGGGACACCTTGCAAAGGACTGCCCACGAGAGAAAAGCTGCAACCTTTGCGGGGAAGCGGGCCACTTCTATAGGGCATGCCCGCAGCGGGGTGCCACCTACGCCCAGGTCGCCGGCAGGGGAAATGCGGGGCCAGCCCCACCGGAGGAGAGGAAGGCACCAGGGCCCAGCAAGGACCCCACTAATGTGCAGGAGGGCCAGGTTGTGCAGGAGGGCCCAGCCCTGCAGGATGGGCCCGAGGCCAGCAAAGCGCCCCTGCAGGCTCCGATCCCCCCCGACAACCCGGAGCCAATGGAGGCGGCGACAGGCAACCCAGGGGAGTGGACAACAGTCCGGAAAGCGAGGAGGAAGGTGCGTCGACGGGCCCAGGAACCGCAACAATCAGGAGGGAAGAGGCAGCTACAGGGGGGCTATAAGAGCTCCTCTGATGAGGAGGATTCGGAGAGGGCCCACCCGAAGCAGAAGTTAAAGGTCTCGAGGGGGAAGGAAAGCAGCACCACGCTTCCAGGTGACGGGAGGCATTCTGAGGCTCCCTCCGACACCCAGTCAAGTGCCGCTGGAGCACTGGAGGGCCCCCCGGAACTTCCAGGCGGGATGGAGGAAACAGCGCGTCCCCAGCCTGACCCGGAGCCGGACCCTCCTGCCTCCGCACCCCTGACGGGGGGATGCCACCCGGAAGGCAGCACGGACGGTTTCCTGAGCCCGGAGAGCGTCCAGCAGTTAGCCCGGGCAATGGGCATGAAGGGACAGATGGAGGGGCTGGACCTTGGACTTGGGGAGGGTACTGCGGTCACTGCCCACAATGGGGGTACGAATTGCGAGCATTAATGTGCGCAGCATCAAGTCAACCACGAGATGTGTGTCCACGTTGGCCTACCTGACCACCATCAAGGCGGACCTCCTGTTTCTGCAGGAGTGCGGGATACCGCACCTCGGCAGGTACGGGAAATGGTCCGGCGCCTGGACCTGTGGGCCTTCGATCTGGTCGGGGGGTAACGACTGTCGCTCCTCAGGCCTGGCTATTCTGCTGCGGGGGCGCAACTTCACCATCTCTCAAGTTCAGGAGGTGGTGGGGGGGCGCCTCCTAGTGGCTGACATCACCTACAGGAATGCTCCCCTGAGGCTGATCAACGTGTACGCCCCAGCAGTACGGAGTGAGCGGTTGGCCGTCCTGCAGCGGCTTCCACCCCTGCTGGCTACGTCCAGGCCGGTCATCCTAGGCGGAGACTTCAACTGCATCATTGATGCAGATGGAAGATCCGGCGTGGGGACAGCGGGTGGGGGGATTCAACTGGATGTCACGTCCAGATTCCTGATGGGCACGGTGAAGGACGCCAAGCTGCTCGACATCTTCAGCGCCCCTGCAGACGGAGCGCAGCAGAGGTACACCTGGTCGCGGCCAGACGGGTCTATCCGCTCAAGGATAGACTTCCTGTTTGTGTCACGGACGTTCTCGGTCAGATCCACTGGTGTCGAGCCGGTGTTCTTCTCTGACCACTGCCTCCTGCTGGCCGACTGTCACTTACAGGACGACCAGCCGGCCGGCAAGGGGACGTGGAAGCTCAACACGACTCTGTTGACCCCAGAGAACGTCGAGGAGCTTAAGAGGGAGTACACCGGTTGGAGAACCGTGAAACCCCTCTTTGAGTCTCCAGGCGACTGGTGGGAGACGGTGAAGGAGAACATCAAGAGGTTCTTTGTCCTCAAGGGTGTTCAGAAGGCGAGAGAGAGGCGGGGAAAGCTGTCGCGACTCCAGAAAAGGGTGCAGAACCTGCTCCTTCTGCAGTTGATGGGGGTCGACGTCACGGAGGACCTCCGCGAGGTGAGGGGCCAGCAAGCCTCGCTCTTCGCCGTGGAGGCCTCCTGGATAATCTTCCGGTCCAGGGTCCGCTCTGTGGAGCAGGACGAGACGTGCTCGCGTTTCTTCTTTCAGAAGGTGCACAAAGAGAGCTCTGTGCTTAGCGGGCTGAAGGAGGACGACGGCTCGGTGACGTCGTCTCGGCCCGACGTTTTGAGGATCAGCAGATCCTTCTATGCCGGACTGTACGACACGAAGCCCACGGACAGCACGGCCTCCGAGTCGTTCCTGTCGTCTATCACGGAGGTCTTAGACGACGGCACGAGGGAGTGGCTGGACCGGCCGATATCCCTGGACGAGCTGGCCAGAGCCCTCAAGTCCTTGCTGAGGAATAGGACTCCCGGAAGCGACGGCTTACCTGTCGAGCTGTATTCCGCTCTGTGGGGCCTGGTCGGCCAGGACCTGCTGGAGGTGTACGATAGTGCGCTTCGGGCAGGGGAAATGTGCAAGTCCATGAGGAAGGGCATCATCACCCTCATTTACAAGGGGAAGGGGGAGAGGGAAGAAATTAAGAATTGGCGTCCCATTTCACTTTTGAACGTGGACTACAAAATCCTGGCCAAGGTCATTGCCAACCGGGTCAGGTCTGTCCTGGAGTCAGTGATTCACCCTGACCAAACCTGTGCTGTGCCGGGCAGGAAGATCGCTGAGAGCCTCGCGCTCATCAGGGATACAATCGCCTACGTACAGGACAGGCGGGTGGACACCTGCCTCGTCAGCCTGGACCAGGAGAAGGCCTTCGACAGGGTCTCTCATGCTTACATGAGGGACGTCCTCTCCAAATTGGGGTTCGGGGAGGGCATCCGCAATTGGATCCAGCTGCTCTACGCTAACATCGTTAGCGCAGTCTCGATCAACGGGTGGGAATCAGACAGTTTTCCTGTTAGATCTGGAGTTCGGCAGGGCTGCCCGCTCTCTCCTGCCTTGTTCGTGTGCTGTGTGGAGCCCTTCGCCGCCTCCATCAGGAAGGACGTGAGCCTGAAAGGCGTGACTATCCCAGGCAGCGGAGGCCTTCAGGTCAAGACCTCTCTGTACATGGACGATGTCGCTGTCTTCTGCACCGATCGTCGGTCGGTGAGTAGACTATTGGACATCTGCGGCCAGTTTGAACTGGCCTCGGGTGCCAAAGTCAATAGGGGTAAGAGCGAGGTCATGTTCTTCGGGAACTGGGACAACCGCTCCTTCATCCCCTTCACCGTCAGGACAGACTACCTGAAGGTGCTGGGTGTTTGGTTTGGTGGAGCTGGGGCATGCACTAAGACTTGGGAGGAACATATCGCCAAATTGAAGCAGAAGCTGGGCAGGTGGACGCTCCAGTCCCTCTCCATCGCGGGTAAGAACCTGGTTGTCAGGTGCGAGGGGCTTTTCGTACTGTTGTATGTGGCGCAGGCCTGGCCTATTACCTGGACCTGCGCCGCTGGGGTCACCCGGGCCATCTTCCACTTCATTTGGGGGTCGAGGATGGACCGGGTCCGCAGGGACACCATGTACAAAGACCTGGGAAATGGGGGAAAGGGCGTACCGAATGCCACCCTCGCCCTGACGGCTACCTTTGTGTGCGGCTGCATCAAGCTGTGCGTAGATCCTCAGTACGCAAACACCAAGTGTCACTACTTACTGAGGTTCTACCTGTCCCCGGTGTTGCGAAGGATGGGCCTGGCCTCATTGCCGTGGAACGCTCCGAGTAGTTGGACCGTCCCGTCCCACCTGTCCTTCGTGGAGAAATTTTTGAAAGGAAACACCTTTTGACCAAAAGGCCGTCAGGCAGTGGTCAGCACGTTGTATCCTCGGGACCCTTCGGGAAAAGGAGAGGGTGGATCCCGTCGTGTAGTTCCCCACGCAGACTGCCAAAGTCGTTTGGCAGAATGCCTCATCGCCAGAACTTTCAAACAAGCACAAGGACATTGCTTGGCTGGCGGTGAGAGGGGCTCTGCCAGTGAGATCCTTTATGCATGCCCGGAATCTCTGCACCACCGCACGCTGCCCTCGAGGTGGCTACGGGGGGGACGAGACTGTTGATCACCTCCTTCTGGAGTGTGCCTATGCGCAGGAGGTCTGGAGGGGGATGCAGTGGTATTTGTCGAGGTTTGTCCCGAGCAGCTCCGTGACGCGGGACTCCGTGCTCTACGGGCTGTTTCCGGGGACGCACACCGAGACCAACATCAACTGTGCCTGGAGGACCATCAATGCGGTGAAAGACGCTCTTTGGTCTGCCCGCAACTTGCTGGTCTGCCAGCTGAAAGAACTGACCCCGACCGAGTGTTGCAGACTGGCGCACTCCAAGGTCCAGGGCTACGTGCTGAGGGACGCGCTAAAGCTTGGGGCAGCCGCCGCCAAGGCGCGGTGGGGAAAGACCACCGTATGAGCCCCCTCGTCCAGAAAAGGGAAAAGAACCCTATCTGGTAACTGGGCCCAGCTGGCGCCTTCCCCAACTGGTCAGGGGGCCAACTGGGACTGTGCGGGGTGACGACTGCCGGGGCGGTTTCTTTGCTTTTTTTTTTTTCTCTGTTTTTTTTTCCTTTCGTTGGTGTACGTACCCCCGGGTAACCCGGAGTGGCTTGCATGACTGGGTAGGTGTACAAATGTTTTATTTTTTGTACATTCTATGAATAAAGTATATTTTTTCAAATAAAAAAATGGTGACGAAACGTCTGAAAACGAACCTTCCAGCTCAGTGAGCAAACTTACACCCAGAACCTCAACCTGAGCTACAAATCTTCTCAAAACTCAGTAGCATCTGTGAAGAGAAATTGGAGTTAACATTTTGGACCCAGTGACCCTTCCTCAGAACAACAAAAATTAATCCTGACTCTGCAGAAAGCTACTCAGATGGTGAATGAAGGAGAAACGTGAAAGCAACCTAGATTAATTCAAGGGGACCAACATTGCCACAAAAAATTGGTAGAATCCACTAAAAAAACAAGTCTCAAAACATGGACAAGACACTAGTACAGTGAATAAAACAAGCACCAGAGATTAAAAGTCAGACTATGGGCAAACAAAGGCACAGTCCCCATTTTCAAACAACCCTACATGGGGGATAACAAATAATAGAAAACCTACATGTACTGCATAATCAAGAATTCTCACTGTTGAGCAGGGAGATATGTCTTGAACTCCATCGTCTCTGAAGGGCAGAATGACTTAAATGATACAAAATTAACAATTGGCTGATCAAGGAACACTCAAAGGACCACCAACAGGAGACTCCTTAGGGATAGGAAATGTTTGTAGGAATGTGGGCCAAACACAGGCAAATGGAATTTGTTTAGTTTAGGAAATCTGGTTGGCATGGATAAGTTGGACTGAATGGCACGTTTCCCTGCTACATAGCTCTATGACTCTATAATTCTCACCTGGTGTTCCTCAAGAAACCAACACTTATTATAGATGTGATCTCTCTGAACTGCAATGGGGTTCAGCAGCTCGCACATCACGTATTACAACACATCACTCAGGCTGATATCTCCAATTTATTTAACCCGTTTATCATTTGTGTCCTTAAATTTCCTACTGGTCTTTAGTGTTTAATGTGTAAAGTATTTCTCCAATTTGTCAATTTAAAATAGATATTCAAGTTAGCAGTGACTTACCACCCAATGAATCTACGGATTTTCCTGTGACGTCACTGAGCTTTTTTCACTGGCTTTGATCCTTGGCTCTCCTCCATCAGGAGGTCTCTCTCTCTCTCTCTCTCTTTCTCTCTTTCTGTGCTCACAGGTCAATATGTAGGCCTTGATTTTATTTCCTGCTCAATCTGAGTCTCCTCCCTTACTGACTCCTGTTTCATCCTTCTGCTCCAAATTCCGAAAGACCTTACTTGGATAATATTGAGGAAGTTGAAATCTCATACTGTTATGCGCCTTGCCCCAGGGAGACTACACCCTGACTGGGGGCACCCTATGCCAGGAAGGGTCCAGGAGCCAATCAGAACATTGTTGTCAAGCAGTTGGTCCCTTCATTCAAAGCCAATCACACCATCGTGTCTGTTTCTGCAGGAACGTTTCAATATTGCAGAGAGCTCGCAGCTGAAGAAAAGGACAGTGTTTTATTGTGCCTGCAATGATTTGACACATTTATTTATAGCAGTAAGTTCTCAATACCAGGTAACAAATCAATGGCCAAGATTGTGAAACACCAGTTTAACATTGCAGGACAGGGATGAGGTGGAATGATCTGAAGTCCTCTCCAATCTTGCAGGTCAGTACATCTGACGAAAAGCTGGATTTCTTTCTACATAATCCTGCTGCTGATTTTGTTGGGATCGAGGCTGGTGGATGCATGGTTTCTCTTTTCCCACTACTCCACTGGCTCCAGTGTAAAATAGAAACACATTTTCCTGTTTAAGATGACCAACTGGCTCACATCCTTCAGGGAAGGAAATCTGATGCCTTTACCTGGTATGGCCTACATGTAACTGCAGACCCACAGCAATGTGTTTGACAGTTAACAGCCCTCTGAGCAATTAGGCTTGGACAATAAATACTGACTTGGCCAGCTATTCCCACATCCCATGAAAAATCTTTTTAAAAACAATGAAGAACATTTTCTGTATGAGGTTTTGAAGAAAAACTATCAAATATCCATCAACCAGATTTCTTAATAAACACAATTGGGACTTACTAACACACTAAAATTTAATTGATGTGCAATAATTGGTTAACATTCAGTGTCAGCAATGTAGAAATGTAAATGCCCATCCCTCCACATCGCCCAAAAATACAGTCCTTTTCTTCTGCTATTCAGGGAATTTGTTACATAGATGGCAGCTTTCAGGGGCTGTTTCAGAATACTCAGAATAGGAGTATTCCAACTACAAAGCAACATTTGAAACGGAAGACGTACCAATGATAGTTAAGTTAGAAAATTAGGGAAAGCACCAAACTTAAGAAAAGAAACACATAATTGGGTAAAGATGAGTGGCAAATAACATACTCTTCGGGGGAAAGGGAAGAAAAGCAGATTTCTCTGCAGAGACTGGTTTTCTGAAATGAACACTTTAGCCAATTGGTTATTTTTAAAGGGGGAAGGGATAAATTATAGCAAGTTCTAATGTCTGTTGTTTCATTTTTTGTTTTGCTGAGGGTTGTTGAGTCATTAATCTTGCTTTCTTGTCTTCTAAGGCTTGCAGACACTGTGTGCTCAACAAATACAAAGAAAAAGAAAAAGAAGTTACTTTCAATCGTTCCTTCAATAGAACAAATTAGTTTCACCCTGAAGCAATACTGAGGAGTTTCCATTCAGAAATGAGTGAGATCAAGTGAGCAGCTTGTTCTTAGCAGGCTTTTCTCCAACTGAATCGGATAAAACAAGCACCTCCCCAAACCTGTCACTATCGGAAACGGCCCCAGCAGGAATATACAGCAAATCAAACAATTATCACCAATCTGATTTCTATGAAGCCTTGTTAAATAAAACTTAATGTCAGCAATGAACATTCAATGATCTCTTCTAAAGATACCACTCCAAGTGTGTCTACAAAATTTTAAATAACCTGTCTGCAGTCCTTCAAGACATAAACTTTACAAGCATATTAAAGAGTCTTTACAACAATTGTCATTGTCTGATGATTTTTGCCTGATGCAAGTGTTTACAGATTGAATATTTTTGAAGTCCAGATTACTACTCAGTGTGGCTACAAATAGAAAACCCCCAATTTCAAAGGCTGTAGAAAATCTGATGAATAAAAGAATCAATGGGGAGACAATTTTATTACAAAGGGGAGATGACTCTGCTAATGTAAACCTCTTCGGGATAACATAGGCCCCCGGTTCCCAACTGTTTGCCAGTTCCTAATTGCTGTTTTATCAACAACATTGCAGATGTACTTGGATTTATCTGCCTATGGACTAGAGACTCGTGGTCACTGCTGCAATACCATGTAGTGAATCACAGAACTGTTACAAGGCAGGAGGAGGCCATTTGGCCCATTGTACCTGCACTAGCCCTGCAAAAAAGCATCAAAACCTAGTGCCAATTTCCTGTTACAATGTGAGCAGAGTAAAGTGTGATTGGGAAACAGAATCATTTCCCTCCTAACCTCCTGTCACTGGTGTATGAGTTGCTGTTTTTAAAATTATCTGAATAATGTCACGGTTGAATATTTGCAACACTCTCACCCTCATTGCTGAGTAGTCGGTTTGATTGAGCAGTCAAAAGCATGTTTGCTTGAATATAATTTCAGCCTTTTTTCTCATCTGACATAAACAGAGTTGGGAAGCAGTAATAACTCTGCTGAAGCTGTGGTTCAATTTGCAAGAACATGTTTTTCTAAAGTTGTTCAAATGCACAAGATTCTCTAGGATTCCACTTGGAGCTGTGGTCCCTGAAGCTCAAAATCACCTACCACATCAAATTAGCACCTCATATTCACATGAGACAAAGTGTGCCCCTTTCAATGGAGCCATCACTGAATTTGTTCTAAACACTTCCATCACCAAACAGCCATTATTCCTGTTTGAAAAACCAATTTGCTTCAACCCCAGCTGCAAAAAACAGCATACACTTGGTTAGTATAAAATCTGAAATGTTTTGTTTACTTGCTCATGGCTGTGATATAGCCAGGGTCTGCTGAGCTCTCAAGTTTAGTTTGATGTTGCATTATATTACAATGCATATAGGATTTGGAACACACATTCAAATACCTTTGAATCGAAAGAATTTATTTTTAAAACAACAATAGCCTAGATCACTCGTACTCGGTAAATACCTTGAAGTCAGAAGGAGATATTCAGTGGCTCTGTACTTTTTAGCTTTTACCAAGTACGCTGAAGTGTCCCTTCAACAATTCTGTGTCTTTCTGACTTCATGGCAACACTGCTCTTGACAAACTGGACTGATTATATGTTGGCAGTAGAGAATTACTGAAGAATTGCTTGAGAGCTAACCTCTGTCATAAACTGCAACAAAGATCTCCAAACCTACCATGCCTAATTTTGAATTTGAACACCATTACGGTTTTTGAAGATGTCACATGTATTTTGTAATCAGATTTACCCATAGCATGGGGTAAATGATCATCATTGGATGTTTACTGACATTAATTTGGATAAATGTTCAAAAGAAAATTGCAGAGCTTTTGTTGTGAGACTGAGTGAGATTCTAAGGGGCTTGCACAATTACAGTTGGCTGAATAGCCTCCTTCAGTCATTCATTTGATTTTTGACAGGGTCAGCTGCTTATGTAAATTAGGCCTTCCATTGATTAGAGAATCAGCAAAAGGTGATCACGGGAGGCCACCATGTCACCATCCCCGGTGCCTGGTGGAAATTGCATTGATAGGACTCTCCTGCCAGTTTTTTCAATGATTGTGATTTCCTGGAGGCTCACACGTCCTCCACTGTTGACTACCATCTGCCCCTTGTTCAATGCCATCTTTCCCCAAACAAAGTGTGACTTTTTAACGACACTCTAATCCAATGGCTCTCTAATGTCAAAGTTCTTTTTATCTTGTTGTTAGTTAAAGTGCAATGAAGGCTGTGCAGCTTTATGACCTTTCGCACAGAGAGTCCTGTGAGTGATGAGCCAATTCCTATTGCCTACCATCTTTACGTGGCACTATACCAAGTAGCTCATGACACTGAGTGATAGGTAACAACATGCTGTTGCCACACTTACTTTCCCTCCCTTGGCAAGGTCGTGCAATTTCTTTCAGTAGTGTTTCCATGTCCTTGAAGTACTGCTGTTTATATTAATGATCTGTGACCTCTCACCATGCCACAGATATCATGACTGTCAGGCCAGAGTGGAGTAATGGATTATCCCTGCTGTGCCCTGCTTCCGAAGATGATTGTTCAATGGCCTGGACCAAGAAAGACTGTGGCCACGTAGGAATATGCTCCTTTGTGTAGAGTGGTATTATAATCTTATGTGGTAGCACTCTTTATTGATCTTTATTAGTTTGTTGATGAATTGCAGACTGCATTTTGGCAGTTGCGGGAAATTCAGATCATTTGGCCTGTCACTTTCAAAGTTATCTTCTGGCAAAATTCTTCCCAGCATATTGGTCTTGCAGATGTTCTCGGCATTCACACTGGCCAATAGCTTCAGTCCTGGTTGTTCATGCCAAAGGCTTCCCAAAGCCGCAATGGGGCTGCAGCTCCCTTAAGCTCTCTAGCTTCAAAATGCCCAGCAATTCAATTTTCTGTGCTCCTCTAACACTAAAAGAAACAGGAGCAGGAGTTGACTGAATGGCCCGTTGAGCCCGCTCGACCATTCATGTCCTTATGTCCCCTTTCCTGCACTTTCTTGCATAACCCTTGATTCCCTGGCCAATCAAGAATCTATCTCAAACTTAAGTATACTGAAGGATACTGACTCCTCTGTGGCAAGGAATTCCAAAGACTCACAACCCTCTAAGAATAGGAATTCTTCCTCATCTGAGTCTTAAATTGGCATCCCTTAATTCTGAGACCATGCCCTCTGGTCCGAGACTCTCCCATGAGGGAAAATATACTCTCAGCATTTACCCTGTCAAGTTCCTTATGAATCCTATATATTTTCATGAGATCACCTCTTATTCTCCTAAACCCCAGTGACTACAGCCCCAACCTGTTTAGCCTTTGTTCATAAGACAATCGCTCCCATAGCTGGGATCATCCTAGTGAACCTTCTCTGAACTGCCTCCAATGAAATGATATCTTTCCTTAAATAAGGGGAACCAAAACTGCTCACTGTACTCCAGGTGTGGTCTCACCAGCACCTTATACAGTTTGTAGTAAGACTGCCCAACCCTTATAGTCTAGCCCCCTTGAAATAAGAGCCGTGTTACTGGATGCAGGCAACATACTTCCTGCAATTAACCTGTCCAGTCCTGTTAGCATTTAATAGGCTTCTATGAGATCCCATTAACCTTCCTGATAACCTGTTGCCTCTGTGAGATAGCTTTCTGTGCTCTGTGCACACATTCCCCTATAGGAGGCGTTAGCATGTCTCCACACTCTTCATGATACAGTCACTGACAGAATTCAAGATGATCTCTCCCACTAAATTCATGTATGCTCTCATTCAAAAATCCTTATTGTAGTATCATCTACTCACTGCTTGAGTCTATACATCTGTTGATATTCCTCTCTATTCAGGGTACCTTTAATTGGGCCACGATGTGGTTACAGATGAAAAGAAACTAAAATGAAGGAAGAGGCTGTGAGCTAGTGATTAAACATGTCAAAGCACAATAAATTGGTTAAGACTGAACTCATTGGAGTTTAGAACAATGAGGGAGGAATCTCATAGAAACCTATTAAATGCTAACAGGACCAGACAGTGTAATTGCAGGAAGGATGTTCCCTGTGTCCAGGGAATCCAGAACCAGGGATCACAGTTTAAGGATACAGGGTAGGCCATTTAGGACTGAGATAAGGGGAAATGTGTTTACCCACAGGGTGAGGAGCCTGCGAAATTCTCTGCCACAGAAAGTGGTTGGCACCAAAACACTGAATGTCTTCAAGGAGGAGTTAGATATAGTTCTTGGGGCAAAGGGACCAGAGGATTTAGGGATAAAGCAGGAACAAGGGATTGATTCGGATGGAAGAGCAGGCTCAAAGGGCTGAATGGCCTTCTCCTGCTCCTATTTCTATTTTTAAAAAATAAAAACCTGGTACAGACAGACTCTGCTATGTCATTGCTGTGTATCTTCATATTTTCCAATAATTCCAAACCTAAGGTCAAGCCAATGTAATGAATTAACAAAGACATGCACTGCATTTGCATTAAATTAAATCATTACTTTAACACAATTTCAAGCTTCCATCTTGAAATTTACTGCAGATTTGATTTTGTTTTGCATTGTATTCTAAATTCTTTTAAAAATTTATTTCCAAGGCTTTTTTTCCAGTTTAAAATAAATAGTTTAGAAATTTTGGCTTCCATTGAAGTTGTAGAACTTGAAATTAGTTTCTGAGAGTGACTGAATGTTGGGTATTTCTGTTGGGCAATTGTGATCACTGGACACAAATATTTGCACTCGTATAAATATCGTTTTCCCTTTACATTGGTATCCTTGTGAATTGTCCTGATGAGTGCAAGATGAAAAGTTTTTACAAAACATGTTGTTACTCTGCAATACGCAAGATCTATAGCACCAAATTATATTATACTGTAGTTATATTTATTCACTGGTTGTTGTGTTGGCGATCATGTTTCATGATTTACACTAATTCAACATTTTTGAGAATAAATAATCTATAAACGAGTTTTGAGGACAATATACCTCTCAGTATGTAATGACGGACACATTGCATGAGCAGGGTGACGCTGTGCAGTTATATTTAAACATGTTGTACTCCTTTAAAGGTATAATACACTCAATTGATTTAATGTAACCTTGCACCTTTTTACACACAATTGTCCATTAGTCATTCATTACAGAGCTCTTGCTCTGTAACACAAGTCCCTGAATCATACAAGCACTGCAGTTTTAACAGTAAGCTGGAGCACCAAAAAGTCTGGCCCAGCATTTAACTATGAAATGTCTCATTGTTCGTTAAGCTCTCTCACACTTAATTGGTAATTATTTTAATATTTGTGTGGGTTTCTCTGAAGAACACCTTAAAAGACTTCATAATGAATGATCTTTATCATCCTGATGAATTAGTAACAGTTGTACAGCCATTTTCATGTTTGAACATCGCTGTGTAAGAGCAACATCTGGTTCAGCTGAATAAGTTGCTTTTAAAAGGTATTGACTGTTGTATAGCAACCATGATAATTGAACAGTATTCTGCCAGTAGTTGTTTATTTCTGTTTAATTTCCCTCCGAGTGCCTCTCTCATCTGTGTTTTGACATTGAGTGTAAAATGTGCTGGATTAGTTGAAAAATCAATAAGAATATTCTACAATAAAATAACATAATACAATCCAGCACAGGAACAGGCTCTTCAGCCCACCAAGCCTGTGCTGGTTCCAGGTCCTTATTTTGACAGGCTGTTTATTACCCATGTATGTGGCTTCTATCCCTCTGTTTGTCTGCCATTTATATGTCTATCAAAGTACGCCTTAAATATTGCGAACATATCTCCTTCCATCATTTCCACTGGCACCCACCACCGTCTGTGTGAAACTCACACCCCCCAACACTTCTCCCTGAACTCTCCCCCTCTCACTTTGTACCTGTGTCCTCTTAAATTTGACCTTTCCACCCTAGAAAAATGTCTCTGACTATCCCCCGCTAGTTATGCCTCTCATAATTTTGTAGACCTCTGTCAGGTCACCCCTCAGCATCCATCATTCCAGTGAAAACAATCTGAGTTTATCCAAAAACAAAGTTGTTGGAAAATTTCAGCAGGTCTGGCAGCATCTGTGAAGGAGAAAACAGAGTTAACGTTTTGGGTCCAGTGACCCTTCCTCAGCTTTTCCAGCAACTTTGTTTTTATCCCCAATTTTTAGCATCCACATTTCTTTTGGTTTTTACTGATTTTATCCAACCTGTCCTCATAGCTAGCACCCTCCAGACCAGGCAACATCCCGGTAAACCTCCTCTGCACCCTCTCCAAAGCATCCACATCCTTCTGATAGTGTGGTGACCAGAACTGTACACAATATTTCAAATGTGGCCAAACTAAAGTTGTACACAGCTGTTGCATAACTTGACAACTTTTAAATTTGTTGCCCTGGCCAATGAAGGCAAGCGTGCAGTGTGCCTCTGGACCACTTTATTGACCTGTGTTGCTGCTTTCAGGGATCTGCGGACCTGTATTCCCAGATCCCTTGATTTTAATGCTCCTCAGGGTTCTGCCATAACTTGCACCTGAATTTGATCTTCCAAAATGCATCACCTCGCGTTGGTCTGGATTAAACTTCATCTGCTGAAATCTGCAATCTATTTGTATCTCACTGTATCTTTTGACAATCCTCCTCACTACCTGCAACTCTGCCAATTTTGGTTGTCTCTAGTTAGACCACCTACATTTCCCGCCAGAACATTTACATAGTTAGAATTAGAATCATACAATTCCTATAATATGGAAACAGGCCCTTCAACCCAACAAGTCCACACTGACCCTCAGAGCACCCACCCAAAACCATCGTCCTGTAACCCACCTAATCTATGCATCCCTGAACACTACAGGAAACTTCGCATGACCAATCCATCTATCCCGTACATCACGTTGGGGGAATTTAAACAGTCCTTGGATAAGCAGGTGGATGATGATGGGATAGTATAGGGGGATGGGCATGGATTAGTTCACAGGTCGGTGCAACATCGAGGGCTGAAGGGCCTGTTCTGCGCTGTATTGTTCCATATGACAAATAACAAAGGTCCTAGCAGTGCTCCCTGTGGAACACCATTACTTACTGAAAAGCACCCTGCCATTGCTACTCTCTGTCTTCCATACCAAGCCAGTTTTGTATCCATCTAGCCAGCTCACTTCATGAGACTCTTCCTTCTGTACCAGCCTGCCAGGTACCTTATCAATTGCTTTACTTAAGTCCATGTAGACAACATCCACTGCCCTTCTCTCATCAGTAATCATTGTCACCTCTTCAAAAACCTCCGTCAAGTTGGTGAGATATGACCTTCCCTGCACAAACCCACGCTGCCTGTTGTTAACAAATTTGCTTCCAAACGTGAATAAAACCTGTTTCTCAGTATCTTCTCCAATAGCTACCCCACCACCGCTATCAGGATCACCGGCCTGTTATTATCTAAATAATGTCTGTTTCACATTTTTAACAAAGGAAAAATAATGGTCATTCTCTGGCCCCCTGGAATCTCGCCTGAGGCCAAAGATGAAGCAAAAGATGCCTGTTAATGCCTCAGCTATTTCCTTCCTTGCCTCTGGATTGATCCTGTCTGGTCCTCTGGAACTTGTCTACCTTAATGTATTTCAAGACGCTCAACACTTCCTCCTTCATTATGTTGACCTCCCAAGAGTATTGACACCCCTTCTCCTAAACTCAACATCCCTCACTGCTGTCTCTTTGGTGAACACTAATGTAAAGTACTCATTAATGACATTGTGCATTTCCTCAGGCTCCATACTTAACCCTTCTTCTTTATGCTTGAATGGGCCTACTCTTTCCCTTGCTCCCATCTTGCTCCTGATATATATATAAAATGCCATTAGATTCTCTTAACCCTGCTATCCAAGGACATTTCAAAGCTCCTTTTGGCCCTCCTAACTCCACATTTGAGCTCCTTCCTACTTTCTCTAAATTCTTCAAGGACTTTGTCTGTTTTCTGTTTCCTAAGCCTTGGATATGCTTCCTTTTCATTTGTGAATAAGTTGATAATTTCCCTTGTCAATCAACGTTCCCAAATCCTGCTATTCTTGTCCTTCATTTTCATAGCAGTATGTCTGTTCTGCACTCTAATCAACTGGTCTTTAAAAGACTCTCACATGCTAGTGGTGGATTTGCCCTCAAACAGCCCCTCCCAATCCACATTCTCCAATTCTTGCCTAGTTTTGTTATAACCAGCCTTCCCCCAGTTTAACACCTGCATAAAGTCATAGCGTTAGAGTCATACAGCATGGAAACAGACGCTCAGTCCAACCAAACCAAACTAGCCCCACCAGCCCGTGCTTGGCCCATGTCCCTCCAAACCTTTCCTATTCATGCACTAGTCAAATGTTTTTTAAACATTATAACTGTACCTGTACCCATCACTTTCTCTGGTAGCTTATTCCACACACCAATCACTCTCTGTGTAAAATGGTCGCCCATCCTGTCCTTTTTAAATCTTTCTCCACTCCCCTTAAAGATATGCCGGCTAGTTTTGAACTCCCCCACCCTGGGAAAAGACATTTGCCATTTCATCTTAACTATGCTCCTCATGATTTTATAAACCTCAATAAGGTCACCCCTCAACCTCCTACACTCCAGTGAAAGAAGGCCCAGCATTTTCTGTTTACTTTTGTATGTCAACCCCTCCATTCCCAGCAACATCCTGGTAAGTCTTTTCTGAAACCTCTCCCAGTTTAAAAATACCCTTCCTACAGCAGAACAACCAGAACTATACACAGTATTCCAGAAGGGACCTCACCAATGCCCTGTGCAGCAACTACATGACGTCCTAACTTCTATACTCAAAGATGTGAGCAATGAAGTCTAGCGTGTTAAATGCTTTCTTCACCACCTTGTCTACCTTTGACAAAAAATTCAGAGAATTATGTATCTGAACCCCTAGGTTTCTCTGTTTTGCAACACTACTCAGGGCCCTACTTTTAATTACATCAGTCCTGCTTTTGCTTGTTTCACCAAAATGCAATACTTCTTATCTACCCAAACTAAATTCCATCTGCCGCTCCTCAGCCCACTGGCCCAATTGATCAAGATCTCTTTGTAATCTTAGATAATCTTCTTCACTGTCCACTGTACCACCAATTTTGGTGTCATCTGCAAACTTATTAACTATGCCTCCTATACTCTGACCCAAATAATTTATATAAATGGCAAGCAATAGTATTTCCTATCCCTGGTCACAGGCTTCCAGTCTGAAAAACAACCCTCCAACACCACCCCTTATCTTTTACCATCAAGCCAATTCTGTACGTCAATGCCACATACTGTATTGCTGTTAAATACAATTTATTTTAACCTTATCATTTTTCTCCTAGTTAATGTGTTTCAAACCAGCATTTTGTGAACTTTACCACAAATCAATTCGAAACTTTCAGACACCAAAAAACAGCTGGTACTAAATATCCTTGGGTATCCCAAACATATTAATAGCACAATACACTAGACAGAGGATTCTTAGCAATATTTTCTTAACACAACGTAAATTGGCATGAAGCCTGAAGTACCCAATATCCTTGGGTACTTCAGGCTTCATGCCAATTTATGTTGTTGTGTTAAGAAAATATTGCTAAGAATCCTCTGTCTAGCGTATTGTGCTATTGATATGTTTGGGAGAGATTTTGTCGGTCCTTTCTCAGCGATTTGATGATCCATCTCCCTGAGCCACATGGGGCTCACCTTCACAGGATCATTCAGCTGGTCGAGCTTCAACTCGTCCTGCTACCAAACTCCACCCCGCCCCTCCACTCCACCATCTCCCCAAACCTGTACCCCTGCAAATACAGACCCCATAAATTAGATGGAATTTCTGACTCAGGTGATACTGAAGCCCTTTCGAGATGCAAAGAGACAGGGAGCTTCAACTAACAATTTTTTAACATTCCAAGTATTTTCTCAACTTTGTAATTTTTTTTCACACTGGAACTTGTTGTTGACTGTTTCCCTTATAGTGCTATACCCCAGGCTTTTAGACAATCCACAAAATCACGCTCCAGCTTTACCCAGGCACTCAGTCTATCACTGAGGAATGTTAGGCTTTTACCCTACATACACCTCCTTGTGCTAACTTTAATCATCATGTAAGTATATGTCTCTGAATGCGATGCTATATTTGATGGCCCATACAATGTCTGATTGTGTGCTAAGGTTTTGGGAGTGCTGCATAAATGTACAACATGTCATAATACACATTAAAAACAAGTTGGTAACTAGGGAGAAAGTAGGGCCACTCAAGGATAAATAAGGGAACTTACGCTTGGAAGCAGAGGATGTGGGCAAGGTCCTAAATGGGTACTTCACAGTATTCACCCAGGAGAAGGATATGGAGGATAGTGAGATTTCTATGGAGCGTGCTAATATACTACAGCGTTTTGAGATCAAGAAAGAAATGGTGTTGGATCTCTTGAAGAGTATTAAGGTGGATAAGTCCCCAGGTTGCTGACAGAGGCAAGAGAGGAGATTGCTGGGGCCTTGACCAAGATCTTTGTATTCTCACTAGCCACCGGAGAGATCCCCGAGAACTGGCAAGTAAATCCAGGGAAAACAGCCCCAAACTATTCAGCCCCTCCCTATGGGTCAAACCCTCCAACCCTGGCTACGTCCTTGTAAATCTTTTCTCAACCTTTTCAAGTTTCACAATGTCTTTCCTATAGCTTCTTAAATAGTTAAGGCTAACTGTAATCAAGATAAGCTACTTCTCCAAAAAGGGTTTACACAATGTTTAATCTCAACCTGCTGAGTTAGCGCAACCCAATTCCATCCTACAGCATATTCCTGTACCGCAGGATTCCAATGGAAAATTCAGGTAAGGCAAGCGCCTGGCTCTTTCCAGAAAATTCTATTTACCGCAACATTTGTCAATAAGTATATTCAAAACATCAGTATTAGATTTTAAATAAGGTTTGGTAATACATAGAATTTTACAATGCAACACTGGCAGATGAATATCTGTATGATATTGCCTTTAAAATATCTGGCAATGTTGAAAGAATACTATTGAATGGGACCAGATAGTGAGCTTTCTAATTTGGCTTTAACAAAGGGCAGAAGAACTGAATTACGTCTGAAAGGATCCTAGAGCCTTATTGATTTTCTTTACTTAATGTTCCGTGTTTTAGGGATTATAGCACATATAATGCAATCCCACAGATGAGATTCTGAAGGTGGAGCTGCGATTAAATGATGGGAGTCAGGTCCAGTAAACACCACACACACACACACACACACACACACACACACACACACACACACACACAAACCATATTGGTCTAGAGCTCTACTGAACAAGTCCAGTTAAATAGATACAAGGCTGTTCAGACTTTTTAATAGCTCAGAATAAAAGTAAAGACAAAACAGAAATCAGCACTTAGTGTGAAATGTGAAGGCCACTTCGAAATCTTGTATGTTGATATCCCAATGTCAGCATTACAATTGCAGAAGTTGTTTGCAGTTCTGATTATACTCTTTGGAGGCAAGGGAACTGATGCAAAAATCATTAAGTGTTGGATTTTGTTATTTAAGACTGACGTAACTGGGCATTTTTCCCAGTTTCCATGGTGTCGATTGTGGTTTGAAGCATAGATGATTTCCATAATGATATCATCAGAGTTCCTGTCAAGAAAGTTCTCCAGTAAAGTATTTTTATCACAATCTATATTAAGGGGCAAAGAGGAAACATCAAAGGCTTTGAATTCTATGGTAAAGCTCATGCCTGACTGATTGGACTTTCTTCGTGTAAAAATGAAAATGGACAAACTGCAATACATTCAAAAGGTGGTGTTCAAAGATAATGATTTTGGATCCTGTTCGATATTGAAATTTCTTGCTGTTAATTTATGGATTGAGAATTTGAGTCTAATCACCAGAGCCTTGATAGTGCAGCTGCAGGAATGTTTGCTGCATTGTCAACAGCATCTTCTATTCCAACGAAAGTTCTTCCTCTGGAATTTTTCTATTCTTCACTTTTGTGAGGAGCGAAACAGTAATTACCTCCTTAAAACACAGGGAAGATTCAAACGCGTTCAAAGTTATGAGGAGTTTTTATTGGATCATTGGAAGGAAACTATTTCCACTGAAAAATGGAAGACAATCAATAATCAGAGGAGGCCGATATTTCCGTGTTAGAAAATCTATTTCCAGGCTCAGGGCTGAGGTCCTTGAATGTTACAGTCTGTGTTAATGGCTTGAATTCAAATATTGGGGATGGGGTCAAGAAGTTTGTGGATAACATGGAAATTGTTACTGTGGGAATAATGAGCAAGATGGCGAAAAAGAACAGGCAAATATAAATAGATAATAAAGTGTGAAGCTGGATGAAGACAGCAGGCCAAGCAGCATCTCAGGAGCACAAAAGCTGACGTTTCAGGCCTAGTCTAGGTCCGAAACATCAGCTTTTGTGCTCCAGAGATGCTGCTTGGCCTGCTGTGTTCATCCAGCCTCACATTTTATTATCTTGGATTCTCCAGCATCTGCAGTTCCCATTATCTCTGAGGCAGATATAAATGAGTTGTTAAAGTGGACCATAACAACATAAGAAATAGGAAAGCAGTGTCCCATTCAGTCCGTCAAACCTTCTCTACCATTCTGTAAGATCTGCCCCAGACCCCAACTTTTCTTTCATGCCAACTGCCTATTCCCTCAGCTCCTCGATTTTTCAAAAATCTATATATACCCACACCAAATACTTTGTATTTAAAGTGGTCTCATTTCTCTTCAGTAGAGAATTCCAGACATTTCACTACCTTCTGGGGTAAGAAATTCTTCCACATCTCAGTTTTAAGTGAGCATTCCCTTATTCTGAAACAATGTCCCTGATTCAAGATTCACCCACCAGTGGAAATATCTTCTCAATACCTTTCCTGTTCAGTTCCCTCAGAATCTTGTATGTTTAAATAAGGTCTCTTCTTGTTCTTCTAAAAGTTATCCCCTTTGCCTCAGGAATCAACCTGGTGAATCCCTTTTGAATTGCTTGAAATGCCAGAATATCCTTCTTAAATACAGAGATGAAAACCGTACACAGTACCCCCACTGTGGACTCAACAACACCCTGTACAGTTGTGACACGACTTTCCTATTTTTAAATTTAGACTTCTTACCAGTAAAGGTCAAAACTCAATCTGCCTCCCGAATTAACTCAGTGTGGAGTTGGATGAACACAGCAGGCCAAGCAGCATCAAAGGAGCAGGAAAGGTGACATTTCGGGATGAGAACCTTCTTCAGAAATGACACTTCTCCTTCATTTCTCAACCCGAAACATCAGCTCTCCTGCTCCTCTGATGCTGCTTGGCCTGCTGTGTTCATCCAGCTTCACACCTTGTTATTTCAAATTCTCCAGCGAATATTTTATGTCTCATGCACAAGAACACTCCAATCACTCTGTTCTACAATTTTTGAAGTCTCCCACCATTTAAATAAAAATTTGTCTTTTGATTGCCCCCATTATAATGTGTGACCTCACACTTTCATGCATTAAACCTCATCTGCCAGGGGATTTTTCCCTCATGCTCAACCAATCTACTATCCCCTTGTAAATTCCTATTTCTTCATCACGTCAAGTCTCCCACTTTAATTTTGTCTTGTCAGCAAATCTGGGTACGTTACATTCTGCTCCCCCCCCCCCACCCAATTCATTTTTATAGATCTATAAGTTTCTGTCTTCTGTGTTTTGACCAATCCTCAATCCAAGCTAACATGTTTTACCCAATACCATGAGCTCCTATATTGTGCAATAACCTTTTATATTGCACCTTATCAAATTAATCCTGGAAAGCCAAATGCATGACTTCTACCAGCTCACCTTTATCAACTTTGTTTGTTATAGCCTTAAAGAACTCAAGCAAATTTGTCAAGCATGATTTCCCTTTCACTAAACTATGTTGACTCTGAGTGCCTTAATCTTTTCTAAGTCTCCTGCTAGGTCTTTCTCCATAATGGACTAGAACATTTTCTCAATGATAGCTGTTGGTTTAACTGGCCTATAGTTTCTGGCTTTCTATCTCCCTCCTTTCTTGAACAGGGGCATCATGTCAATGGATTTCCAATCCACTGGAACTCCTGGAACCCAATGAGTTCTGAAATATTTTGACTAATGCTTTGACTCTCTCTGCAGCCAGTTTCTTTAAAGCCCTTGGCTGCAGGCCATTAGGTCCTGATGATTTGCCTGGTTTCAGTCCCATTAGTTTGTCAAATATTGGACAAAGGACTATCTTCTCTCTGTACAAGACACAACAGTTTGGGACTGGTCATTCCATGTTTTCTCAGGAGCTGGGGATGAGTTGACTGAGGATTCTTGTTGATGTGATTCACTTCTTGCTGCCTTTATTGATGTTTCTACATGACTGATGTTGCAGGTGTACAATTGAAGTTGATTGGAGCACAAGGTCCATGGGCTTTGGAAGTTAATGACAATTGCATAAAACTCACATCAAGAGGGACAGCGCATACAGGAAGAAATTGTCAATGCTACCTTTATCTAATTAAAGCAGTTACAACATTCAGAACCTGAAAACTCTGACTCATTTCTCTTCAATTGTTTTTTTGAAAAATAAATTCTTCATTTTTCTACAAGTTTACTTTTGTCAGGGCCACCTACAAGAATATCACAGTGATCTGGAAAAAATCTTCTAAGCTCCCATTATTCTCAGAGGTTAAACTTCCATTTACTACCTCTCACTGTAAACCATTGGAGTCCTCACAGATTTTTCATTTTTTAAAATCTTTTATCAATTTTAGTTGGGAGCTATGAATTGGGGGCTATTTTAAAATGGCTTTTGAGCTGTGGGAAACAGTTTTTTTAATAAAGGAAAATAGACCAAACGAGCTGCTGTTTATTCATGATGCCAGGCCTGGAAGTTAATTGCAGATTAGTTCCTGATCAAAAGGTTCTGCAGACACCACACTACCCAGGAAGAACACTATCTTTAAACAAATAGCGGAAATTGGCTACTGACAAGGTCACTTCCTAGGAATTGGTCCCAGCAAGTCTGGAACTGACATCATGCTCAAACAGACCTTTAGTCAGAAGGGTCACTGAACTTAAAACATTAACTTGTTCCACAGATGTTGCATGACCTGTTGAGTTTCTCCAGAAATTTCTAGATTACTTTGTTGCTTAATTTTATTCTGCTAAAGTAAGTACATTGTTAATAAATTGTTATGTCTTTTGTTTAAGATAAATGCCAATATCTAGTATTGATTACCCACAGAATCTGGGATTGATTATGTAAATATTTAGTTAGGAACCACTGGGTGTCAATTTTGAGGATCATTGAAAGTTTGAATTTAATTGTGTTTGAAGGCAGAGATAGAAAGTCTGATTTGGTTCAACTGACTACCTTCGTGTCATAACAACACTTTTCTGATAATTGCAAGCTACTTGGCTGGTGATTTCTTTTACAATAGGACACTGTAAGGCACACTGCACATTTTCTAAACTGCTTCAAGCAGGGCAATCATCCAGCTTCAGTTCCATCACAAAACCCAAGCCATCTCGTCTTCCACTTGGTCAACAATGAAATTAGAGTTTTCTTCTGATTGCACCGCAGGCCAATCTAGTTGCTTTTTATTTTGACTAACATCTCTCAATGAGCAAAGCAGACAAGATTCAAACTGCAACAAAAGACCTTTCCTAGCAAATACCCAGATAGGCTGAAAGTAGAAACTAAAATTGCTGTAAAATTTCAGTGGGTCTGGCAGCATCTGTGGAACCAGATTAGAGTTAACATTTTGGGTTGAATGGCCCTTCCTCAGAACTATTTAAGTTGAAACTAGAGATCCATTCTAAGCGCCACTCATTTTGAGGATAATGCTGTTTGTTTTGGCCTGTCCTTGACTGGGCTTTCAGTTTAATTGTATACCTTTTACAATTTCTACTTTGATTTGTTGAAATGAATGTGTTTTACTACTTTTCAGTGTTCTCTGATTGTTTTTAAACTAATTTAGCATGAATTCTCAAAACAGAACATCTCCATGCACTGCATACCTATGTCTCCAGCTCTTTAGCTACTTAAACCCACACTCCCTTTTGGAGCGTTGTCCCCCTGTTTTGGACCTTCTCAACCTATAGTTTAAATGTTACCTTCTTAAAACTAAACTCATGAACCATGAGCTAGATTTTGCAGGAATATATTCATTAAATTTTAAATGACTGCAAATATCCCAAGTTAAGTCAAACTAGACTTGGGTGTTTAATTTGTTGAGGAATTTTAGTTAACTTTAACCAGACATTGAGAAAAGTTGCTTCATTATGGTGTTGGAGTCTTAATTTTTTAACAGCAGGGAAAGAGGCCATCTGACCCATCTTGTACATGCCAGTGTTGCGTGGCAATGTTAAATATTTCCTCCAAGCATGTATCACTATCAGCAGTAAACAGTTTTAATGAACATTCATGAACATTAGCAGCCATTGGAATCCTGTGCAGCTTATGTAAACTTTGACCAAATGCAATGAACTACTTTTAACATCCCTGAATTGTTGTGGGTAACTGGTGTGTTATCTGATTATGTTAAGTGCACACGTGTAAATTAGCAGCTAGTTTTACATCTCCTGCTGATTTCCCAGGTGGTAATAAAATGAACAGAAATGTAAAATTGGCCGGAAAAATTCATCACTGCCTTGTTCACACCTTCACACAAAGCCAAAGTAACCCCACAAATAATCCTTACTTTGTGTCATCGGCAGTTCAAAATTAAGATAATGAGCAAGGATGTTGCAATGGCAGTCAGAATGAACTATCCAGGCTGTCTGAACCTTCTCCAACCATACCCTCCAGCCACATGCAGCATCCAGCCACCCTTGATATAATTCTAGAAATAGGAGATAATGATTTGGGAATCCCCCTTTGTCCTGTACAAATATTCCATTTGGCAGGGGGACCAAGACATGCCCTTTGAACAGCTTCTCATGGACTAAAGCAGCTGCAGCTTGCATCCCAGGAGATACAGAGCTCCCTCCTGTAGCCTGGCATATGCAGGGAGCAGTGCCCTTGCCGTTGGTAGACCTGACCCCAGGCTGATGTAGCTGTCTCGAGCGATGTGTGCTGTAATCTTACAGAAGTCAGGCTGGCTCAGATAGTAATGAGCTACCACCAGCTGCAGGCTCACCAATGGGTTTGGTTTGCAGGGAGGAATGTTTGAATCCATCAACCTCTGTTCCCCCAATTTTGAAATGCATATTTCCTTCTTTCTAGCAAAGGCATTACAAATGGAAGATTTTTGTAGAATTGCTAGAACAAAGCCTTTTGTCATCCTTTCTCTGGAATCCATTGATCTCCACCCTTGTCCTGAAAATGGAAATTTTAAGATGGTGAACAACTTTGATGTTTTTAGAATGCATAGAGCAAGCCCAAAACAAGAAGCCTGGAAACTGGTGGGAAAGGCTTGATGGTGTTTAATGTTTGATCATTGAGAGCCACAATCTGAGGTAATTGGGATGACCTGGTTTGGATCCACTTCACTGATTTACTTCCACAATTACATCCCCAATCCATCCCATGCTCAGTCCTTCACCAAAATGGCAGAAGTTAAAATGCGACAGTCACTTGAGGCCTTACTTGTGAGCATTCCTGAGATGGTGGTTACTCTCAAAGGTATTTTAGGTGCTTTTCTAATGCAAGAAGTAAAGCTCGAGGGACCAAAAGGCTGGAATATTTCATTACAACTTCCTCACAATTGCAGCTGCTCAAAACACACAGTTCCTAAAGGATATTCTCTCAAGAATTGTGGTAAAGTTAAGCTCATCCCAAAGATTTGGACATCCCTGATCCTTATTTACTCAAAATGCTTTGGAAGTGCATTTGCCCGGAATTCTGAGAGTTTTATGCTTGAGAGAGGAGTGGACGAAACAACGTCTCTCTTTCATACAGCAGACAGAGAGTGGGTTCAGATGCAACAGAGTTACGCCTAATCAAATACAGCTCAGTCCCATTAGAAATGACTTCTGACAGAAAACAGAACTACTCAACAAATCTTGAATCATGAAATTGCAAATGAACAAACAAGAGATAATGAATTACTGGCTCGGACATTTGGCAACTGAACTTGACTTAAGGTTGTAGAGAACAGCAGTATCTTATGTGCATGTATTTTGAACAGAGTTTGAGATCAGTGAGAGCAATATTGGATGTGATTCTCTAATTAAACAATATTTAAGATATAACCTTAAGTACGTAACCATATTATTAGTCAGGCTTGCATTGCGGTACATTCGGATGCACTGGAAATTATGCACCCCTATTATAGAGTGGTCCTGTTCTTTCCAGATGGAAAGGACAAGTACTCACACTGTGATAATGGGAACTGCAGATGGTGGAGAATCCAAGATAACAAAGTGTGAAGCTGGATGAACACAGCAGGCCAAGCAGCATCTCAGGAGCACAAAAGCTGACGTTTCGGGCCTAGACCCTTCATCAGACAGCGGGATGGGGAGAGGAAACTGGAATAAATAGGGAGAGAGGGGGAGGCGGACCGAAGATGGAGAGAAAACAAGGTAGGTGGAGAGGAGAGTATAGGTGAGGAGGTAGGGAGGGGATAAGTCAGTCCAGGGAAGATGGACGGGTCAAGGAGGCGGGATGAGGTTAGTAGGTAGGAAATGGAGGTGCGGCTTGAGGTGGGAGGAAGGGATGGGTGAGAGGAAGAACAGGTTAGGGAAGCAGAGACAGGTTGGACTGGCTTTGGGAGGCAGTGGGGGAGGGGATGAGCTGGGCTGGTTGTGTGGTGCAGTGGGGGGAGGGGAAGAACTGGGCTGGTTTTGGGATGCAGTGGGGGAAGGGGAGATTTTGAAGCTTGTGAAGTCCATATTGATACCATAGCGGTCCCCAAGCCTCTGCTTGGTTTCCCCAATGTAGAGGAAGCCACATCGGGTGCAATGAATACAATACACCACACCCGGCACCTTCCCCTGCAACCGCAGGAAGTGCTACACTTGCCCTCACACCTCCTCCCTCACCCCCATCCCAGGCCCCAAGATGACCTTCCATATCAAGCAGATGTTCACCTGCACATCTGTCATTGTGGTATATTGTATCCATTGTACCCGGTGTGGCTTCCTCTACATTGGGGAAACCAAGCAGAGGTTGGGGACCGCTTTGCAGAACACCTCCGCTCGGTTCGCAACAAACAACTGCACCTCCCAGTCGCAAACCATTTCAGCTCCCCCTCCCATTCCTCAGACCACATGTCCATCATGGGCCTCCTGCAGTGCCACAATGATGCCACCTGAAGGCTGCAGGAACAGCAACTCATATTCCGCTTGGGAACCCTGCAGCCCAATGATATCAATGTGGACATCACAAGCTAAAAAATCTCCCCTCCCCCCACCGCATCCCTAAACCAGCCCAGTTCTTCCCCTCCCCCCACTGCATCCCAAAACCAGCCCAGCCTGTCTCTGCTTCCCTAACCTGTTCTTCCTCTCACCCATCCCTTCCTCCCACCTCAAGCCGCACCTCCATTTCCTACCTACCGCCTCACCTCGCCTCCTTGACCTGTCCATCTTCCCTGGACTGACCTATCCCCTCCCTACCTCCCTACCTATACTGTCTCCACCTATCTTCTTTTCTCTCCATCTTCGGTCTGCCTCCCCCTCTCTCCCTATTTTTTCCAGTTCCCTTTCCCCATCCTCCTCTCTGATGAAGGATCTAGGCCCGAAACATCAACTTTTGTGCTCCTCTGATGCTGCTTGGCCTGCTGTGTTCATCCAGCCTCACACTTTGTACTCACACTGTGCTTGTTTCTCCTCAACAAAATAGAAGACATCTATTTGCTGGTTCAAATGCTAACCATTAATTGTCAATCATTATTAACTGGTGTATGCATCATGACAGCATCTTTACTAATCAGGGTCCACGTCACAACCAATCAGCACTGTTCTTGTGTAGTATAAAGAAATGTTGGTTTTCCATTAGAATTGATGTTCTTGAGAATTACCCTGACAAGTGAAAAATCAATAGGTTTGAGCAGATGAGCCTTGAATGTGTTCAGCCTTTGTGTGATATTTTAGCTTGAAGTGAACCAGTAAGAAGTATCTTTCCTCATTGGCTTTCCTAAGAATGAATCCAGCAAACAGAAGTGGGCATGAGGGACGTGCTTGCCAGAGAGGAAGAACACCAAATCAAAGTTATCATGTCACCACCCAGAAGGATGTATGGTAAAAGTAAACAGGCTTATGTGGATTATGGCCCTGCTTGTACTGGAGGAGGGAAGGATGGGTCTGACTGGTGTGTGTCATTCACACATTTTACTGTCTTTAGTTCTGGGTAGAATCTACAGGCCACACTGCTCCTGTGAGAATAAATCAAAAAGATCATGGCTCACTAAGGACGGCACATAGCAATTAGCCTCAGGTAGAAAAAGCAGCCTACCGCTGACTATAGAAATTATACCACACTTTCAGTGGCTTTCGTGAAATGTGCAGAGCATTGTCATTATTGTGATTCAACCTAAAACATACAGTGAGCAGGATGCAGTGATAATGGGAACTGCAGATGCTGGAGAATCCAAGATAATAAAATGTGAGGCTGGATGAACACAGCAGGCCCAGCAGCATCTCAGGAGCACCTGAGATGCTGCTTGGCCTGCTGTGTTCATCCAGCCTCACATTTTATTATCGTGAGCAAGCTATTCAAGAGGACAGCAACCCAGAGGGTGAGTCAGGTGTCCTCCCTGCTCCCACTGACCTGACTCTGATGGTATGTGCTAGGTCCCAGTGTCTCCTTGTGAATGGAGTTGGAGAAGGCCATTTGGCCCTTCAAACCTGTTCTGAATGATGATGATGACCATGTTCAATGAGACTTTTGCTGTTTTGGAGCAACACTTTCCTTGCCCCCTAGTTTCTGTTTTCTGAACCTGGCCACAATGCTCCATTGCTGAATTTTTAATTAAAACTTTGATCGATCTACCTAACCTTTGCCAGGCCTGAGCAACTTTTATTTCTTTCTTAATTTCCTTTCTCTAAGCCATGAAGTGACGGTCTGGCATCAGACAGTTCTTCTGAGCCTAACACCTGAACATGTAAGCTAACAATCATTCTAACACAAACGTAAAATATAACACACGCTGGAAGCCTGAAATAAAAAGTGAAAGTGCTGGAAACAGCTAAGCATACAGCATCAATAGAAAGGAAAACAGAGTAAACATTTCATTCGCCTTGAAACATTACCTCTGTTTCTGTGATACCATGTGTCCTGCTGAGTATTTCACTCATTCTCTGACTGTCTCGATCATTAATGCATTATGGCATTTACAACTTACTCCACAGCAAAAAAACAGAAGTTGCTAGATACGCTCAGCAAGTCTGGGAGCATCAGTGAAGAAAAATGTCCCGAAACGTTAACTCTGTTTTTTCCTTCACCAATGCTGCCAGACCTGCTGAGCTTTTCCAGCAATTTCTGTTTTTGTTCCTGATTTACAGCATCTGCAGTTCTTTCGGTTTATATTTTCAATTTACTCCACTGGCTTTGAGTGTCTCCATCATCCTGGCACCAGAACTGTTTTGATAGGGGTATAAATCTAAGGGAACCGAAAGATCAATTGTTGCCAATTCAAAGACTCTAAAACTGCAAAAGCTAAAACTAACGATATTTCTAAGAGGTTTTAATCAACTGTTTCAAACCCTGAAGCAGATAAATGAGAATGTAAGATAGAGGCTGAAGAGCAAAATCCAGTGATGAGAGATTTTATTTCCGCCTTTATGTCATAACAGGATCATACAACTTTTACAAAGACCACATTCTGATGTTGCATGAACATAATTGTAATTGAACATTCAGAACAGCAATAAATTTAAATTATCATGATCCAATTTGATAAAACAAGAAATGCAGGTGCTCGAGATCTGAAATAAAAACAGGAATTGCTGGAGAAGCTCAGCAGGCCTGGCAGCATGTGTGGAGAGAAAAGAGATTTAACATTTCATGTCTGGTGACTCTTTAATTTGTCAGCGATTTGTAAATGCCAGGAGCCAAAATTAAGTTTTAACTGCCAGTTCAAATGTTAATTCTTCCATAAATGTATTTTCAGAATCATGGAGTTGTTACGGTGTAGAAAGAGATCATTCAGCCCATCTCAGACATAGCAAGAATTACAGATGCTGGAGTCAGAGGCAACTCAGTGTGAAGCTGGAGGAGCACAGCAGGCCAGGCAGCGTCAGAGGAGCAGGAAAGCTGACATTTTGGGTCAGGACCCTTCTTCAGAAAAGCCTTTCTTCTCTTCTGCACTTATTTTGTTTGAAGTTTAAAGCAGAATGATTCTTTGTCTGAATGCAATGCAATGTTTATTTTTCTGAAGACGGGTCTAGGCCCGACGATGTCAGCTTTCCTGCTCCTCTAATGCTACTTGGCCTGTTGTATTCATCCAGCTCTACTCCTGTTGTCTCAGATTCTCCAGCATCTGCAGTTCCTACTGTCTCTGTTTCTTTGTCTTGTGGGTTAAGGGTCAGAAAAGTCAACAAGCCTCACATTCACATTACAGAGAGCTTGCACTTATCAGACAGCACGTTTTTTTGGGTGTTATCATGTTTTTCCACCACTTTGCTGCTTCAAATTTTGCTGATTAACTCATATGCGCAGGAGTTTGTGTGAATGGAAGATATACCATTATTTTTTCCAAAATACACAGATAAGCAGTTTACTTGAGTGAGTGTTTTCTCTTTCTTGAGATACTTTGGGGGCCACATGCAGCCGAATTTTTGAATCCAGGATAAAGTACCCGGCCATTAGGCTAGTCTTTTGTAACTCTGTTATATGGGGAGGTGACGAATGTGCACCAGACCAGACAAGGAGCTCAGCAGACACTGCAATGCAACGAGTCAGCCTTGCACAGATTAGCTAAACCCTGAGAGTTTAATATTATATTGTGCTAAATAGATGGCTAATGTCCCAAGCAAGCATAAAGCAGTAATGTCACTTTTATAACACAGTTCTAATATCATGATGCACTGCTTGAAATAGTTATATTACCAGAGAAACTCAGAAAGAATTATGACGCACCTTTTAAAACAAGTCGAGAAAATGAAATGACCAAATCCGCCATATGAAGGCTCATAATTGCATTTAAGAAAGGTGAGCATATCATAACAGCTTATGATGCAATATATTAAAAAATCCACAGGAATTTAACGAAATGAGATCACATCCAGAAGCCACAAGATTAGTAAACTCATGACTGAAAGGAAAAGGGATAAGTGTTGCAATGAATAATACAGATTTATGTCTAAACCTGTACTGAAGTGCAGGCAACATTGCAAAATGGTTTGTTCTTTCAGCTGACCTTCTTTATTAGAGTACTGCTTGATAATCCTCCCCTGCTACTGTTACTCAACACACACAACATGTTTCTTATTAGGTCAGTGTACTGGCTCACTCTCCAGAAATCTCGAAGATGTGTTCCTTGATGTTCCAATAATTAACTAAAGAATTTCCTCTGGTATCCATATTGTGCCTTTATTGTAGTAAAATGTTGAATGTTCCAAATTCCTCTATATGCCTCAGAGATAGTAAGAACTGCAGATGCTGGAGTCTGAGATAACCAAGTATAGAGCTGGATGAACACAGCAGGCCAGGCAGCATCAGGGGAGCAGGAAAGCTGATGTTTCTGGTCCGGACTCTTCTTCAGAAGAAGGGTCCCAACTTGAAAGGTCAGCTCTCCTGCTCCTCAGATGATGCGTGGCCTGCTGTGTTCCTCCAGCTCCACACTGTGTTATCTTTCCTCTGCATGCCTGCTTCTTCCTCTTGCTTGTAGGGCTGAGCAGCAACAGGAGGCCATTTGGCCTATTGAGCCCGGCTCTGCCATGCAACAATATCATGGTTATGATGTCAACAGCACATTCCTGTCATCCCCAGACACCTTAAATCCCTCATCTACCTAACTCTTACATCCCTGCAGTGTGGCAAAAGGCCATTTTGCCCAGTGAGTGTCCACCAACCCTCCAAAGAGCATCCCATCCCATCCCCTGATGCTTAGCATGGCCAATCCACCTAACCTGCACATTATAGGACTGTGGGATGAAACCCACACAGGCAGAGGGAGAATGTACAAACTCCACACTGAGAGTTATCTGAGGCTGGAATTGAACCCAGGTCCCTGGTGCTATGAGGCAGCAGTGCTAACTACTGAGCCTCCATGGCCACCTGTTACAGTTAGGCACAGGCCTGGTTAGACAAGTTATGTTCAACAAGCTTGTCATTCATGAAAGATGGATAACTTCAACAAACCCTCTGTGTGGGTTTCCTCCAGGTGCCCCAGTTTCCTCCCACAGTCCAAAGATGTGCAGGTTAGGTGGATTGGCCTTATGGAGTTATGGAGGTCTGAGTGGAGGCTCTTTGAAGCATCAGTACAGACTCAATGGGCCAAATGGCTTCTTTATGGACTGCAGAGTTTCTACAATGACTTTCTTTTCAGATTCCCTCACTAATTTCATTTTGATCTTGCCTTAATCAAACTTTATCTTCCAATCTTCTACAGAATTCCTCTGTATTATTTACCATCTTTAGTACTCTATCACTGCTGAGTTCAACACCAACTCCTGCAATAGAGGATCAGGTGGTGCTATAAGGAGAATTTCCAATCCTAACTCACTCAATCCAGTTAACGGGATTGATCATTTAACCATATGGTATGCATGGGACAAGCAAGTTTTAAAATGGACCTGAACAAAATTGAAATAGTGGAATGAAAAATGAGGCATGCATCTTCAGAAATTGTTATTTAATTTACTCATAAAATTAGGCAATAAAACATGTCAACTCAGGATTTAAACAGGAGAAATGACATTCAGTGGTACATTCTTCTTGTCCAATATTCAACTCCCACAAGCTTATGCTCCAAATGACAAAACTTTTAATGTCTTAAAGACAATTAGATAATAGCGTTTATGAAATTACTGAAGCCCTTTAGCCATGGGAAATGGAGGTCAAAGAGAATTGCTCATTGTGTCTAGCTACATCATGGGATTGGAAATGAAAAGCTGCCCATGCAAACCTACTGCTCCTCTGGGACGCAGAGTGGGAGCTTTAGGCCCTGCCTGTGTAGGTGTGACCAATTTCTTCAGCATTGAATCCCACTCTGACCCGGCCATCTGTACCGCACTAGAGGAAGAGAGTGGGTTGGGAAGGTACAGGATTCACAGGCTGATATTGTCTCTGGGACCTTTCGTGGGCCATCTAAGTCTTTGCTTCTGCTTGGCTTTCCCAATGCCCTTTGACACTGTTAAGCAGGGGATAGTAACAGCACGTATGATAGAGCTAGCTCTCACCACACTGTCATTGTCTATACCTTACATTTCTAGCACTCACCAAGAACAGGAAGGTTTCTCAGAATACTTCATAGTGAGCAGGAGAATTAGTGGGTAATGCACAGAGAGGTTAAGGGTGAACATTGGCGAGGAGAGGGTGGAGGGTGTGGTGATAGGGTGAAGGCTTCTGCAGGAAGTCAGTGGAAACAGGAGTCACATGGCACTAGGTCATAGTCCAGCAAGTTTATTTGAAATCACAAGGTTTCGGAGCGCTGGAAGACACATTCTGTGAGAGATAACATTTTAAGTTTTTTTCTTATTACTGGGGTTATGTAATCGGGGCTTGTGTTTATTGGAATAGTGTTCCCATTCAAGTTTGTTCAGTTAAGGAATAGTTAAGAGTTAGAGAGGAATTGTTCAGTTTGTAAGTATTTCTGCTAATTTTTTCACTCTTTAGGTTAAATAAATAAATTGTTACTTGTTACTTATAAAGTGAATATCAGAGATTTTCTTCCATTTAAGCTCCCCTTCTCTGTAACAACATTCACAGAAATTGCATTTCAATTTATTAATTGGAGAAACAGGTAAAAGTTATTTGAAGGATATATTTGACACAGCCAAAGAAAGATACTTTACTACATTCAATACAAAATGTTGTTATCTGTAGGATCCCTGCAATTACAGTTTGAATTTTCACAATCAGACTTCTTAACAGCAGGTTATTATCATGAACGACTGTCAAGTTTTCATGCCGTACATATGCAAATAGTTCTCACTTACTGAAGTGTGAACTTGTTTCCTTTGGGTAATCTAAAGGGTATTATTACTCCAGAATCCACAACATTGAGAATAGAGAACAAAGTATGCAAATAATCTGGCTTCCAGGCTGACGTGATATTATAACCCCAGACAAATATTTCCAAGGAAGTTAGCAGTTAAATAAATCCCATGATTAATGTTTGAGGCAATATGATCTTATTCTTTTTATAAAATGATTAAACGTTAAAAATATTATTTTTAAATCAGGGTGTAAACACTGTATATAATATAAATTGCTAATTTATAGTTATTATTCTCAGCTTCAGTGGTAATTAGCAGTTTAACATACAATCTGCTTCATGTTCATCTGCATATCAATTGTTTGTTCTGGTGTAGATCAAATGCTAACACCGTCATGATGAACTAAATGATCTCATTCTATAGTTAAACATTTTTTATTCATTCATTTGTGGGATGTGGGTGCTGGCCAACATTTATTGCCTGTCTCTAGCTGCCCTTGAGAAGGTGCTGGTGAGCTGCCTTCTTGAACCTCTGCAGTCCACAAGCTGTAGGGTGACCCACAATGCCCTTAGGGAGAGAATGTCAGGATTTTGAACCAGCGACAGTGAAGGAACAATGATATCTTTCCAAGTCAGGATGGTGAGTGGCTTGGAGGGGAATTTGCAGGGGGCGGTGTTCCCATGTAACTGCTGCCCTTGTCCTTCTAGATGGAAGTGGTCGTGGATTTGGAAGGCGCTAAGTGAGGATCTTTGGTGAATTTCTACAGTGAATCTTGTAGATACTACACACTGCTGCTACTGAGCGTTGGTGGTAGATGGAGTCGATGCTTGTGGATGTGGTCCCAATCAAGCTGCTGCTTTGTCCTGGATAGTGTCAAGCTTCTTGAGTGTTGTTGGGGCTACACCCATCCAGGCAAGTGGGGAGTATTCCATCATACTCCTGACTTGTGCCTTGTAGGTGGTGGGCAGGCTTTAGGGAGTCAGGAGGTGAGTTACTCGCCGCAGTATTCCCAGCTTCTGGCCTGGTCTTGTAGACACTGCATTTATATGCCTGCTCCTGTTGAGTTTCTGATCAATAGTAAACCTCTAGAATGCTGATACTGGAGGATTCAGTGTTGGTAACGTCTTTGAATGTCATGGGGCAATGATTAGATTGTCTGTTATTGGAGATGGTCATTGCTTGGCATTTATGTAGCTTGAATGTTATTTGCCACTTTCCAGCCCAAGCCTGAATATTATCCCGATCTCGTCACATTTGGACATGGACTGCTTCAGATTGAGAGGAGTTGCGAATGGTGCTGAACATAGCACAATCATTGGTAAAAACCCCCACTTCTGACCTTATGATGGAGGGAAGGCCATTGATGAAGCGGCTGAATTTTCCAGAATTCCATGAAATGTTTTACTGCAGTGAGTTTCTTTACTCAGAGAGTAGTAAGGGAATGGAGCACTTTGCCTGCAATGGTAGTGGATTCGCCAACTTTAGGTACATTTAAGTCACCATTGGACAAGCATATGGACGTACATGGAATAGTGTAGGTTAGATGGGCTTGAGATCGGTATGACAGGTCGGCACAACATCGAGGGCCGAAGGGCCTGTAGTGTGCTGTAATGTTCTATGTTCTATGAATGCAGAAGGTCTAGGCCCGAAACGTCAGCTTTCCTGCCCCTCTGATGCTGCCTGGTCTCCTGTGTCCAGCCAGCTCTACACCTTGTTATCCAAGGCTATGAAATGCAGCTTTGTAGCTTCTGGTGTAATTTCTGCCAATGTGCCTGCAATGTGACCTCTACTCACTGTGGTACGTTTTTAGCATTGGCCAGATTGGACGTCAGGCAGGTGCGGGTGTTTGTAGCATTTACTGATTATCTGTTGGAAGAATACAGTTTACACAGAGAGCGATATAGTCATGGGATAGCATCAACGGTCAAGCCAGTGTCAATATAGATCCCAGCCAGTCAGAAAGGCAGAACCCCAGTCACATTTTCTTCAGGAGTTTATTATCTGCGCAGCCTTACTTATATTTTCCATTCAGTTTGTCCAGGAATGTTATTTTACTCTCCAACAGTAGGTGGGACTTGAACCCGGACCTCCTGACTGAGAGGTAGGGAAGCTACCACCACACCACAATATTGTCTGTACTCAGCCTTACCAATATGTTCCTGACAAATTTGTTCAGAGACGTTATTAGTCACCTCTAGAGCAGGTGGGACTTGAACCTGGGTCTCTTGATCCAGAGATAAGGGCACTACCACTGCGCCAACAAAACCCCCATTCAGTTTTTTTTATAACCAGAAGTGCTCTTACATACAAGTGGATTTTTTTCCGATCACAGATTACCTGTGGCAACCTTTTCATTGATTAACCAATACCTGCCACTTAGTCTGCATTGTTTCTTATTTTTTATAACTTATGCCACCCAGCCTGACAGCACCTCCCACACACCTCCCCCATTCCTGCTCCCTCTTTCAATGATTGAGTCAATTAATTAATCAATTAACACCAAACACACAGGTAACTACTTGCTAAATCCCCTTCATTAAATAAGAATTTAAAAGACTACTGAGAATCCTTAAACAAAACTAATGAAAAGTAATCAAAATAATTCTTAATATTCTATACCTTACAACAACTAGCAAAATTGTCCATGTATATTTCCATATTCCATTAAAATTATCAACATCACATATTCCCCTTTCTTTGTGCAAAAAGAATTACGCTAAGTTTAATCTCAAAGTGACCAAAACAGAAACAGCTTTTCAATTTAAAAATAATTCTTCGCACCACCAGGTGTCCCTCTTCGAAGAACTCTAATAACTTATTGGTGCAAATACTTTTGTGAAACAGTCTGACAGCTGGAGACTTGTGTAAACCCACTTTATTTTGGAAATCTGTTCTCCCTCTGCCAAGTTAGCGCGGCCAAACCCTCACCTTTCTTCAACACCATGCAGAGGCCTGAAACCGAGACCCAGGGGCCAGTTACTGAGACCTGGGCCGATGTCGAGCAGCACATGGAGGTGTAGTGGAGAGTAATAAGAGGAAGAGGGAAGGATGAACTCTATTGCAGTGAAATCTTGCATCACCTCCAGTGTTTCGAGATGGTGCTGGAGTGTGGAAACATTTTGTATAAAACACACGGGTGGTGTGTGTTAGTGTGGCTGGGTGGATGTGTGTATGGGTGTGTCAGAATCACTGACAGATAAAAGTGTGGACTTGGATAAAGGGGAAGCAGTAGGACCCATGATTTCTCTCCCTGACCCTCATGAAATCTGCTTTCCCACCCAAAGCTCACGTACATTGAGTGCGAGCATCTGATACTTTGAGATGGTTACAGCCTGATTGCATTTGGCTCCAGCTGCAGTTGCAGAAATTATTAGTTTCCACACAGGCTTGAAGTGGAAAATTCACAGATTCATGGATTCTTACGGCACAGAAAATGCCCTTCAGCCCATCGAGCCTGTACTAGCATAACAACCATTAAAAGTACCCTCATTCCAATTCCCTGCACTAGTCCCATATCCTTAAATGTTATGATATTTGAAGTGCTCATCCAAATGTTTTTCTAAAGGCCGTCAGGTTTCTGACCTCCACTACCTTGCCAGGCAGTGCATTCCAAATTCCCATCTGCTACTGAGGGAAAAAGGTTTCTTCCCAAATCCCACCCAAATCTCAAATAAAAACCAAAAGAACTGTGGATGCTGTAAATCAGGAACAAAAACAAAGTTTCTGGAAAAGCTCAGCAGGTTTGGCAGCATCTGTGGAGGAGAAAACTGAGTTAATGTTTCGGGTCCGGTGACCCTTCCTCAGAACTGAGTTCTGTTTTCTCCTCCACAGATGCTGCCAGACCTGCTGAGTTTTTCCAGAAACTTTGTTTTTGTCCCACCTAAATCTCCTGCTCCTTACCCTAAAACTATGCTGTCTCGTGACTAATCCCCCAACCAAGGGAAACAGCTTCTCTCTGTTCAGCCTGTCCATCTCCCTCATAATCTCATACACCTCAATCATGACCCCTCAGTCTTCTCTGCTCTAAAGAAAACAGGCTAAGCCTCTCTCCTTATAGCCAAATTTATCCATCCCAGGCAACATCCTGGTGACTCTCCTCTGTACCTGTAGTGAGGTGACCAGAACTTTTTTTTATTCATTAACGGCACAAGGACATTGCTGGCCAGGCAGCATTTATTGCCCGTCCCTAATTGCCCAGAGGGCAGCTAAGAGTCAAATACATTGCTGTGGGTCTGGCGTCACATGCAGGCCAGACCAGGTAGGGATGGCAGTTTCCTTCCCCAAAGGACATAAGTGAACCAGATGAGTTTTTCCTGATAATCAACAATGGATTCACGGTCATCATTAGATTCTTAATTCCAGATATTTATTGAATTCAAGTTCTACCATCTGCCAAGGAGGGATTCGAATCTGGGTCCCCTAGGACATTATCTGGGTATCCGGATTAATGGTGCAGCAATAATACCACGAGGCCATTGTCTCCCCTACTGCACACAGTACTCCAGTTGTGGCCTACTCAATGCTCTTTCTGACTCCATCATTACGTCCTTGCTCTTATACTCTATATCACGACTTTTGAAAACAAGTGTCCCAAATACCATCTTAACTATCTTCTGCAAGTGCACTGCTGGCTTCAGGGATCAGTGAATAATTACCCCAAAATCCTTCTGTTTCTATGAGCTGCCCAGTGTCCTACTATTCATTAAATGCTCCCTTATCTTGTTCCATCTTCCAAAGCACATCACCTCGTACTTATCAGGGCTACATACCTTCTGCCATTGGTCTGGCCGTCTGATCAACCCATCTACATCTTCCTATAACCAACACCCATCTTTGTTACTAACCACGCTACCAATCTTGGCGTCACTGCAAATTTGCTTAACATTCCCCCAACATTTTCATCGATATCATTTTGTCTATAGAAGAAATAGTAAGGGTCCCAGTACTGATCCTTGTGGTACACTGCTGGACACAGGCCTCCAGTCACTCAAACAGCCTTCTACCACCATCCTTTGTGTCCTATTACTAAGCCAGTTTCTGATCCATCTTGCCAAGTTTCCCTGAATTCCATGTGTTTCACCCTTCCCAATCAGTTTCTCATGTGGGATATTGTCAAAAGCTTTGCTAAAATCCTTATAAACTATGTCAAGTGACATTCCCTCACCCACACCCCCTTGATCAGTCTTTCAAAAAAATTCTAATAAATTTGTTAGGCACGACTCCCTCTGACAAAGCCATGCTGACTATCAATGACTAGCATTGCCTGGAGGTAGTTAATCTGACTGAGGGAATGAGTTCTGAGTTCATGGATGTTACTGACAGCACTTGCTCCCAGACATGGGTAACATGGTTTGCATCTCTCCCTTGGACTGTGAGATTGAAACAAAGTGATAAACAGCAAGATATTACTGGAAGAGGGAGAATAGGGGGCGGTAAATAGGGAGCTAAAGGAGGAGGAAGGGAGGTAGAGGAGAGGAGTTTATAAGATGATGAGAGGTATAGGTAGAGTGGATAGTCAGAGACTTTTTCCCAGGGTGGAAATGACTATGATGAGGGAGCATAATTTTAAGGTGACTGGTGGAAGGCATAGGGGAGATGTCAGAGGTAGGTTCTTCTCACAGAGAGTGTTGGGCGTGTGGGATGTGCTGCCGGCAGTGGTACTGGAGTCAGATATTTTAGGGAACTTTAAGTGACTCTTGGATAGGCACATGGAAGATAGTAAAATGCAGCGCATGCAGGGTAGATAGATCTTAGTAGGATATTAGATCAGCACAACATTGTGAGCCGAAGGGTCTGTACTGTGCTACACTGTTCATTGATCTATTACTCCAAATGGAGGCTTATTGACTTAGAGTGTTCGCAGGATTTCCTGACCTTCACTACAAAATAGTTACAAGGTGTTGGACCTTTCTGGCTCAGGATGACATCCTCTCTGAAAGCCTCCACCTGCTGTAGCTACAGATTTGGACATAGATGGTAGCACCTGTGTGTCAGTCAGGACTGAGCCTTCCAGACTGAGGCAACACCTCCCAGCTCAGCATTAAGGGTCGGTTAGCTCAGTCAGCTGGGTGGCTAGCTTGTGATGTCAAGAGATGCTAATAGTGTGGGTTCAATTCCTCTACTAGCTGTGGTTACCATGTGGGACTCTCCTCTAGGGAGTTTGCCCTGATCTGAGACATGGTGACCCTCAGATTAAACCACCACCAGTCATCTGTCACTAATGCAAGTATCACTCTACAGCTTGGGAAGAATACATGAACTACCTCGAGTTCATGATCCACTGTTACAGAGGAAGAATGAAGCACATCTAGTCACCAACAGACCTGAAAATGTTGAATGATAGATAATAAAATGTGAGGCTGGATGAACACAGCAGGCCAAGCAGCATCTCAGGAGCACAAAAGCTGACGTTTCGGGCCTAGACCCTTCACCAATGTTGAATGCTTTGTTTTCAGAGAGAAGAATGTGATGCTGCAAATATTGAAGGTTCCCTTTGCTGCAGGGTAGCCTTGATGTTTACCAGCGACACAGGAACAACAAGCATGTGTCAATCATGCCTTGTGATATTTATTCAGGTTTCAGACCCTGTTAAATCTCACTGTCTGGATCTCTAGTCAAGTCCTCATATTGAAATGATTTATTTTAAAAGGATTAAAGATCTGCTGCTGTAAAATATTCTGTAAAATGAAATCTTTTAGTCTCAGGCTCCTGGAATATTTAACCTTTACACAGCTCTCTCTTCATAACTACAGATTTGAATAAATTGTGATGTGATTGTGGGCACAATTTGTGCACATCCACAATTAGAATTCGTCAGATTACCCTCAAGGGGCTCTGATTCCATCACATTGCCAGGGGCTTGTTGCTCAGGATTTTAGCAGTTGCTATTGCTATTTCATTCTGCTTTTGATTTCTTAAAACTTCTGTTTTGGATTTTTCCGTCTGCAGCTATGTTCTGTAACATAATGTTTGTAAAACAAAATTGAAAGGAAGTGCAGAACCAATGAGCAGACTTTAATTTGTAACATTTTAAGCATAAAATAAAACAGCATAATCTTGTGGCATTTATTTTATCCCAATAATACCCCTTTGGAAAGAGACTGAGTTTGCTGCTCGATAGTAGCACTCCATAGCCAGCAAAGCTCCAGTGACTATTCTTGTGCTTGTCCTATAACCCATTGATTTAAATTAGTTTTCTCCATGTGTGGATCCAAGCCCTTTGGCATATGGTTAAGATCATTTTTCTCTTAGAGCTAAGGAGTCATAGAGATGTACAGCATGGAAACAGACCATTCAGTCCAACTTGTCCATGCCGACCAGATATCCTAAATTAATCTAGTCCCAGCATTTGGTAGCTTTTGGGCCATATCTCTCTAAACCCTTCCTATCCATTTACCTGTTCAGATGCCTTTTAGATGTTGTAACTGTACCAGTCTCTACCACTTCCTCTGGCAGCTTATTCCACACAAATACCACCCTCTGTGTGAAAAAGTTGCCCCTTAGATCCATTTTATCTCTTTTCCCTCTCACCTTAAACCTGTGCCCTCTAGTTTTGGATTCCCCCACCCTGGGGAAAAGACCCTGTCTATTGCCCGCATCCATGACCCTCATGAGTTTATAAGCTTCTGTAAGGCCACCCCTCAGCGTCTGAAGCTCCAGAGAACATACTCCAGCCTACGCAGGTTCTCCCTTTTGCTCAAACCGTTTGACGCTGACAATATCCTTACAAATCTTTTCTGAGCCCTTGATAACAAAGTGTGGAGCTGGATGAGCACAGCAGGCCAAGCAGCATCTTTTGAGCACAGAAGCTGACGTTTCGGGCTTAGACCCTGAACCCTTTCAAGATTAACAACAACTTTCCTATAACAGACCAGAATTTCACACAGTATTCTAAATGTGGCACACCAACATTGTGCACAACTGCAACATGACCTCCCTGCTCCTACAGTCAATGCACAGATCAATAAAGGCAAGCTGACCAAACACCTCGTTCACCATCCTATCTATCTGCGATTCCACTTTCAATGAACTATGAACCTGCACTCCAAGGTCTCTGTATTCAGCAACACTCCCCAAGACCTTACCAATAAGCGTATAAGTCCTGCCTGATTTGCCTTTCCAAAGTGCAACAACTCCCAGTTATCTAAAACAAACTCCATTTGCCACTCCTGAATCAGTCAGCTCATCTGATCAAGGCCCAGTTGTGGTTTGAACTAACCTTTCTCACTACATCACCAATACTGGTGTCATCTAAAAGACATTCCGATAAGTTTATGAATAGGGAAGGTTTGGTGGGCTTTGGGGGCCGCACAGGTGGGTGGGACTAGTTTAGTTTGGGGAAATGCTTGTCATGGACTGGTTGGACCAAAGGGTCTGTTTCCATGCTGTAAGACTCTAATATTCTATCTGCAAATTTACTAACCATACCTCTTGCACTCACATCTAAATCGTTTATATAAATGACAAAAAGTAGTTGATCCAGCACTGATCCTTGTGGCACACTGCTGGTCTCAGGCCCCCAGTCCAAAAAACTACCCTCCACCACCACCCTCTGTCTCCAACCTCAGGCTAATTTGTATCCAATTGGCTAGCTCTCACTGGATTCCATATGACCTAGCCTTGCTAACCATTCTACCAGATAGAAACTTGTCGAATGCCTTACTGACGTCCATATCGACAATGTCCTTGCTGTGTAAATGGTCTGCATGTGAAGATCCCAGTGTTACTGGCAGGAGTTGGGCGTTGATGCCCAATTGATTGAAAGTTCCTCAAGAGGGTCCACGAAAGAATAGTTCTTCAAAAATGTACAAGGGCAGATTTTGTTTGTGGTTAGTTGTAGGTAAACCCTGTGTCGTCAATTCTCTTACTTCTTCCACCAGTTGATTTGTCTTATGTGCCTTTACATGATACAGTTGTTTTGTCTTTATCTTATTTTCAGTAAAGGATGTTATTGTATATAAACCCTCAGGTTGTCCCATTGCCTAGCCTGTTCTCAAATCAAAACATTATCTGCATCTGAATGCCTCAACGTTCCTAACAAAAGAGATAATTGACCGCACAAATAGAAACAAGTATGTACGATCTGATAGCCATGACAGAGATTGGGATTTGAATATGCAAAACATTCATGAAGGACCGGAAGCTACAGAAAAGTGGATGTGTGGCTATGTTAATGAAGGATGAATGGCTGCAATGGAAAGAGATGAGCTTGGTTCTGGAGATCAGATTGAAGTAACACTTTGGATAGTGGTAAGAAATGACAGCCACAAGGTCTTAGAGAAAGATTATTACAGAGAGAGAAAATGGAGCAATGGAAAGAAAGTAGGAGTTTTAAACAGGCAGTTGTTAAAAAAAAAGGTAAAGTGAGTGTTAGATCCTAAGGGCGTGAGTTTAGGAATTGATCATTGATAACAAGGAAATGGCAAATGATTTGAGCCAAAATTTTGCATCTGCCTTCACTGTAGAAGATACAAGTAGCCTCCCAGAGGTAAATTTGAGCCAGGGTGAGAGGGAGGGAGGAACCTTAAATTGAGGGAGGTGATGGCCTCCTGTATTATCATTGGACTGTTAATCCAGAGACCCAGATAACATTCTGGGGACCAAGGTTCGAATCTGACCACAGCAGATGGTAGAATTTGAATTCAATAAATATCTGGAATTAAGAGTCTAACAATGATCATGAATCCAATGTCAGGAAAAACTCATCTGGTTCGCTAATTTCCTTTAAGGAAGGAAACAGCCATCCTTACCTGGTCTGGCCTACATGTGACTCCAGGCCCACAGCAATGTGGTTGAACTCTTAACTGCTCCCGGGCAATTAGGGATGGGCAATAATTGCTACCTAGCCAGTGATACCCTCATCCCATGAATGAATAAAAAAAATATTATAATCGCCAGGAAAGGGAACCAGGGGACAATCATCGGAACTGAAAGCTTACAAATAGCTAAGGCCTGATGGAACTCATCTTAGAGCCTTTATAAGAAGTGCCTGCTGAAATAATTGGTTTTAATTAGTTGACTCGTTCATGACAGGCAGAATGGTTTTGTACGTGGAAGGTCATGTCTCACGAACCTGATCAAATTTTTTGAAGAGCTGACAGCAATAATTGATGAGGGAAGGGCTGTGGATGGAGTTTATATGGACTTCAGGAAGGCATTTGATTAAGTCCCACATTGGCAGATTGGTACAAAAACTAAAATCACACAGGATTCGGGGTGGGCTGGCTGGATGGATAGAAAACTGGCTTGGACTTAGAAGACTGAGGGTAACAGTGGAAGGATGTTTTTCAGAATGGACACCTGTAACTAATGGTGTTCCATAGTCTTATGCCCTCTGTTGCTTGCATTTTGAATAAATGATCTGGAGGAAAATGTGGGTGGTCTGATTAGTAAGTTTGCAGATGACATAAAGATTGGTGGAGTTGCTGATAGCGCCAACAATTGTGAAAGGATTCAATAGGACATGGATGCATTGGCAATTTGGGCACAGAAATGGCAGATGGAGTGTAATCCAAACAAATGCAAGGTGATGCATTTGAGAGGATCAAATTTAGGGTTAAATTGTACTGTTAATGGCAAAACCCCTAGGAACATTAACGTACAGGTGGATCTGGGTGTGTAGGCCCACAGTTCCCTAAAAGTGGCAACCCAGGTGGCCAAGGTGATTAAGAAGGCACATGGCGTGCTTTCCTTCATCAGCAGGGGCATGGAGTGCAGAAGATGGTAAACCATGTTGCATCTACATAAAAGAATACACAATGTGGAGTTAGAGGAACACAGCAGGCCAGGAAGCATTAGAGGAGCAGGAAAGTTGATGTTTCGGGTCAGGACCTGGCCCATTTCTGAAGAAGGGTCCCAACCTAAAATATCAGCTTTCCTGCTCCTCTGACGCTGCCTGGCCTGCTGTGCTCCTCCAGCTCCACACTGTGTTACCTGTGACTCCAGCATCTGCAGCTTGTACTATCTCTGCAGCTTTAAAAAATCCTCGTTGGGCCACATTTGGAGTATTATGTTCAATTTTGGTGGCCACATTACCAGAAAGACATGGAAGCTTTGGAGAGAACGCAGAGAAGGTTCACCAAGATGTTGCCCAGTCTTGAGGGCATTGGCTATGAGGAAAGGTTAAAAAAACTAGGATTGTGTTCACTGGAAAGTTGGCAGCTGAGAGGAGGCCTGATAGGGGTCTACAAAATTATGAGAGGCATAGATAGGGTGGATAGTCAGAGGCTTTTTCCAGGATTGAAGTTTCAATTACAAGGGGCACCGGATCAAGGTCAGAGGGGGAAAGTTTAAGAAAGATGTGCAATGAAAGTTTTTTGCACAGAGAGTGGTCAGGGACTGGAATGCAGTGATAGTGGAGGTGGTGGAAGTGGGCACATTGGTGATATTTAAGAGGTGTCTGGAAGGTTACATGAATAGGGAGGGAATGGTTATTTGTTTAGTCAGAGCATGATGATCGGCACATGCTTGGAGAGCTGAAGGGTCTGTTCCTGTGCTCTACTCCTCTTCTGCTCTTTTGTTCTAATGTACCAAAATTCCAAGGATTCTGGGAAAGTTCAAATGTGAGAAATAATGAGTGTAACTCCTTTACTTTAGAAATATATGGTTGTGGTGACAGAAAGTAGCAAACTCCAAGCCAGTTAGCTTAACATCTGTCATAGGGAAAACGCTCGTATCTTTTCTTAGCAAGGCTATAATAGGGCATTTACAGAATCTCGAAGTAACTAGGCAGAGAATGTAGTTTTTTGAAAAAAATGGTGGCTTCCTAACTTATTGGAGTTTTTTTGATGAAGTAACAAGTAGTGTAGATAAAGGAGAAATTGTCTGTGCCATGTACTTAGATATGCCAATGGCATTTGACGAGGTGCCATTTCTAAGATTACTACACAAAGCAAGAATGCTTGGTGTGGAGTTAACGTAATCACCTGGATAGAAGATTGTTTAGCTAGCAGGAAACAAGAGTGGCCATATGAAAGCAGAAAGTACGGGAGAAACTCAATAGGTCTGGCAGCAACTGTGGACAGAGTAACAAGTGTTAATACTTTGACCCCAAAATGGAAGAGTCATATTGTACGTTTGTTACAGATTTCCAATGTCTGCAGTATTTTGTTTTTATGGAAGAACAAGGATAAATGGGTCATTTTCAGATCCAAACAAAACTGTGGATGCTGTAAATCAGAGACATAAATGGAAATTTCTGGAAAAACTCAGAATAATAGAAACCACAGAATATCCAGCTCTACAGTTTGCTGGAAAAGCTCAGCCAGCCTTGCAGCACTTGAGGAAGGGTCACCAGGTGCAGAAAATTTACTCTGATTTCTCTCCACAGACGCTGCCAGACCTGCTGAGCATTTCTAGCAATTTCTATTTTTGGGTAATTTTCAGGTTGGTAAGATAACTAGCGGAGTGCAACAGATCAGATTGCTGGGACCCCAACTGTTTGTAATTTGTGTAAATGATTCAGATGAAGGGACAGAAAGTACATTTTTTTTACCAACTTGTTCAGAGATGTAATTACACACCTCTTTGGCAGATGGCACTTGAACCTGGGCCCCCTGGCTTCGGGTTAGTGACACTACCACTACATGACAAGAGACCTAGGAATGCAAGGTATGATTGCAAAGTTTGCTGTTGACACAAAATTGGATAGGAAATTAAGTTGTGAAGAAGGCACAAGGATTCTGCAAAAGGATATAAGCAGGTTAAGTGAATGAGAAAAAGAAATTCCCAGTGGAGCACAATGATGTAAGAAGTGAACTTATCCACTTTAGCAAGAGGAATAGAAAAGAAGTAGTTTATTTAGTTGGAGATAAATTCCAGAGCCCAGAGGTACAGAGGGATTTGGGTGTCCTGGCACCGAATTACACCAAGTTATTCTTCAGGCATCGCAAGGAATTAGGAAGGCTAATGAAATGTTGCCATTTATTTCAGGGGAATGGAATACAAAAGTCAAAATGTTTCACTGCAGTTACAGCGAGCATTGATGAGGCTGCATCTGGAGCCCTACATCCAGTTTTGTTCTTGTTAATTAAGAAATGATGTGGATGTGTGGGAATCAGTTCATGGAAGATTGATTCGATTTGGGATGAGGGGGTCATTTGATGACAAGTGGTGGGGCCTGTATCAGTTAGAGTTTAGAAGAATGAGGGTGATCTTATTGAGAAATATAAGATCCTGAGAGGATGTGGCAGGGTGAGTGCTGAAAAGACGTTTTCATCTCATGGGAGAGACTGGAACTTGGGGATACAGTTTAGAAATCAGAGGAAGCCCATTTAAGGTGGAGAGCTAGGTTCTTGAAGAACAAAAGTCAAAGGTTATTGGTGATAGATGGGAATGTGATGCTGGTGCAATAATATTATTAAAGGATGGGCTAGACTCGAGGGGGGGCTGAATAATCTACTCCTGTTCCTAATTTGTAAGTTCATACACCTGCAACAGTTCTTGGTGGGAACTAGCCAATTAATCTCACGTTCCTACTCCATTCACATTGTCCAATAAGTTAAAGATAACAAAGTGTGAAGCTGGATGAAACAGCAGGCCAAGCAGCATCTCAGGATGTCCAATAAATTGTTCCTTTTTGAGAATCGTATTTCGGTCCCTTTTGACATTTGCCATTGCTTCCTCTATACTCAGGCAGCGAATGTACTGCTGCTGTCATCATCATAGTCTCCCTTTCCTTAAGGTGTTTGGCAAAGAGCTTTCCATCTGTGTATATTTTGAACGATATTTGGTAGAGGTGGTGGCAGATAGCAATATGTTTTCCCAGATACCATCTGTTATCTTAATCTGAATTGGCCGTGCTTTATGTGTTTTGGCAGAATGTCCCATTATAGGGATCAAGGCATCTTGGCTTCACCCTCCTTTAAGAATAAAACAACACTGATAATTGCAGAATAAAAACCGAAAGAACTGCAGATGCTGTAAATCAGGAACAAAAACAGAAGTTGCTGGAAAAGCTCAGCAGGTCTGGCAGCATCTGTGAAGGAGAAAACAGAGTTAATGTTTCGGGTCCGGGGACCCTTCCTCAGAACGGATTAAGCAGAATTGATTATTGCAGGCTAGATTTGGTGGTACCTCATACAGTCAGCCTACTCATGGAGAAATAAGATCAGAAGTTGGCCATTCTGAAAATTGAGTCTGCTCTGCAACAAATGAAACCATGGCCGATCTGATAATCCTCAGTTCCACTTTCCTGCCTTTTTCCCATAACCCTTGATTCCTTTCCTGATTAAAAAATCAATCCTTTCAACTTTGCATATACTAAATCACACAGCCTCAACAGCTCTCTGTGGTAAAAAATTCCACAGGTTCACTCTCCTCTGAGAGAAAAATATACTCCTCGTGTCTGTTTTAAACGTGTGACAGCTTATTCTGAGATTTTACCAGCGGTCCTAGTCTCCCCCTGTATGGGGTAAGATCTGTCCAGGTGCCTGCAGAATCTGAAATGCTTTGAGATGGATCCTAATAGTAGCTGCTCAAATATATTTAATTAGATTTATAGATCATTGAATCCTTACAGTGTGGAAACAGACCCTTTGGCCCAACAAATCCACACCAACCCTCAGAGCATCCCACCCAGACCCTTCCCCCTATAACCCACCTAATCTACACATCCCTGGACAGCATGGCCAATTGACCTAACCTGCACATCTTTGGACTGTGGGAAGAAACCGGAGCACTCAGAGGAAACCCATGCAGACACGGGGAGAATGTGCAAACTTCACACAGACAGCTTCCCAAGGGTGGAATCGCACCCGGGTCCCTGGCGCTGTGAGGCTGCAGTGCTAACCACTGAGCCACCGTGCCACCCTAAAATCAAAGTGAAGAATGTGGGCACAATCCCAGTACCTCTCACGGATGCCGCTTGGCCGCTATTTATAGCCACAGGTGCTGGGAGACAGATGACAGTGGCGTATGTCACTGCTGTTCATCTCACCCCATCCTCACACACTCACTGATGTTTGTCTGAGACTTTACTGTGACATATGTCCTCCAGCTATAGCCGAGGTCAACTCCTCTTTCAGTAGTTATGACCAATCTTCAGGGTCTCATCCCTCGTCGCACACAGGTTGCTCCTTCCACAAACTTACACAGAAAGGATTAAATATTGTAGATGGTGGATGAGCTTCAGGAAGACCAGATTGAGTTACTTGCTGCAAGATTTCCAGCCTCTGTTTTACTCTTGTAGTATTTATTTGGTTATGCTAGAGATCACAGCACATCAGGCAACATCCATGGTGAGAGGCCAAGCTAACATTTCAAGTCTGGTTGAATGCTGCCAGACAAGATTAGATTCCCAACAGCGTGGAAAAGGCCCTTTGGCCCAACAAGTCCACACTGCTCCTTGAAGCATCCCACCCAGACCCATCCCCCTATAGCCCACACATCCCGGATGACTACAGGCAATTTAGCATGGCCAATCCACCTAGCCCGCACATCTTTGGACTGTGGGAGGAAACCGGAGCACCCGGAGGAAACCCACGCAGACACGGGGAGAATATGCAAACTCTACACAGACAGTCGCCCGAGGCTGGAATCAAACCCGGTCCCTGGCGCTGTGAGGCTGCAGTGCTAACCACTGAGCCACCGTACCACCCCTAATCTCAGGCCAGTTGTGATTTCCAGTATTATTTTTCTGTTTTCTGTACAGATTCCAGTATCTGCAGTAATTTGCTCCGACACTTATTTGTCTATTCCACTTCAGTTTCTGGTCAATGGTAACCCTCGTGACGTCAATGGTTCTGAGGAAGGGTGACAAACCTGAAACATTTCCGCTGTTTTTTCCAGAAATTCTGCAATTGGATAGGCCTCTGTTGAGTAAATGTATCAAGGAATATGGAGGTAAAATAGGAAAATGGGATGAGGTACAGGTTGACCATGATATTAGTAAAACAGAACTGGCTTTAAATCAATGGTTACACCTCCGGAGGTTTACACCTCCGCTCAGTTCGCAACAAACAACTGCACCTCCCAGTCGCAAACCATTTCCACTCCCCCTCCCATTCTCTTGATGACATGTCCATCATGGGCCTCCTGCACTGCCACCATGATGCCACCCGAAGGTTGCAGGAACAGCAACTCATATTCCGCCTGGGAACCCTGCAGCCATATGGTATCAATGTGGACTTCACCAGTTTCAAAATCTCCCCTTCCCCCACTGCATCCCTCAACCAGCCCAGTTCATCCCCTCCCCCCACTGCACCACACAACCAGCCCAGCTCTTCCCCCCCACCCACTGCATCCCAAAACCAGTCCAACCTGTCTCTGCCTCCCTAACCGGTTCTTCCTCTCACCCATCCCTTCCTCCCACCCCAAGCCGCACCCCCAGCTACCTACTAACCTCATCCCACCTCCTTGACCTGTCCGTCTTCCCTGAACTGACCTATCCCCTCCCTACCTCCCCACCTACACCCTCTCCACCTATCTTCTTTACTCTCCATCTTCGGTCCGCCTCCCCCTCTCTCCCTATTTATTCCAGTTCCCTCCCCCCATCCCCCTCTCTGATGAAGGGTCTAGGCCCGAAACGTCAGCTTTTGTGCTCCTGAGATGCTGCTTGGCCTGCTGTGTTCATCCAGCCTCACATTTTATTATCTTGGAATCTCCAGCATCTGCAGTTCCCATTATCTCTGGCTTTAAATCCCACCTGTTTCAGAGGTGTACCATAACAAGTTCAAACAGGTTCTTTAGAAAACCCCTATGGCTGAATGGCAGCCATGTTTGATGGACTGAGTAGCATCATCATGTTTATCTGTTCTTTTCATGATTCTTTCAGGTTCTTGGGATACGGTGGGAGATGAAATAACTCACCAAGGCTGGTATCCTGTCACAAGTCACCCTTTACTTATCCATGCATAGAACTTGACACTGACCCAGCTAGCTCAGAGCCTGCTCTTATAGTGAACAGATCCCTGACACTCCTGCACTTATCTGCCAGCCAGGGCTCCCTGATTGGACCAGGTTAACAGCCTCAATCAGGGAACTCATATTCTGAGATCCACCTAGCTGTCTTTGCTCCAATCACGACAGTAATGCCCATACCCCCTGAGCCAGGGGGGCTGTGCTCAGGTCCCAACTTCTCCAGAAGTATGTCATACCATCCTTGAACATGTTGATTAACAATACCTGTAATTGAACAGTAATGCAAGTGCATGGGGCTGAATGGTCTCATCCTAATGTTGATGGTGGCCATAAATTGTGGGAACTTTATCTGAATGAGTGCACACTGAGGACCTCTCATGACAGAAGGCTGGTATTGGTGGGTTTTCAAACAAGTCTGGTTGAAGAGTAATAGAGTCCAATAGCACGGATAATAAAGTGTGAAGCTAGCCGAACACAGCAGGCCAAGCAGCATCTCAGGAGCACAAAAGCTGCCTCCTACCCTCCCTCGACCTCATCATCTCCAACTGCCGTCGAGACATTAACCGCCTCAACCTCTCCACCCCCCTCTCACCCACTCCAACCTCTCCCCCGCAGAATGGGGAGCCCTCCGCTCCCTCCGCTCCAACCCCAACCTCACCATCCAACCCGCAGACAAGGGAGGCGCAGTGGTAGTATGGCGCACTGACCTCTACATCGCCGAGGCCAAACGCCAACTCTCTGACACCACCTCCTACCGCCCCCTTGATCATGACCCCACCCCCGAGCACCAACCCATCATCTCCAACACCATCCATGACCTCATCACCTCAGGGGACGTCCCACCCACAGCCTCCAACCTCATTATTCCCCAACCCAGCATGGTCCGTTTTTATCTCCTTCCCAAAATCCACAAACCTGCCTGCCCTCCATTTTCGCCCCTTTGGTCCAAGAACTCCCCACCTACATCTGCGACACCACCCACGCCCTCCACCTCTTCCAGAACTTCCAATTCCCTGGCCCCCAGCACCTCATTTTCACCATGGACATCCAGTCCCTATACACCTGTATTCCTCATGCAGATGGCCTCAAGGACCTCTGCTTCTTCCTGTCCTGCAGACCCAACAGTCCCCCTCCACCGACACCCTCATCCGCCTAGCCGAACTCGTCCTCACCCTCAACAACTTCTCTTTCGATTCCTCCCACTTCCTACAAACAAAGGGGGTGGCCATGGGCACCCGCATGGGCCCCAGCTATGCCTGCCTCTTTGTAGGTTACGTGGAACAGCCCCTCTTCCGCACCTACACAGGCCCCAAACCCCACCTCTTCCTCCGGTACATTGATGACTGTATCGGTGCCGCCTCTTGCTCCCCAGAGGAGCTCGAACAGTTCATCCATTTCACCAACACCTTCCACCCCAATCTCAAGTTCACCTGGGCCATCTCCAACACATCCCTCACCTTCCTGGACCTCTCAGTCTCCATCTCAGGCAACCAGCTAGAAACTGATGTCCATTTCAAGCCCACCGACTCCCACAGCTACCTAGAATACACCTCCTCCCACCCACCCTCCTGCAAAAATTCCATCCCCTATTCCCAATTCCTCCGCCTCCACCGCATCTACTCCCAGGATGAGGCATTTCACTCCCGCACATCCCAGATGTCCAGGTTCTTCAAGGACTGCAACTTTTCCCCCACAGTGATCGAGAACGCCCTTGACCGCATCTCCTTCATTTCCCACAACACATCTCTCACACCCCGCCCCCACCACAACCGCCCAAAGAGGATCCCTCTCGTTCTCACACACCACCCCACCAACCTCCGGATACAACGCATCATCCTCCGACACTTCCGCCATCTACTATCCGACCCCACCACCCAAGACATTTTTCCATCCCCACCCTTGTCTGCTTTCCGGAGAGACCACTCTCTCCATGACTCCCTTGTCCGCTCCACACTGCCCTCCAACCCCACCACACCCGGCACCTTTCTCTGCAACTGCAGGAAGTGCTACACTTGCCCCCACACCTCCTCCCTCACCCCCATCCCAGGCCCAAGATGACATTCCACATTAAGCAGAGGTTCACCTGCACATCTGCCAATGTGGTATACTGTATCCATTGCACCCGGTGTGGCTTCCTCTACATTGGGGAAACCAAGCGGAGGCTTGGGGACCGCTTTGCAGAACACCTCCGCTCGGTTCGCAACAAACAACTGCACCGCCCAGTCGCAAACCATTTCCACTCCCCCTCCCATTCTCTAGATGACATGTCCATCATGGGCCTCCTGCAGTGCCACAATGATGCCACCCGAAGGTTGCAGGAACAGCAACTCATATTCCACTTGGGAACCCTGCAGCCCAATGGTATCAATGTGGACTTCACCAGCTTCAAAATCTCCCGTTCCCCCACCGCATCCCAAAACCAGCCCAGTTCTTCCCCTCCCCCCACTGCATCACACAACCAGCCCAGCCTGTCTCTACTTCCCTCACCTGTTCTTCCTCTCACCCATCCCTTCCTCCCAACTCAAGCCGCACCTCCATTTCCTACCTACTAACCTCATCCCACCTCCTTGACCTGTCCGTCTTCCCTGGACTGACCTATCCCCTCCCTACCACCCCACCTATACTCTCTCCACCTATCTTCTTTACTCTCCATCTTCGGTCCGCCTCCCCCTCTCTCCCTATTTATTCCAGTTCCCTCTCCCCATCCCCCACTCTGATGAAGGGTCTAGGCCCGAAACGTCAGCTTTTGTGCTCCTGAGATGCTGCTTGGCCCGCTGTGTTCATCCAGCCTCACATTTTATTATCTTGGATTCTCCAGCATCTGCAGTTCCCATTATCTCTCTCCTATAACACGGAGACAGGCCCTTCGGCCCAAACTAGTCTGTGTTGACCAAAATGTCCATCCACACTAACCCAACTTTCCTGCACTTGGCACATATCTTTCTCAACCTTCCGGATCCACGTATTCATCCAAATGCCTTTTAAATGTTGTTAATGTACCCACCTCATCCACTTCCGCTGGCAGCTCATTCCATATGCAAACCACCCTGTGTGTAAAAAAGTTGCCCCACAGGTTCCCACGTTTTCTTTCCCTTCTTACCTTAAACTGATGCCCTCCAGTCCTTGATTCCCCAAACCCTGGGAAAAAGCCTACGTGCATTCACCCTATCCATGCCCCTCATGATCTCATAAACTTCTATCAGATCCCCCCTCAGCCTCCTATGCTCTAAAGAAAAATCTCCCAGCTTGTCCAACCTCTCCCTCTATCTCAGTCCCTTGAGCCCTGGAAACACCCTTGTAAATTTCTCCTGCACTCTTTCCTGTTTCATAACATCCTTCCCATAGCAAGGTGACCAAAACTGAGCACAATACTCCAAGTGTGGCCTCACCAACATCCCGTACAACTGCAACATAATGTCCCAACTTCTGTACTCAGCACCCTGACTACTGAAGGTCAGTGTGCCAAAAGCTTTCTTCACTGCCCCGAGTACCTGTGACTCCACTTTCAGAGAACCGTGCACCTGAACTCCAAGGTCCCTCTGTTCCACTACACTCCTCAAGGCCCTACCATTAACCATGAAACACCTTCCTTGATTCCCAACATGCAGCACCTGTCACCTATCTGTATTAAAATCCATTTGCTATTTCTCAGCCCACTTCCCCAGCTGATCAAGATCCTGCTGCAATTTCTGATAACCTTCCTCACTGTCCACAACACCGCCTATAGTCCCCGGAGATTTCAGATATTTTACCTGGGATTAGTTTTTTGGACACTGATTGCTCTACCCTAATAAATCACAATGATCAACAGATCTGTTTTATATTCACCAAGGACCAGTTAGGAAAAAACCTCCAAACGTTACTGGATGTGACGGGAGAGAAAGCAGTTTCTGATAAGGCCACTACACCCTCTGATGCGCTGTCAGATCCTACAGATTTTAAATTCAATTACAAACAAGTGCGAGGACTATGAAAAGGAGTAGAAACTGCATTGAACAGTTAATGTTAGGCTGTCATCCGTTTGCTGCTGTTAACGTAATTTGTAAAAACCATTTGTGGGGAAAGATTTCACCATAATTACCAGACGACAAAACCTGCTGTGTAAAGAAGTCTCAGACTAAACAAAAAACATTTTTGTAGGAAACCAAAGAGCACAGACAAGATGTACTTATTATGTTCAATGTGCATTATCTCTTTTCTGTGAAAGCTGGGCATAGTTCAAAGCAATTTGTGATGGTCAAAATTGCAGCTACTGTTCTCTCCAAGCTTTTAATGCAACAGCTGCAAAATATGATTGGATCACTTCATGTTTTGTGGTGTAGTGGTAATGTCCCCATCTCTGAGCCAGGAGGCCAGGGTTCAGGTCCCACATGCTCCAGAGGTGAGTCATATCATCTCTGAGCAGAGTGATCACAATAAGACCCTGAAGCTGCTCCACACTCCACAGTTACAGTTGTTTCAGAGGCTTGCCATCTCTTTTGGCAAGTATTTTATGGAAAGAGATCATGGGCTGACTGACAACAATTAGTGCATGACAACACTGAGAATACAGAGGCTGATTGATAACGAAAGGAATCCAATTTTGAATTTTGTTCTTGAAATGGGTAAGGTTTAACATCTGGAGTGAGAAGATTTAGCATCTGGAGTGGGTAAGATTTCACTGCCTTGGGTTGTCGAAAGAAAAAGATTGATGGAGCCAATGTAGATATCTTACGGTCGGAATTGGGGAAATTATAATGGGGATCAAGGACAATCTAAAACCACACTTTGGTTCTGTGTTCACAAAGGATGGCATGAATAACATACTAGAAATCGTGGGAAACACAGGGCTTAGTGAGAGGGAGAAATTGAAGGAAATCTGTATTAATAGTGGAATGTGGTTGGAGAAAGTGATGGGATTGAAGGCTGATACATCTCCAGAGCATGATAATCCGCATCCTAGCGGACTGAAGGAAATGGCCCTGGAAATAGAGGATGCATTGGTAGTCATCTTTCAAGATCCTTTAGAATCTGGAACAATTCATACAGATTGCAGGGTGGCTAATGTAATCCCACTATCCAAAAAGGAGGGCAGAGAGAAAACAGAATTATAGACCAGTGAGTTTGAACTTGGTGGTGGGGAAGCAGCTAGAGGCCATGATCAAGCATTTTGTAGCTGCACACTTCATGGTAAATTCAGATACAGTCAATGTAGATTTACAAAAAGGAAATTATACTCGACAAATTGACTGGAATTCTTTGAGGATGTAACTAGTAGAATTGATGAGGGAAAGCAAGTATATTTGGATTTTTAGAAGGTTTTTCACAAAGCCCCACAAAAGAGATTAATGTGTCAAATTAAAGAGCATGGGATTGGGGCCAATGTATTGAGATGGATAGAGAATGGGTCGGCAGGAAAAGGTAAATAGCAGGAATAAATGGGACTTTTTCTGAATGGCAAGTTATGACGAATGGAGTATCACAGGTATCAGTGATCAGACCCCAGCTATTCACAAAATATATTAATGATTTAATGAGGAAACTATATGTAATATCTGTTATTTGCAGATGACACAAAGCTGGGTGGTTCGGTGAGCTGTGAGGAGGATGCGGAGATGTTTCAGTGTGAATTGGACAGGCTGAGTGATATGGCAAATACATCGCAGATGCAGTTTCATGTGGATAAATGTTAGACTATCCACTTGGGAGCAAAAATGCGAAGGCAGATTATGGTGAAGAAGGATCACTAGATCCGACATGTTAACTCTGATTTCTGTCAATGGACCCCGCCAGACCTGCTGAGGTTTTCTAGTAATTTCTGTTTCTCCTCATATTCAACGAGATCTGGGTGCCCTCAGGCACCAGTCGCCGAAAGCCAGCATTACAGGTGCACAGGTGGTGAAGCAGATAAGCAGTATGTTGGCCTTCATAATGAGAACTTTCGAGTACGGGAACAGGGATGTCTTGCTGCAGTCATACAGGGCCTTGCTCAGGCTACACCTGGAGTATGGTGTACAGTTTTGGACTGCTTGTCTGATGAAGGATGTTCTTACTGTAGACGGAATGCAGTGAACACTTACCATATTGATTCCTGGGACAACAGGACTGACATAAGAGGAGAGATTGAGTTGCTGATGATTGTATTCACTGGACGAGACTAATACAATTCTCAAAGGAGGAGTCAGTGTGAATGGCAGGAAGTAAACTCCTGATGGTGGGGGTGTCCTCAACGGTGGGGGGGGGGGTTCGTTGTTTAAGGATTAGGGGTAAACCTTTTAGGACTGAGATGAGGAAAAATCTAACTCCTGGAGTGGGAAGATTTAACTTCGGGAGCCTGCAAGATTTAACTCCTGGAGAGGGAAAGTGTAGAGCAAGGATTTATTCTTCACATGGGTCAATAACTGCATTAGTTCCCTCAAATAGCATGAGGAACTGCAATCTCACAGAGTGATAGGCCTTTGCAGTCACATAACAAAGCTGAAGAGAGAGGGAGGACAGAGGGCAGAGGGAGGACCGGCAAGGACAGAGGGCAGAGGGAGGACCGGCAAGGACAGAGGGCAGAGGGAGGACAGGCAAGGACAGAGGGCAGAGGGAGGACCGGCAAGGGCAGAGAGCAGAGGGAGGACTGGCAAGGACAGAGGGCAGAGGGAGGACCGGCAAGGACAGAGGGCAGAGGGAGGACAGGCAAGGACAGAGGGCAGAGGGAGGACCGGCAAGGACAGAGGGCAGAGGGAGGACAGGCAAACAGAGGGCAAAGGGAGAACAGACAAGGACAGAGGGCAGAAAGAGGACAGGCAAGAACAGAGGGCAGAGAGAGGACAGGCATGGACAGAGGGCATTTTGAGATTTTCTCAAAGGCCTGCCTGGGTTTGAACATGGACTGGGTTGAGAAACACAAGATACCCTGGTTTGTGTCTTGCATTAATGTGGACATTCAGACCCCATCACTCACACTCCTTTCCACGAAAAATCCGATCTGTAGGAGCAGTTTGTTTCAACTTGATGCCAGAGAAACTCATAACATTCCTTCCTTTCTGTTTCTTCCTGCATTAGACACTGAGTAATAGTGACACAATTGATATTGAAATGTAATTTGTATTTTACTGGGATTGCTGGCGTATGATCAGCGACCCATGGACAGAAAGGTTAACACTCCCAAGTACTTCTTCACATTAATGATATGTTGTCAATAATCACCAGCCTCTTTAAACACAGAGATTGGAATTTCACAGCCACATGTGAATGACAAACTGAGTCCAGTCTCTGTGGACAGGGAAAGATGGAAACTCTTCACCATCAAGCTTAAGCAGTAGGGTAGTAGTACTTTCTCTGCCATTCATGCATAGAGCAATGAAATGGATGCGTTTGAACAACATTCATGAGATCAGGCAACCTCCATGTGTAAACATCACGTTCATAAATCATAAAGCAAGTTGCATTGAAGCACTGGAGATTTCCAGGGAATAAAAGCCTTTGGGTGACATTATCAAACCCAAACTCTTCATTTCATGCTTGGGAATGCCTAGGACAGGACAAGATGGCTAATAAACATCTTAACTCATCATGGTGATTGATGGCCAACATCTGATTTGCTGTATATAGAACGGGCAAATGGGAAAGAAACACACACACAAGGTCATTGGATGGTTGAAGCCACCGTTCTGAAGGACAAGTCAGTGAAAATGAGCAGGTTCAGCTTTCAGTCACAAAATCACAAAGTGCTGGAGAAACTCAGCAGGTCTGATAGCATCTGTAGAGAGAAAACAGAGTTAGTGCTGCGAGCCCAATTTGACTCTTGTTCAGAAATGAAAATCAGTTATACCAGTCTCGAAATGTGATTCTAGTTTCTGTTCGACCAAAGCTGCCTGACTTGCTGCATTTCTCCAGCATTTTCTCTTTAGGAATCCGAGAAAATAGGGCCAAGTGTAGACCATTGGCTGGTTATTCAATTGCCCTGTTCCCATTTTCTCTCCATAACCTCTGATCTCTTTAGCCCTAAGTACTATATCAAACTCATTCTTGAAAGCATTCAATGTTTTAGCCTCAACCTCTTTCCGTGTCAGGGAATTCCACAGGCTCCTCACACTCCGCGTGAAGACATGTCTCCTTTGTATTTCAGGTTTCCAACATATTGCTTTTCTTTCAACATTAAGTAAGCTCTGCACATAACTTATTTTTATACTTTCCAAATTAACCTGCTGTGAAACATTATTACACAATAGATGAAGTTCAATCCGAGCTTCCTGACTCTGAGGAAGGGGTGCTACCACTGCACCACAAGGCCCCTAGATCTGCATATCCTGTGGCATGTAATCTAAGCATGCCTACCAGGTTAATATATTATTCAATATGGGATGACCAGTTCCAAGCAATGTTTAACAAATTCAGCTTAGCATGGGTGCAGAGATAGCACTCTATTGTTCCTCATGGATTTTCTGAGTCGGCTTCTCACTGAGAGACTGAGAAAGAGGATGGAAGTTCATCCTGTGCTGGAATTGAGAGCTGGAGCTGAGATACAACTCTGAATTGGAACATGGGTGTCACAGGAGGAGAGAACAGAGGAAGTTACAAAGACAGCAACGGGAACTTCGGGAGGGGTCTGTGGAAATGCTGCACAAGCTAGGAGGAGCGAAAGGGAAGTCACTAGAAGTAGGTAATAACAGGCCGAGGAGCTGGAGGGAGAGGGGCAACACAATGCAATAGGATGGGGCAAGATGAGGTATCAACAGCAGGGGTCATTACAGGGAGCCTTGTAATGAGGGGTCAACATCATGGGGTCAGAGAAGCAGACAACGGTGAACTCAATGGCGGGGGGGGCGCGGGTGAGCAGAAGGGTCAATGGGAAAGGTCAACAACAGTGTCAGGAGGGCCAACAGGAGGGTCATCAGGAAAGGTCTATAGGAAGGGAGCAGACAACGGTGGGGGGGGGTCTGTAGGATGGCGCAGTGAGAGGGGTCATCAGGAAAGGTCTACAGGAAGGGGTCAGAAGGAGCAGACAACGGGGAGGGGTCGGTCTGTAGGATGGTGCAGTGAGAGGGGTCATCAGGAGAGATCAATAGTAAGGGGTCAGAATGAGCAGACAATGTTGGGGGAGTCTGTAGGATGGTGCAATGGGATCAATAGGACATGGAGAATGGAAGGGGCTGGAGGAACAGATGTGAATGTTAAGGCAGACAGCCTGTTGGAGTGAACAAGCAGAAGATTGGCTTAAACAAAGCAATTTGCAATATATGGAGGAAAGGCCCGAAAGGAACAGGAACAGTGTCTGTCAAGATATCTCGGAGGAGGAGGAGAACACCGTGCAAACTAGGCGTAGAGATGAAGCTAACAGCCCAAACTGCTACTACTTGAGTTTCCTCCCACAGTCCAAAGATGTGCTGGTTTGGTGGATGGGCCATTGCCCATTGTGTTTAGGGATGTATAGGTTAGGTGTCTTGTAGGGGGATGGGTCTGTGTCGGATGCTAAGGATCAGTGTGGACTTGTTGGGCTGAAGGGCCTGTTTCCACACCACAGGGATTAGAACATAGAACATAGAACATAAAACAGTACAGCACAGAACAGGCCCTTCAGCCCACAATGTTGTGCCGACCATTGATCCTCATGTATGCACCCTCAAATTTCTGTGACCATATACATGTCCAGCAGTCTCTTAAATGACCCCAATGACCTTGCTTCCACAACTGCTGCTGGCAACGCATTCCATGCTCTCACAACTCTCTGCGTAAAGAACCTGCCTCTGACATCCCCTCGATACTTTCCACCAACCAGCTTAAAACTATGACCCCTCGTGCTAGCCATTTCTGCCCTGGGAAATAGTCTCTGGCTATCAACTCTATCTATGCCTCTCATTATCTTGTATACCTCAATTAGGTCCCCTCTCCTCCTCCTTTTCTCCAATGAAAAGAGACCGAGCTCAGTCAACCTCTCTTCATAAGATAAGCCCTCCAGTCCAGGCAGCATCCTGGTAAACCTTCTCTGAACCCTCTCCAAAGCATCCACATCTTTCCTATAATAGGGCGCCCAGAACTGGACGCAGTATTCCAAGTGCGGTCTAACCAAAGTTTTATAGAGCTGCAACAAGATCTCACGACTCTTAAACTCAATCCCCCTGTTAATGAAAGCCAAAACACCATATGCTTTCTTAACAACCCTGTCCACTTGGGTGGCCATTTTAAGGGATCTATGTATCTGCACACCAAGATCCCTCTGTTCCTCCACACTGCCAAGAATCCTATCCTTAATCCTGTACTCAGCTTTCAAATTCAACCTTCCAAAATGCATCACCTCGCATTTATCCAGGTTGAACTCCATCTGCCAACTCTCAGCTCATCTCTGCATCCTGTCAATGTCCCGCTGCAGCCTACAACAGCCCTCTACACTGTCAACGACACCTCCGACCTTTGTGTCGTCTGCAAACTTGCTGACCCATCCTTCAATCCCCTCATCCAAGTCATTAATAAAAATTACAAACAGTAGAGGCCCAAGGACAGAGCCCTGTGGAACCCCACTCACCACTGACTTCCAGGCAGAATATTTTCCTTCTACTACCACTCGCTGTCTTCTGTTGGCCAGCCAATTCTGTATCCAAGCAGCTAAGTTCCCCTGTATCCCATTCCTCCTGACCTTCTGAATGAGCCTACCATGGGGAACCTTATCAAATGCCTTACTGAAGTCCATATACACCACATCCACAGCTCGACCCTCATCAACTTTTCTCGTCACATCCTCAAAAAACTCGATAAGGTTTGTAAGGCATGACCTACCCCTCACAAAGCCGTGTTGACTGTATTTGATCAAGCCATGCTCTTCCAGATGGTCATAAATCTTATCCCTCAGAATCCTTTCTAACACCTTGCAGACGACAGACATGAGACTTACTGGTCTATAATTGCCGGGGATTTCCCTATTTCCTTTCTTGAAGAGAGGAATTACATTTGCCTCTCTCCAGTCCTCAGGTACGACTCCAGTGGAGAGCAAGGATGCAAAGATCTTCGCAAGTGGCGAAGCAATTGCATTTCTTGCTTCCCAAAGCAGCCGAGGACAAATCTGGTCCGGGCCTGGCGACTTGTCAATCTTAATGTTTGACAAAATTTTCAGCACATCAGCTTCCTCTATCTCTATCCATTGCAGCATGCACACCTGCTCTTCAAAGGTTTCATTCACTACAAAGTTGGTTTCTTTCGTAAAGACAGAAGCAAAAAACTCATTTAGGGCTTCCCCTACCTCCTCAGGCTCCACACACAAGTTCCCTATGCTATCCCTGATCGGCCCTACTCTTTCTTTGATCATTCTCTTATTCCTCACGTAAGTGTGAAATGCCTTTGTGTTTTCCCGGATTCCTTCTGCCAAGCCTTTCTCGTGCCCCCTCCTGGCTCTCCTCAGACCATTTTTGAGCTCCTTCCTTGCCTGCATGTAATCCTCTCTAGCTGAACTTGACCCTAGCTTCCTCCACCTTATGTAAGCTACCTTCTTCCTTTTGACGAGAAGCTCCACCGCTCTCGTCATCCAAGGTTCCTTTATCTTACCCCTTCTTGCCTGTCTCAGAGGGACATATTTATTCATCACTCCCAACAACTGTTCCTTAAACAGTCTCCACATGTCTAGAGTTCCCTTACCATGGAACAACTGCTCCCAGTCCATGCTTCCTAACTCAAGTCTAATCGCGTTATAGTTTCCTCTTCCCCAATTAAATATCCTTCCATTCTGCCTAATCCTCTCCTTCTCCATAGCTATGTAGAATGTGAGGCAGTTATGGTCACTATCACCAAAATGCTCTCCCACCACAAGATCTGATACCTGCCCCGGCTCCTTTCCGAGCACCAAGTCTAGAATGGCCTCTCCCCTCGTCGGCCTGTCAACGTACTGCGTTAGGAAACCCTCCTGAACACACCTTACAAAAACAGCTCCATTCAAATCTTCTGCTCGAAGGAGGTTCCGATCAATATTGGGAAAGTTAAAGTCACCCATTACAACAACCCTACTACGTCCACACTTTTCCAAAATCTGCCGACCTATGCTTTCTCCAATCTCCCTGCTGCTATTGGGGGGCCTGTAGTAAACCCCTAACGAGGTGACTACTCCCTTGCTGTTCCTAATTTCCACCCATACTGACTCGGTAGGCAGATCTTCCTTGACAATGGAAGCTTCTGTAGCTGTGATACCCTCTCTGATTAGTAGTGCTACACCCCCTCCTCTTTTTCCCCCCTCCCTATTCTTTTTAAATGTTCTAAACCCTGGAACATCCAGCAACCATTCCTGCCCCTGAGAAACCCATGTCTCTGTTATGGCCACAACATCATAGCACCAGGTACTGATCCATGCTCGGATTCTATGATATGATGATATAACAATAAAAAATCACACAGTGACTTTTCAATTTGTGTTGATTCATCAAAGTGGCAATTACATCCTTTAGATTGTGAGTGTTTGCAACAACACTCACATCACCGAGAGCACACAACCCCATACCCCAGCCACTAACATTACAACTAGTGCCTGCTACAATGCAACTTCAAAAATGAAGTACCCTGCAGAATCTTGAGACCTTGGAAGGTGCGATATAAGTGCAAGTGTTTCTTTTTCCTTTATACAAGCTTGACTGTGATGTTTAGATCAAGAATGGGGGGGAGAGGCCAGGAAATTGCTGAATGGTCCTCTGGAGTCTTTCCTTGAAGCCATTTGAGAACAAGGCCCGCTCTATGGCTGGAGATGAACCTTTGTGTTTTCACAGTGCTTCTTCCTGTCACTGATTTGTTCAAAGTAGGGAATAAAGTCGGAGGTGGAAATCTGAAACAAAACAGAAATTGCTGGCGAATCTCAGTAGGCCGGGCAGTGTTTGTGGAGAGAGAAACAGAGTTAATGATTCCAGTCCAGTGACACTCCTTCAGGACTGAGTTCTGAGTGAGAGTCATATCAGATTAGAAAAGACAAAACTGTATATAGATAATGACGGGATAGTGTAGGGGGAGGGGCTTGGATTAGTTCATAGGTCAGCACAACATCGAGGGCTGAAGGGCCTGTTCTGCGCTGTATTGTTCTATGTTCAATGTTCTATGTTCTATGTTTCTCCCTCCACAGAGACTGCCAGACCTGCTGAGTTTCTCCAGCGCTTTCTGTTCTAAGCAGTGAATGACCATCAAACTATCTAACCAGCAGGAAGCTGCTGCATCAAAGCTAAAGGTCCGTATGTTGCTTTATTAATCCAGGAAATTTATTGTTTTTCTCCAGGAAAATGTGTTTTCGTAAATGCAGGAAATGTTAATATCTGGTCAAGTGTTGTCCTTGGGTCAGGAGCTGGTTATAGAAAACATCCCACTTTCCAACAGAACATGGAGTTCTTCTGACGTGAGGTTCAGGTTTCTGATTAGTATCATTCAACAAAAAAAGCACAGATTTACTGGCCATTCATATTACTTCTGTTTGTGGGATGTTTTGATGCATAATGCGTTCACAGTTTCTTAGAAAGAACGACAACAGAAAATTAATTCATTAGGTGAAGCATTTTTCAATGTTTTGACCAGTCCTAAAATAAATGAATGTGTTTTTAATATCATCTGTACTGTAAATCATTGGGCATTCCTTCAATATGCAATTCATTAAAGACTGTATATGAGAACAGAATTGGTTAGTGGTCTATTGGTCAAGTAAAATTGATTGAGTCTTATGGCAGTTGCTTTAACAGTGCTTGTGTTGTAGGAAATTGGATTTTGTCATCCCAGCTGTACTTTACATTATGCATCAGCAGAAATGCAAGCAAGTGGTTTTCTGTCATTCTATAAAGCTTCATGGGACACGTTTAAGAAAAGAAATCTTCTATAATGCTAAATTGCAATAACATCAATCAAAAATCAAAGCTGAGGCACACATTTTTCAAACATTTCTGCGCTTTTTATTTCACTATTTGAGGGGGAGAAGCTTCAATCAGATGTAACAGTGTTGTAACTGAGTAAAGACATGAGGGAGGAGCTGGTCAGAGTTGGTTGGAAGGGGAGACAGTGGAGCAGCGATGGAAGGAGTTTCTGGGGGTAATTTAGGAGGCACAGCAGAAATTCATCCCTAGGAAGAAGAAACATTTTAAGGGGAAGATGAGGGAACCAAAGCTGACAAGATAAGTCAGGGACAGCATAAAAACAAAAGAAAAAAAGTGCAACGTGGTGAAGATTAGTTCTAAGCCGGAGGATTGGGAAGCCTTTAGAAACCAGCAATGGAAAACTAAAAAAGCTCTAAGTAGAGAGATCCAATATGACAGTAAAAACAAGCCAAAAATCTGCAGATATCGAAACTCAGAAACAAAAGCAGAAGTTGCTGGAAAGAGACACATATTCCCGTCTCCTCTCTTGACAGCCTTCCGCGAGGACCGTTCCTCTAGAACATCCCAGTCCACTCCTTCTTCATTTCCAACAAACCCCACATGGACCCACGGTATCTTCCCCTGCAACTACTGAAGGTGCAATACCTCCCTCCTCAGTAACGAAAGGCTCAAACACATGTTCCAGGTAAAGCTGTGCTTTACCTATGCTTCACTCAGCCTATTCAACTGACCTCCTCTACACTGGAGAACAAAGCATAGGCTGGGGGACTGATCATGTAACACCTATGTTCTGTCTGCAGAAATGTTCCTGAGCCTGTCTTTCAATGCACAACCCTGTTCCCTGGTCAACATCTCTGTCTCTGGCTCACTAGTACAAGTTAGAAGAATAACACCGCATTTTCTGCTTGGGAGCCCTTCAACTTTCTGTGCTCAATATTGTGTTCAAAAATTTTAGGGCCTGAGCACTTTCTACCACGTCTTTATCCTAAAGACCATTCAGCAGGCCTTGTTATCATATGGGACCACCGATTGCTAGCCACTAACAAACTCGATTAGCAACCGTTCATTCTCCCATTCCTTTATCTGCCCAACATTTTCTCTGGGCCCCATCTTCATGTAAGGTTTACCCCTCCCCACCCCTCACCCCTTTTTCAGCATTTATACCAACCTTTTCCTGACTACCGTCAGTTCTGAATTTGGGACACTGCACCTGAAACAGTAACACTGCTTTCTCTTCACAGATGCTGCCAAATACCAGAGTAAGCCAGCTGGTAATATAGGAGAAGATTGCAAGCATACTTTTTAGGTATCTCAAAGGTAAGGGAAAGGCAAAAGTGGACATTGGGCCGCTGGAAAATGTGGCTGGAACAGTAGTAATGGGGAACAAAGAAATGGCAGAGGAACTGAACAGGTACTTTGCATCAGTTTACACGGTGGAAGAAACTAGCGGCAAACCAGAGCTTCAAAAGAGTCAGGGAACAGAGGTGAGTGTAGTGGCCATCACTAAGGAAAAGGTGTTAGGGAAGCTGAAAGATCTGAGGGTGATCAATTATCTGGACCAGATGCACTACACCCCAGAGTTCTGAAGGGATTGTGAAGGCATTGGTGGTGATCTTTCAGGAATCACCGGAGTCAGGAAGGGTCCCAGAGAACTGGAAAATGGCTAATGTAACATTTCTGTTTAAGAAGGCAGGGAGGCAGAAGACAGGAAACTATCGGCTGGTTAGCCTGATCCCAGTTATTGGTAAGATTGTGGAGGCTGTTATGAGGGATGAGATTAGGGAGTACTTGGAAGTGCGTGGTAAAACAGGGCTGACTCAGCATGAGTTTGTAAAGGGGAGGTCATGCCTGACTAGTCTGTTAGAATTCGTTGAGGAGCTAATGAGCATGTTAGAGCAAGGAGAGCCAGTGGGCATGATCTATTTGGATTTCCAGAAGGCCTTTGACAAGGTGCTATGCAGGAGGCTGCTAAATAAGATAAGGGCCCATAGTGTTAGGGGCAAGGTGCTGGCATCATTAGAGGGTAGGCTGACTGGCAGAAGGCAGAAAGTGTGGAAAAAGCTTGGTTGAGAGGTTAGGGTGCCGGGTGGGTAGGGTATGAGTTAAGTAGGGGACCAGGTATGTAGGGTACAAGGTACAAAATGCGTCAGGTGGGTAAGGTGTGAGGTAATTAGGTGTCAGGTGGATCAGCTGATCGATAATTGTGGCTAAGGGTAGGTGTGAGGGTTGGGGTCAGTTGTAGTTGGGTAGAGGGGGCTAACCATGACAAGGACAGTGGTCAAGGTAAGTATGGAACTGTTGAGTGAGGGGTTGTGTCAGATCCCGCAGGAGGGCTGAAAATATGTTGGGTTGGGGGTCATTTGCTAGGGGGCAGTAATTATTGGGGTCCCAGAGATGCAAGTGCCACCCTAAACCTACACATACCTTACTTACCACTCTCTTCATAGAAATGGGGCACGGTTTAATTTCCCTGAAATATCCCACCGCAAGGGGGAGTTATGTTGGGTCTGTGTCTGCCCCGCGTTTCTGAAGGAGCTGGAAGTGAACTAGCTGTAGGGACTGAGTACTTTCCTCCACATCCACCTTCCCAACTGATGGTTGGGGTTTCGAGGTTGGAGTCCATTATTGGGAGGGGATAGGCGGTGGTGGGCTGTAACATTAGTTGGAGCCCTGTTGGGATTGGTGGAGGGTGGGGAGGGCTGTCTAACCGTAAGAATATACTGCCAGTTTCTGAAATTTACCCCTAAGTGGGGCTTTAGTTATCTCTTCCTGCACTTCAACAGTTTGGGTTAAAAATAGCACAGTCATCATCATCAGTGGTCCCTCACAGATGAGGACGATTCACTTCCACCCTCAGTGTGAGTCCCTGATGGGGCTACCGCAGGCTTTGTTACACTGGGGGGCAGAAGGTGAGTGGGGCATTGGGGTGGCAGTGCGCTCCTTTTGCCTGGCTTCCGCGTTTTGTCGATGGCAAGTCTCGAGGTGCTTGGCTCCTTCCCAGATGCTCCTCCTCCACTTTGGACGGCGTTGGGCCAGCGATTTCCAGGTGTCAGTGGGAATGCCGCACTTCCCCAGTGAGGCCTCGCGGGTATTGCTGAAGCACGTCCTCCGCCCGCCTGGGCCTCCCCTGCTGCTTCGGGGCTGGGAGTAGAGTACCTGCTCAGGGAGTCTCATGGCGGTCAAACGGACAACGTGCCCAGCCTATCATAACCAACCAAGGGTGTGTAGTACCTTGATGCTGGGGATGTTGGCCTAGTCAAGGATGTTGGTATTGCTCTGCCTTTCCTCCCTGCGGACAGAATGGTATAGACAGTAAGATATTGATGTCCTCATTTTAGGTTAAAGTGAGACGTGACATGATTTTGATGAGATTACAAGGTGCATTGCTGGTTGGTATTTTGCAGGAAAATTCATGCCACAGACCCATGTATCAATTTTTAGAGTGCAACAGTATTTAATGTGAGAGAATTGGGAGACTTTCTGTGCTCACAAACGGCACTATATAAAAGCAAATACCTTTCATAGAAGGGTCTCGACCCGAAACGTCAGCTTTCCTGCTCCTGTGATGCTGCTTGGCCTGCTGTGTTCATCCAGCTCTACACCTGGTTATCTCCTTTCATAGCTGCACCTGAACAACGCATGTAAAGCAACACCATCTAATAACTTAGGCATCCTTTGCATTTTGCAAAATGTTTATGTGCAAAAAAATACCCACTGACGTAATCTGAAAAATGATGCATAAACTGACTTGGGATCTCATTACCGTACTTGATACAAATCTCCTCGAGAGTATAATTTGCTCAGTAGCAGGAATGCATCAAGCCATTATTTAGCTGTTCCTTTTATTGTTCTCTATTAAATATTCATCCGCAATGCAGTGTATTGAGGATAATATTAATCGGTTTTGCATTTATATTTGACATAAACATTGCAATTCCTGATATTGCTCAGTTCTGCTGAACTTTCGGGGAAAGAGCAGCATAATGAGAATGTTACTGGACAGGTACAACGGAGATCTAGGCCCATGATATAAAGCTACAAGCACAAAACTCGGGAGTTGACAGCAATTCAACTGATTTTTAAAAATCTGGAATGAAAAGTTTTTAGCATTATAAGGTCAGCTATGAATGGCAGATCAGGTTTGAGGGGCTGAATGGCCAACTCCTGCCCCTATGTTCCCATGCTTCAGTGTAAACATGAAACTCTGGTTTTCATTTCTCATAAGGTCATAGAGCTGCACGGCACAGAAACAAGCCCTTTGGTCCAACTCATCCATGCCAACCAAATATTCAAAATTAATCTAGTCCTATTTGCCAGTATTGGATCCATATCCCTGTAAACCCTTCCTATTCATATATCCACATAGATTTCTTTTAAATGTTGTAACTGCACCAGCCTCTCCCACTTCCTCTGGCAGCTCATTCCATACACGTACCACCCTCTGCGTGAAAAAGTTGCCCCTTAGGAGCCTTTTAAGTCTCTGTTTTCTCACCTTAAACCTATGCCCTCTAGTTTTGGACTCATCTACCCCAGGGAAATGACCCTGTCTATACACCCTATCCATACCCCTCATGACTTTTTAAACCTCTATAAGGTCATCCCTCAGCCTCCAACACTCCAAGGAAAATAGCCCCAGCCTATTCAGCCTCTCCCTATAGCCCAAACTCACCGGCCCTGACAATATCCTTGTAAATCTTTTCTGAATCCTTTCAACATCTTTCCTATAGTAGAGGGACCAGAACCAAACACAGCATTCTAAAACTGGCCTAACCAATGTCCTGTACACCGCAGAATGGCACCACGTCAGCTTTTGTGCTCCTAAGATGCTTCTTGGCCTGCTGTGTTCATCCAGCTCTACACCTTGTTACCCCAACTCCTGTACGCAGTGCACTGACCAATGAAGGCACGTGTACTAAACACCTTCTTCACTGTTCAGTCTACCTGCAACTTGACATTCAAGGAACTATCAACCTGCACCTAAAACAAAAAATGCTGGAAATCACAGCAGGGTCAGGCAGCATTCATGCAGAGAGAGCAAGCTAGTGTTTCAAGTCTGGATGACTCTTCATCAGAGTTCTGACACATAGTATAGAGGGAACAGCATTTACACTATAATAGAGAGATAGATTGGTAGGGGAGAAAGACCACTGATAGTGCAGATTAAATGATGGGAATGTGATAAAGACAAAACAATGGTGTGTCTAACTGCCAGACTGGAAAGACCAGACAGTCCCACTGCAGTAGGGGCAGGGGGCATGGTGCGGGGAGAAAGGACATCATGACAGAGAATGCAGCAAGTAAAGCTAAAAGAAAGGGAAGAAGTACGAGTCAGTTCACAATCTGAAGGTGTTGAACTCAGTGTTAAGCCCAGCAGGCTGTAAAGTGCCCAGTGAGAAGATGAGTTTTTGTTCCTCCAGTTTGGGCTGTGATCCACTGGAGCACTGCAGCATGCCGAGTACAGGCATGTGGGCATGTGTAATTGTCCTGATGCGCTAACGTTTGGACTGAGATTTTCAAACAGTGTGACATTTTGAAAACAGAAACAAAACAACAAGGGAAAAGAGAGATAATAGGAACTGCCGATGCTGGAGAATCCGAGATAATAAAGTGTGGAGCTGGATGAACACAGCAGGCCAAGCAGCATCAGAGGAGCAGGAAAGCTGACGTTCTGGGCCTAGACCCTGACATCAGCTTTGGTGCTGATGCTGCTTGGGCTGCTGTGTTCATCCAGCTCCACACTTTGTTATCAAGGGAAAAGAACTTAGTTTAGCATTGGCCAAAAGAAGCTGTTGTGCATCGTGATAATCTGTGAGTAGAGTCAATGAGCAGGATGGTCACATATGCAGTGTTGGTCTTGGCTCATAACACAACAGACATACCTGAAGGTCTTAGGCACAACATTTCTTTCCTTTGTGACCAATGGAATCCCACCAATTCAATCACTTCGCTTGACCCAACACATTGTTAACAATCACAGTAGTCTCCGGAGAAATACAGATGCACACAGCAGAAGCCAGGCAGTGTGAGCCCCCAGAGCTCTCATTGTAATAAGGAAATAACTATTAACCTGTAACATACTCATGAAACTTGAGAGAGGAGGTCTGGGGCGGGGGTGGGATGGATGAAGGTTACATTATTAAAACAGGTGACATTTGTTAGTTTCGCCCACAAAAGTCCTTCAAACACCCGAAAATCAGTTAAGCTTCCCTTTATGCATTATTCAGGGGAGTCAATGGCTCAGTGGTATTATCATTGGACCTGTAATCCAGCGACCCAGGTAATGTTCTGGGGACCTGGGTTCTGAAGCCCACCAAGGCAGATGGTGGGATTTCAATTCAAACAAACAGCTGGAATTAATGGTTTATTGATGACCATGAATCCATTGCCAATTGTTGGAAAAACCCATCTGGTTCACTAATTTCCTTTAGGGAAGGAAACTGCCATTCTTACCTGGTCTAGCTTACATGTGACTCCGGACCTACACTCTAACTGCCCTCTGGGCAACTAGGGGTGGGCGATAAATGCTGGCCTGGCCAGTGAGGCCCACTTCCTGTGAATGAACAAAAAAAGAAAATTACCCACTGATAGCACCTGGAAAGTAGACATGGATGGTTGCTGAGGGAGAATACATTCAAGTTCACTTGCAATGGCTCTTGTGGTTGAGTATCCAACAACTTTGGATGCGAGTGGCAGACATTGTGCTCCATCTGGGGGTGGGGAGGGAGTGCTGGGGACTGTTACCTGATCACTTCACTCCAGAAGGTGGTTACATCCCCCAGGTGGATAACTTAACTCGGTCTGTGACCGAGAACAAGAAGGTGCGCCTGTAGGTGAGGAAGATGTGGCGACCCAAAGGACAGATCCCAATAGTATCTGACTCTGCCATAGTTCAACAGTAATGAGGTTTCTGCTGTGCAGACCAGGGTGGGGACTCCAGGGATGGTACTGGGAGCTATTCAAGTCACACGGGGAGTGAGGAATGTGATATTGACAAGGGCAGTACAATTGGGAGGGGAGGGGAGGGGAGGGGAGGTACTGTACACTGCAGCCATAATTATGAGCCCTGAAGAGTAAGGGGCATTTTTTGGGCTGGAGAAGAACCTGGGATAGAGGGCAGATATCTCGTTGTTTTTATCCACTATGATAATAATGACATTGATGTAACTAGAAAGGAGGCTATGTTGAAAGATCTTGAACCATTGAGAGTTAAACTAAAAAACCTGGATTTATAAGGTATCGTCACAAAGATAAGGGAGCTGTGGTTAGTGAGGAAGATTGCCAGAAGTTACCAAAGTGTGGAGCTGGATGAACACAGCAGGCCAAGCAGCATCTCAGGAGCACAAAAGCTGATGTTCCGGTCCTAGACCCTTCATCAGATGAAGGGTCTGATGAAGGGTCTAGGCCCGAAACATCAGCTTTTGTGCTCCTGAGATGCTGCTTAGCCTGCTGTGTTCATCCAGCTCCACACTTTGTTATCTTGGATTCTCCAGCATCTGCAGTTCCCATTATCCCTTGCCAGAAGTTACGGCAGGATAGAGAGAAGCTAGAGACTTTGGCAGAAAAATCGCAGAAGGAGTTTAATCCAGACAAATGTGAGGCTCTGTATTTTGGAAGATCTAATGCAGAAGGGAAGTTTACAGTAAATGGCAGAGCCCTGAGAAGAATCAACATACAGGGAGAGCTAGACGTACAGGCCCACAATCTCCTGAAAGTTGCAACACATGTTGATCTCAACCAAGAAGTGAATCCAGGTGAACCACATGGAATTACCTCAGGCACTGGAAAAGACAACGGCAGAAACAGCACAATAGATCCTGCAATGTCCTCCTCACTGTCATCTGGGGGTTGGTGCCAACATTAGGAGAGCTGTCCCACAGACTAGTCAAGGAACAGCCTGACATAGTCATACTCACAGAGTTATACCTTACAGACAATGTCCCAGGCACCACCATCACCATCCCTGATATGTCCCATCTCACTGGCAGGATAGACCCAGGAGAGGGGACGGTACAGTGGGATACAGTCGGGATGGAGTTGCTCTGGGAGCCTTCAACATTGACTCAGGACCGCGTGACGTCTCATGGCTTCAGGTTAAACATGGGCAAGGAAACCTCCTGCTGATTACTGCAAACCACCCTCCCTCAGCTGATGAATCAGTGCCCCTCCATGTTGAACAACACTTAGAGGAGACACTGGGGATGACAAGGGCACAAAATGTACTCTGGGGGGGGGGGGGCGGATTTCAATGTCCATCACGAAGAATGGCTCGGCAGCAGTAGTACTGATCGAGCTGGTCGGGTCCTGAAGGACAGAGCTGCTGGACTGGGTCTGCGGCAGGTGGTGAGGGAACCAACAGGAGGGAAATTCTTTTGCTGTTTCACTTATCATTTCATATCAGTGTCTTTTGGTTCTGAATCCTTACAACTATGTGAACATTTTTTCTGTATTTACTCTGCTCAGGCCCCTCATCAATTTAGAGACTTCTCTTGAAATCTTCTCTTCCCTAAGGAAACCAAACTACTTTCTCCAATCTCACTAAGTAACTAAAGCTCCTCATCCTTGGGATCATGCTTGTGAATATTTTCAGCATCTACACTCGATAGGTATCATATCCTCCACGAAATGCAATGTCTGGAACTGGACACAATTCTCCAGATAAAGCCAACACTATGTTTTATGCGGGTTTCAGATAATTTCTTTGCCTTCGTATTGTATTTATAAAGCTGAGGACATTTTATGTCTTTTTAATCATTTTGTCAACCTCCACTGGCACACTCAATGAATTGGGCTCTCTGTTCTTGCACCTCCTTTCGAACTGTTTCATTAATATTGCCCCTCCCCATTCTTCCAGCCAAAATCTATCACTACTCTGTGACTGACACACACACACACACACACACACACACACACACACACACGTGAATCTGTGGGGTGAATTTGTATTTGCAGATACATTCTATTTTGTTCAAAAAGTACACAAATTATACACAGTCAGTCAATGTAGTATTTTATAAATTCCTACTTTAGAAATAAAGCCATTCTGACTCCAAACCAAAACACAAACAGATTCTAAACAAGGCCTCACACCTAACCTACACTGAGTGAACTAAAATGTCACCCCTTCTTTACACTGATAAAACCTCTAGTTCTCTCAGGGCTGCGATATGAAAGGAATTCGGGGATTTGCATGTATATATTAATTAATTAAAACCTAACTGATTAAAGATCTAACAACATTTTAGACTTGTTTACTACATCCCCATCAATAGTGTGACCCTTTAATCTTTTACTTATAAATTCTCTGTCAGATAATACCTCTGTCACTAACACCTGAGGAAGGAGCAAAGCTCCGAAAGCTTGTGATTTTAAATAAACCTGTTGGACTATAACCTGGTTCGTGTGATTTCTAGCCCTGTCCACCCAGTCTAACAGCAGTACCTCCACATTTAATCTTCTAAGCATCTGCCCATTCAATCGTCCTATGTGCTCTTGAAATCTAAGACTAACTTCCAATTTTTAATTTAAATTTCAATTTAATTTTAATTTTAACTTTAATTTTAACTTCCAATTTTTACTTCAACTGTTAATTTTCAGCATGCCCTATAACGCTAATGCCCGGTTATTAATATTAATAAAGAGAAGCAGTGATCCAAATACCTTCCCCCAGTCTGAAAAACAACAAGTCACCATCATCACAGTTCTGAAGAAGGATCACTAGACCTGGAAGATTAACTCTGCTTTCTCTCCACGGATACTGCCAAGCCTGCTGTGTTTCTCCAACAAATTCTGTTCTTGCAGCCACCATTAATCATTAGCTCAGAGATAATGGGAACTGGAGCTGGATGAACACAGCAGGACAAGCAGCATCTCAGGAGCACAAAAGCTGACGTTTTGCGCCTAGACCCATCATCAGAGAGCTAGGTCTAGGCCCGAAACGTCAGCTTTTGTGCTCCTGAGATGTTGCTTGCCCTGCTGTGTGCACTTAGCTTCACACTTTGTTATCTATTAATCATTAGCTTCCTGTCTCTCACCAGCTTTCTATCACGCTGCCACATGTCACTTTTATTGCAAAATTTCATCCTGCTGGCTAACCTGTTCTGTCGCTGTTTGTGAATTGCCTCCCACAAATTAGCTCAAGGGATGTAGTAGCAAGGGATCATCATCATCTCCATGTCGCATATGATCTAAATTTGGATCTCAATTTCCTCTTTCTTCATCAGCACTGGGTCCATATCCTGAGATCCCACCATCCTATTGCGATAGCTCAAGAATTTGGGGAGGCACTCATTTTCTCAAGGATGACGCGCGTAATAGACATGGGCCAAGCGCAGCCCCCCACATTCTGGGGGCTAATATAAAAGGAGATGTTTTCTGGCAGTTCTTGTGGGATTTCAAATAAGACACAACATCACTTGCCTTTGATAGGCTATGGGTCCAGGAGACTTCAAGATTATTCCCCTGAACTCCTTATGAGAAATCTTGAATGTCCGACACCCGATTCCCACTGTTTGGTGATTCCATTCTTTTCAAAACAGAGGACCGTGTGCAGGACACAAGAATGAGGCATCATTTGAGAAAGGCACTGCCTGTGAGATTTAACTCTGCACTACACCCAATCTATGAGGATGATCTTACGGGGAGGAGAGTTTACTTTGAGGTGAGACAACGTGGAAGCCGTGTCAGCGCTTGCATGATGACCAGCAGCAGCCTCGAGCAAAGTGATGTCTGGATTCATATCTTTCTGTCAGTGATGTGGGTTAAGCAGGCATCAGAGAATCGTACTTTATCAGTGAGGGTCCATCTGGGGATGTCTTCAGCTTGTAGCCAACCCATTTTTAGGAGTATTCAGAAGGTTTAACACCATAACAAGGCGGCAGTCTGGAAGGACCTTATAGTTTGGCTGCATCTGCGATTTTCTGAAAAAGCTGGATGCAATAAACATGACAAAGGACTTTTTTTACTGTTAACCCTAAATGTGCTAAACATAAAGGCCCATCCCTGCTATGCTTGAGCAGACAAAAACTATGTCAATGTCACATTTTCAAAAGTTGTCATGACGCCTTGTCAATTGTATGGTCTAACCTCCCCGAGCTCCTCACAAAGGCAAACAAATGGACCAATGGCCCGTGAAACGTAACTGCTTGGCTGGAATTTTTCTCTCTGGAGTGAAACAGGCTCGGGGGGTGGCCTCCTGGAGGTTTATAAAATCATGAGGGGTTTAGATAAGGTGAATGGCAAGTGTCTTTTTTCCAGCTGGGGGAGTTTAAGCCCAGGGGGTACATTTTGAAGGTGCGAGGAAGAAGATTTAAAAAGAACATGACAGGCAATGCTTTTTATGCAGAAAGTGGTTCATTCATGTATCTCATCAAGGTGGCAGAGGAAGTAGTGGAAGCAGGCACAATTATAACATTTAAAGGACACTTGGACTGGAACATGGACAGGAAGGGTTTAGAGCGATATGGGCCAAATGCAGGCAAGTGGGACTAGTTTAGTTTAGGAAACCTGGTTGGTATGGACAGGTTGGAGAGAAGGGCCGGTTTCCGTGCTGTATGGTCCTATGAGTCCATGACTAACATCCTGTTTAAGTATGATACAAACAGCAGCCGAGGTAGTCATAATGACATACAGCACAGAACAGACCCATCAGCCCAAACAGTCCATGTCAACCAGGTTTCCTCAGCTAAATTCATCTCATTTGCCTGCATTTGGCCCATATTCCTCTAAACCTTTCCTATTCATGCATCCAAATGTCTTTTAAATGTTATAATTGTGCTTGTTTCTACACAATTCCTCTGGCAGCTCAACGAGATACTTGCGTAATCCTAAAGAGAACAGGTGGGATAAAGAAGTGTTATTGATATTTTAACAAGTCCCGAGGGATTTTGCGGAATACCTTTGAGTGGGTTTCCTGTACACTTGCAGCTCACTGAGCTAGACACAATTTCCACATCCACAAAAAGATAGCCAGAGTTTCTTTGGACGTGGAAATGCTGCACCATAGTGTCAGTGGGGTGATCGAACATGTAAAGGATATTGAAATTGAGCCCCACTTACCAAAAACATGTCATCAGCTTTTTCCCACAGTCATCAAAACCATAACAACTTTAGCCTTCTTTCAGATAAACAACAGGCCTGTACTTGTGCCAGGACACCACATCAAGCCCTCTTTGCCCTTACACATAACCATGTTGTCAGTTACATAACCAGAGATAACCATGTTGGTAAGGAACAGACTGATTCAATGAATATTAAGTAAAAGTGAAGATTACTTCCTTCCCCAGAATGAGTGTGTTTACAGTATTAGAAAATGACGCAAGTGCTTTCAATTGACATGCCCCTAACACCTTCAGTCATGGTAGATTTCCAATGTTTACCTGTAGCACACGCAACCCAGGTCCTCGTTACTGAAATACGGGTGGGTCGTTTAATTAGTTAAATTAGCCAACCACTTACAGCCTGCTCATCTCTCCCCAACCCATCCTGTTTCAGGGAACCCAATGTTTGAAGACTTGCCTCTTGAGCTTAGCATTGTCGTAGGTGACCTGCTGGATTTTCAGAGTTGAGTTTAATCCTTGGTCTCTTGTTATATTTTGTGTATCTTTTCTGTCAGTTTACCTCAGGTGACTGTCTCAATTCCCCAGCATTTTCTGGGCCTCATAGGAACAGTCGGCTTCCAGAATTTCTCCCAAAATCACCTACCTTTAGTGAGGGCTGGTTTGATGTTTTTGAACCTGAGGGATTTGCCTGGCAGAGGTGGATGGAACATCAACAGCATGGGCTTCTGCTATTATTTTTTTCTCTTGTAACACATCCTATTGTCATTATAGATAGTAGGAACTGCCGATGCTGGAGAATCTGAGATAACAAGGTGAGGAGCTGGATGAACACAGCAGGCCAATCAGCATCTGAGGAGTGGGAAAGCTGAAATTTCAGGTCTGGACCCTTCTTCAGAAATATTTCAGAAACACTTCTGAAGAAGTGTCCAGATCCAAAATGTAATCTTTCCTGCTCCTCTGATGCTGCCTGGCCTGCTGTGTTCATCCAGCTCCACACCTGGTTATCTCTATAGTCATTATACTTTACATTGTCAGTGAATGAGCATGGAAGTGAGTGGTCTGGCTTCGGGGAAGGAGTGGATGAGGATGGAGGTGTGGTGGGCAGAGCCTGGGGGTACGGCTTGAGGGGCCATGGAGATAAGTGGTGTCACAACCTGGCCTGGGAAGAGGGTGCGTTGGCTACGTGAGGGAATAGTTTGAAGTAATCTTTTGGAAGTTTCCCTCTTGAAAACTATGGTTCATGGCAACTCATAGGTGTCAGGAAGCACGTTTCTTTAAAAACCCAGCCCATTGCCAAGTTGTTTCCAACTTTGCAAAAATCCAGGCAGTGCCTCGGGTTCTCTCTGCACAGGTTCTGCCCGACCTGCTGCGCATTTGTAGCCTTTCCTGTTTTAATCTCAGTTAAATGCAGGGCTTTGCATTTGTCTCTCTGCCTATACGTGATGAGGAAAGGCTTTGCCCTGGTCTGAAGTGCAGAAATTCACATTATATTCCCATCACCATTAAAGGCACATTTTGCAAGAAACCTGTTGACAGGTTTAAAACTGAACTGCAGTGTGACTGGATACTCATGTTTGATTTATATGTGAATTAAATTAAACTAATTTATATTCATACCTATTGTACAGTAATGAGATTAAAACGTAGAACATGAAACAAAAATAGATAAAACATTCAGCAGGTAACAAGGAAGTGCTGAGTGGGATATTAAAAGATATTTAATGTTGAATTAGACTTAAAATGCAGTGCAGGGAGTCTCCAGTTTAAGACCATCCAATGTAAGAACGCTCATGCTTATGAATGTGATCCCGTACAGCGGTGTATTAACATTAATTTTCAAGATCCAACACATAAATATTTTCTTGCACTTACAAACTTACTTTACAGTGTACAATATTGTGTTTCAGTTTGTGGACAAATTCTTGAAAGTGGAGTGGCAGGTAGACAGGGTGTTGAAGAAGGCGTTTGCTATGCTTGCCTTTATTGGTCAGTGCATTGAGTATAGGAGTTGGGAGGGTCTTGTTGCAGCTGTACAGGACATTGGTTAGGCTGCTTTTGGAATACTGTTTGCTGTTCTGGTCTCCCTGCTACAGGAAAGATGTGAAACTTGAAAAGGTTCAGAAAACATTTACAAAGATGTTGCCAGTGTTGGAGGGTTTGACCTGCAGGGAGGGGCTGAATAGACTGGGACTGAGGGGTAGTCATTTAGAAGTTTATGAAATCATGAGGAGAATGGATACGGTTAATAGCCAAGGTCTTTTCCCCAGGGTGGGGGGGGGGGGGGGGGGGCGAGTCCAAAACTAAAGGCCATAGATTTAAGGTGAGAGGGAAAAGATTTAGAAGGGACCTAAGGGGCAACGTTTGTCACACAGAGGGTGGTGTGTGTATGGAACGAGCTGCCAGAGGAAGTGGTGGAGGCTGGTACAGTTACAACATTTAAAAGGCATCAGGATGGGTATGTGACTAGGAAGGGTTTAGAGGGATATGGGCCAAATGCTGGCAAATGGGACTTGATTTATTTAGGATATCTGGTCGGCATCAATGAGCTGGATTTGATTTGATTTATTACAGGCACATGTACCTAAGTGCAGTGAAAAGCTTTGTTTTGCGAGCAGTACAGGCAGATCAAAGCAAACAAGGACATACAGATCACAGGGTGTTTAGACAGAGTGAGGCAGACAGGGTTACACTGCACAGGAGAGGCACAAAGCAAGAGCAACATTATTTGAAGTTAGACTGTGTTGAACCAAAGGGTGGTTTTCTGCGCAGTACATCTCTATGACTCTGTGAATCTAAATCAACTTGCAAATGGACTGAGGAATGGAACGCATTTGAAACCCAGAGATATAACATTCCTTCATTACAATCCATGGATTACATGTAAATCTTATTATTTATGTAGTTCATTGAGGATCTGAACTGTGTAAGGAACAGGGCCACAATGACTCTAGTCTATCCTGCATCCAATGAGATTGAGGGTAGTTAAAATTGGAGTTGCCTTATTTGGGTTGGGTATGGAGGGAGTCATCTGGTCTGAAATAGAGTTCAAAGTTTGATTCAGTAATCTGTTACATTAGTCGTGGGGATTTATCGTAAACTGTTGAATATCAGCCATTCAAAGAAATGAAAAAAGCCATGTGACAAACAGAATGTGGGGATGTAATATACACAGTGAAAAGCTTCCGATGTACCATGGTTCCTCTCTATGATTGCTCGTGCTTGTTAAACAAATTGTCTTTGTGCGGTAGTGTTGTAAATATGTTCATTGTGCCTGGGTTTGCTGAGTAATTCCTAGGCCACTGAAATCAATGTGTGACCATGGGCTTGACTCTAATCATAACCTCAATCAAAACTGCTTCCAGGTGTTTGAACTGTCCCTGCATGAATTTGTATTGTTCATAAACTAACTCACTTCAACATGTAAGCCCCTCATGCACTGTAAAGACTGGCTATGTAGCTATGAGTCATAGAACATAGAACATTACAGCACAGTACAGGCCCTTCGGCCCTCCATGTTGTGCCGACCTGTCATACTGATCTGAAGCCCATCTAACCTACACTATTCCATGTACGTCCATATGCTTATCCAATGACAACTTAAATGTACCTAAAGTTGGCGAATCTACTACCATTGCAGGCAAAGCGTTCCATTCCCTTACTACTCTCTGAGTAAAGTCCCTGGGAGATAGTGGGCTGTCTACTCTGCACATTGGAGAGGGAGCTTTCCTTGCTTCTGCTGTAGTTTGTGATGGAGCCCCTTTTACATATTAAGGGACTCTGGCTGATTTGAGCAGCTTCTGCAAACTCTCGCCTTGACACAATTGTACATTATCCTGTTCTCCGTAGGGAATTCAGTCATTAGCACGGACTATTCCATGTTGCATCCACAGGTCATGACTGTGATATCACTGGAATGTGATGGCATCTACATCCAGTTCATTCTGATATCTATCACTACCTCTTGATAAAACCCGAAAGAACCACAGATGCTGGAAATCAGAAACAAAATCGAAAGTTGCTGGAAAAGATCAGCAGGTCAGTTAGCATCTGTGGAGAGAAATCAGAGTTAATATTTTAGATTCACTGACCCCTCCTTAGAACTTTGCCATCAGTTCTGAGCAAAGGCCACTGGACCCAAAACATGAACTCTGACTTCTCTCCACACATGCTGCCACCACTATCTCTTAGCAGCAGTGTCACTGTACAGATGTGCATACCCTCTTTTGAATCCCTGTACTCTATTTGTCCATCGCTGTCCTGTCCTGCCAGGCTGAATGCTCTGCCTGAGAGGAGCTACGGTTGTGCTACTGATGGTACTGTCGGTGCTGGGAGCCTGTACAATACGATACTTCACATAGCCATGTACGTAAACCTCACGACTCAATCAACCCAAATATTACAAAAGACAGGTTAATTGCATCATTGAAATTTATATCAAGACATGGGACTGGAATTTTAATATCATTCAGGTGATCTGCATATAGAGAGACACAACAGACGTGCCCTGGAAAATATGATGGATAGATAGAGAATTGGATACAAAGGGATTAGCTGTGGCTATTGGAACTGAATGTAGCCATTTGGCCCATCATGTCTGCTCCACTATTCAAAAATGGTTCTCAAACCCCATTGTCCTACCTTCTCCCCATAACCATTTATGCCCTTACTAATTAAGAATCTATCTATCTCTGTCTTAAAGACATTCAGCGACTTGGCCCTCACAACCCTCTATAGTACACATTCAGCACTCTCTGACTAAAGGAGTTCCTCCTCATCTCAGTTCTAAAGGTTGGCCCCTTCACTCTGAGTCTGTAACCCTGGGGACTGGTCTCTCCTACTCGTGGAAACGACTTCTCCATGTCCATTCTATCCAGGCCTGTCAGAATTCTGTAAGTTTCAATCAGACACCACCCACCCCGTCCATATTTCTAAACTCCTTTGGCTACAGAGCCAGAGTCCCCAGCCTGAGGAATGGGAGGGGGAGTAGAAATGGTTTGCGACTGGGAGGTGCAGTTGTTTGTTGCGAACCGAGCGGAGGTGTTCTGAAAAGCGGTCCCCAAGCCTCCGCTTGGTTTCCCCAATGTAGAGGAAGCCACACCGGGTACATTGGATGCAGTATACCACATTGGCAGATGTGCAGGTGAACCTCTGCTTAATATGGAAAGTCATCTTGGGCCTGGGATAGGGGTGAGGACCTAAATGTCCAACTTGCTCATTACCTCAAAAATTTCTAACAGATTTGTCAGACATGACCTCTTTTTGATGAAACCATGTTGATTCTGCTCTATGTTATTACGCACTTTCTAGTACTGACCAATAGTTTCCTGTCTTTTGCTTCCCTCCCTGTTTAAATTGGGGCATTAACGTCAACTCTGCCTCATTAACCATCACGAAATCCAGAGCTTCCTATTCTTAAGTGGGGTCCACCACAAACTGCCCCAAAAAAGCAGAGATTCACTTAAAACCATACAGTGAAGACTGGCATTTTAGTTTCAGACAATGGGGTTTAACTGGAGAAAGGAGTGGAAGGAAGAAGCCCTGGGATGGAGCAGGAAGAGAGAAACATGCTCCTGAGATGCTGCTTGGCCTGCTGTGTTCATCCAGCTCCACACTTTGTTATCTTAGAAAGAAACATTTTCCAGCTTTGTTTGTTTTAAGACGGATCTGGACCTGAAAGCACTGGAGCAACAGGGCAAGGACTACAGCTACTGGGTTTCTTATTGATACAGTTTTATTTTAGGCTTCACCTTTATGTCATCTCAAAGCATTATGGAGAATTGTGAATCAAAGAGATATGTTAACACCCAAATGTTCAGTCAAATTTGGTGTCATCGCTGAACTGTTAATCCAGAGACCCAGACAGCTTTCTGGGGACGTGGGTTTGAATCCCTCCATAGCAGGTGGTGGAATTTGAATTCAATTAAATATCTGGAATTAAGAATCTAATGATGACCATGAATCCATTGTCAATTGCCAGGAAAATCCCATCTGGTTCATTAATGGCCTTTAAAGAAGGAAACTGCCATCCTCACCTGGTCTGGCCTACATGTGACTCCAGACCCACAGCAATGTGGTTGGCTCTGAACTGCCCTCTGGGGCAATTAGGGCAATAAATGCTGCTTTGCCAACGACACCCTCATCCTGTGAATGAATTTTTTTAAAAAGTAGGTTTTAAAGGAATGGCATGAGGCAGCGAAGGAGGGGGGAGGTATAGGGAATGTATTCCATAGGCTTGGGGCTCCCACAGCTGAAGGTGCAGCCGGACATGGCACAGAGATTAAAATGAGGACAGGGACAGGAGGCCTGGTTTAGGGGACGATTGGACTTGAGGAGATTACAGAGCTGGGGAGGATGAGATTTGTAAACAAGGATAAGATGATCCAAGGTGAGACCACATCATCACTTTGATGGTCTGAATGGGTCCAGAGATGGAAAGGACCGTCATCTTCATATCTGAATATTTATCCTTGCTACGAGGAATTGAAGACGGCAATTCCCCATTGACGAACAGACCATGACATCTCTCACTGAGCATAGCATTGACAGATAGGGTTTGGTGACAGAAACTTGAACATTGTGGACATTAAACTCATCTCCATTCAGGAAGTGTAAAGACTCGCTAGTGGAAACCCAAAGAGCAAACTGAGTGCCACCCGCCGGCCCCTGAATATTGGAAACCAGCCACTTGATTGTAAAACTGAGTAACTGTGGTGAGTGGGAACAGTCGATGTTCTAATTAGTGTTGTGGAAGAAAATGTTCCCAGTTTGAAGTGAGTGTATGACAGGAAGGTGAGAAGTTGTACCGATGCCAAGAGCCACGGACAGAGCTGTCTGGCTACTTGACCTCATCTGCAAGTCATCACACTGAAAGGGACAAAATTCACTGTGTCCTTCCTTAGTGAATCAAAGTCAGAGTTCCTCATTAATCCATTCATGTGATCTCTGGGACTTGTAGACTGTCGTCTTGTCGGGGCTGCTTGCTTCATTATTATTCAATTCTTGCTCCTTCTGATCTCGCTCTCAAGCAATGCTATCAGTAGAATAACATCCATGAAAGTAGAAAAAAAAGCTGAACAATTTACAAGTCACTATTACCACCTTATTATTAGAGTGTATTCTGTGTGACAGAGACAAACTAAAATAGTTTAGTTAAGGTCATGGGATTCTACAGGGAGTGCTCTGTGAGCAGGAAGGATCAAATTGATTCTATTGATTAAGAATCATATTGTTCTCTAGGAATTACGGCTAGTTTAGAGGCTATGTGTCATTGTATCTGCCGTTATTCTGATAGAGTGTAATGTTTATGAACGTGGAAATTGTTTTATCTTTTACTGAATCAAAACGTTTGTGGTGTGTGGTATTTTTATTGGCTCTTGTAGAGGCAGATAACATTCAAATATTACATGACAGTAACTTCAGATTGGATACTTTTGAGCATGTGATCCAATATTGTCCATCGAGCTATATGAATATATTCACTCAGAGGAGATGGTGGCTGTGGTGGCAATATCACTGAACTAATAATGCAGAAATCCAGGCTAATATTCTGGGACACGGGAACAAAAGTTAAACTTTGAGCCTAATTAAAAGCTGGCAGAATGATAACCACGCAATTGCTACCAATTGTCATAAAAAAAAACTCACCTTGTTTACTAACATCCTCTGGGGAAGGAAATCTGCCATCCTTACCTGGTGTGGCCTACATGTGACTCCAGACCCACAGCAACATGACTCACTTTCACCTGGTATGGTGGAGTGGGGCACTCAGATCCAGGGCAATTAGGAATGGGCAATAGCAGTCCAGCCAATGATACCTACGTCTCATAAGCAACAAGGAAAAGAAGTAAGCTGGAGGCATTCAGAGCAGGAAACCGAACAGAGCGGTTTACGGTTTGCAGAGTGCCATTAATATCCAACAAGTAATGGCAGATACAGACCTTACTTGAATGTATTTTCTGTTGCTATCATTAAAATCAAGCTGAGTTATGTCTGATGACAGATCTCCATACTTGAGGTAAATCTGTGTCTTTGAATCTTCATGATCCATTTTGATTCCCTGCTTAGTGCTCAGCTGAAGACAGTGTATGACTTTGGGCGTGCATCGTTGGATTTGGTTCTCCCTAATATATCTAAGTCCTCAGATCAGGGATGATTTAACTCAATGAAGTCACAGATCTGGGATGGCACAGATTCAGGCAGCCCAGGAGCTCAGCTGTTAGCACTGCTGCCTCACAGCGCCAGGGGCCCGTATTCGATTCCAGCCTCGGGCAGCTGTCTGAGTGGAGTTTGCACATTCTCCCCGTGTCTGCATGGGTTACCTCCTGTTTCCTCCTACGGCCCAAAGGTGGATTGGCCTGGAATTTCAGGGTTACAGGGGTGGAGAGTAGGTCAGCATAGGATGCTCCTCGGAGGATTGATGTGGATCTGATGGGCTGAAATGCCTCTTTCTCCACTGCAGGGATTCTATGACAGTCGTAGGAGGCTGCGTTGAAAGCTTTGCTGTCAGACAGAACTGTTTTTCTTCCATCAGGTCTGTAGTCAAATGTACCATGTGAATATCTCATTCACAGCTCATGTGGTTAGAATATAGCTCCCAGTTTTCAGAGTGAAAGCTTTAACTGTTGAAAGTGGAGTTCTGGTTGAGACAGTAGTAAACGTACACCTCAAATAAATGCAATCAGAGCAAGCTTGGAGTTTATTACACTTAAAGGGTTGGGGCATGTTGATGTAAGGCGTTAGCGAAAAATAAGATCAGAAAAGGATTGTTGGGCTCATGGAGCTAAATATATTGACCTGAAATGTCACCACCTGCAGGAGCTAATCAATACTGAATGTTCTGAACTTTTGAGTGTTGACCTGTAAGTATTTTCTCAATCAACCTGTTCAGAGATGTTGTTACTCACCTTTGCACCACGTTTGTCTTGAATCCGGGCCTCCTGGTCTGGAGGTAAGGGCTTTACCTCTGCATCAGTGATGGGATGGGACCGAGTCAGCCCTTGTTTCTCTGATCAGGACATTCTGGTCTGAGTTGAGGACGTTAAAACAAGAGGAGAAATTTGGTGCCCAGGCAGGTGCAAAGTTTATCTCCATCCAACAGCCAAGAAGGTACAGATTGACAGGACAGGAGAAGTGAGCACCATAGGAGAAAAGCAAAAGTCAGGGGTACTATAACGGGGAAGATTGAGAGACCTGTTGTGGCTTGGTAATGTATGTAGCTGGGCTCGTAGAGAGGGAGAGAGATTGGCCTGGGCCAAGGGAATACATCATTTGTATAATATGGAGAAGCTGAGAGACAGAGCACAGCATTGAGATTTCTCAGTATCAGCAGCTGAGCTAGCTGCGCACAAAGCAGCTGTGAATATATGCTGTAGAGCTGGAGGAGCACAGCAGGCCAAGAAGCATCAGAGGAGCAGAAAGGCTGACGTTTTGGGCCTAGACCCTTCTTCAGAAATGGGGGAAGGGAAGGGGTTCTGAAATAAGTAGAGATAGGGGGGAGGCAGACAGAAGATGGGTAGAGGAGAAGATAGGTGGAGACGAGACACACAGGTCAAAGAGGCGCGGATGGATCCCGTAAAGGTGAGTGTCGGTGAGGAATTAGGGAGGAGGTAGGTTATTCCAGGGAGGGCTGACAGGTCAAGGGGGCAGGATGAGGTTAGGAGGTAGGAGATGGGGGTGGGGCTTGAGATGGGAGGAGGGGATAGGTGGGAGGAAGGACAGGTTAGGGAGGCGGGGATGAGCTGGGCTGGTTTTGGGATACAGTGGGGAGAGCGGAGATTTTGAAGATGGTGAAGTCCACATTGATACCATTGGGCTGCAGGTTTCCCAAGCGGAATATGAGTTGCTGTTCCTGCAATCTAGTGGTGGCATCATTATGGCACTGCAGGAGGCCCAGGATGGACATGTCGTCTGCGGAATGGGAGATGGAGTTGAAATGGTCAGTGACTGGGAGGTGCAGTTGTTTAGTGTGAACCGAGCGTAGTTGTTCTGCAAAGTGGTCTCCAAGCCTGAGGGGGTTTTTTTAGGAGGCCTGTAACCAGTGGTGTTCCACAAGGATTAGTGTTTGGACCTCTGTTGTTTGCGACTATATACCAATGATTTGGATGAAAATGTCGGTGGTCTAATTAGGAAGTTTTCAGATGACACAAAAATTGATGGAATTGTAGATAATGAGGAAGGTTGTCAAAGGATACAACATAATATAGATCAGTTAGAAAGCTGGGTAGAGAAATGTCAGATGGAGTTTAATCCGGCCAAGTGTGAGGTGATGCATTTTGAATGGTCTTATGTAAGGGGGATGTATACAGTAAATGGGAGGACCATTGGAAGCATCGACATTTTGTGGGTGCAAGTCCATAGCCCCTGAAAGTGGCAACACAAGTGAATGATGTGGTGTAAAGGGCATATGGCATGCTTGCCTTCATCGGTTGGGGCATTGAGTGTAAATTTAGCAAATCTTCTGCCTCCCCAGTCTCCCTATTTATTTTGAACCCCCTTCCCCATGCTCATTTTCTGAAGAAGAGTCTAGGTCTGAAACGTCAGCCTTCCTGCTCCTCTGATGCTGCTTGGCCTGCTGTGTTCATCCAGCTCTACACCTTGTTATCGCAGAATCTCCAGCATCTGCAGTTCTCTGTGAAAATATGCTGTCATGTGGAATAGAAATCCTCCCGCATGCTCATCAGAGACATTGTTACTCACCTTTGCACCAGGTCAGACTTGAACCTGGGCCTCCTGGTCCAGAGATAGGAGTACTATCTATGCACCACAAGAGGCTCATTACGGGTTATGACGTGAGTCTTAAAGTTGCACTCTACATGTTGTTGTTGCTAACCAGAAGAGTGAAAGAATGACCCGAAGATGGTCAGGACTTAGCGAATGGAGGGTGGGAAGGGGAGGGGAGTAGTGGGAGTGTGCATCCCGGGTGATGATATGGTTACTGAAGTAGGTGGTCCCCATATCCAAAACGCTATCTGCTGGAGTTACCAGATCCCCAGAGGCAGCACAAAAAAGAGTTTGGGCTATTTGCACCTTATCCAGTGGGTGCCCATGTTGGCTAAATATAAGGTTTTCGTTGGCAGTGCTTTACTCCTGTCTGAGGTATAAAGGAACAGCTCAGTACGCCCTGGCCTCAAGGTCACACCTGCTGACTGCTGTACAGGGTGCATTGGCCAGGGCCACATATCCAGTATCAGTGGAACAGCTTTGGATCACCACCTAGGACCCCTCATTGTCTTTCTAATAACATTGGCTCTGTAATGAGAGATAATGGGAACTGCAGATGCTGGAGATTCCAAGATAATAAAATGTGAGGCTGGATGAACACAGCAGGCCAAGCAGCATCTCAGGAGCACAAAAGCTGACGTTTCGGGCCTAGACCCTTCATCAGAGAGGGGGATGGGGGGAGGGAACTGGAATAAATAGGGAGAGAGGGGGAGGCGGACCGAAGATGGAGAGCAAAGAAGATAGGTGGAGAGGGTGTAGGTGGGGAGGTAGGGAGGGGATAGGTCAGTCCAGGGAAGACGGACAGGTCAAGGAGGTGGGATGAGGTTAGTAGGTAGCTGGGGGTGCGGCTGGGGGTGGGAGGAAGGGATGGGTGAGAGGAAGAACCGGTTAGGGAGGCAGAGACAGGTTGGACTGGTTTTGGGATGCAGTGGGTGGGGGGGAAGAGCTGGGCTGGTTGTGTGGTGCAGTGGGGGGAGGGGATGAACTGGGCTGGTTTAGGGATGCAGTGGGGGAAGGGGAGATTTTGAAACTGGTGAAGTCCACATTGATACCATATGGCTGCAGGGTTCCCAGGCGGAATATGAGTTGCTGTTCCTGCAACCTTCGGGTGGCATCATTGTGGCAGTGCAGGAGGCCCATGATGGACATGTCATCAAGAGAATGGGAGGGGGAGTGGAAATGGTTTGCGACTGGGAGGTGCAGTTGTTTGTTGCGAACTGAGCGGAGGTGTTCTGCAAAGCGGTCCCCAAGCCTCCGCTTGGTTTCCCCAATGTAGAGAAAGCCGCACCGGGTACAGTGGATGCAGTATACCACATTGGCAGATGTGCAGGTGAACCTCTGCTTAATGTGGAATGTCATCTTGGGGCCTGGGATGGGGGTGAGGGAGGAGGTGTGGGGACAAGTGTAGCATTTCCTGCGGTTGCAGGGGAAGGTGCCGGGTGTGGTGGGGTTGGAGGGCAGTGTGGAGCGAACAAGGGAGTCACGGAGAGAGTGGTCTCTCCGGAAAGCAGACAGGGGTGGGGATGGAAAAATGTCTTGGGTGGTGGGGTCGGATTGTAAATGGCGGAAGTGTCGGAGGATAATGCGTTGTATCCGGAGGTTGGTAGGGTGGTGTGTGAGAACGAGGGGGATCCTCTTGGGGCGGTTGTGGCGGGGGCGGGGTGTGAGGGATGTGTCGCGGGAAATGCGGGAGACGCGGTCAAGGGCGTTCTCAATCACCGTGGGGGGGAAGTTGCGGTCCTTGAAGAACTTGGACATCTGGGATGTGCGGGAGTGGAATGTCTTATCGTGGGAGCAGATGCGGCGGAGGCGGAGGAATTGGGAATAGGGGATGGAGTTTTTGCAGGAGGGTGGGTGGGAGGAGGTGTATTCTAGGTAGCTGTGGGAGTCGGTGGGCTTGAAATGGACATCAGTTACAAGCTGGTTGCCTGAGATGGAGACTGAGAGGTCCAGGAAGGTGAGGGATGTGCTGGAGATGGCCCAGGTGAACTGAAGGTTGGGGTGGAAGGTGTTGGTGAAGTGGATGAACTGTTCGAGCTCCTCTGGGGAGCAAGAGGCGGCGCCGATACAGTCATCAATGTACCGGAGGAAGAGGTGGGGTTTGGGGCCTGTGTAGGTGCGGAAGATGGACTGTTCCACGTAACCTACAAAGAGGCAGGCATAGCTGGGGCCCATGCGGGTGCCCATGGCCACCCCCTTAGTCTGTAGGAAGTGGGAGGAGTCAAAAGAGAAGTTGTTGAGTGTGAGGACGAGTTCCGCTAGGCGGATGAGAGTGTCGGTGGAGGGGGCCTGGTCGGGCCTGCGGGACAGGAAGAAGCGGAGGGCCTTGAGGCCATCTCCATGCTGAATGCAGGTGTACAGGGACTGGACGTCCATGGTGAATATGAGGTGTTGGGGGCCAGGGAATTGGAAGTCCTGGAGGAGGTGGAGGGCGTGGGTGGTGTCACGGACATAGGTGGGGAGTTCCTGGACCAAAGGGGAGAAAATGGAGTCCAGATAGGTGGAGATGAGTTCGGTGGGGCAGGAGCAGGCTGAGACGATGGGTCGACCAGGGCAGGCAGGTTTGTGGATTTTGGGAAGGAGATAGAAACGGGCCGTGCGGGGTTGGGGAACAATGAGGTTGGAGGCTGTGGGTGGGAGGTCCCCTGAGGTGATGAGGTCATGAATGGTGTTGGAGATGATGGTTTGGTGCTCGGGTGTGGGGTCATGATCGAGGAGGCGGTAGGAGGTGGTGTCGGAGAGTTGGCGTCTGGCCTCGGCGATGTAGAGGTCAGTACGCCATACTACCACTGCGCCATACTAGTCTGCGGGTTTGATGGTGAGGTTGGGGTTGGAGCGGAGGGAGCGGAGGGCTGCCCGTTCTGCGGGGGAGAGGTTGGAGTGGGTGAGAGGGGTGGAGAGGTTGAGGCGGTTAATGTCTCGACGGCAGTTGGAGATGAAGAGGTCGAGGGAGGGTAGGAGGCCTGGGGGTGGTGTCCAGGAGGAGGACTTGTGTTGGAAGCGGGTGAAGGGGTCAGTGGAAGGAGGGTTGGGTTCCCGGTTGAAGAAGTAGGCATGCAGGCGAAGACGGCGGAAAAACTGCTCTATGTCCGACCGTGACTGGTATTCGTTGATGTGTGGTTGTAGGGGGACAAAGGTGAGCCCCTTGCTCAGGACTGACCGTTCGTCCTCAGTCAGTGGGAGGTCTGGGGGGATGGTGAAGATTCGGCAGGGCTCAGGGTGGCTGTCTCCTCTGGGGTTGCAGGCTGTGGAGGTTGTGGGCGGAGCGATGATGTCGTCGGCCGTGGGCGGGGTTCCGTCGGCCGTGGGCGGGGTTCCGTCGGCGTCGGCCGTGGGCGGGGTTCCGTCGGCGTCGGCCGTGGGCGGGGTTCCGTCGGCGTCGGCCGTGGGCGGGGTTCCGTCGGCGTCGGCCGTGGGCGGGGTTCCGTCGGCGGTGGGAGGATCGGGGTGGGCGGCAGCAGCTGAGGTGAGGGTGGTGTGTGGGCTGTAGTACCTGGACGTGGAGGTGGTGACTGCAGCAGCGGTTCCGGAAGTTCTGTGGCCGGCGGAGGCGGATGTGATGTCATCGGTGGGGTCTCCGGCGGTGTCCTCATGGTCAATGGCGGCGGGTGCGTGGTGGGGGAGGGGCAGGGACAGAGTCGGGATTTGGGAGGCGCAGGAATCCTCTTGTGGGTGGCAGGGGCCCGTGAGTTGGTTGTACTTACGATTTTTGGTGTCCAGTAAAGCTGAGTGGAACTGGGTGTTCAGTCTGTGGATCCTGTGGAGGATAAAAAACAGCAGGGGTCCTTTGCAGGTCTGGGAGAGGGAGGCTCTGAGCTGGGGCAGGCTGGATTGCAGTGTGTGGAGGTGCCGGCGCATGGCTGCAAGTGTCTGTTTCAGGACTCGCAGGGAGAAACGCTTCTGAAGGGTCTGAATATTCTGGGTGTAGAGGTGGTCACGGTTGGGGCCAAATTGGGAAGGCTTGAATGTAGACTGTAGTCCCTTGGGGATGATCTGGTTCCGTAGGCAGGTGCTGAGAAAGGTGATGTGGCTGTGGTACCTGGTTTGCTTCAGGACATGGTCGAGCAGTTTCAAGGCCGAAGAGATTACAAGAGAGTTGCAATGGGAGAGAGATTCCCTGAGGTTGGTCCGGAGGGAGGAGGGTAACTTCTTCAGGTTAGGCATCCCTGGCAGAGGCTGCTCTGTAATGAATCTTGTACCTATCATGCAATGAGCTAGATCTTCTTTACGACAAAGGTGTCTTCTAATTAGACTAATGCATGCTTCCCCTTGACCTCACTGAGCAAAGCAGACCCTGCAGATCCCAACCTACAAAGGGGATGGTGGCAACAAATCGACCTCATGTTGACCAAGAGTCAAGCTGGCTCATACAACAGAGTGCCCATGGTGCTTGTCTGATGATTACTTTATCTGCATTGGTAAATCTTTCAGATTTCTCTTTAATCATTAACAGCCCTTGCTTGTCATAATAGACATTCCAACACAGCACACCAGTATGGTCCACCATGTACATATCCAGTGTATCTATCACCATCGGGGATAGTAAAAATGAATACATTTATCCAAGAGCAAAAGAAATATGAGTGAGAACAATTGTAGGAAGGGGCTATATTTTCCTATTGTTGCTCTTTTGTTATTGTGCTTAGTATATTGTTGCTCTGTTCATCGTCTCTGTTTTCATGTGGTTCCATACTTTAGGAAGAGGTGTTCTGTCTATGGAAAAATGCTAGATACCAGTTCAATTTGGAATATCCTTTCTGTTTGATACATTTTTCATCCGGAGAGATGCAACCATTGCATGTGTGTGCCTAATATTTGCTCAGGCATATTGTCACAGGCAAACTCTACAAGGTCAGAAATCACATGATACCATCACAAGCTTTTGGAGACCTGCTCCTTCTTCCGGTGACAAAGGAGCAGCACTCCGAAAGCTTATGATTTCAGATAAATTTGTTGGACTACAACCTGGTGTCATGTGAGTTCTAACTTTGTCCATCCCAGTCCAACACCGGCACCTCCCCATCAAACTCTACAAAGGCAGTCCCAATAGCCATGTGTGCAATAAAAGAGCCACTGGTCACCTTCACCCTATTAGAGGGCAGGTTCGTAAAAGAACTCTACTAGGTTGCCAGAAATTATGGTATTAATATGCACAAATTTTTGCCAGGGATAATAGAGAACCTGGAATTTATAGAAAAGATCCCTTCCATTGTAAATAGAATGCAGCATTGAGCAAAGCATGTGTTAAATCTGTTAATACTTCCATTCCAATCAGTCGGAGGAATTGTATGTCAATACACCAGTGCATTCATTACTGAAGCCACCTCACACTGTTCCAAGTAAATGGTTTGTGGTTTTTAACTGCTGAATTAGCAATGGCAATGAATAAACTTTATTTAAGCTCCTCTTTTTAATTTATAAATAACAGAGTCAGTGCTGGTTCAGTGCATGGTATTAATGAACAAGTGAGTTTCTATAATTACTACGACATTAATTTAAAATAATCCATCCAGATTTGCAAAGAGTCCTTAGATGCTCAGCTAATGAAGGATGATAGTTTGAAAATTTTGCCTATCTCTTTATATTGCAGATATTGATCAAAGGAGCATTAACATGTTCTTGTCTGAGGAAAAGACTACGTTCAGTCTAAACAATATATACCATTATTGGTTTTAATGAAAGCATAATTTATTTGTATACTGCATGTTGGAAACCAATCCTGCTTTCAACCAAGTGTTTATTAGAAGTGGTGCTTTACAGGATTGTTACAAAATGTCTCAATTGTCATTGTATTTTGCTCGTATAATGGTTCTCCAATAGATATATAGCAATGCAATCTACAATTCTTGTCACAATCTGGAGGCAATGCATCAAATGCTGAGGCTGGGTATACATTCTATTAGTGGTCATGGAATCAGCCGTAGATTGCTTACAGAACCAAAACAACCCATCGACAAATGCCGTCCACGTCCACCACTTCAACAGAATTTCCCTCATCAACAACCTCCATTGCCGCATTCAAGATGACCCAATGGGCCGAGGAGTGGGGTTTCATTTAGATAAATCTAAGGTGTTTCGTTTGGCTGACGGAAACCAGTACAGGATTTGTACATTCAATGATAGGGCACGTGGGAGTGCTGCTGAACGAAAAGATGTAGGGATGCAGTGTTCATACTTTTTTGCAAGTAGAGTCATAGGTAGACAGGAAAGTATAGAAAGTGTTTAGTACATTTGCCTTCAATGGTCAGTGCATTGAGTACAGGAGTTGGGAGGGTCATGTTGCAGCCATGCAGGACATTGGTGAGGCCACTTTTGGAATACTGCGTTCAATCCCGGTCTCCCTGCTAAAGGAAGGATGCTGTAAAACTTGAAAGGGTTCAGAAAAGATTTACAAGGATGTTGCCAGGGTTGGAGGGTTTGAGCTACAGGGAGAGGCTGAATAGACTGGGGCTATTTTCCCTGGAGTGTTGGAGGCTGAGGGGTGACCTTATAGAGGTTCATAAAATCATGAGAGGCATGGGCAGGGTGAATAGTCAAGATCTTTTTCCTAGGGTTGAGAGTTCAAAACCAGAGGGCACAGTTTAAAGGGGCGGAAGGGAGAGATTTAAAAAGGGTATAAGGAGTAACTTTTTCACACATGGTGCTGTGCACGTGTGGAATGAGCTGCCAGAAGAAGTAGTAGAAGCTGGTACAGTTACAACATTTTAAAGGCATCTGAATGGGTGTATGAATAGGAAGGGTTTGGAAGGATATAGACCAAATGCTAGAAAATGGTACGAGATTAGTTTAAGACATTGATTGGCAGAGATGAGTTAGATCAATGAGTCTGTACCCATGCTGTACAACTCTATGACTCTGTGATTCCAAATGGATCAAGTTTAGTTAAACACAATTTTTCAATAACAAAACCATATTAATTAATCCAGATTTGCCCAAATTATTATGAATATTGTCCTGATTATCGTTTCTCGAAACTTCCTCACCGCTGATTTTAAACTGATTGGCTGGTCTTTGCCAGATGTATCTTCATGTTGTTTTGTTAAAAGGGGTGTAACATGTCCTGAAGTCATTGTTTGGAATCGATGAATGAAGTGAGGTAGAGGAGACAGTTAATGGTACACCAGGATGTGAAAGGCTGCTCACAAATATTGCGTGAATGCAAAAAGAAAGGGGCAGCACATACAAATACTGCTTGAATGCAAAAATAAAGAGGCAACACACACAGTTCCAAACTGGTAGCAATCTTTTTGAAATGCACCTGATGAGGGATGAAACTGAGTCCAAGGCCAGAAAGTGAGAAATGACAACATTTGTTACGTAGATATGTGAACCTAGACAACAGCGAACTTCAGACAAAGGTTTATGATAACACTAAAAGAAGAAACAAAAACTGCAATGAAACAGCTTCCAACTCACTTGGACCTGTATGGGGAAGAACTGTAAGAGACAATAAGTTGCAGGTGATGGAGAAAACTGAACATTCTGTTGAGATTTCTGCTGAGGCTGGATCTCCCTGAATGAGGCTCTTACAGAGGCTAACTCAAGGAATCATTGGTAACATAGTGTGGAGCTGGAGGGGCACAGCAGAAAGAAGGGTCCCGACTCGAAACGTCAACTTTCCTGCTCCTCTGATGCTGCCCATCCTGCTGTGTTCATCCAGCTCTACACTGTGTTATCTCTGACTCCAGCATCTGCAGCTCTTACTACCTCAAGGAACCATTGGCATGTGTATACGGTTCTCTGTTCATGCTAAGACAGACCTGGGTTGGTTTGACATTTAATGTGAAGCATATCGTTAAAAATGGAAACTGAAATGATGGTGCTCAGTAAGGAATTCAATTACTGTGGAGATGTGTCTGGTCTTTGTAAAATCAGGTGAAGCAGGTGAATTAACAGCCCATTTTACATCTCTTCCAGTCTTTATGTCCATTGCTGTCACTAAAAGCTGTCACTGAATCTCAGTGATGTGCTTGCTCTTGTTTTACTCAAATTATGTAAACTAGGCACGAGAGGTAAAAGTAATCCTGACTACACTTCTGGCAGCAATGGGCTTAATTTCTGCGGAACCACTCGCTGGAAGAGCTTGGAGACTCCAACGATGCTGAAACTGATGGAGAAGATGCTTAGAAAGAGTGTGATTGGGAAGTCAAGCGAATCTCCTGCTTGAAATTGGAAGGATATGTTACAGACCCAAACTCACATATTTTATTGAGCACTAAAGATTTGGATTTGTGGAATTACAAAAAAAATCCCATCCCAGAGGCCATGCACCTGAGCACCCGAGCAATATGATATCCAATGATTTGGAGATGACACAGTGTGGAGCTGGATGAACACAGCAGGCCAGACAGCATCAGAGGAGCAGGAAAGCTGACATTTCGGACCTAGACCCTTCTTCAGAAAAATGGTTTATGCGTCTGTACTGCGGTGTGCTAGATTTGATGATCTCACGCAAGTGACTCAATGACTCCACACGAGGGGTTTAGAGACTTGATTCATTATTTTTTGTTCATGGGACGTAGATCTTGTATTTGTGACAATGCTGTGGCTTTAGGAGGTGTGTTTTGGTCTTGTTTCATTTAGAGGGAGATTGGGAGACGGGTGCCGAGCAGGTTATGAGAAGAGAAACAACTTGTGAGGCCTTAGGTGTTTTTTTTTAAACATTAGAACAATAGAAGCACGGTGGCTCAGTGGTAGCCTCACAGCGCCAGGGACCCAGGTTCAATTCCACCCTCGGGCAACTGTCTCAATGGAATTTGCACATTCTCCCCGTGTCTGTGTGGGTTTCCTCCAGGTGCTCCAGTTTCCTCCCACAGTCCAAAGATGTGCAGGTTATGTGGATTGGCCATGCTAAATTGCAGTTGATGTCTAGGGTAGGGGATGGGTCTGGATGGAATGCTCTTCGGAGAGTCAGTGTAGACTCAATGGGCGGAATAGCTTGCTTCCACACTGTAGGGATTCAATGGCTATAAAAATAAGCAGCCTGAATGGGTGTGGCCAAACTCCCACAGAAGCAGGCATTTTAGGTTTAGTTTACAAAAGTCACTGTTGGAATCTTGAACAATTGGAATCTGTTTTTACACTCTCTCAGTTACAGCCAACAGCTGAACATTCTCTGCCTGCTATGAGAGTTGCATGTGAGACAATCTGTATTCTGAATTTGCCTTTGGAGGAGGATATGTTTATGGGATGTTACTATAATGGAACAGTTAATTAGTAACAGCTACTGTAACTATCATTCTGTTAAGTGTTCCAATAGCGTTAGGTTATTCCAATTCCTTCTTTCTTTGTTGCATTTTAACTATAGCAGATGGATAAAGTGTGTTTCGCTTTAAATATGATAGTTTGACAAATCAGATTGCATCTGGAACACAACACCTCACATTTACCTTTAAAATAAGAAAACATTAGGATCGGATTTTCTTCTGAATATTTTGAGAGGATTTGATCTGGTGCATAACACTGCCTGGGTCCACATTTATTGCCTGTGCCTCATTGCTCTTTGAGAAGGGGGTGAACTGTCTTCTTGAACTGCTGCAGCCCAATGTGGTAGGTTGCCCCACAATGACCTTAGGGAGGGAGCAGTTCAAAACAACAGCTACTTTCTCCGACTGTGGTGTGTAGGCATTTCTGTTACATTATTGCAATAGATTAATTCAGATTGAAAATTTATTAAAGTGAATGGTTTCTATCCTTCCTGTGTTTTGGAATTTCAGAATTTGAACCAGAAATGTATTTAGGATGAGACTTTTGTTTCAAGAAATGCAACTTATGAGAATATAAAACTGTTTTGAAAAGGCAATTAAAATGACATAATAATGCAATCAGTGATTGCACCAACATATTAATGGTGATTCTGTTTCTTTGCATTTCATTGTGGTAATCAGATTATGAAGGACACATTACTGAATCTGATTTGAGGGTAATTAATCCAAAATTCTTTTTGAAGTGCATTCACACAGCACAACATGATTTACGAACAATTACTTGGTGTCAAACTTTGCTGTGAAGATGAAATGAGTGCTGCAGACAATAGCAGCTCTCCAGTTCAGTGCCAGTGAAAGTATCGAGCTGATTGGAGAGGAAGCAAATCACTGAAACACAATTTCTTCTATATTTTCATGAAAGCAATCAAAACAAAATTTGTTTTAGTCAAGCTATTGGAAATTGTAAGCGATCATTTTCAAATGTGAGTCAATTGGAGAGTGGCAACGTGAGGTTTAATACAATACATAATAAATTAGCATTAATCTACAATTCCTCAATCTACTGTACATTACAGTGTAGAATTAGAGTCATATGGTCATAGGTGTATGGCTCACAAACAGACCCTACAATCCAACTGTTTCTTTGGCCTCAAAAATATACTTTATTCATTAAAAAGATTCTTTGAATATATACATGGTCACACATGCAGTTTGGTTCTGTACAGCAGCAAATCAAGGAAACAAACAAACTTTGGAGTCTGACTCTATCCAAACTAACCAAAGACATCTCTTACACATAGAAGACTAGCTACACGCATTAAAGCACTGGAAAGGCGTAGTAATTGAATTAACTTCAGCAGGAAGACCTCAGACAGTGGTCTTTCCCCACCGTGCCTTAGCGGTAGCTGCCCCAAGCTTTAGTGTGTCCCTCAGCAGGTCATCTTGGACCTTGGAATGGGCAACATCCAAACTACTTTTGAAGTGTAATCACACTTGTGATTGGCTTAAAGATCTCTGGAGCTTGTCTACTATTCTGTAAAGCTTTCTTTCTCCGACATCTTTGAATATTTTTTGCCCATTCTGAAATTTCAGATGCCAAAGCCTTGCTCTGGAAGACCAAAAAATTTTGGTCAGACCAAAGAGCGCTTTTCACTGAGTTGATGGTTCTCCAGGTGCATGTGTGTTTGTCTTGGTGTGTATCCCACCAAGACTGTAGAGCAGAGACTCCCATGTCACAAAGCTACACAGGACAAACTTTATTAAAAACCACTGCATGTTTCTCCAGACTTCTTTTACAAAGGAACTTTCTGGAAGAAGAAATGTGCCAGTCTCTATCTCCCCGCAGCCACTTTGAGCGCAATGTGCGATGACATAGCCTGATGGGTGTACATGAAGGATCTCACAGGTAGTGCCTTTCTCATGCCTGCTGACCAGGTAGCCTAAACTGAGCTAGTCCCATTTGCCTGCATTTGGCCCATATCCCTCTAAAAGCTTTCCTGTTTGTGTGCACAGTATTAGTGACTGCCTTCTTCATCCCCCTTACAGTTTAATTCTTCATGGTACAGTGCAGTCTCTTTGCCTGCCTTTTGTTACTTTGTTGGCTTTATTTCCGACATTAATTACTTTTGAAGTGTGATCACTCTTGAAATTGGCTTAAAGCTTTTTGGATCTCTGGAACTGGAACAAAAAACAAAGAAGATTACAGCGCAGGAACAGGACCTTCGGCCCTCGAAGCCTGCACCGACATGCTGCCTATCACAACTAAACCCCTCAACCCTCCAGGGACTGTATCGCTCTATTCCCAACCTGTTCATGTATCTGTGGAGGCACCTTTTAAAAGTCACTGTAGTATCTGCTTCCACTGCCTCCCCCGACAGCGAGTTCCAGGTACCCACCACCCTCTATGTAAAAAACTTGCCTCTCATGTCTCTTTTAAACTTCACTGTTCGTACCTTGAAACTGTGTCCCCTAGTAATTGACCCCTCCACCCTGGGAAAAAGCCTCATACTTTCCACCCTATCCATGATATTTGCAATCTTATAAACTTCTATCAGGTTTCCCCCCAACCCCCTGTGTTCCGGTGAAAACAAACCCAGTTTCCCCAACCTTTCTTCACGGCTAAAATTCCCCCAGACCAGGCAACATCCTGGTAAACCTTTTCTGTACCCTCTCTAAAGCATCTACATCCCTCTGGTAGTGTGGTGACCAGAACTGTATGCAATATTCCAAGTGTAGTCTAATAGAAGTCCTATAAAGCTGCAGCATAACTTGTCTATCCTCATACTCAATGGTCCTTCCAGTGAAGGGGAGCATGCCATCGGCCTTTTTTACTGCCTTATCTACCTGTGCTGCCACCTTCAGTGATCTATGGACCTGAACACCCAGATCCCTCTGCGTATCAATATTCCTAAGGGTCCTGCCATTCACTGTATAATTCCCACCTGTACTTCCAAAATGCTTCACTTCAGAATTGTCCAGATTAAACTCCACCTGCCATTTTTCCTACACATCCTGTCATTTCTACTCTGACTACCTCATGGCGCTAGTAGTAATCCTGAGATAACTGTCTTTGAAGCTCTGCATTTTAACTTTCTTCCTAGTTCTCTATATTCTGCCTTTAGGAACTCAACCCTTCTTTTACCAATGTTGTTGGTACCAATGTGTCCCACAACCACCCAATATTCCTCCTCCAACTCCAGAATGTCCTGGAACCACTCTGAGACATCCAGCAGCTTAGCACCAAGGAGCGAACATACCATCCTGGAGGCCAAGAAAGGCCCAGACCCGAAACGTCAGCTTTCCTGCTCCTCTGATGCTGCCTGACCTGCTGTGTTCCTCCAGCTCTGCACCTTGTTATCTCACAACATCCTGGATTCTTGTTTGCGGCCACACAAATTCTCAGCTATTTTCCTTACATAGATGTGAAGAAAATAAGTGCAGGAATAGGCCATTCAGCTCTTTGAACCTGTACTTCCATAGAGAATAAAAAATGGTTAATCATGTAATCTCAGCATTCCATTCCTGACCTCTCCCCACACCCTTGATCCTTGTAGCTCCAAGGGCCGTATCCAGCTCCTTCTTGAATATATCTAATGAACTGGCCCCAACAGTTTCCGGCAGGAGAGAATTCCATAGGATCACAACTCTCTGAGTGAAGAAATTCTTCCTCATCTTAGTCCAGAATGGCTTATCCCTTATTTGTAGGCCATGGCCCCTAGTTTTGGACTTGCCCAACATCAGGAACATTCTTCCCACCTGTACGGTCCCATCAGGATTTTATATGTTTCTCTGAGATCCCCTCTAATTGTTCTAAATTCCAGCGGCTATAAGCCCAGTCGATCCAGTCTTTCCCTAATATGTCAGTCCTGCCATCCCGGGAATCAGTCTGGTGAACCCTCACGGGACTTCATCAATAATAAAAATGTCCTTCCTCAGACTAGGAGTCTAAAATTGTTCGCAATACTCAAGCTGTGGCCTCATGCCCTTAGCTTTCCTCACTGCCAGCTGCACCCGCATGCCAATCCCGCTCACCTTAAACCTACGCCCTCTAGTTTTGTACTCTCCCATCCCAGGGCAAAGACCTTGTCTAGTCACCCTACCCATGCCCCTCATGATTATAGAATCCTCCATAAGGTCAACCTCAGCTTTTGAAGCTCCGGGGAAAATAGCCCCAGCCTATTCAGCCTCTCCCTATGGTTCAAACCCTCCAACCCTGACAACTTCCTTGTAAATCTTTTCTGAACTCCTTCAAGTTTCATAGCATCTTTCCTATAGCAGGGAGACCAGAATAGCATGCAGTTCTCCAAAAGTAGCCTCACCGATGTCCTGTACAGCCACAACATGAGCTCCCAATCCTATATTTAATGCATTGATCAATAAAGGCAAGTATACCAAAGGCTGTCGTTACTATCCTGTCTACCTACATTCAAGTATGAACCGACACTCCAAGGTCTCTTTGTTCAGTAACACTCCTCAGGATCAGACTATAGAGAGGTCTAGGTGTTCAGGTCCATTGTTCCCTGAAGGTGACAACGCAGGTCAATAGGGTGGTCAAGAAGGCATATGACATGCTTTCCTTCATTGGGCGGGGTATTGAGTACAAGAGTTGGCAGGTCATGTTGCAATTGTATAAGACTTTGGTTCGGCCACATTTAGAGTACTGTGTACAGTTCTGGTCGCCACATTACCAAAAGGATGTGGATGCTTTGGAGAGGGTGCAGAGGAGGCTCACCAGGACAATGAAATGTGAGGCTGGATGAACACAGCAGGCCAAGCAGCATCTCAGGAGCACAAAAGCTGACGTTTTGGGCCTAGACCCTTCATCAGAGAGGGGGGATGGGGTGACTGTTCTGGAATAAATAGGGAGAGAGGGGGAGGCGGACCGAAGATGGAGAGAAAAGAAGATAGGTGGAGAGGAGAGTATAGGTGGGGAGGTAAGGAGGGGATAGGTCAGTCCAGGGAAGACGGACAGGTCAAGGAGGTGGGATGAGGTTAGTAGGTAGGAGATGGAGGTGCAATTTTGGGGTGGGAGGAAGGGATGGGTGAGAGGAAGAACAGGTTAGGGAGGCAGAGACAGGTTGGACTGGTTATGGGATGCAGTTGGTGGAGGGGAAGAGCTGGGCTGGTTGTGTGGTGCAGTGGGGGGAGGGGACAAACTGGGCAGGTTTTGTGATGCGGTGGGGGAAGGGGAGATTTTGAAGCTGGTGAAGTCCACATTGATACCATTGGGCTGCAGGGTTCCCAAGCGGAATATGAGTTGCTGTTCCTGCAACCTTCAGGTGGCATCATTGTGGCACTGCAGGAGGCCCATGATGGACATGTCGTCTGAGGAATGGAGGGACGAGTTAAAATGGTTCACAACTGGGAGATGCAGTTATTTGCTGGAAACCGAGCGGAAGTGTTCTGCAAAGGTGTCCCCAAGCCTCCGCTTGGTTTCCCCAATGTAGAGGAAGCCACACCGTGTACAGTGGATGCAGTATACAACATTGGCAGATGTGCAGGTCAACCTCTGCTTAATGTGGAAAGTCATCTTGGGGCCTGGCATAGGGGTGAGGGAGGAGGTGTGGGGGCAAGTGTAGCATTTCCTGCGGTTGCAGGGGAAGCTGCCGGGTGTGACGGGGTTGGAGGGCAGTGTGGAGTGAACAAGCAAGTCACGGAGAGAGTGGTCTCTCCGGAAAGCAGACAGGGGTGGGGATGGAAAAATGTCTTGGGTGGTGGGGTCGGATTGTAGATGGCGGAAGTGTCGGAGGATGATGTGTTGTATCCGGAGGTTGGTGGGGTGTTGTGTGAGAACGAGGGGGATCCTTTTGGGGCGGTTGTGGCGGGGGCGGGGTGTGAGGGATGTGTTGCGGGAAATGCGGGAGACGTGGTCAAGGGCGTTCTCGACCACTGTGGGGGGAATGTTGCAGTCCTTGAAGAACTTCAAGGGTCTAGGCCCAAAACGTCAGCTTTTGTGCTCCTGAGATGCTGCTGGGCCTGCTGTGTTCATCCAGCCTCACATTTCATTATCTTGGAATCTACAATCCAACCCCACCACCCAAGACATTTTTCCATCCCCACCCCTGTCTGCTTTCCGGAGAGACCACTCTCTCCGTAACTCCCTTGTTCGCTCCACACTGCACTCCAACCCCACCACACCCGGCACCTTCTCCTGCAACCGCAGAAAATGCTACACTTGCCCCCACACCTCCTCCCTCACCCCTATGCCAGGCCCCAAGATGACTTTCCACATTAAGCAGAGGTTGACCTGCACATCTGCCAATGTTGTATACTGCATCCACTGTACACGGTGTGGCTTCCTCTACATTGGGAAACCAAGCGGAGGCTTGGGGACCGCTTCGCAGAACACGTCCGCTCGATTCGCAATAAACAACTGCACCTCTCAGTCGCAAACCATTTCCACTCCCCCTCCCATTCTTTAGATGACATGGCCATCATGGGCCTCCTGCAGTGCCACAATGATACCATCCGAAGGTTGCAGGAACAGCAACTTATATTCCTTTTGGGAACCCTGCAGCCCAATGGTATCAATGTGGACTTCACCAGCTTCAAAATCTCGCCTTCCCTCACCGCATCCCTAAACCAGCCCAGTTTGTCCCCTCCCCCCACTGCACCACACAACCAGCCCAGCTCTTCCCGTCCCCCCACTGCATCCAATAACCAGTCCAACCTGTCCCCACCTCCCTAACCTGTTCTTCCTCTCACCCATCCATTCCTCCCACCCCAAACCGCACCTCCATCTCCTATCTACCAACCTCATCCCACCTCCTTGACCTGTCCGTCTTCCCTGGACTGACCTACCCCCTCCCTTCCTCCCCACCTATAGTCTCCTCTCCACCTATCTTCTTTTCTCTCCATCTTCGGTCCGCCTCCCCCTCTCTCCCTATTTATTCCAGGACCCTCACCCCATCCCCCTCTCTGATGAAGGGTCTAGGCCCGAAATGTCAGCTTTTGTGCTCCTGAGATGCTGCTTGGCCTGCTGTGTTCATCCAGCCTCACATTTCATTATCTTGGAATCTCCAGCATCTGCAGTTCCCATTATCACGGGTTCACCAGGATGTTGCCTGGTATGGAGGGTGCTAGCTTTGAAGAAAGGTTGAGTAGATTAGGATTATTTTCATTAGAAAGACGGAGATTGAGGGGGGACCTGATTGAGGTCTACAAAATCATGAGGAGTATAGACAGGGTGGATAGCAAGAAGCTTTTCTTCTTCCCCCCCACCCACCGCCCCCCCCCCCCACCCCCAGAGTTGGGGACTCAATTACTAGGGGTCATGAGTTCAAAGTGAGAGGAGGAAAGTTTAAGGGAGATATGCGTGGGAAGTTCTTTACGCAGAGGGTGGTGGGTGCCTGGAACGCGTTGCCAGCGGAGGTGGTAGACACAGACACATTAGTGTCATTTAAGATGTATCTGGACAGGTACATGGATGGGCGGGGAGCAAATGGATACAGACCCTTAGAAAATAGACGACTGGTTGAGACAGATCGGCGCAGGTTTAGAGGGCCAAAGGGCGCGTTCTTGTGCTGTAATTTTCTGTGCTCTTTGTTCTTACCATTAAGTGTATAATTGCTGCCCTGATTTGCCTTTCCAAAGTGCAGCACCTCACATTTATCGAAATTAAACTCCATCTGCCACTCCTCAGCCCGTCATCATATTTGTGTTCAATATATTGCAAATTCACTCTAATGTCTGAATCCGAAAAGCCTCAAAAAAGATCAATTTGATTTAAATCTTCATTTTGCCAGTTGAAAATAGGAATTTTCTTATTAAAATTTCCAATTATAAGAAAGTTTCACTTGTAGACCCCACCATCTGCATTAGAACCAATACCCACTGTATGAATACTCAGTGAGGGAACAAATCCTTTCAGGGTAACCAGAAAACAAACATAATGGGAATAGATAAGGTAGAAGCAGGGAGGATGGCAAGTGAAATCAGAACTAAGGATCATAGCCTCAAAATAAGCGGAAGCAGATTTACAACTGAGCTGAGGAGGAACTTCTTTACTCAAAGGGTTGTGAATCTGTGGAATTCCCTGTTCAGTGAATTGTTGAAGCTGAAAGAAATAATGGGAACTGCAGATGCTGGAGAATCCAAGATAGCAAAGTGTGAAGCTGGATGAACACAGCAGGACAAGCAGCATCTCAGGAGCACAAAAGCTGACATTTCGGGCCTAGACCCTTCATCAGAGAGGGGGATGGGGTGAGTGTTCTGGAATAAATAGGGAGAGAGGTGGAGGCGGACCAAAGATGGAGAGAAAAGAAGATAGGTGGAGAGGAGAGTATAGGTGGGGAGGTAGGGAGGGGATAGGTCAGTCCAGGGAAGACGGACAAGTCAAGGAGATGGGATGAGGTTAGTAGGTAGGAAATGGAGGTGCGGCTTGAGGTGGGAGGAAGGGATGGGTGAGAGGAAGAACAGGTTAGGGAGGTGGGGACAGGTTGGACTGGTTATTGGATGCAGTGGGGGAAGGGGACGAGCTGGGCGTTGTATCTGGAGGTTGGTGGGGTGGTATGTGAGAATGAGGGGGATCCTCTTGGGGCGGGTGTGGCGGGGGCGGGGTGTGAGGGATGTGTTGCGGGAAATGCGGGAGACATGGTCAAGGGCGTTCTCGACCACTGTGGGGGGAAAGTTGCATTATACAACGCATCATCCTCCAACACTTCCGCTATCTACAATCCGACCCCACCACCCAAAACATTTTTCCATCCCCACCCTTGTCTGCTTTCCAGAGAGACCACTCTCTCCGTGACTCCCTTGTCCGCTCCACACTCCCCTCCAACCCCACCACACCCGGCGCCTTCCCCTGCAACCGCAGGAAGTGCTACACTTGCCCTCACACCTCCTCCCTCACCCCCATCCCAGGCCCCAAGATGACTTTCCATATTAAGTAGATGTTCACCTGCACATCTGCCAATGTGGTATATTGTATCCATTGTACCCGGTGTGGCTTCCTCTACATTGGGAAACCAAGCAGAGGCTTGGGGACCGCTTTGCAGAACACCGCCACTCGGTTTGCAATAACATCTGGACCTCCCAGTCGCGAACCATTTTAACTCCCCCTCCCATTCCTCAGACGACATGTCCATCATGGGCCTCCTGCAGTGCCACAACGATGCCGCCCGAAGGTTGCAGGAACAGCAACTCATATTCCACTTGGGAACCCTGCGGCCCAATGGTATCAATGTGGACTTCACAAGCTTCAAAATCTCCCCTCCCCCCACTGCATCCCAAAACCAGTCCAGCCTGTCCCCGCCTCCCTAACCTGCTCTTCCTCTCACCCATCCCTTCCTCCCACCTCAAGCCGCACCTCCATCTCCTACCTACTAACCTCATCCCACCTCCTTGACCTGTCCGTCTTCCCTGGACTGACCTATCCCCTCCCTACCTCCCCACCTATACTCTACTCTTTATTCTCCATCTTCGGTCTGCCTCCCGCCTCTCCCTATTTATTCCAGAACTATCACCCCATCCCCCTCTCTGATGAAGGGTCTAGGCCCGAAACGTCAGCTTTTGTGCTCCTGAGATGCTGCTGGGCCTGCTGTGTTCATCCAGCTCCACACATTGTTATCTTGGATTGTTGAAGCTACCTGGTTGAGTGTTTTTAATGCCACGATAGATAGATTGTGAGCAGTAAAAGAATTAAGGGTTATGGTGAGCCGGCGGGTGAGTGGAGTTGAGTCCATGATAACATCAGCCATAACCTTATCGCTTGACAGAGCGTGGTTGGATGAGTCAGATGGCCTACTCTGGCTCCCATTTCTTATGTTCTTGTGTTCTTGTGTAACAAATACAGGAAATCTACATGGTAACCATTAGCAAACTTATTTTTGTAGCATAAGCAGAATTCTAAAGACTTTGCAAATCTCCTGAAGTGTCTTTCTACAGTCGCTGAGGCCCAAAGAGCACAGTTTGGAAAAATGTGTGGCGTTTTGACTTTGTGCAAAAGGCTGAAGAGCGTGATAGTTAGTTGACAGCCTGCTTCATATCTCTCTTTGTGCTCTTGTTGTTTCAGTGGCAACACTGAAAGTCAAGATCTACCCCGTAGTTCGTGGAAATAAAAGAGTGAAGCATTTGAGCAAAGTAAATCCATCAATAACAGCCTGCATGATGAATATTAACAAGGCAAAACAAGGACCAGAGTTATGATGAATTTTAAGCAATCATATGACATTATTTCAGTTTCAGTATGAATGATTGTGAAATGTATTTTGACAGCACAGCAACATGAATAGTGTAAATGTCACTGATGCAATCCTTCATTAGTAGAGATTCCTTTTCTCAGGCAATGTTATGAAAATTAGTTTGAGCATTTCATTTATTTGCATGCATAAATATCAATTCAGAATGAAAATATACAGCACCCTTTTGATCATTACATCTAGAGCTATTTGCATGTCTATAGATCCATATTTAAAAAATATAAAATGGCATAATTGGAGTCTAAATGACATGTTACTCATAAAATCTAACATTCCAAAGTTAATTGAATGAAATGTGAGCACTTTAAGAAAAGAGTACTGATGAATACATAATTATCTGCACTATTTTCTGCCTGGTGTACCATTTCCTATGAGACACCTATGTTTTGTCATGCTGGGTTTGAGAGGTTGGGTCAGTCGTAACTATCAGCCTCTATTCATATTCTACCATCAGTTAAGCAAACCTTACATTTATATAATCATCTCACACAACTGTTTGACATCCAAAGGACTTTTCAGCCAGTGATACATTTCTGATACGAGGGCACGGTTGTAAAGTAGGAAATGGATTTTGCTGGATCCCAAAAAGATTACAGCAGAAGGTAAAGGACCAAGAGAATCTGTTTCAATGATGCTGTCCGAGGGCTAAATATTGGTACAAAGCTCTGTTTTATTTACAAAATAATGTGTTAGGACCTGAGGTTGGGTAATGTCTCCTCTTACATTGAAAACCTGATAGCACAGTTTTTAAATGTGTGGCTGATGAAGAAGCAAATGTGAGGTGATAAAGATCCTTTTCTTCACCCAGTAAGAAGTTAGGGCATGGAATGCACTGCCTGGAAAAGTGGCGGAGGCAGGTTCAATTGAGGAATATGAGCGTATACTGGATGATTAATTAAAAAGGAAAAATGTGCTGGGTTATCGAGGAATGGTGGAGGATTGGGAAGTTCAGAGAGCTGGTGTTGACATGACGGGCTGAATGGCTTACACCTGTACTGTCCCAGGTTTCTGATTCTATGATTCTCTGGGATATTACAGTACTCCCTCTCTGCTGCCTGGCTGATGTGTTCATCTCATTGAGTATTACAGAAATCCCTTTATACTGCATGGAAGTATCTTCCTGGGGTGATGTGTTCACCTCTCTTATCTGTATGTCACCACCTTCTCCATTTAAGGAGCAGAGCTCTTTCTGCCCATCATGCCAGGGATTGGCCCCACTGAACATTGATATCCGAGCTGATGGAATCAATAAATCATCATGCTTTTTACATGCGATAGTAGGAACAGCAGATGCTGGAGAATCTGAGACAACAAGGTGTAGAGCTGGATGAAGAAGGGTCTCGGCTCGAAACATCAGCTTTCCTGCTCCTCTGATGCTGCTTGGCCTGCTGTGTTCATCCAGCTCCACACCTTGTTATCTCGTGCTTTTTGCATTCTTTCTTCAATATGTGCAACTACATAGCTCCTCAGGCATTCTTGCTAATTACACTGATCCCACAATGTGGTTACACCTTATCCGTCAGAGCTGGCAATGGTATACAATAGCCTCCTATCAATGTGGACCTCCACAACAGTTTGACAATATTTCATGAGCTTTTATTGATAGCAACATGCTGTAAAGAAGCAACTTTCTAATCCACTCCCCAATGCTGCACACATATTTACCAAAGTATCTGGTGAGCTCTCTGATGAAGGGTCCAGGCCCAAAACGTCAGCTTTTGTGCTCCTGAGATGCTGCTGGGCCTGCTGTGTTCATCCAGCCTCACATTTTATTATCTTGGATTCTCCAGCATCTGCAATTCCCATTATCACCTTTACCAAAGTATCACTGGGTTTGTTTTTGCTTGGCACAGACTTGATTGGCTGAAGGGCCTTTTTCTGAGCTGTTGATTTCTATGGCTCTAGCACGGATGGAGATTTTAGTGGTCTGTCCTGATATCCACGAAGGCCTCCCTTATGGGCATTGTGAATGAACTGTTCCAAATGTACTTATGTGTTTTTTTTAAGACTGGGAAGAGCAGAGAGTGTAGACTTCTATTTGCACAGCCTTTCACATCTCAGGAAGTTACAGCAAAAATAAATATTCCTTGACACGTGATCCCTGTTGTGATGTAGAACTGCTGCAGATAGATTATGCACAGCAGGATCCCAAAATAAATAAGACAACAACCGAAATTACTGGAGAAACTCAGTCAGGCTGGCATCATCTGTTGGAAGAAAGTAGAATTAATGTTGCACGTCAAACGGTTCTTCTTCAGAATTGGTCACCAGACACAAAGCATTAACTCCTTTTCTCTCTCCACAGTTGCTTTCAGACCTGCTGAATTTCTCCAGCAATTTCTGTTTTTGGTTCAGATTTCCAGCATCTACAGTTCTTTATCTTATTCCCAAAATATCTAGTCAGACAGCCCTGGTTCAGGCATTGCTGACTGAAGGATTAATGCAGGTCAGGCTCACAGAGAATTCTCTCCGCCCACCCCTCCAACAGTGCAGCAGGATCTTTTACATCCCGAGGGAAGATGGTGCCCTGGTTTAATGTGTCAGTTGAAAGTGCAGCCCATCAGCTCCCTCACTGTCAGCCTCAGTAATAGGGTCAGGTCCCTGGAGCAGGAGTAGAGCTCACAATTTGTGAACGCCAGCCCTAAGTCCCAACGTGCATGACCCGGTGGGACTGACATTATAGAATCACAGAGTCACAGGTTTGTTACAGTGTGTGAGGAGACATACTGCTCCCGTGTCATTTCTCTCAGCATCACGAGTTTGTGGCCATTTCCAGCATTTTTCTCATAACCCAGTAAATTGTTCCTTTTTACAGTTATTATCCAATGGCCCTCTTATTAAGCCTGCCTCCAGCACATTTCCAGGGAGTGCATTCCAAACCCCACTGCCTCAGTATGTGTTGAACAAACTGTCACCTTGCAGTTACTTATTTCCAAAACACTTTAAAATTGTGCCGTTTGATTTTTGATCCATTAATGAGCAGAAGCAAGTTCTCTCTTTCCAGTCTGACCAGGCCGAGCATGATTTTGACAATGTTGATAAATTTTCCTCTCAGTCTTCTCTCTAAGGAAAATAGTCTGCACCTCTCCAATCTTTCCTCAGAGTTGAGGCTTCTCATTCCCGGATCAATTCTCATAAACCACTTCTGCACTGTTTCCAATGCATTCATTTCTTTCTTATAATGTGGTACCCTGCACGCAATACGTCAGCTGAGGTCTAACCTCTATCCTGTGCAAGTTCAACATCACTTCCCAGCTCTTGCATTCTATGTCCCTATTTATAATGTTCAGAATACTCTATGGTTTATTTACTCTTCTCTCTATCTATCCTGCCACCCTTAATGAATTATTTACAGATATACACAGCTCTCTTTGCTCTGCATGCTCTTTCGACATGTCCCCTTCATGTTATCCTGTGTCTTCATGTCCTTTACACCAAAGTGCATCACTTCACATTTCACACAGCATGACTAAAGGGAATAATAGTTGGGGAGCAGATGATGAACACAAAGGGACAGGTGGTCTGAGGTGCATTTGTTTTAATGCGAGAAGTGTGGTAGACAAGGCAAATGAGCTTAGGGCTTGGATCGGTACCCGGGAGTATGATGTTATTGCTATTACTGAGACTTGGTTGAGGGATGGGCATGATTGGCAACTAGTTGTCCCAGGATATCGCTGCTTCAGGCGGGATAGAGAGGGAAGTAAAAGGGGTGGAGGAGTTGCATTACTGGTCAAAGACAATATCACAGCTGTACTGAAGGAGGGTCCCATGGAGGACTCAAGCAATGAAGCAATATGGGTAGAGCTCAGAAATAGGAAGGATGCAGTAACAATGTTGGGGCTGTACTACAGGCCTCCCAACAGCGAGTGTGAAATAGAGGTACAAATATGTAAACAGATAATGGAAAGGTGTAGGAGCAAGAGGGTGGTGGTGATGGGAGATTTTAGCTTTCCCAACGTTGACTGGGACTCACTCAGTGTTAGGAGTCAAGATGGAGCAGAATTCGTAAGGAACATCCAGGAGGGTTTTCTAGAGCATTATGTATGTAGTCCAACTCAGGAAGGGGCCATGCTGGACCTGGTGTTGGGGAATGAACCCGGCCGGGTGGGTGATATTACAGTAGGGGATTACTTTGGAAATAGTGACCACAATTCCGTAAGTTTTACACTACTCATGGACTAGGATGAGAGTGGCCCTAAAGGAAGAGTACTAAACAGGGGGCTGGCCAACTACACCAAAATTCGGCAGGATCTGATGAATGTAAATTCGGAGAAACTGTTTTCTGTCCTCCAGACAATTCTGTACAGTATTGCTAACATCCCTTTTATGCCATGAGCTGTAAATTTCCTTTCATGTCTGTTATGTGGCACGGTATCAAACCCCTTTTGCAAGTCCATGTCCATCACATCTACGTGCTCCCTCTCATCAACTCTCTTAGCTTCTTCAAAAAGCTCCAGCCAGTTAGGTAAACATGACTTTCCCTTAACAAACCCATGCTGAGCCTTCCATGTACCTGCAATTCTATCCTGAATAATTATTTCTAGAAGCTACCCCACCACTGAGGTTAAACTGACTGGTCTGTAATTGCTGGGTCAGTCTTTACACCTTTCTCTGAATAAAGCATTATATTTGAAATTCTCTAATCTTCCAGCACCAACCCCAAGTTCAGAATGGACTGACAGATTTTTGCAAGCACATCTTCAATTTCCTCCCTCACTTCCTTCAATATTGTTGGATGTTCCATCTGGTCTTGGAGCAGAATCATGGCCAATTGTATACTTAGGGCCGTAGGTAGGGCTTTAAATGAAATAGTTGGGGTGGGGGTGTATAAGTTGTATGGAAAATGATGGAAAAGGTGAAAGGCGAGGAGGGCTGAGCGGGTTATTAAAGTTTCCAGAACAAAAAATAGGACTGAAAGTATGGAGACTGTCAGGAGTCTCTCTTCAGATACAACAGATTAAGGGATAACTATACAAAGGCGGGGGGGGGGGGGGCGCAGTCAACACAGGACTGAGGGTGTTGTACTTAAATGCATACAGTGTGTGAAACAAGGTAAATGAGCCTGTAGTGCAGACACGATGTTGTGAGTATCACAGAGAAATGGCTGCAAGGGGGTCAGGGCTGGGAACTAAATACCCAAGGATATACATTGTATTGAAAGGACAGGTAGAGGGGCAGAGGGACCGGGGTTGCCTTGCTAGTAATAAGCAAAATTAAATCAATAGCAAGAAGGGTCAGAAGGCAAAGAATCTGTGTGGGTAGAGTTGAAGAACAGCAAAGGAAAACAAAAGACGGTAATGGGAGTTGTGTACATGTCTCCCAGCAGAAGTCAGGATGTGGGGAAGAAAAATATCAGGAGGTAGAAAAGGCAGGTAAGAAAGCCACTACAAAAATAATCATGGGGTCTTGAAATACACCGGTGGTCTGGGGAAATCAGGCTGGTAGCAGACCTCAAGAAGAGGAATTCACGGAATGTCGACAAGAAGGATGTTGTTTGGAGGAGCTTGTGGTAGATCCCACTAGGGAGCAAACAATTCTGGATTTGGTGATGTGTAATGGGGCAGACTGGATTGGGGGGTTTAGGGTGATGGAGCCCCTCAAGGGCAGTGACCATAATATGATAGAATGCACCCTGCAGTTTGAGAGGGAGAAGCTGGGATCAGATGTAGCAGGATTACAATAGAGTAAAGGGAACTACAGAGACATGAGGGAGGATCTGGCCAGAGTTGGTTGGAAGGGGAGCGCAGCAGGGAAGATGGTGGAGCAGTGATGGTGGGTGTTTCAGGGGGAATTTAGGAGGCACAGCAGAAATTCATTCCAAGGAAGAAGAAACGTACCAAGGGGAGGATGAGGCAACCATGGCTGACAAGGGAAGTCAGGGACTGCATAAAGGCAGAAGAAAAAGCACACAATGTGGTGAGCATTAGTGGGAAACCTTTAAAAGCCAGCAGAGGATAACTAAAACATCAATAATGAGGGAGAAGATGAAATATAAGAGAAAACTAGCTGGCAATTTATGAGATGATTACAACAGTTTTTTTTTATTATTACCTAAAAGGTAACAGAGAGTCAGGAGTGGACATTGAACTGCTGGAAAATGTTGCTGAAGCAGTAGTAATTGGAATAAAAGAAAAAGCAGAGGAACTGAACAGGTACTTTGCATCAGTTTACACGGTGGAAGAAACTAGCGGCAAACCAGAGCTTCAAGAGAGTCAGGGAACAGAGGTGAGTGTAGTGGCCATCACTAAGGAAAAGGTGTTAGGGAAGCTGAAAGATCTGAGGGTGATCAATTATCTGGACCAGATGCACTACACCCCAGAGTTCTGAAGGGATTGTGAAGGCATTGGTGGTGATCTTTCAGGAATCACCGGAGTCAGGAAGGGTCCCAGAGAACTGGAAAATGGCTAATGTAACATTTCTGTTTAAGAAGGCAGGAGGCAGAAGACAGGAAACTATCGGCTGGTTAGCCTGATCCCAGTTATTGGTAAGATTGTGGAGGCTGTTATGAGGGATGAGATTAGGGAGTACTTGGAAGTGTGTGGTAAAACAGGGCTGACTCAGCATGAGATTGTAAAGGGGAGGTCATGCCTGACTAGTCTGTTAGAATTTTTTGAGGAGCTAATGAGCATGTTAGAGCAAGGAGATTAGGATAATAGGTCAGCACAACATTGTGGGCCGAAGGGCCTGTATTGCGCTGTACTGTTTGATGTTCTATGTTTATAATATTCTATGAAAGCCAGTGGACATAAACTTTTAGGATTTCCAGAAGGCCTTTGACAAGGTGTCACACAGGAGACAGGGAGTTAATCTAAAAGCTTATGGTGTTAGGGGCAAGGTAGTGGCATGGATCAAAGAATGGCTGACTGGCAGAAGGCAGAGAGTGGGGATAAAATGGTCTTGTTTAGCATGGCAGCTGGTGACTGGTGGAGTTCCACAGGGGAAAGTGGATGGGACCACAACTATTCACATGTTACATTAACAGTCTGAAAAAGGAACTGAAGGCATTGTTGCTAAGTTTGTAGATAATGCATAGATAGGTGGAGTGACAGGGTAGTGCTGAGGAAGTGTGGAGGATGCAGAAGGATATTGACAGGTTGTATGTGGCAAAGAAGTGACAGATGGAATACAATGTTGGAAAGTGTGAGGTTATGTTATCTGCTTGGAAGAATAGAGGCATAGACTATCTTATATATGAGGAAAGGCTGCAGAAAACTGAAGCATGCAGGAACTTGGGAATCCTAGTTCAGGATTCTGTTAAGGTTACCATGCAGGCTCATTTGGTGGTTAGGAAGACAAATACAATGTTAGCATTCATTTCAAGGGGGTCAGAATAGAAGAACAAAGATGTACTACGGAGGCAGTATAAGGCTCTGGCCAGAACACATTCAAATATTGTGATCAGTTTTGGGCCCTGTATCGGAGGAAGGATATGTTGGCCTAGGTGGGGTCCAGTAAGGTATGCAGGAATGATCAGAGAAATGATGGGTTTATCATTTGAGGGGCAGATGAGGACTCTGAGTTTGTAGTTAATGGAGTTTAGAAGGATGAGGAGCGATTTCATTGAAACTTACAGAAATTAGAGAGACCTGGATAGAAGAGAAGAAGTTTCCACTAGAAGGAGAGACCAGGACCTGAGGGCACAGCTTCAGAGTGAAGAGACAACACTTTAGAACAGAGCGGAGGAGAAATTTCTTCAGCGAGAGGGTGACGAATCTGCAGAGCTCATTGCCAAAGATAGCTGTGGGGTCCAAGTCATTAGCTGTTTTTAAGATAGAGCTAGATAGGTTCTTGATTAGTAGAGAGGCCAAGAGTTACAGGGAGAAGGCAGGAGAAACATCAGCCATGATCAAATGGTGGACCAGGCTCAATGGGTCAAAAGGCCTAGTTCTACTCCTATATCCCTGTGCTCTAAGGAGCTGTTCCTACTTTACAATAAAAAACATTTCAAGCCTGAAATGATCCTGTTTATCTCCCTTTATCGGTTACTGTAAGCCATAACTTTTAACAAATAAATCAGAGAAGTTTAAAAGTGGGAACAAATCTAATCTGTGCTTCCAAAAAATAAGTGGAAGTGTTCGGAGAAGAAAGGTCAAGAAGTAGCGTTCCAATCAGCAAAACGCTGATCTCAGCAAACCCTGTGACCAGGGCCCAGTGAACAGTGTTCCCAGTCTCTTCCTTCACACTTAACACCCATGTCTTTGTGTCTGTCTGTCTCTCACATTATCCCTCTACCCATCCTGGTATAAACTTGCTCTGGATTTAAGTTTCTGTAAAAGGAAGTATGATAAGACTTTGTTTTGCTGTGTGTTTTAAACCTTTCAATTTCTCAGGCTAACAAAGTGTGGAGCTGGATGAACACAGCAGGCCAAGGAGCATCTCAGGAGCACAAAAGCTGACGTTTCGGGCCTAGACCCTTCATCAGACCATTTCGGTCTAGGCCTGAAACGTCAGCTTTTGTGCTCCTGAGATGCTGCTTGGCCTGCTGTGTTCATCCAGCTCCACACTTTGTTATCTTGGATTCTCCAGCATCTGCAGTTCCCATTATCCCTGACACAATTTCTCAAGCTGTTTGCTTTGTGTACATATGTATTGCCTTTCATTGCTTTTATTGTTTGTGTTATCAACTCCTATTCTGTTGTTAAAAAACCTTCTGCAGCCTCATTTGCCTGTGCTTCAGGGATGGAGTTGACTAAAATAGAAAAACAAAATCTATTAAGCCAGATTTGATTCTGGGATCTGTGGGGCCAGTTACACCATGAGCCAGGAAGGTAATAATGGAATACCTGAGATGGAATGTTCCAGAAGCGAGTCAGACAGTAACCAGGACACACAAATGAATTAATTGGTAGAATGTCAGAGGAGAGTATTTTATGGAATGAGATAGTATGATTATGGAAGCATTATCAGAAAGCCTGCTGGAAACAGGTTCATGAGTAACTTTCAAAGGGTAATTTTGAAAATATTTGGAAGAGGAGAATTTTCAGGGATATCAGGAAGGAGCATGCAGGTGGCACAATGGGCCGAATAGCCCCCTTCTGTACTGGTTCTTTCAGATATTTGATAATGGGTTCACAACACACTCTGTTCGAAGTGAAAATTGCCCCCTAGTTTGAATACATGATGTTGTGACCGAGAGACATCTGTACAGTGAGTGTTACTCAAATACATGAAAAGGTAGCAATCTGGAGTTTCGATAGTAATGTTCACCTTTGAAAGGAAACAGCATAGTTCCCCAGACTGCTCAAGGACACAAATGGTCTCATATTTGAATGCATGTGTTAGCTCCAGTCCCTGAGCAAAATACCATTGTGAGCAAATAATGATGACCATCGGTTTTCAGATACAGGAAGTCAATAAGTAGATTGCGACTCTCTGGTTGAAAAGGTCATTTTCAAACTTGCATGACCGTTTCTTTTAGAATGTTTTGGTAAATAATGTTCCTTGTGGTGATTGCATCCTGTAAGTGTTACATTTTAAAGGAGAATGCTTTAGCTCTATAATCACTTGGCATTCAGAAATACCATTACTGCACATGACTGATTACATGTCTTGGGATGATTGCACTTTCAGAAGCATATTTATCATCAGGTGTTGTGTTTTGCAGCTGAAGTGCAAGGTCTGATTTACAATGACACAGTTTCCGAGACTGTGAACAAGTAATTGGCACACAGATTGCTTCACCAGATAGACTCCTCGGTTAAAAATGCTCGATTCAGTCAGTGATGGGTCTAGTAAAATGTAACCTTGAATAAAGAAAATGGCAACAATTAGGGTTTTTGGTTAAATTCTGCCTCACAAACTGAGCAACCGGGACCAGAATGATGGCATAGAGCCATACAAATGTTCACTGCAGAAACAGAAACAGATTCAAATTGTCTGTATTGAACAAGTAATCTAATCAATCTAGTCCCATTTGCCAGCATTTGGCCCATATCCCTCTACCCCCTTCCTATCCCTGTGCCCATCCAGATGCCTTTTAAATGCTGTAATTGTACCAGCCTCCACCACTTCCTCTGGCAGCTCATTCCATACACGCACCACCCTCTGTGTGAAAAAGTTGCCTCTTTGGTCCCTTTTAAATCTTTCCCCCTCACCTTAAACTTATGCCCCCCTGGGTTTGGGCTCCCAACCCTGGGGTAAAGACATTGTCTTTTTACCATATCCATGCTCCTCATGATTTTATAAACCTTGGCACGGTCTCCCCTCAGCCTCCAACTGTGAATGGTAAACCATTGACTTTGTTGCATTGGTTCCCCAGTGCTCGAATACTTCTGTATCTGCTGAGGTGCATTTTAATTGTAGGGTGAATAGGATGGGTGATGAGTGAGCAGAGGAATGGGACAATGCTGTTGGGAAAGTGGGTGAAGTCACTTTCCTGCTCAGGTCCCTTTTGAAATTCTTCACAGATTTCAGTGAGCTGCGAGAGCCCCGATGGTAATGGATAAGCAGGTTGCTGCTGGTGGAGTCAGGAATGTCGGAGGGTAGGGAACGGGGAATGTTGTGACTTCTCCAAAGAATGTGTTGGAAGTTAAATCAGAATTGAGTGAGGGGTTCTTGAAGAGGCAGTCCAGTTTTGGATGTTGTGTTGGGCAGGGTTTAGTGGAGGTCATATTCACTGACCTTCAACAGTAAGAGGAAACCAGGGGCAAATTGAGCCTTATTTTCTTTCCTATCACTGCAGCCTGCAGCTGTCCCTCTGTTCAAAGCTTAATGCTGGCTGTCCCAAACTGGGGCCCACCCCAATTTGCATCAGTGATAATGGGAACTGCAGATGCTGGAGAATCCAAGATAACAAAGTGTGAAGCTGGATGAACACAGCAGGCCAAGCAGCATCTCAGGAGCACAAAAGCTGATGTTTCGGGCCTGGGCCCTTCATCAGAGTCCAGGCCCGAAACGTCAGCTTTTGTGCTCCTGAGATGTTGCTTGGCCTGCTGTGTTCATCCAGCTTCACACTTTGTTATCTCACCCCAACTTGCAATTGGAGAGGAGGGCCAGAGCTCTGTGCGAGGAAGTTTGCACTGACTTCAATGATGTGGAAAGAATTGCTGATGTCCCTCCCTCAACCAAACTTTAGCATCTGCATCCTTGGCAGTCAAAATACATTTCCATGGAGGGTTCAGGTGTCAAAACAGTATCGAATTATCAATTAACTGCCAGTCTTTCTTAATGTGCATTCTCCAATTACCAATTAATGTCCAAATGGTAGCCAATCAGCACTCCTCCCGTTCAGTACAAATGTGTTTTCAATTACTTTGGTTTTTGTTCATTTGTGGGATGTGGGTGTCACTGGCTGGGCCCAGCATTTATTGCCCGTCCCTAATTGCCCCTTGAGAAAGTGGTGGTGAGCGGCCACCTTTAACCATTGCAGTCCTTCTGCCGTAGGCAGGCCCACAATGCCCTTAGGGAGGGAATTCCAGGATTTTGACCCAGCGACAGTGAAGGAATGGCAATATATTTCCAAGTCAGGATGGTGAGTGGCTTGGAGGGGAATTTGCAGGTGATGGTGTTCCCATGTATCTGCTGCCCTTGTCCTTCTAGATGGAAGTGGTCGTGGGTTTGGAAGGTGCTGCCTGAGGATCTTTGGTGAATATCTGCAGTGCATCTTGTAGATAGTTCACACTGCTGTAACTGAGTGTCGGTGGTGGAGGGAGTGGGATGTTTGTGGATGTGGTGCCAATCAAGCAGCTGCTTTGTCCTGGATGGTATCAAGCTTCTCGAGTGTTGTTGGGGCTGCCCCCATCCAGGCAAGTGGGGAGTATCCCACCACACTCCTGCCTTGTGCCGTGTCGATGGTGGGCAGTTCAGTTTCTAATCAATGGTGACACCCAGAGATGTTGATAGTGACAGATTTAATGATGGTAAATGTTGTTGAAAGTTAAGCATTGATGGTTGGATTCTATCTTGTTGGAGATGGTTGTAGCCTGGCATTTACATACAAAATCCCTACTGTGTGGAAACAAGCCCTCCAGCCTAACAAGGCCTTCTGAAAAGCATCCCAACTAGAACCATTCCCCCCTCCACACCACATTCCCCTTGGCTAAAGCACCTAACCTACATATCCCTGGACACTATCGGCAATTTAGCATGATCAATCCACCTAACCTACACATCTTTAGACTGTGGGAGAAAGTGTAAACTCCACACAGACAGTCACCCAAGAGTGGAATTGAGCCGGAGTCCCTGGTAGTGTGAGCAGCCATGTTAACCACTGAGCCACCGTACCACCCAATGGTTGCTCTTCAGTCCGAGTCTGGATATTGTCCAGATCTTGTTGCATTTGAACGTGGACTGCTTCAGTATCTGAGGAGTTGCGAATGGTGCTGAACATTGTGCAATCATCTGCGAACTTCCCCACTTCTGACCTGACAATGGAAGGAAAGTCATTGCTAAAGCAGCTGAAGATGGCTGGGCCGAGGACACTACCCTGAGGGACTCCTATAGAGATGTCGTGGAGCTGAGATAACTGACCTCCAACATCCATGACCATCATCTTATGTGCCAGGTGTTGTGGAGTATTCAAACAAACACCTAACACAGGATGATGAAGGGTCTAGGCCCGAAACGTCAACTTTTGTGCTCCTGAGATGCTGCTTGGCCTGCTGTGTTCGTCCAGCCTCACATTTTATTATCTTGGAATCTCCAGCATCTGCAGTTCCCATTATCTCCATTACCTAACACAGGATGCCACTTACAAACTTCTCCCACAGTACAGAGATTTGAGTGTTTTATAAATGATTCTAACTGAGTTACAAGCTCAGTACTCAGTACTGCCCACAATGGCACTGATATGATAAAGAAGGGCAGTTAGTTAAGACATCCCACAATGCCACAGAATAACATCCACCAAATCAAATTAAAAGATGGAGGAGGGATTGTCACAGCAAATGGAGCAGACAACATCCCCCATTCACCCATGTCACAGAAAGTGTGAAACCCTTGTCCATAAAGGTCAGCTTAGAGAGCCAGGGATACATCACCTCGACGCAATCAGTTGTAGAATTAACATCAGCACTGAGTTTTTGTCCACAACAGGCCCTCGGGGTCAATATGGGTATGCCCATCCACCAGGGTGGCCTCAGGAGGTGTGTGTGTGTGTGTGTGTGTGTGTGTGTGTGTGTGTGTGTGTGTGTGTGTGTGTGTGTGTGTGCACGTGCGTGCATGTGTGTGCGTGTGTGTGTGTGAGTGTGTGTGTGTGTGTGAGAGAGAGAGTGTGTGTGTCTGTTGTGTGTGTGTGTGTGTGAGAGAGAATGTGTGTGTCTGTGTCTGTTGTGTGTGTGAGTGTGTGTGCCTGTGTGTGTGTGTGTGTGTGTGTGTGTGTGTGTGTGTGTGTGTGTGTGAACAAACCACGTGCCTCTTCCTCTGTGATAACGTGTTTTTGAGTTTTTGCACTTTGTCAACTGAGTGTCAGAGATTCTTTTTAACCCCATATTGTCAGTTCAGCTCAATAATGCCCCTTCATAGGCCTGACACCAACAGCCAAGAGGTTCTCCCCAATTCCCATTGGCTTTAGTTTGTTAGAGCTCTTTGATGCCATGCTCAATCTAATGTGGTCTTGGTGTCAAGGGTATTCATTTAGAATTGTCTTACAAATTGCCCTGATAAGCGCATGAGAAAGAGCTTCAACAGAGTATGCTTTTTTTCTCAGCAATGCTTTTTTTTAATGTTCTTTTGAGATTTGGTTAAATATTCTATTTCATCGATTTACCACTGTGATGGACATTTTAATTTTCCCTAACTTGGAATTAGAGCACCTGATTTGAAAATACTGTGGCGTTCACAATGTTTGTAAAATAAAGAGGCTGTGAGGGTTATTTTGTGTGAAGACAATTCAGTAGTAAATGTAACACCATTTTTATTTGGGGAAAACTGAAAAAGCTGCGGATGTTATAACTCTGATATGATAGAACATAGAACAATACAGCGCAGAACAGGCCATTCGGCCCTCGATGTCGCGCCGACCTGTGAACTAATCTCAGCCCCTCCCCCTACACTATCCCATCATCATCCATATGCTTATCCAAGGACTGTTTAAATGCCCCTAATGTGGCTGAGTTAACTACATTGGCAGGCAGGGCATCCCACGCCCTTACCAGTCTCTGAGTAAGGAACCTGCCTCTGACATCTGTCTTAAATCTATCACCCCTCAATTTGTAGCTGTGCCCCCTTGTACAAGCCGATGTCATCATCCTCAGAAAAAAACTCTCACTGTCCGCCCTATCTAATCCTCTGATCATCTTGTATGTCTCTATTAAATCCCCTCTTAGCCTCCTTCTCTCCAATGAGAACAGACCCAAGTCCCTCAGCCTTTCTTCATAGGGCCTGCACTCCAGACCAGGCAACATCTTGGTAAATCTCCTCTGCACCTTTTCCAGAAAACAGAAGTTGCTGGAAAAGCTCAGCAGCATCTGTGTACAGAAATCAGAGTTACTCTATTGTGCCTTCTTTGCTTTGTTATGTCTTATCTTCGCTCATATGGATTCTATACCTTCTGATCCAAGATCATTTTTTACCATTCTGCACTAACAAAGCTGCTCACCAGCCTTTCCTTCCTGCCAGTCCTGTTGAAAGATCAGACACCCCAGAATATTTTCTTCCTGACGTTGATCACCTTGAAACCATGTGTCTGTGATAACTACAAAATCATTCCCAATAATGTCGCTTTGTGTTTAATTCATTTATCGCTTCAATAAAAGTAATTGAAATGAGAGAAAACCTGGGTGATACGAACAAGTCAAAGTTAAAACAGGAAATGCTGATCAATGTTTCAATGGGGAAACAATAGCCATTTTTGTTTTAAAACACTGGGTGGAAAAGGGCTGTTGTGGCACATTGATAATACTCCTAGTTGTCAGCTAGGAAACATGGGGTCATGAAACATGGGGTCACCTTCTCCAAAGGTATGTAATAACCTCCCTGAACAGGTTGGTTAGAAAACTGAAGGGTCCCCACCCGAAACGCCAGCTTTCCTGCTCCTCTGATGCTGCCTGGCCTGCTGTGTTCCTCCAGCTCTATACTATGTTATCTCAGACTCCAACATCGGCAGTTCCTACTATCTCTGAAATGGGAATGAATCTGTTCTTTATCTCCATTCTCACTGTGGATGTTTTACTCTGTAACTGACTGTTCCAGAGGGAAAAGAATGAGTAAGTAGGAATTCTGTCACACTCTCCCTACAAATGCTTAGTACACGAGTAACCTATTCCACAGGGCATTATTTATGCCCTATTTAAAATCAGCTGCTGAACACCTTGATCAAAACAGTGTGTATAAAAGCCAAATACAAACAGATTGAAAGATGTGACTTTCAGCTTCTGTGAAGCCCAGGCAGACAAAAATTCCCCTTTAGTCAACACTTCAATTTGCTTTGTTTGCTACATCAGAACAGAATTTTGCAAGAAAATGCTGCCAAAGAACAATTGGTTGATATAAATCAATAATGATTCATTCAAAGATAGTAGGAACTGCAGATGCTGGAGAATCTGAGATAACAAAGTGTCGAGCTGGATGGACACTGCAGGCCAAGCAGCATCAGAGGAGCAGGAAAGCTGACATTTCAGGTCTAGACCCTTCTTCAGAAACGGAAGAAGGATCTGAAGAAGGGTCTGGGTCTGAAACGTCAGCCTTCCTGCTCCTCTGATGCTGCTTGGCCTGCTGTGTCCATCCAGCTCGACACCTGAATCATCCAAAGTTTGGAGAAGAACATTAAGGTGCACTTACTGCACTTAGGGTGGCACAGTAGCTCTCAATGGTTAGCACTGCAGCATCAGGGGAGCCGAGTTCGATTCCAGCCTCTGACGACTGTCTGTATGGAATTTGCGTGTTCTCCCCGTGTCTGTGTGGGTTTCCTCCACAGTCCAAAAGTGTACTTGCTGGGTGGATCGGCCGTGCTAAATTGCCTATAGTGTTCAGGGGTGTGTGGGTTATAGAGTGATGGGTCTGGGTGGGGTGCTTCAAGGGGCGGTGTGGACTTGTTGGGCTGAAAGGCCTGTTTCCACACTGTAGGTAATCTCATCTTAAATTCTATGTGCCTCCTACATAAGGTTTCTGAAGACCCTTCCTTCAGTTTTGCACTATTTAGAATTTAGAAGTCCTCTGTAGTTTGATGCCTTACAGACATGCTGAGAAATATATCTAGAAGCACTCTAACACTCTGTCTGCTTGAACAAGGACACTTGACTCTGAATGTTCACGTTAAAGGTCATTTCCAGGGTGTTCACCTGCACTAACATCAGCAGGAAGCTCACAGAAATAGGGAAACAATGCTGTGAAGAATGATGAAGTGGTTTTTCTGGGTTATTTGTAGATCTTTTGCTGGAGTTTACCGCTGACAATAAGAGATCCCAGGGAGGAATTCGATGTGGTGAGCTACCATCAACATCTTCCCTTGTAGCTTCCTCTTGTCTGTTTGTCATCACAGTAAAGATATTTTTTATTTGGGATTTACTCTAAGTTTAATATGATATTTTTGGCATGGTATTATTCATATCCTGGCATTCACCAGAATACTATTTACTGACTTGTACTGTTTCTGACTGTTACACTGCTTAAGCCTAAATTAAAACGCAAGTTACCTTACCTTTCACAGAGTAATCATCTTCCAAAAAAACGGTAATTGCTGGAAAATCTCAGGAGGTCTGGCAACATCTGTGAAGAGAAATCAGAGTTAACATTTTAGGTCCATTGACCCTTCCTCAGAACTGAGAAAGGTTAACTCTGAGTTTTCATCACAGATGCTGCCAGCCCTCCTGAACTTTTCCAGCAATTTCTGTGCTTGTTTCTGATTTATAGCATCCACAGTTCTTTTAGCTTTTACTATAAAGTAAACTATAGGCCCCATAATTATTCATTAGGGCTAGCAATAAATCAGGAGATAATGAGAGCATGCAAAACCAGCAGTGCATTAATCATTGGTGACTTTAATCTTCAAGTAGGTTAGAATAGCCAGATTGGCAGAGGATACAACAGGGAAGAATTCGTTGAGTATATTCAGGACAGTTTCCCACAACAATTTATTGTGGATTCAGCCAGGGATCAGAGTTATTTTGTAACTGGTGATGTGTAATGAGGCAGGTTTAATGAATTACATCAGAACAAAAGATGGGAAACAGTGATCATAGCATGGTAGCATTTAGCATTCAGCATTCGGTTTGACAGCTAAAATTTGGGTTTGAATCAAGCTTAAATATGGGTAACTCTAAAGAAATAAGAGCAGAACTAGCTGAAGTGCATTGGGAAAGGAATTTACAGCAAAGACGGTTGAGGGAAAATGGCAGATGTTTAAGAAAATAGTTCATGCCGCACAGCAAAGATATTACTTAGGGAGAGAGAAGGATTTTAGTAAGATAATATACAAACCATGTTTAACCAGTGAATTTAAGACTAGCACCAAATTGAAAGAAAACATATACAATGCAGCCAAGATTAAGGGTAAGACAAAGGATTGGGAAAGTTAAAAAAACTAACAAAAGATGACTAAATAAACTGAGAGCAAACTTGTAAGCAATACGAAGATAAACAGCAAAAGCTTCTTGAAGTATAAAAAAGAGAGAATTTTAACATTGATGCTTTGGAGAATGAGGATGGAGAAGTAATAATGGGGAACTAGGAAACTGTAGAGGAATTGAATAGATATTTTACATAAGTCTTGATAGTAGAGGACACCAGTAACATTTCAAAATGACAAAATAATCAAGAGGGAGAAAGGCAAAGGAAAGAAATGGAGTAATTATCACTAGAGAAGATTTATTAGTAAAAGTAGAGGACCCGGAAATTATTTTAATGGGTTAACCCTGCAGAAAGTGGCAGCACAGTGGGATTAGGGAATCCTGTTGCATAAATCACAAAGTGCTAACATCCAAACTCAGCAGGTAATAGGGAAAGCAAATGGAATGTTGCCCTTTAATTCAGAAGAATTGAATATAATAACTAGGGAAGTCTAGCTAAAACTGTACAAGGGATTAGCCTGACTGGGATACAGTGAACAGTTTTGGGTTCCTTATCTAAGGAAAAGTATACCGGTATTGGAGGCAGTACAGACAGGGTTCGCTTGGTTATATCTGATATGGAGGGATTATCTTATGAGGAAAGATTGAGTAGATTGGGTCTATGCTTTTTGAAACATAGAAAATGAGAGGCAACATAATGGAGCATAGCAGATTCTTAGGGGGCTTGACCAGATAAATGCAGAAAAGTTTTTTTGTTCCTCCTGTGGACATTCTAGGGCCAGAGAGCATTATCTTACAATGAGGAGTCACCCATTAAGCACGGATACCAGGAGGAATTTCTTCTCTCTGAGGGGAGTGAATCTATGGGATTCTTTACCACAGGGGGCTGTGGAGGTTAGGTCCTTAAGCAGATTGAATGGCTGAGAAAGGCGGTTTTTAATCAGAAAGGGAATCAAGGGGTTCGGGGGAAGAAGCAGGAAAGTGGAGTGGAGGATAATCAGATCAGCCATGATCTCATTGAATGATGGAGCAGAGTTGATGAGCTGAATGGCCTACTCTACTCCTGTGTCTCTTGGCCTTATTATGTTCTTTAAAATTAATATGATTCACCAGTAAAAGCAAGGAAGTGACAGATCACAGCTATTGAGAAATATATCTATAGGATGATGGTTTTTCCCTCTGACTGGAAGATCAGTTGGGTCTGACTTACCAGGCACTGATACGTCACATTGAAAGAAACACTGAAAATTTAAATTGCATGCAAATACCCCACAGGTACACACAAACGCCATGACCAGCTAATGCATCACCTTAAATACAAGCTGAAGCCTGATCTCATTAACTGGCTTAGTTACACGGGCACAACAGATGTTATGTTATTACTTATCCTGTACATGATACATAAGTTACAGCCTGTGCTTCAGTTTTCTTCAGGTCTTACGTTTGCAGAAACATTCTCTTTCCTTCTTAGACTGATATTCTCCAGCAGGATATAACGGAAATATGGACCATGCCAACAGAACTGACTTTGGTGTCGCCTCTGGTCTAAGATGGCATGACCTGGTGCCCCAGTCCCCCTCTGGTGGTCCTGAGGAAAGAAGCTAGCTCTCCCCTCCATCATCTCCTCCATCATTGACATTGAGGGCCAATGTGCCCCAAAATTTGACTGTGTATTAATTTTGGTGAGTTCACGGACGGTTTGCCTCTGCGAGCTCTTACCGGTTTCCTCAGTTGGATTCATGATCAGTTGGGGAATCGAGGGTTATAGACAGGTAAAGGGCATGAGGAACATCAAATCAGCCATTTGAATGGTGGAGCAAGCTCAAGGGGCTGAATGGCCTACACATGTTGCTATTCCTAATGGCGTTATAGTGCAATGGATTTTATGTTGCTCACTCACTCAATAAGTAGCCTGTCCACACATGTGCTGGAAATGATCACCAGTTCCACTCCACACTGCTCCATAACTAAAGCCCAGCTCTACACCTCTTTAATCTCCGCAAACCACAATTAGCCCTACACACTTCTAGTGTCTATGGATTTCCAAGGGATCTGATGGATACAGGCAGGGTCTGACAGGGTCGTGGAGGTCCTGTTGGGGGTGAGGGTTGTGTGTGGGGAGCTAAACTCTTTCCTCAGGACCACCAGAGAGCACCTTCGTACCAGCGGTAGTAGGAATTGCAGATGCTGGAGAATCTGAGACAACAAGGTGTAGAGCTGGATGAACACAGCAGGCCAAGCAGCATCAGAGGAGCAGGAAAGCTGACATTTCAGGTCAGGACCCTTCTTCAGAAATTAAAAAATAGTACCAGAGCCTGCAGCCTGATACAATGTTCTCACCCAGACTAGCACCATCTCCACTTTCCAGAGGAGAGCCCAGCGCTGTGCATCAATGACCCTCTTCACTCTGCCACCATCCTGTCTCCCATACCTCACCCTCTCTCTGTCTGTCTGACTGCACTCACCTCCCAGCAAGGCTCCTGTTCTCCCCCTCTCACTGCCACTTGTAACATCCTCCCTCCCTCGCTTTCACCCACCCCACGGCCTGACAGCATTGCCCTTGTTTGCCTTCTGTACTGCACACTCACTCACTTGGGGTGCCCGCTGCCTTTCACCCATGAGGACTAGCACTAACAGCTGTAGCGTCCATTTCCACCACGCTCAGTCCCAGCATCTGTCTCAGTCTTATTTTGTCTTTTTTATGAACTAGTATAGGCTATATAACTCTGGAGCAAGTGCGACTTGAACCTGGACTACTATCGAGTAGTACAGAGATAGGGGAACTCTCACTACGCCATAACAGCTCTTATTTTTGTCTCAGTGCAGGAGCAAAGGCCCCACAATAGGACAGAAATGGCCAAGCTGTGTGGTGGGCTTTTGTCAGCTCACACCCCACAAGGAGGGAGCCCTTATCTGGTTTGAGAGGGCTATGAACGTTCAAATGGTAACGCCCAGGCTTCATATGCACTGGTTTTACGTGATTTCTACTTCCTATTTAATTATGTCCCACATTCCAGTCTGTGTTTCTTGGTGAGGATCATGGATAATAGGATCACAATAAATAAGAAGAGCTGTAGGCCATTCAGCCCTTCAAGCCTGCTCCACCATTCAATAGGATCTGAAATTCTTCATATCCATTTTCCAACCCTTCCTCCATAACTTTTGATTCCCTGGCTGACCAAGAATCTACCTCAGCCTCCCATAAACACAGGGGCTCTGACCTCCACAGGTCTCTGCAGGAAGGAGTTCCAAAGACCTTCGAACCTCTGAGAAAAGGAATGCTTCCTCATCTCCGTCTTAAATTGTTGCCTCCTTATTCTGAGACTGTGCTCGATTGAAAAGCCTCACTTTTGCTTGGCATCCGAAGGGACATTGCAGATTGCTTGTTGAAGGTACTGAGTTCAACTTGATGACAGATGAGTGAAAATCTCCACTGACCAGGCATTAATATCTGAGGTTGGCTCTAGGTGCTGCAGATGTTCAAAGCCATTTGCTCAATGCAATGTCTGAGACATTGTGAACGGTGGAAAAGAACCCACAATGCAATTAGTTACAGTCAACCTGAAATGTTCACTCCATTTCTCTCCCTGCCAGACCTGCTGATTTGTTTCTAGTGTTTTTATTTGTATTTCTGATGTCCAGCATCTGCAGCATTTTAATCTCATGCAAAAACTATTACAGCCTTCACTCTCTCCTGCCAGATTGCCCAGTATTTTCACTCATCACCACAGTCAACCTTGTTCCCGACCAGGGGCAAGGCGTTTGTTCGGGAGCCACAGAGAAATCTTGGGCCTTCTCTCTCTCAGATTTTCCCCTTAATCCCGCACCTCCCCCATCCTCCCCCCGCCAACACCACTGGGTCATGGCGGCATTAGGGTGGGTGGGAATAGGAAGTTTTAATTCTAAGCTAATGACAACAATATAGAATCGGAGCCTTCCCTTGCCTTTAGGATGTGTTGACGATAAATTGGCTGAGTTTGATTGATCCGTTATGATACAATGGCCAGGGTGTGGGCTCTTAATGTGCACTGGTAGTGTCTATGCCTCCAGGCTAGGAGACCCTGCTACACATCCCACCTGCTCCAGGGGTATGTTTGAGTGAGTAGATTGAAAAATGCCAGAATGGTCGCATGTGCCCATTGCTTGTCATCTTGTACTGTTGTGTTAATCATTCATTGTCATGATGATATCACATCAAAGCAAGTTGAAAGGATCATCTTGAGTAATTCAGCATCTTTTACTTTCATTAAATGGTCTGCATTATTGCATTTCCTGCTGATGACTTACAGCAATGCTATTAATTACATCACTGGGCCCATATGGTTTCATTATGACTAGTAACTATTTCATTGGACACTAATAATTTCACGATTTAAGGCATTAAACTTACTGTGCTTCAATTCTGCATGAATCAGCATGAAACAAAATGTGATGAAATCCAGATTAAACTGACAAAGTAAAGGATTGATCAACGTTTGGGCCCTGGGGTTACGAGCACAAACAGAGAGCAAGAGAAACACACAGTTGTCAAATGGTCTTCCCAAGAGGAACCACCTCTCTTCAGTTTCATGGGTAAGGTTTCTGCAACCAGCATTTCAAAACACACTGCCACTTGTTGTATATTTTCTCTTTGAAATTTACATTTTCTATTTTTTAAATAATTTCTTTCGCACTGTGCACCGCTCTCATGCTCTGATTTCCAAAAGGTGTTCATATTTCTATGAGAGGTGGACTGCAAGAACAGCGTACTCTGTAGGTCATTTGACTTCACTCCTTGCACAACCTCTGCAAGCCTAAACTCCAACACATGGGAAAGGTCTTCATGAGAGACTTTGACCTGGACTATTTAGCAACACAGCCACATTCTTCCAAAACTTACACGGTGCTTTCACTGGCCAGAAATAATAGCACTTTTTTTCCCAATAGCAAGACACTGAAGATGCAGGAAATCTGAAATTAAAAACTGAAAGTGCTGGAGAAACTCAGCAGGTCTGGCAGCATTTCGTGGGGAGAGAAACCGAGTTAATGTTTTGAGTCCAGTGCCTCTTCTGTAGAACAATTCCAAAAAGGAGTCACATTGAGCTCAAAGCATTAACTTTGTTTCTCTCTTTCTCTGCAGAGATGCTGTTGGATCTGATGAGTTTCTCCTGCACTTATTGATTTTATATTTATTCATTCCTGGAATGGAGCTAGTGTTAGTGATGTCGATACTTATTACCCACCTCAAGTTATCTGGTGAGAAGTGAACTGAGAGCTGTTTGCTTGATCTGCCAGTCTGTGCTGTGAAAATATCTTCGCTGTTCTGTTAAGTAGGGGGTCCATGATTTTGAATCTGTGCCATTGAAGGAATGGTGAGATGGGTAAGGACCACGTTATGGTTAAAGTTTCTGATCGATTCTAATTAAAAGACATTAACGTGAAGGGTTAGGTTGAATTTATCATGCTTGAAATGGGAATAGGATTCAACAGATTTCACAATTCCTCATTCCCACCTGGGAATGCTGGCCAGCAGCATTGGTGGGAGAAGGGATGGGCTGGAACCTGAGACAGAGTCTGAGCTGGGGTGATGCTGAGATAGCCAGTTTATAAAATCCCATGTTTAGAGCCTCAGTGATGATTAAGCGGAGGTGAAGAAGGAAGGAAATGAAAGGACATCAAGCACACGATTCTCACATTTTAGCCTCTCGGCTAACCATGAACCCCAAAGACTGAAAAAAATCCACAAACATGTGTAACCTTCTGTTCACAGGGACCTTGGCCTAGCTCTGGAGATCAGTGTGAGCTCTCTCATTTCCATCCCTTATATACTGCCCCATTCAACCTTCACAAGCAGCCTACCCCGATTTATACACTCACACTCTAACTCACCAGACCATGCTATGTCACACAATCCGATTTGGACCAAACCCAAACTGGACCAGTCTTTCAACGTTGTAGAACAGAACTTTGTCAACTGGATAATCTATTCTAATATATCTGAGGAATTCTTCAATTTTACAATGTTGTTTTTATTTCCATTTGAGAGTTTGCCACTTGTCAGAAGAAAAAAATTGGCAACTTTGTTATTTAATGGCCGACTAACTTTTCATTTAGCCTCGTAAAAACCGATATATTTACAGTAAGGCACTTCATTTTAGCATCTGAAGTAGGCAACACCTTTTATGTTCACTTGTCACATCGTTCTCTCTTCCGAGCCATCATTCACCTGAGCTTCATCACACTTCCACACATTAGTCAAAACCCTCTCACTTTCATCAAAATTGTGAAAGTTCATAAAAACCTTTTCTTCAATGATACTAGTAACATTGGCCCTACATCCTACAGGCTCTGACCCCAGTCCCTTTCAATGTGAATGATGATTTCCAGCAACAGATCTGACAGCTAGAATCCCAGATGATGATACAGTCCACAATTTTTAAAGCTGCCCATTTCAACCCCGATGCACTTTGGCTCAAATTTGAGGAGGAATATAGGGTCCAATCTCACTCACTTCTTTCTGCACAGGCGCCTCTGGGCCCATTGAGCATATCCAGCATTTTATGTTTTTATTTCCTTTCTTCCAAGATCTGCAGTGTTTTGCTTTTATTGTCAGGGTAGTGTACACAAAGCCGTATTGAGCATCAACAAATATTCTATTGAAGTATGGAATAGGATGTGGAACTTGGAAAGGCTCAGAAAAGATTTCCAAGGATGTAGTCAGGGATGAAGGGTTTGAGCTATGGGGAGAGGCTGAATAGACTGGGGTTATTTTCCCTGGAGCATTGGAGGCTTAAGAGTGATCGTATAGAAACTTATTAAATCATAGCGGGCGTGGACAGAGTGAACAGTCAAGGTCTTTTCCTCAGGGTGGGAGAATCCAAAACTAGAGGGGCATAGGTTTAAGGTGAGGGGGGAAAGATTTCAAAGGGACCTACGAGGTAACTTTTTCACACAGAGGATGGTGCGTGTATGGAATGAACTGCCAGAGGAAGTGGAGGAGGCAGGTACAATTACAACATTTAACAGGCATCTGAATGAATACATGGAGGGTTTAGAGGGATATGGGCCAAATGCTGGCAAATGGGGCTAGACTAATTTAGGGTATCTGGTAAGTATGGATGAGTTGGACCAAAGGATCTGTTTCTGCACTGTACAGCTCTATCACTCAATATTGACAGCTTACCATGGTATTGTGGATTTGGGCCTTTGGGTGCCATTTAGGCTGAACAATTGGGCTCCACTGAATAATGTGGCTTTCCTCCATTTTCAGAAAATTCCTAATCTTTGAATGTACCTTACCATTGCTGACCACCTTGAGGATATGGAGCACAGCCTATGACAACAGGGACTCAGAGCGCCAATATTTACATCCTATATCCTTAAGCATTGAACCAATAAACATGATAGCAGTACCTTCTATATATAACCAATGGCCAGATGTGTTGCATCAACAAAATGCACTGAAGTGACTCAGGAAAACTTCTTTGATAGTTACTTCCAACCCAGCAAAGAATAAGATACTGACTGACAAGGAGAGCAGAAAATCCAACAGGAAGGTCAAAAATACATAGCTGCATTTTCTTTGTTAAAAACAAACTCAGAGAATGCAGGAGAAACTCAGCAGGCTGGCAACATTCATGGGGGGAAAGCAGGGTCAATGTCTCGGGTCCGGTATGACTTTTCTTCTGAACTGGCAGATATGGTTCGACTCTTCATTTCTCCATCATTCCTTGTGATTATTTCAGATTTCCAGTAGCCACAGTGTTATGCCTTCCATAAGAAATGGAGCGGGAGTCAGCCATTCAGTGCTTTAAGCCCTTCCCCACCATTCAATGTCCACTTTCCCAACCATTCCTCATAACACTTAATTCCTCAATGGATTAAGAATCTACATATCTCCGCCTTAAATATACACAAGGACTCTGTCACCTCAAGGAGTTCCAAAGACTCACAACCCTCTGAGAGAAGAAATTCCTCCTCATCTCAGTCTTAAATTGGTGCTCCTTTATCCTGAGCCTGTCCCCTCTGGTCCTAGACTCTCCCATGAGGGGAAACAGCCTCTCAGCATTTACCCTGTAAATCCTTCTATATTAGGGATCACCTAATGCACTTTGTCTGACCTGCCTCCAATGAAATGATACCAGTCCTCAAAAAAGGGACCAAAACTGCTCACAGTTCTCCAAATGTGGTCTCAACAGCACCGTGTACAGTTACACTAAGACTTCCCTACTTTTATACTCCAAACCCCACGAAATATGGACCAACATTCCATTAGCATTCCTGATTACCTGAATTCCCTGTGCGCTAGCTTTCGGTGTTTACTGCATACGTCTCCCCAAGCCGCTGTGTGTTGCAGCTTTCTGCAACTTTTCTCCAATGGAATATTTTCTCCATTTTCAGCATGGGGGTACCTTTTGCTCGTGGGCGTGTGTCTAAAACTGGCAGACAGTCCACCCTTCATTCTACATCCACTCATTGCCCCTTGCGACTAGCACCAGTTGAGAGGTTTATGATGGGAAGTTGACACACAACTTTCAGTTTTCCACTTGTGAAAGGAGACTGTCTGTCAGCACCTTATCTCTTTATCCAGAGATGCAGTCGCAACAGTCCACTTAGCATGCACCACGGTATTCACAGTGTCAGAAGTCTCACAACACCAGGCTATAGTCCAACAGGCTTATTAAAAAACTCAAACTTTCAGAGTGCTGCTCCTTCATCAGGTGACCTGACATTTTCAAACCAAAATGTGTTTATCAATTCTTTTGTAATGTGCTTGGACTGAGGAGGGTCTTAACATTTGTAAAATCCTCTTGAATATGTTGCCTTTCTCAAGTGAACAAATGTTAGTTGCTTTAAGTATAGCACAAAGAGAGAATCAAAAACATCTAGTGATTTTCGTCTAAATGTTTCTAACTTGAGAAAGTTTAACATTTAAAAAGGTATGAATGGATCCCTTATGAATTGCTTGGGATTACTTGTATTTATTGTGGTTATGGTACAGTCCCAGACCTTGTTGTTATCCATTGCGTATGAAATCTATCTGGACATTGTTTTATTCATAATTTAATTTTGCATACATAGGATTTATTTTCAAAGTTTTTTGCATGTGTCATTCCAATACTTAGGACAAAACTTAAATTCTAAATTGCCGAAATCAAAGCGCTGCAAACAGGAATAATAGATTGGTGGAGGAGTATATGAATTGAGTAATAGAGAATTCCAGCTTCACTTTCAGTGGGACATGATTGCACAGAGAAACTTGAAAGAGGAAACAGCTTGAGCTATAGCACAGGGGAACGGAATTGGATTTAGTTAGTTTGAAGACTGAAGTTGTGAGCTTGCCTCATTAACAATAAAGCAATTTATTTTGCTGGAAAAATCCAATACAATCCTTCAAACACCCAGAGTTCACTCTGTCATTTCATAAAAATGATCCTTTAAGTATATATATCTACAGGGTCAGCATCTATGAGCCTGAGCAGATAGAAATTTAGAGGATGATTTGTCACACAGGACAATGACTGTTCACCACATTGATTTTTCTCAACTCCTTGATGTTGGCAAAAAGAAAAATGAGCTAGTCTATACATTTTTCACTTACATCCTCTGGCTTCTCAACTCTTTCCATCTTGTCAGACAAAATTAATTCAATGCTCTCATCAGGTAAGACAATGCATTGCTAAAGAAATCACTTCAGAAGATTTGGGGAGAGTTAGGTGCTCTGCTTGATTTATTGATCTACATTGTATTCTCTCTCGATTTTGAATAAACCTTTGCCTTCTTACATGACATTAGAAAGTGAATACATTAGCGTGGTTTGATATGCTAAAAGACTAGTTATTGTAATTATCAAAGGAATGGCAAAGTCAGAAGTCATACAACTTCAGGTCATAATCCAACAGGTTTGTTTGAAATCCCAAACTTTCAGAGCGCTGCTGTTGGATTGTAAGCCTGTTGGACTATAACCTGATGTTGTATGATTTCTGACTTTGCCATTCCTTTGATAATTATAAACTGAGCCGTGAACATACAATAATTAGACTTTTAGCATATCAAACCACGCTAATGCATTCACTTTCTAATGTCCACCTTTACAATGCTGGCACCTCCATATCAAGAGAATGAACAGAGCAATCTCTTTCAGTTGAATAGAAATTGACTCAGGCCACCTCAGCCTAAGAACTTAAACTCTGAATCCTACATTCCTGATCTAATATTTTGGTAACGCCTATAAGTGAAACAATAGATTACTATCAAATTACGCTTCCTGGTGGTGAAGGTAAAAGACTTCAGAAATAGGGTGAACATCATACACCAACTTTACATGTTACGATAGCATTAGTATTGGATCATGATGGTTCCAAATAATACTGGGAGTCAGAGATAATGGGAATTGCAGATGCTGGAGAATCCAAGACAATAAAATGTGAGACTGGATGAACACAGCAGGTCAAGCAGCATCTCAGGAGCACAAAAGCTGACGTTTCGGGCCTAGACCCTTCATCAGAGAGGGGGATGGGGAGAGGGTTCTGGAATAAATAGGGAGAGAGGGGGAGGCGGACCGAAGATGGAGAGAAAAGAAGATAGGTGGAGAGAGTATAGGTGGGGAGGTAGGGAGGGGATAGGTCAGTCCAGGGAAGACGGACAGGTCAAGGAGGTGGGATGAGGTTAGTAGGTAGATGGGGGTGCGGCTTGGGGTGGGAGGAAGGGATGGGTGAGAGGAAGAGCAGGTTAGGGAGGCGGAGACAGGTTGGGAAAACCAGTCCAACCTGTCTCCGCCTCCCTAACCTGTTCTTCCTCTCACCCATCCCTTCCTCCCACCCCAAGCCGCACCTCCATTTCCTACCTACTAACCTCATCCCACCTCCTTGACCTGTCCGCCTTCCCTGGACTGACCTATCCCCTCCCTACCTCCCCACCTATACTCTCTCCACCTATCTTCTTTTCTCTCCATCTTCGGTCCGCCTCCCCCTCTCTCCCTATTTATTCCAGAACTCTCACCCCCATCCCCCTCTCTGATGAAGGGTCTAGGCCCGAAACGTCAGCTTTTGTGCTCCTGAGATGCTGCTTGGCCTGCTGTGTTCATCCAGCCTCACATTTTGTTGTCTCTAATACTGGGAGTGAGGTGGCTAGACATTTTCATTACTACCACAGTATTTTTAACATATTGCAAACGGGTGAGCTGCAGGAATAGAAATGGTGACAGTAAATGCTTTGAAGTCTCTTCAGCAGCATTATTGTGATGCTTGCATTAAATTGCCAATTTTTGATTGTCCAAATGAGTTTCAGCATAAGAAATATGAGCAGAAACAGGCCATTCATCGCCTTGAGCCAATTCCACCATTTAATAGGATCATGGCTGATCTTACCCAGCTTCAATGCCACTTGCCTGCCCACTCTCTATTACCTTCAACCCATTATTAATTAAAATCTATCTATCTCCTCCTTAAATTTACTCAATATCCCAGCATCGCCCAGACTCAGTGGGAGTGAAATCCAAAGATTCATGACTATTTGATATTCCCAATCCAAAATGTATGATCCCTCATTTAAGATTAATCTACCCTCTCTGCGTCTACTTTATGAATCCTTTTTAGCATCCTCTATCTCTCCGTTAGATCTCCTCTCATTCTTCTAAACTCCAGAGAGTATAGAACTGCTCAAGCTGTCTTCATACTAAATTAATCAGTCTTCATACTCCTTGCAAAACAAACAGTTCCAATGGCAATAAATTCATACAATTCCAGCAGGGAGTAGTTTATGTGAAAAGAACAAAAGTCTGTAAGAGAGAATCAACCCCACAGAATTTTAGTTCTTTCTCATACTCAGGCTGTATTCAGACATAACATCAGCTAATTTATCATCAGAGATAATGGGAACTGCAGATGCTGGCGAATCCAAGATAACAAAGTGAGGGGCTGGATGAACACAGCAGGTCCAGCAGCATCTCAGGAGCACAGAAGCTGATGTTTCAGGCCTAGACCCTTCATCAGAGAACTCTCAGAGAGAGCTCACCAGAGAGCTCTCTGATGAAGGGTCTCGGCCCGAAACGTCAGCTTTTGTGCTCCTAAGATGCTCTTTGGCCTGCTGTGTTCATCCAGCCCCACAACTTGTCATCCTTGAGTCCATGCTGTCAGCCGTAGTTGTGTGCTAGCCTCCAAGGTGAAAGGTTGTGAATTCAAATCCCACTCCAGAAACCTAAGCATACAATCCACCCTTCTTTCAATGTACTACTGAGGGCATTTTGCATTGTCCTTTGAATGAGATGTTGAACCAGTGTTGGATCTTAAAGTTAGCATTTGGAAAGCTGGATTTCATATGACAATTATAGCAGATGTTCATCATTTTGCCAGAGAAAAGGTTGTGCGAGGAGAACTTGAGATGAATATCCATCTATTCTCACAGAATCACAGATGTAGAAAGAGGTCATTCAGCCAATTGCATCTGCATTGGCCGTCCATATGAACATTATGAATTGGTGACATTTTTCTTGCTGCTTCCCATACCTGTGGGTTTTTGGGAGGGGTTGTGATCGCAGTTACCTAATATAGGCAGCAAATTTCTGATGGTTGATTGAGTGGAGATGAAGTGGATCTGGGCCCAGGATTCCAATGACTAGCCTGAGACTTGTGACAGCTTTGGCACCGGACTGTGACTCCATGTACCTTTCCTTCAGAATCGTGGGGGTCCAGCCTGGGATCCCAGTGAAGAAGTGAGGAGGGGGGAAGCGATACTTGAGCCCAGACCTGTGAAATAGATTAATTTTTCTCTCTTTCTCCTCCATTTTTTTTGAAGTAGCAGTGGGAGTGGGAGCAGTGAGAGCGAGAACCAAGGGGCAACGGAGAAGGTAAGTTCTTTATTTCAGCAGCAGAGTTGAGTGGGAGCAGTCGAATTGAGCTCTCGTAAGGAGGGTGAACTGATACATTTGGGCAGTGGCTAAACCCGAGATGTGTAGTGTCTCCCACCAGCTCTCCTCCTCCGACCAAAACACAAGTCTCTGGTGTGTTGATAAGCAAAGTGCTTCTATTTTCGTTTTTTTAATCATGTGCTGGTAAGGAGAGTGACTTAGTAAACATTTTTTTCATTTTATTTATCTAGTATTTGATATTACAGTAGGACTAAGTTAAGCTTAAGAGTAAAAATGGCAGGAGATCCCAGGCACGTGTTGTACTCCTCTTGTTCAATGTGGGAGCTCAGGGACACGGCTGATGTCCCTGACTCCGACAATGTGCAGGAAGTGTGTCCAGCTGCAGCTCTTGTTAGACCGCATGACGGCTCTGGAGCTGTGGATGGACTCACTTTGGAGCATACCCGATGCTGAGGGGGTCGTAGATAGCACATTCAGCAAATTGGTCTCATCACTGATTAGGATTGCTGAGGGAGAAAGGGAATGGGTGACCAAAAGGCAGAGGAAGAGCAGGAAGGCAGTGCAGGTGTCCCCTGCAGTCATCTCCCTCCAAAACAGGTATTCCATTTTGGATAATTTTGGGGAAGATGGCTCACCAGGAGAAGGCAGCAGTAGCCAGGTTCATGGTACCGTGGCTGGCTCTGCTGTACAGAAGGGCATGAAAAAGAGTGGAAGTGCTATAATCATAGGGGAATCGATTGTAAGGGGAGTAGATAGGCAGCTCTGTGGTCAAAAATGAGACTCCCAAATGGTATGTTGCCTCCCAGGTGCACGGGTCAGGGATGTCTCAGATCAGCTGCAGAACATTCTGAAGGAGGAGAGTGAACAGCCAGCTGTCGTGGTGCATATAGGCACCAATGATATAAGTAGAAAACGGGATGAGGTCCTACAAGCAGAATTTAGGGAGTTAGGAGCCAAGTTAAAAAGTAGGACCTCTGAGGTAGTAATCTCAGGATTGCTACCTGTGCCACGTGCTAGTCAGTGCAGAAATGAAAGAATAGCCAGGATGAATGCGTGGCTTGAGAGATGGTGCAGGAGGGAGGGGTTCAGATCTTTGGGACATTGGGACCGGTTCTGGGGAAGGTGGGACTATTACAAATCAGACAGTCTACACCTGGGCCAGACTGGAACCAAAGTCCTGGGGGCTGTTTTTGCTAACTCTGTTGGGGAGGGTTTAAACTAATGTGGCAGGGGGATGAGAACCGAATATTAGACAGAAAAGAGGTAGAAACAAAAGCCTGTAGGGAACTAGATAATGAAGTCAGTGTGACTAAGGGGAAGAGTAGGCAGAGAACAGATACTGAACGCAGAGGGACAGGTGGTCTGAGGTGCATTGGTTTGAGTGTGGGAAGTGTAGGAGGTAAGGCAGATGAACTTAGGGCTTGGATTAGTACCTGGGAGTATGATGTTATTGCTATTACTGAGACTTGGTTGAGGGAAGGGCAAGATTGGCAAATAAATATTGCAGGATGTAGATGCTTCAGGTGGGATAGAGAGGGAGGTAAAAGGGGTGGAGGAGTTGCATTACTGGTCAAAGAGGATATCACAGCTGTACTGAAGTAGAGCACGATGGAGGACTCAAGCAGTGAGGCGATATGGGCAGTGCTCAGAAATAGGAAGGGTGCAGTAACAATGTTGGGGCTGTACTACAGGCTTCCCAACAGCGAGTGTGAGATAGAGGTACAAATATGGAGACAGATAATGGAAAGATGAAGGAGCAACAGGGTGGTGGTAGAACATAGAACATAGAAAAGTACAGCACAGTACAGGCCCTTCGGCCCACGATGTTGTGCCGTGGAATAATCCTAATCCAAAAACAAAATGACCTAAACTACATTCCCCTCAATTCACTGCTGTCCATGTGCATGTCCAGCAGTCACTTAAATGTCACTAATGACTCTGCTTCCACGACTTCCACTGGTAAACTATTCCATGCGCTCACAACTCTCTGGGTGAAGAACCTCCCTCTGACGTCTCCTCTATACCTTCCTCCTAACACCTTAAAACTATGACCCCTCGTGACAGTCAATCCTGCCCTGGGGAAAAGTCTCTGGCTATCGACTGTATCCATGCCTCTCATTCCCTTGTACACCTCGATCAGGTCACCTCTCTTCCTCCTTCTCTCCAGAGAGAAAAGTCCGAGCTCAGTCAACCTCTCCTCGTAAGACAAGCCCTCCAGTCCAGGCACCATCCTGGTAAACCTCCTTTGCACCCTCTCCAAAGCCTCCACATCTTTCCTATAATAACCAGAACTGGACACAATATTCCAAGTGTGGTCTCACCAGGGTTTTGTAGAGCTGCAGCAAAACCTCGCGGCTCTTAAACTCGATCCCCCTCTTAATGAAAGCCAAAACACCATATGCTTTCTTCCGTGGGAAACCTTATCAAATGCCTTGCTGAAGTCCATGAACACCACATCCACTGCTCGACCCTCGTCAACCTGTCTCGTGACTTCCTCAAAGAACTCAATAAGATTTCTAAGGCATGACCTGCCCCTCACAAAGCCATGCTGACTCCCTTTAATCACGCTATGCTTTTCCAAATAGTCATAAATCCTATCTCTCAGAATTCTTTCCAAAACCTTGCTGACCACAGACGTAAGACTGACTGGTCTGTAATTTCCAGGGATTTCCCTATTCCCTTTCTTGAAAAGAGGAACAACATTTGCCTCCCTCCAATCTTCTGGTACGACTCCCATGGAGAGTGAGGAAGCAAAGATCTTCACCAGCGGCTTAGCAACCTCCTTTCTCGCTTCCTGGAGCAACCTAGGATAAATCTGGTCTGGCCCTGGGGAGTTATCAATCTTAATGTTTGCCAAAATTTCCAGCACATCAACTTCCTCAATCTCAATCTGTTCAAGGCTGTTTTCCTGCTCCTCAAAGTTCTCATTCACAACAAGGTCCCTTTCCTTAGTGAAAACCGAAGCAAAAAAACTCATTTAGGGCTTCCCCTATCTGCTCAGAAATGAGAGATCTTAATTTTCCAAACATTGACTGGGACTCACTTAGTGCTAGGGGTTTAGATGGAGCAGAATTTGTAAGGAGCATCCAGGAGGGTATTATGGAGCAGTATGTAAATAGTCCAACTCGGGAAGGGGCCATACTGGACCTGGTGTTGGGGAATGAGCCCGGCCAGGGGATTGAAGTTTCAGTCAGGAATTACTTTAGGAATAGTGATCACAATTCCATAAGTTTTTGAATACTGATAGCCAAAGACAAGAGTGGTCCTAAAGCGAGAATGCTGAATTAGAGGAAGGCCAACTGCAGTAAAATTCGGCAGGAGCTGAGGAATGTGGATTGGGAACAGCTGTTTGAGGGTGAACCCACATTTGATATGTGGGAGGCTTTTAAAGAGAGGTTGGTTCGAGTGCAGGACAGACATGTCCCTGTGAAAATGAAGGATAGAAAGGGCTAGATCAGGGAACCATGGATGACACGTGAAATTGTGAGACTGTCAAAGAGGAAAAAGGAAGCATACATAAGGTCTAGGCGACTGAAAGCAGACGAAGCTTTGGAAGAATATCGGGAAAGTAGGACCAATCTGAAATGACGAATTAAGAGGGCTAAAAGGGGTCATGAAATATCTTTAGCTAACAGGGTTAAAGAAAATTTCAAAGCCTTTTACTCATACATAAGGTGCAAGAGAGTAACTAGAGAAAGGGTTGTCCCACTCAAGGACAAAGGAGGGAAGTTATGCGCCGATTCAGAGAAAATGGGTGAGATTCTTAATGAGTACTTTGTGTTGGTGTTCACCAAGGAGAGGGACATGACGGATGTTGAGGTTAGGGATAGATGTTTGATTACTCTTGGTCAAGTCGGCATAAGGAGGAGCAAGTGTTGGGCATCCTAAAGGGCATTAGGTGGACAAGTCCCCAGGTCTGGATGGGATCTATCCCAGGTTACTGAGGGAAGCGAGAGAGGAAATAGCCGGGGCCTTAACAGATATTTTTGCAGCATCCTTGAGCATGGGTGAGGTCCTGGAGTACTGGAGAATTGTTAAAGTTGTCCCCTCGTATAAGAAGGATAGCAAGGATAATCCAGGTAATTATAGACTGGTGAGCCTGATGTCAGTGGTGAGGAAGCTGCTGGAGAAAATACTGAGGGATAGGATCTCTTTACATTTGGAAGAAATTGGGCTTATTAGTGATAGGCAGCATGGTTTTGTGCAGGGAAGGTCATATCTTACCAACTTAATAGAATACTTTAAAGAAGTGACAGAGTTGATGGATGAGGGAAGGGCTGTGGATGTCATATACATGGACTTCAGTAAGGCATTTGATAAGGGTCCCCATGGTAGGCTGATGGAGAAAGTGAAGTAGCTTGGGGACTGGGGGGTCTAGCTAGATGGATAGAGAACTGGCTGGGCAACAGGAGACAATGTAATAGTGGAAGGGAGTTTCTCAAAATGGAGACCTGTAACCAGTGGTGTTCCACAGGGATCCGTGTTGGGACCACTGTTGTTTGTGATATACATGAATGATGTGGAGGAAGGTATAGATGGTCTGAATAGTAAGTTTGCAGATGACACTAAGATTGGTGGAGTAGCAGATAGTGAAGGGGGCTGTCAGAGAATGCAGCAGAATATAGATAAACTGGAGAGTTGGGTGGAGAAATGGCAGATGGAGTTCAATCCAGGCAAATGCGAGGTGATGCATTTTGGAAGATCAAATTCAAGAGCAAGCTATATGGTAAATAGAAAAGCCCTGAGGAAAATTGATGCACAGAGAGATCTGGGTGTTCAGGTCCATTGTTCCCTGAAGGTGACAACGCAGGCCAATAGGGTGGTCAAGGCGGCATATGGCATGCTTTCCTTCATCAGACGGGGTATTGAGTACAAGAGTTGGCAGGTCATGTTGCAGTTGTTTAGGACTTTGGTTCGACCACATTTGGAGTACTGTGTACAGTTCTGGTCACCACATTACCAAAAGGACGTGGATGCTTTGGAGAGAGTGCAGAGGAGGTTCACCAGGATGTTGCCTGGTATGGAGTGCACTAGCTATGAAGAAAGGTTGAGTATATTAGGATTATTTTCATTAGAAAGATGGAGATTGAGGGGAGACCTGATTGAAGTCTACAAAATCATGAGGGGTAGAGACAGGGTGGATAGTAAATGCTTTTTCCCAGAGTGAGGGACACAAGTGCTAGGGGTCACAATTTCAGTGTGAGAGGGGAGAAGTTTAAGGGAGATATGCGTGAAAATTTCTTTATGCAGAGCGTGGTAGGTGCCTGGAACGCGTTGCCAGCGGAGGTGGTAGAGGCGGGCATTACAGCGTAATTTAAGACGTATCTAGACAGATACATGTTTGGGTAGGGAGCAGAGGGATTCAGAACATTGGAAAGTAGGCGACAGGTTTAGATAGAGGATCAGGATCGGCGCAGGCTTGGAGGGCCAAAGGGCCTGTTCCTCCACTGTAATTTTCTTTGTTCTTTGTTCTTGTTTTAAATCGTATTTTTTATTATACAAAGGTCAGTTATTCCAAACATTTTATTTTTTTTTCTAATTTATTACAACGATTTTCTACTTCTGAAGGTCTGTAATTCTGGCCTTTTTATTTCTTTATTTTTCTATTTTTTTCTATCAATTTGTGCTCAGAAATCTGTGCCTTGGGACATTTGTAGCGACAATGACACCTTAAGTGTTGATTTGTAAACTTTTCACTGTACTAGTGTGAGCACATATGACAATAAAGCTAACTCATATTCAATGCAGCCACTGAAATATGATACATCAATTAATTATACAGAGAAAACATCTGCCATTAATAGACAGAATATTTCATCAATCACCAAGCTGCGTTAAAGAAAGGAGGAATGATGGCAGTGGTTTGAAGTGGCTTTTCCCTTCGAGATGGTGGAACATAGAACATCGAACAGTACAGCATAGTCCAGGCCCTTCGGCCCATCATGTTGTGCCCAACTTTTGCCCTAATCCTAAAGTCTATCTAACCTCCACCCCAACCTTATACATTCATCCATATGCCTATCTAATAGCCACTTAAATGCCCCTAATGAGGCTGACTGCACTACACTCTCCGGCAATGCATTCCACACCCCGACCACTCTCTGAGTAAAGAACCTACCTCTGACATCTCCTCTATATCTACCTCCACTCACTTTAAAACTATGGGCCCTCGTAATAGCTACCTCCACCCTAGGAAAAAATCTCTGGCTGTCCACTCTATCTATACCTCTGATTATTTTGTACACCTCTACCGAGTCACCTCTCATCCTTTATCGTTCTAAAGAGAAAAGCCCTAGCTCTCTCAACCTTTCCTCGTAAGACCTTCCCTCCATTCCAGGCATCATTCTGGTAAATCTCCTCTGTACCTTTTCCAATGCTTCCATATCTTTCCTGTAATAAGGTGACCAGAACTGGACACAATATTCCAGGTGTGGCCCAATCAGGCTTTTGTATAGCTGGAGCATAACTTCACCGCTCTTGAATTCAATCCCTCTGTCAAAAAAAGCTAACACACCTTATGCCTTCTTAACAACTCTATCCACCTGGGTGGCAGCTGTCAGGGAACTGAGGACATGAACCCCGGGATCCCTCTGCTCCTCCACACCGCCAAGAATCTTTCCGTTAACCCTGTATTCTGCTTTCAAGCTTGTCCTTCCAAAATGAATCACCTCACACTTTTCAGGGTTAAACTCCAACTGCCACTTCTCAGCCCAGCTCTGCATCCTATCAGTGTCCCTTTGTAACCTAGAACAGCCCTCCGCACTGTCCACACTGTCCACAAATGACCCACCTTCGTATCATCCGTGAACTTACTAAGCCGCCCTTCCACTCCTTCATCCAAATCATTTCCAAATATCACAAATGGAAGAGGGCCCAGAACAGATCCTTGCGGCATACCACTCATGGTACGGTATGATGTAGGGTCTTCTCCTAGGAAGATGGTGCCTTGCTCCTCTCCATTATCTCAAATACATCTGTCTCTTGCTCCCAGTGTCCTCCCAGTGATATACCTTATTCTGAGGGCTGACCATCTCTCTGGGGTTAATGATCTTCTGAACCGATAACCATGGATAACCACTCACAATCCTGAGAGGACTGTTGCTCGCGTGCCCTCCTCAATTTGAAGATTAGTTTTCACCCCTTCTAAAATGAAAATCCTGTTATTCTGGAAAGCATTGTTCTCATACTGGGGAATGTGGCAACCTCCTTTATGCTGTGGAAGTTTAGTTATAAATGTGACCAATTAAATGAGATTTTATACTCCACAGGAAATACTAAATATGGAATGTTGTGTAAAAACAGGGCCATTTCCAACATATTCTTGTATGTTTTTTCTGATTTCATTAACCATCCAATGCTCCACTTTAATGCCTCAATTGAACCTGCCTTCACCAGATTTCCAGGCAGTGCATTCCAGGCCCTAACCACTCTCTGTGATTGTAAATTCCACAGTCACATTACTGTCTGGGTGAAGACATTTCTCATCACCCCAGTCCTGAGTGGCTTACTCCATATCCTTAAACAGGCACCCATGAATATGGACTCTCCGGTAATTGGCAGCAACCTACCTGCCATGCCCTGAGCTGCTTTCCTGCTGCCTGGCTATAAATTTAAACCAGTTCTACCTACAAAGGTGGACTCATCCTGGCCCTTCGGCAGCGAGTTCGGGAAATTAACTCTCTGACAAATTCTGCTCTTTGACTCAATTCCCCAGGCAGCCAGTTCAGGCAGATTGATCGTGGTCATTCTGGTGATCACATTCCTCAACTCTTACCTGTCTCAAGAATTTGCTCAGTGATTTTAATATATTAGAATGAGGAAATGTCAGATATGTGAGCGGCCTTTAAAGAGATTCTATTAGGAAAATACCACACATTATGCATAGAAAGATATCACTAAAAAGAAGGTTGGAGTTCCAATTCATCTCTTGTGGTTTTGATTTGAAAATCAGCAAGGTTCCTTCCAGTGAATACATAGTTTATTAATGCCTCCCTTCATGGGCAGGCATGCCTTGGTTGGTTGTCCTATATGAAATATGATCCTTCTGGTAAAATAGTGCTACAATTAACTGTAACCTTGTGTTATCTCCTTCAATTCCCAGTTGGGCTTTCAACCCATTACATCCTTAACTCAGAGATAACCACGTTAACATTCCAAGGAAGTAAATTTTGGTAAACATTTATGTATAAAAGGTACCCTTCCTTCTGGGCACAGCTCAGAAGACCAGATAAAACATGTCACACAGCACTTAGCATATGCCATCTCTCAGTCCTAAGTCATGAGGAGCTTCTGAGGAATACAGGGATGTTGCCAGGTTTTGGAGGGTTTGAGCTAAAGGGAGAGGCTGGATAGACTGGGGCTACTTTTACTGGAGAGTCGGAGATTGAGGGGTGACCTTACAGAGGTTTATAAAACCATGAGGGGCATGGACAGGGTAAATAGACAAGCTATTTACCCCAAGATGGGGGAGTCTGAAACTAAAGGAGCATAAGTTTAAGGTGTGGGGTGAAAGATTTAAAAAGGGACCTCAGGAGCAAGGTGTTCGTGCAGAGTGTGGTGTGTGTTTGGAATGAGCTGTCAGAGGAATCGGTGGAGGCTGGTACAATTACAACATTTAAAATGCATCTGGATGAGTGTATGAATGGGAAGGGTTGAGAGAGACATGGGCCAAATGCTGGCAAATGGGACTAAATGAATTTAGGATATCTGGTTGTTATAGATGAGTTGGACTGAAGCTTCTGTTTCTGTGCTGTACAGCTCTATGATTCCATGACCCAATCTATCCATGTTCTCAGCAGGACTCAGATGATGCAAGGTATCAAAATCGATGTAGCTGCAGATGAAGCCCGTGTTAAGGGTCACCAAGTGAGCCGTGACCCATGTGAGTTTTGAAATGGATTGATATTTCTTCAGCATTCGGAATTCAAGTTGAATCATGAGCTCACCGATGGGAGCACATAGTCTATCTGGCGTGAAGGTTCCCAGACCTGAAAATGCAGAAAGACAGGTGATGTTAAAAATTACATCTCTGCAGCAAGAGTCAGTAATTCTCCCAGAATCACGATCCATAATAGATGGTGAGATTCACATAACATGAGTAAAAATACTCTCCCTTCTTCCTTTTTCTAATTTTATGATTAAAGAACGGAAACTAAAACTTCCTGCAAATGTGTGATTCAATTTTCTTTACTTTTATAATTGAATATAGTTGGATGGTCAAGTGATTTGTTTAATAGTTAGTAAACAGTTTAACATCTGTTGGCGACACTTCCTCTGCATTGTCAGCTGTCTCAAACCCTCCCTTTCCCTCACCCCTTGGTCATATCCAGTTTCTGGAAGCTCACACCAGGTTGACTGAGTGCTGAAGTCACCTGGAAAGAAGGAATCACATTGCATGTGCTTCAGCTTTTTAAAGCTTCCTTAAAGCTTCTACTGAGTGCACGAAGCTTGGATAAGTCCCTTACTCCATGAAATGGCAATTACTTCAATAAACTCAACTTGCTTTCCAACTGCAATTTGGAAAGTTAAATCATTTGCCCAAAAATAAACACATCATGTTCTGAGATTAAAGCCCCATTTCCCAAAGATAGTGGGTAGTGACAATTACCCATATCCACTGAAATGGCCCATTACTTCACTTACCTACAATGTTATAATCTGTGTCTTTCTGGCTTTATAATGTCTGTGAATCATACTGTACGATCACAGAGCCCTTCAGCCCATCGAGTTTGTACCGACCAAAACACACTTCTGTCTACACCAGTGCAAATTTTCCGCACTAGTCCCAACACCTTGAAAATTATTTCAAGTGCTCATCTAAAGTTTGTGAGTTTTCCCAACCTCAGCTACCCTCTGAGGCACGGCATTCCAGGCCCTCACCACCAATTGGGTGAAAACACTTTTCCTCATGTTCCCGCTAAACCTCCTGCCTTTCACTATAAAAGTTTGCCCCCATTTGTTACTATCCCTAGAACCAAGGGGAACAGCTGCTTTCTATCCACCCTGTCCTGACCCTTATAATCTTATGCACCTCAGTCAAGTTTCCCCTCAACCTTCTCTGCTCTAAAGAAAACAACCTGAGTTTAATCAGCCTCTCTTTATCGCTGAACTGCTCCATCTCGGGCAACATCCTGGTGAATCTCCTCTATACTTCTGCCAGTGCTATCACATCCCTCCTATAGTGGAGTGACCAGAACTGCACACAGTCCTCCAGCTGTGGGGGCCTCACCAAAGATCTGTATAGCTCTAACATAGCCTTACTGCTCTTGTAATCTTTGGAACAGCCGATAAAGGCGTGTCCCTTATACCTTCTTATATCCCCTCTCATCCTGTCCTGCCACCTTCAGGGATCCGTGGCCAAACATCCCAAGACACCCCTATTCCTCTGAGCTTCCTAGGGTCCTGCTATTCATTGAGTACCCCCTTGTCTTGTTCCTTCTTCCAAAGGGCATCACCTCTCACCTTTCAGGGTTAAATTCCCTCTGATACTGCTCTGCCCATCTATATCCTCCTGTAGCCCACCACCTTCCTCCTCACTGTCAACCACTTGGTCAATCTTTGTGGCACCTGCAAACTTACTTCTCACTGCCATCCACATTATCATCTATCAGTTTACATATATTATGAACAATAAGGGACCCAGCACTGATCCCTGTGGTACACCACTGCACACTGAGTTCTAGTCCCACAAACAGCCTTCTAACACCACCCTCTGCCTCCTATCACTGAGCCAGCTCTGGATTTAACTTGTCTCTAGGACAAAGTGCACTCAGAGACCAACATAATTCCTCACTGGTGTGTTTTGAGTTTTGCTATATCGCACATCCCCTCCCAGTCACCTCGCCAATGTTCAGACTGTGAAGGGGAAATTTATATCTGAAAGATTATTCCCTCACAAGTTTATGTTTGGTGTGAAATCCTTCACAATTTTGATGAAGCTTTGCTCACTTGGAAAGGCACAGTTTGATTCATGACAGTCAGCATGGATTTGTGAGGGGTAGATCATGCCTCACAAACCTTATTGAATGCTTTGAAGATGTGACCGAACACGTGGATGAAGGTGGAACAGTGAATATTGTATATATGAATTTAAGTAAGGCGTTTGATAAGGTTCCCCACAGTAGGCTCATGCAGAAGGTAAGGAGGCATGGGATAGGGCGAAATGTGGCAGATTGGATTCAGAATTGGCTGACCCTTCGAAGGCAAAGGGTTGTAGCGGACAGAAGATATTCAACATGGGGCTCAGTTATGAGTGGTGTACAACAAGGATCTGTTCTGGGTCCTCTTCTATTTATGATTTTTATAAAAGATTTGGATGTAGGAGTAGAAGGATGGATTAGCAAGTTCAAAAGTGATACAAAAGTGGGTCGCATTGTGGACAGTGCAGAGGGCTGTTCTAGATTACAAAGGGACATTGATAGGGTGCAGCGCTGGGCTGAGAAGTGGCAGTTGGAGTTTAACCCTGAAAAGTGCGAGATGATTCATTTTGGAAGGACAAGCTTGAAAGCAGAATACAGGGTTAAAGGAAAGATTGTTGGCAGTGTGGAGGAGCAGAGGGATCTTAGGGTTCATGTCTGCAATTCCCTGAAAGCTGCCGCCCAGGTGGATAGAGTTGTTAAGAAGGCGTATGGTGTGTTAGCTTTCATTAATGGAGGGATTAAGTTCAAGAGCCACGAAGTTATGCTCCAGCTATACAAAAGCCTGGTTGGACCACATCTGGAGTATTGTGTCCAGTTCTGGTCGCCTCATTACAGGAAAGATGTGGAAGTGTAGGAAAAGGTGCAGAGGAGATTTACCAGGATAATAAAATGTGAGGCTGGATGAACACAGCAGGTCCAGCAGCATCTCAGGAGCACAAAAACTGACGTTTCAGGCCTAGATCCTTCATCAGAGGGGCTCTGGAGGGAGGAGGGTAACTTCTTCAGGTTAGGCATCCCTGGAAGAGGCTTCGCAGTGAGGTTAAAATTGTATCAGTGATAATGGGAACTGCAGATGCTGGAGAATCCAAGATAATAAAATGTGAGGCTGGATGAACACAGCAGGTCCAGCAGCATCTCAGGAGCACAAAAGCTGACGATTCGGGCCTAGACCCTTCATCAGATGAAGGGTCTAGGCCCGAAACATCAGCTTTTGTGCTCCTGAGATGCTGCTGGACATGCTGTGTTCATCCAGCCTCACATTTTGTTATCTTGGATTCTCCAGCATCTGCAGTTCCCATTATCACAGATTTACCAGGATGTTGCCTGGAACGGAAGGAAGGTCTTACAAGGAAAGGTTGAGAGAGCTAGGGCCTTTTCTCTTGAAAGGTGACTCGATAGACGTGGTCAAAATAATCAGACGTATAGATAGAGCGGACAGCCAGACGTTTCCCAGGGTGGAGGTAGCTATTACGAGGGCCCATAGTTTTAAAGTGAGTGGAGGTAGATATAGAGGAGACGGCAGAGGTAGGTTCTTTACTCAGAGTGATAGGAGCGTGGAATGCATTGCCGGAGAGGGTAGTGGAGTCAGCCTCATTAGGAACATTTAAGCGGCTATTAGGTAGGCATATGGATGATAGTATAAGGTTGGGGTGGAGGTTAGATAGACCTTAGGATTAGGGCAAAAGTTGGGCACAACACCGTGGGCCGAAGGGCCTGTACTGTGCTGTACTGTTCTATTTGCTATGTTCTACGTTCTAGTTCGGGCTGTGCTGCAGATGGCCAGATCTCTGTCATTACTGCCTCAACTTCCCTCAGTTGGAAAACATTTCCTCCACGGAGAAGTTATTTCTAAAGGAGGAAGTTAAAGGTTTCCAACCAGAGTTCACATGAAGAAACTGTCCGCTACAACATTGGGCTGAATCAAAGTGCAAACAACTCTGTGATGAAGAGAAGCAGTATCACAGCATCATTTCACAAAACTATAAAAATGACCCTTTGCCATTAGAAGGAATTTTGTTCAAATTTATGATGAACATAGACTTGAATGGCTCGTGGTAGGCTATAAAACAAACTTTCAATTATGTAACACTTTTCGTGACCCTTCGATGTTTCAAAGCATTTTCCAGGCAATGAGGTGTTTTTGAATGGGAGTTTGCGTTGACAGTGTGGCAGCGAAGCTGTTGCAAACTGCAGTGTGAAAATGGGCAGAAATTCTGTTTTTATATGATGTTGATTGAGGGATGTATATTGGCCAGGAGACTGATGAGAAATCACCTGTTTCACTGAGAAACTGCCTCTTCGGAGATTGTGGATTCACTAGAAGGGGAACACAGGCTCTAATTTAATATCATGTAGCTCCTTCTATTCTGTTGCTTCTCAGCTTTTTCAGTCAGGTCAATTGATAAATGGTACATGGAGGAAAATGAGGGTGCTGTTTGAAACTCCATATTTTTGCAAAGGACAGAGATTTTTAGGCACATATGGTGTAAAACTGTGTCATGTTGCTAAGCATTAGGTCTCATCAGGACCATTGCAAGAATGCCAAAATTCAAACAACCGCAACAATTTATCCTACAGGAGAAAAGACTGGGGATTGGTTGGCATGTCTGCTCTGATCGGCCATGGCATGGTCAGAGAGCAACAATAGGAAATGATAAGATCAGCAGGCACCAAGTTAATTCAAAAAAGCCCAAGGCTTGGACGTATTCCTTTTGCATGTAGGTTGCCAATGTAGCTATCAGTACATTCAGATTTTTCATCTCAATACTTGGCTGATTGAATCAAACTACACGTTCCCTCAGTTCACTGTATTAGATCATATGATTCTATGATTAGGTACAAATTGTTATCAACAAACCCACACTTCGAAAACCCAAAACACAACTTGCACCGTCTCATATGATCCCACATTCGGACAGCACTTTCTGGACAATCCTGATTGTAGCTAAAGTTACTGTAAAAACAAGTTTAAGATGATCAGTCAAGCTCACAATGTGGCTCATGTGGTCTTGTAAGAAATGACAGACATTTATATATAGAGGCCCATTGCAAACAAGCCTTACCCTTTATTTTGAATTCCTCAGATGCCTGGGGAGCCTATAGCTCCCAGCACTTTGTGGCATTTTCTTCACCAATTAGATGTGACTTGTCAATTGGTCAGCACACTTTTCTCCATTGTTGTGATCATTTGGAATTTGGCATTCTTGCATTGGACCTGATGAGTTCAAGTCAGGAGGCTTTGATGGCATCTCTCACTTCATCAAGATTCAAATTCTGCGTTATCCAGCAACAAATCAGTCAAAAACAAAGATAATAGGAACTGCAAATGCTTGAGAATCCGAGAAGCAAGGTTGCCTGTCATAATGTTCCCAAGAATGACATGGAATATTCAGAACGGAAACAGGGCATTCGATGAAATTCGATCATGCTGATGATTATGTTTCACTTGAAATTCCTTCTATTTAAAGGACCTTCTTTTCTTTGTACATTACTAACTTATCTATCTATCCCCTTTTCCTATAAAGTTAGCCCTTTAATGCATTGATGCTATTTACTTCAACCACTGCTTATGGTAGTGGGTCACACATTCCAAAGACTCTCTGGTGAAAGAACATCAACTCAATCCTCTTTCAGTGACCAACTCAGGCTAATGACCTTGTATTTTAGTCTCTCTCACAAGTGGAAGCATCTCCTCTACATTGGACTTATCAAATTCTTCCATAATCTAAAAGACTTCTCTCAAGTCACTTCTTATCTAATCTTTCCTGGTGGATAATAGACTCATGCTCTGGTATTGTCTTTACAAATCTGCTTTGCTCCTTCCCCAGAGCAACAGAAAAAAAGTCAGGAAAGTGGCCCTCAGTAGGAAACTCATCAGGAGAGCCAGCACAGACACAATATGCTGAATGGCCTCCTGCTGTGCAGCATGGTCCTATTAAGCCATGCAACTATTACTCCGTCTAAGTTTCAGAATGAAAGCATAATTACTCTGAAATTGCCCCATAGTCCCATTCCCTCATTTGCAAGGGAGGGGCCAGATGGTAGTTCAGAGGAGATATTAGGAATAAAAGCTGTTTATGGTAATCTAAGCTGATGTGGGAAATGAACCCTCTGCTGTTAATGCCACCCGATGTTACAAACCAGCTGTTTAGCCAACTGAGCTAGCTGACCCTCATTCCCTGAATGTCGCTCAAGTTAACAGTGGAAGCATCAGAAATATTTTTTTCAACTCTTCACTCAAAGAGTTTGTTATCTGTCTATAGATATCACTGGAAGGGGTGTGGTGAAGGCTTGTAGAGTCACAATCAGACAGCACAGAAACAGACCGCTCTGCCCAACCAGTCCATGCTGACCAGGTATCTTAAGCTGAACTAGCCCCACCTGCCTGTGCTTGGCCATGTCCCTCCAATTATGTGGCAAAGGAGAGAGTTCCAGCATTGTTCACCCATTTGCAGCAAGAATGAACAGTCATTTATATCTAAACCAGGAGCACGTATAACTTCCTATATTTGTGACACAAAAGTGGGGACCATAAGCGCAGGACTTGCCAATTCCATGAGGTTCATGTTCTGATTGTGGGAACGAAGGAGCTCAGAGCCAGGAAGAGGTCAGACAGCAACTTCAGACTGCTCTGCCATTTAACAAGCACCGAGACGCTGGTGGGGGTGAGCTGCCTTCTTGAACCGCTGCTGTCCATGTGCTGTGGGTTGACCCACAATGCCATTGAGGAGGGAATTCCAGGATTGTGACTTAGCGACGGTGAAGGAATGGTGATAGATCTCCAAGTCAGGTTGGCACATGGTTTGGAGGCAAACTTGTAGGGGTCAGTGTTCCCATGTACCTACTGCCCTTGTCCTTCTGGACAAGGCTAAAGTTTAAACTCCACTTTCCTGTCTACCTCAATCCACGCCTGGCATGCTAACCTGTCCTTGATCAGCATACTGCAAGCATCTTCTGTACATGTTGTTTCCTGTTTCTCAGACGGAGTTAGACACCACTGATAGGTTGTCTCTTCCCCAGTCTGTGCTGTATCTTCTCCTGTGTGCTTTATGAATGTTCTTTGTTGTTGCATTTGTCAAACAGATCTCTTCCACCTTGTCTTTTTGAACCAAATGTCCCCAATCGGCACTTCTTGAGCAAACAGCAGGCTTCCTGCCGCATGATCCAACTTTGGGGGTGAGGGGGACATCCTTGCAGGGACTATTCAGTTTGCAAAAATACATCTCCGGCCTCTGATGAATCTATGCGGCTCCTCAGAATGGAATGTTTAAAAAAGAGCAGAGATGAACTCAGCAGCTACACTGCTTACAAATTGCAAATTGTGCTTAAATCTACACACACCAACGTTTTATACAATCTGAAAGAATGTTGTGAAGAATTATTTTCACCTAACTGCAGTGTCACCAGTCATAACATACAGAGATTGGACAAATGAACAACATCGCATTGGAAGATATTTTTTATTTTTCTGGGCTATCGCTGTCTGAGGCTATTTGCATATATATCAGACAGTGAGTTATTGATACCTGAGATAGGATATGGGAAAAATTAGTTAACTGAAGCCTCTTTCCCTTAGTTTTGATGAACTGTTTACATTCTTATCTAGCTCTGTTACAGCGGACAGTAAGAATTGTTATTTATAATCAGAGACTGCTTCACCCTCATTTGTGTTAGCTTCTCCTTTCAACTCAAGGACGGGTAAAGGTGGGCATGAAATGCTGGTGCTATCAATCAAATAACAAAAGCAAATTCCAACGGATGCTGGAGATACTCAGAGAATGCTGGAGAATCTCCGCAGGTTCGGCAGCACCTGCGGAGAGAGAAACAGAGTTACCATTTCAAGTGCAATATGACTGTATGTCAGGATTGAAAATGAGGGTTACTAACTTGCAGAATTATTGTAGTCCAGAAAGAGGCCATTCAGCCCCGTATTAAAGCTGCCTCACCCAGCCTCTTCCACCTGAAATATTTTTATAATTGATAAAGAGATGTGTTAAAATATTTTTATTTTATAAATTACCCAATTTAATGCTGTCCTAATTCTCCTGTCTTTGTGCCTTAGCCCTGAACAGCCATCATTACTTTCCCCACATTATTTAGCTCACACTGGTAGTTTACATGTTCCCTTATTAGCACCGACTGTTTGCAGAAATAATTCCTCTCCCTGCATTCTGAAGCAACATTCTTGACCAAGACGCCCAGGCGTGCAGTTAGAGCTGTATGATCATCAGGAATGAACCAACATTCGGATAACCCTCTGTCAATAGAATTCCAAAATGTCGGATGATCAAAGTCATTAGCAGCAGGAATGTTCCAGATGATCCCAATGGTCCTGGGAATTTCGAACCAGGGGCCACAGTTTAAGGATATGGGATAGGTCACTTAGATCTGAGATGAAGAGGAATGTTTTCTCCCAGAGCGTGATCACCCTGTGGAATTCTCTGTCACTGAAAGTGGTTGAAGCCAAAATATTGAATTGGCTGAATAGGCTGGGACATTTTTCACTGGAGCATAGGGTATTGAACATGAAACGTAAAACATAGAACATAGAACAGAGAACAGTACAGCACAGTACAGTCCCTTCGGCCCACAGTGTTGTGCTGAACTATTACCCTACTAAAATCAATCTTCCCTGCATATCTTGTTTATAAAATCATGAGGGGTCTAGGTAAGGTGAATGGAAGGGTCTTTTCCCTAGGATGGGAGAGTTCAACACCAGGGGATTTATTCTTTCGGTGAGAGGAAGAAGGTTTACAAAAGACACAAGGGGCAACATTTTTTACACACAGTTTGTGCATGGAATGATTGGTCCGAGGAAACGGAGAAGGCAGGTACAGTTAGAACCTTTAAAAGGCATTTAGGTAAGTTCATGAATAGAAAAGGAATGGAAGGACATGGGGCAAGCACAGGAAGGTGGGACTAATTTACTTTGGGAACATGGTCGGCATGGACTGGTTGGGCTCAATGGTCTGTTTCCGTGCTATATGATTCTGCGGCTCTATAAGTTAGATATAGTTCTTATGCTATTTTGTGGCTAAAGTGGGGTATTGTGTGCAGTTTTCATCTCGTTATCTGAGGAAGGATATTCTGGTGATGGAGGGAGTGCGGTAAAGGTTTCCCAGGCTGATTCCAAGGATGGCAGGACTGACATTTGAAGAGAGGTTGGATTTGTTAGGGCTATATTCACTGAAGTTTAAAAGAATAGAGAAGTTTCCCGTAGAAACCTGTAGAATTCTAACAGGACTGGACAGGGTAAAGATGGAATGGTGTTCCCGATCACCGGGGACTCCAGAACCAGGGGTCACAGTTTAAGGATACAGGGCAAGACATTTAGGACTGAGATGAGGAGCGATGCCTTCACCCAGAGAGTGGAGAGCCTGTGGAATTCTCTGTCACAGAAAACAGCTGATGCCAAAACATTGAAGACGTTTAAGGAAGATGTAAATTTAAGACTAAAGAGATCACAGGGTATGGGGGAAGAAGCAGGAACACAGGACTGTGTTGGATGATCACCCAGGGGGAGGGGAGGTGATGGCCTAGTGGTATTGTAACTGGTCTGTTAATCCAGCAACCCAGATAACTTTCTGGGGACCCAGGTTCAAATCCCACCACCACAGATGGTGGAATTGAGTTTAAAAAAAAATCTGCAATTAAGAATCTAATGATGATCATGAATCCCTCACCAATTATTGGGGGGAAACCCATCTGGTTCACTGCTATTCTTCAGGGAAGTAAGCTGTCATCTTTATCTGGTCAGGCCTACATGTGACTCCAGACCCACAGCAATGTAGTTGGCCCTTAACTGCCCCCCAGGCAATTAGGGATGGGCAATAAATGCTGGCCCTAGCCAGCAATACGCTCATCCTGTGAATGAATGAAACAAAATGATCATATTGAATGGTGGAGCAGGCTATGAGGACTAAATTGCATGCTGCTGCGCCTAATTTCTATGTCTCAATGAAAGGCAGCTGCAAATTTCAATGGTGCACAGTGTGTGCATGTTTCAGCTCATTCCGGTGAGCAGCAGGCAGTTCACGGGGGCATGTTTGCCAGCTGCACTGTTATTTTTAATGAAACATTAGAATTGAATTGTCACCTCTGTTGCGCTAACCTCCTGCCTCCATGTTCAACGATGTCACCACAGAGAGGTCAGCTCTAAATAAAGGAAGGTCACAACAAGATGAATCAGGTCGGGCTGTGGGAAAGCAGAGGAATTTGACTGCGTCTCCATAGCCCAGGTAATATGATCCTGTAACAGAGCTGTCAGCCACTAGGGATTATGGCACATTTACAATCAGACCTGTGACCCTTCTCACTCTGCTACTGCAGTTTCTTAAGAGCAGACTGGTAGTTTGTCCCAGATATTTGGTCCAAAAAAGAAACACATCCGAAAGAACACCCTGTGGCTAATGCACAGATTAGACAGCAAAGAAGGTATAAGTGTAAAAGCAAGAATTCCACAGGGAGCTTCCTCAAAGCAGCTACAAGGGTTTGATTTATATTTGCCAAAAGATTGTAAGTGCACTGCTTAATCATATTTATCACACTGCTTAAATAGTCTATTTAACCCTGGCCCCAGATAAGTGAAACTTCATATTAATAGTCCCGTCAGCTTTAAGAAACCATAATGTCTGTAGCCAGGAAACCACATTCAAACCTGAACAACGCGATAACATGGTGTGGAGCTGGATGAACACAGCAGCCCAGGCAGCATCAGAGGAGCAGGAAAGCTGATGTTCTGGGTCTAGACGCTTCTTCAGAAATGGGGCCCAAAACATCAGCTTTCCTGCTCCTCTGATGCTGCTTGGCCTGCTGTGTTCGTCCAGCTCTACACCGTGTTATCTCAGATTCTCCAGCATCTGCAGTTCCCATTATCTTTTACAAACCTGAACACTTTGTTTACAATTACACCGAATACAAACACAAAGGTTCAAAACAAAATTACTGTAATCTCCTGACTGTAATCCTGCATTCCCTGAAAAGACAATTCTTTATGGGCTCGATATAGTAATATATGACCCATACGGCACAAAAGTAATGTCCCTGCCTCTGAACCAGGAGGCCCATGTTCCAGTCTTACCTATACCCACTAACCACGAACTGTTAAAGCTCTCCCGTGCTCCTCCTTGGAATGAACATTGATCCAATTACGAGAAGCCATTCTGCTGCAGTTACCCAGCAACAGAACTGACCACATCTAACTCCCCTGGTGGAATAGTCAGTGTCAGCCTCAGAGAAACAACCATGTCTCCCTGATCCCTGGCACAAAATTGCAGGCATCTACAGCTGCTGCACAGTTTGGCAGTTTACCACCCCTACAGTGTGGAAGCAGGTCATTCACACCATCAAGTCCATCCCGACCCTCCGAAAAGCATCTCACCCAGGCCCACTCCCTTTCAGCACGGCTGCTGTGTACAGTTTTAAAATGAGTACGGGGAAAATAGAGCAGCAGCACACTCAATTTGTTCTCTGTTTACAAGTTCTGTGAGTGCCTTCCAAGGGTTATGGTCATTCACTCTCATTGGACAAAAGGGACAACATTAGCTTGGAACGAGTAGGAACACAGGAGTATGGATCTGTTTGCTTGGAACAAAGGAATACAGAAACAAGAACAGACCAATGAGCCCCTCTTGCCCCATTTCTGAAGAACGGTCCAGATCCGAAACGTCAGCCTTCCTGCTCCTAAGATGCTGCTTGGCCTGCTGTGTTCATCCAGCTCCACACCTTATTATCTCAGATTCTCCAGCATCTGCGGCTCCTGCTATCTCTGAGCCCCTCTAGTCTGCTCGGCTTATTTAATGAGTTCATCTCTGACCTGTGTGTCCTGACTCTGTGTGCCTGCTTTCCTGCTCCCGAGATGCTGCTTGGCCTGCTGTGTTCATCCATCTTCACATTTTGTTGCCTGCTAATCCCTTCCTTTGTTGGACAGAACTTGAACAGTCTCAGGCCTAAAGTTAATAATTGACTCAGCATCAACGGATATTTGCAGACGGTTGCAAACTTCGAAGGCATTTCAGTTTAGATTTCCGAATTTCACTCCTAAAAGTCATGGCTGTAACTTTTGAGACGTGCTCCCTTGTCTTAGAATCGCCAGCCAGCAGAAATACTTTTCTTCTATTTGTTGGCACAGTGGCTCAGCGATTGGCATTACTGCCTCATAGTACCAAGAACCTGGGCTCAATTCCTGCTTTGGGCAACTGTCTGTGTGGAATATGCACAGTCTTCCTGTGTCTGTGTGGGATTCCTCCAGATGCTATGGTTTCTCCCTGCAGTCCAAAAACACACACATTAGGTGCATTGGCTGTAATAAATTGCCCATAAAGTGCAGGCTGGCTGGGTTAGCCACAGTAAATGCAGGATTACAGGGATAGGTTAGCCACAGTAAATGCAGGATTACAGGGATAGGTTAGCCGCAGTAAATGCAGGATTACAGGGATAGGTTAGCCGCAGTAAGTGCAGGATTACAGGGATAGGTTAGCCGCAGTAAATGCAGGATTACAGGGATAGGTTAGTGACAGTAAATGCAGGATTACAGGGATAGGTAAGCCGCAGTAAATGCAGGATTACAGGGATAGGTTAGCCACAGTAAATGCAGGATTACAGGGATAGGTTAGTGACATTAAATGCAGGATTACAGGGATAGGTTAGCCACAATAAGTGCAGGATTACAGGGATAGGTTAGCCACAGTAAATGCAGGATTACAGGGATAGGTTAGCCACAGTAAGTGCAGGATTACAGGGATAGGTTAGCCACAGTAAGTGCAGGATTACAGGGATAGGTTAGCCACAGTAAGTGCAGGATTACAGGTTTAGGTTAGCCACAGTAAGTGCAGGATTACAGGTTTAGGTTAGCCACAGTAAATGCAGGATTACAGGTTTAGGTTAGCCACAGTAAATGCAGGATTACAGGGATAGGTTAGCCACAGTAAATGCAGGATTACAGGGATAGGTTAGCCACAGTAAATGCAGGATTACAGGGATAGGTTGGGTCTGGTTGGGATGCTCGTCGAATGGTTGCTGTGTGCTCAATGGGCCAAATGGCCTTCTTCCATACTGTTGGGATTCTATGATTCTACCTGTGGTCTTTGAGAATTTGGATCAAATCATACCTTAAATTTCAGGAAAAAATACAACGTGAATAGTCCTCTGTCATTTTGGGTTTGCGACAGGGTTAGCACTGCAGCCTCACAGCACCAGGGACCCAGGTTCAATTCCACCCTTGGGCGACTGTCTGTGTGGAGTTTGCACGTTCTCCCCGTGTCTGCGTGGGTTTCCTCCAACAGTCCAAAGATGTGCAGGCTGGGTGGATTGGCCATGCTAAATTATCCATAGCGTTCAGCGATGTGCAGATTTGGTGGATTATGGGGGATCGGTATGAGAGGAGTGCTGTGAGGATAAGTGTGGACTTGTTGAGCCGAAGGGCCTGTTTCCACACTGTAGGGATTCTATGATCTATGATTTAACCTACGCAGCCCAGCTATCACCTTATTAAGCCTATGCTGTACTCATTAACTGAATTTGAACATGGAGATGTGATCTCAGAGAGGATTATCACTGAAGCACAAATTCAAACCCCATGTTAGCTTATCCTTCTTTGAACCTCAAATTAATCTGTTTGCAAATGTCGTGACACACCTGTAGCTTAGAGGGAGTTTGAATTAGGTCTCCTGATCCAGAGGAAGGCGCTCTGCTCCTGCACCACAGGTACCCTCCTTCTCCTCTTCAAATCTTCCACAGAGGCCAGACTTTATTCCTGAGCTCTTTATTCAATTAACCTTCATTTAATTAACCTGTCTAGATGAGATATGACAAACCACGAGAGCAATTGCAAATTGAAACCAGGGTTTCTAGTTCAGAGATAGGGACACTATCACTGTGCCATAATAGCCCCTCAGTCAGATATAATGGGTATTCTTAACCAACCTGCCCAGAGATGCACTGACACTCCTCTGAAGCAGGAGGGACTTTTACCTAGGCATCCTAGCTCAGAGATTGGGGCACTACCGATAGGCCAGGCTTAATCATCTTTATGTCCAAGAATTGTGATGGACATTTTAATATTTTTGTACATGATCCACCAAGCACTATGAGTATCCACTCTTCTGAGGTCTTCACTGATAGCTTTAGGTTCTCGAACAGACTGCCCATGAGGCTAATGGATGCTGAGATGACCAGGATTGCAGACTTCAGGAAGAAATTGAATGAATATTTGATGAAAATTAACTATCAGGGACTACATGCTTAGAGTGCAACATGGAAGAGACTGGAGTGATCTTTGAAGAGCTAGTATTTACTTGGTGGACCCAATGTCCTCTTTCTGCGGTATAAATATCCAAATTTTTTTTATTGGATTATCCTTTTTGCATGCATTGTACGACAATAATCAATGAGTTTACTTCAAGGTGGCAAATGCTCTCTGAAATTCAATCTTTGCACTTTACATTTTTCCTACATGACAGAGCTTTGTTCCTTCAAATTCCCAGGATGTGTCAGAAAATGCAACATCTCTCCCTACATGTAGCAGGATGTGAAATTCCACTATGTTGGCTGAGCTCCTTTGTTTCTCTGAATCATTTGAGAAGCAACTGAGAAAGAAATTTCACAGCTCACTCGGTAATGTTTCAAGAATGACAAAGTCTCTTGCTTTTACTTCGGACACAAAGTGATCCACAAAGACAACAGATGTTCTGTGAAAATTCTGCAATTGCAGGAAAAAACAGCTTTAAAAACCCCGATAACAAAGTGCCATTTAATGTCATTGTGCAGAAGACAGCTACTTCAGTGCAAATTTGTCACATATGTGAAAGCAGATTTTATCCCAGAATCACAGAATCTCTACAGAGTGGAACCAGGCCATTCGGCCCAACATGTCCACACTGTCCCTCCAAAGAGCATCCCACCTAGACTCACTCCCCTACCCCTGCATTTCCCATGTCTAACCCATTCATACCGAAACATTCCTGGATAAATGTGAGATGTTGCATTTCTATAAGGCAAACCAGGGCAGTACTTAAAAAGATAATGGTAGGAGCCTGGGGAGTGTTGTTGAACAGAGAGATGTAGGGGTGCAGGCACGTAGCTTGAATGACAGTCATAGGGAGACGGGGTGATTAAGAACGCATTTGCCATGGTTGCTTTCATTGATCAGAGCATCAATGACAGGGGGCAGTGTCTGGAGGAGAGTCAGAGGTGGGAGCATGAGGTGGGGGGCCAGTTCCTTGACTTCATCTCTGACACAATGGTTATGGGAGAGGAGGTGATGGTGGTGGGTGGGCCCATAACTGAGATCCCTGAGCCTGTTACAGACCCTGGAGCCTATAACTGAGATCCCTGAGCCTGTTACAGACCCTGGAGCCTATAACTGAGATCCCTGAGCCTGTTACAGACCCTGGAGCCTGTAACTGAGGTCCCTGAGCCTGTTACAGACCCTGGAGCCTGTAACTGAGGTCCCTGAGCCTGTTACAGACCCTGGAGCCTATAACTGAGATCCCTGTGCTTGTTACAGACCCCGGAACCTGTAACTGAGATCCCTGAGCCTGTCACAGACCCTGGAGCCCGTAACTGAGATCCCTGATCCTGTTACAGACCCTGGAGCCCCTAACTGCAACCCCTGATCCTGTTACAGACCCTGGAGCCCGTAACTGAGATCCCTGAGCCTGTTACAGACCTTGGAGCCCGTAACTGAGACCCCTGAGCCTGTCACAGACCCTGGAGCCTGTAACTGAGATCCCTGAGCTTGTTTTAGACCCTGGAGCCTGTAACTGAGATCCCTGTGCCTGTTACAGACCCTGGAGCCTGTAACCGAGATCCCTGAGCCTGCTTTAGACCCTGGAGCCTGTAACTGAGATCTCTGTGCCTGTTACAGACCCTGGAGCCTGTAACCGAGATCCCTGAGCCTGCTTTAGACCCTGGAACCCGGCAGATGCCCAGCAATGACTAATGGAGAAGTGGAGAGCAGGTGGAAGAAAAGAGCAAGTTGAACTCTATTGAACCAAAACCTTGCATTACATTCAGTGTTTCAAGATGGTGCTGGTGTGTGGCAACACTTTGCATTGTGCAAGCAACAACACACTTTTCACTGTATTTTTTATGTATACTTGTGACAATAAATCTAAATCTTATCTAATCTAATCGTTGAGTATATGCGGTGTGGAGCTGAAGGAACACAGCAGGTCAGGCAGTGCCACAGGAGCAGGAAAGCTGGCATTTCGGGTCAAGAACCTTCATTAAGTCCTGATGACGGGTCAAGGCCCAAAACAGCAACCCTCTTGCTCCTCTGATGCTGCGTGACCTGCTGTGTTCCTCCAGCTCCACACTGTGTTGACTCTGACTCCAACATCTGCAGTTCTTACTATCTCCTGTAGATACATTGAGTACAGAAATTGGGATGTCATGTTGCTGTGGTATAGAATATTTGTAAGGCCACTTTTGGAATACTGGCTACCCTTTAATAGGAAGGACGTGGCTAAAAGGGAAAGAAATGAATTACAAGGACTGGAAGATTCGAGTTATAAGGAAAGGCTGGATTGGCTGGGAGCGTAGGAGGTTGAGGGGTGGGCTTATACAGATTCACAAAATCATTGGTGGCATCGACAAGCTCAATAACAGAAGTCTTTTCCTCAGGATGGGGAAATGCAAAATTAGGGGGCAAATATTTTTAAGGTGAGAGGATTTAAAGTTTTAAAAGCGACTTTAAACAGAGAGTGATGCGTGTATGGGACGAGTTGCCAGAGGAAGTCACATATGCAGGTACGATTGCAACATTTAAAAGACATTTGGACAAGTACACGAATAGGAAGGGTTTGGGGGAATCTGGGCCAAATGCAGGCAATTGGGACTTAATTCAGTTTAGGAAACTTGGTCAGCATGGACGGGTTGGGCCGAAGGGTCTGTTTCCGTTCTGTATGATTCTATGAATCTATAAGTGAATTTAAGAAATGAAACAAAAGCTCCATTTTAACCTTTCAGTGTGAAATTCTAGAAGGTGTCTCTTTCTGAGTTTGTCAACAGAAAGAGAAATGCGTTAGATTTGAATGTGTGCAGTCAGAACATCTGTTCTCTATTTTGCAATTTGCAAATATAAAGATTCATTGTTCCTCTTGAGAATGTTTATGCAGTCGTGGCTTTTCAATGGCTCCTGCACATCATCCTGCATTTCCAAAACCAAACACACAGCCCAAAAAAAATCTTCTATAAAGACTCAACAATTTTATGTGGGGACTTTTGATTCAGAGCTAATCGTATCTCAACACTTATCTACAGTTGCTTAAAAAAACTTCACTGCTATTTATCTTCAATAGTAGGAAATTCATTTTGACAGGTCAAAATCAGCTACTGTTGCTGCTTGAGGATCCTCCTGCCAAACAATTGCCTGTTTAATATATTCCCCCCGACTAACGCATTTTTGTATTTTTGACATTCACGCTCAATCCATTTTCTCAGCTTCTGGATTTTGTTTGATCTGTGATTCTGGTTTTGTACTGACTCTGGAAGTAATGCTGTGTTGTCAATGTACTGCAAGTTTGTTATGTTCTTGTCTCCAGTTTTTAACCTGAGTAATGCAGCTAATTCTCTGAGTATTTGTTGTGTCTGCAGATTGAATAATTCTGGTGTACACTGCGCAGCTGTGACGTTCTTCTCCCTTTACTTTTGATAACTTGAGGCTTGCTATTTAGTCCCAATATTTGGTCTGGATAAGTCTCTCATCTTCACTGTCAATGTCACATTCCAGGGGCATGGCTGTTAACTATTGGTAATAAATATGGTCAAACTTTTTCCTGGGTTTATGAAGCATAAGCAAAAGTTTTAGTTTACTTCCAGATCATGTTGCTACTGACCCTGGAGAAGATCACTGTGCCTCTGATCCCAGTACTTCATGGATCGCAGTATCAAATCAAAATGCTTTTCCAAAGACCAAGATGACAAGAGCCATAGAGTCATATGGCGCAGAAACAGACCCTGGGTCCTACCAATCCCTGTCAACCATGTTTCCAAACGAATCTAGTCCCATCTGCTTGAACTTGGCCCATATCCCTCCAATGGCTTCTTATTCATAGAACATAGAACAGTACAGCACAGTACAGACCCTTCAGTCCACAATGTTGTGCCGACCTATTATCCTACTAAGAACAATCTACCCTGCAGACTCTACACTTTACTATCCTCCATGTGCCTATCAAAGAGTCACTTAAATGTCCCTAATGTATCTGACTCCACTACCACTGCCGGCAGCACATTCCACACGCCCACCACTCTCTGTGTGAAGAATCTACCTCAGACATCTCCCCAATACCTTCCTCCATTCACCTTAAAATTATGCCCCCCCCAGCCCCTTGTAATAGTCATTTCTGCCCTGGGAAAATGTCTCTGACTATCCATACTATCTACGCCTCTCGCCATCTTGTACATCTCTATCAAGTCACCTCTCATCCTTCTTTGTTCCAGTGAGAAAAGTCCTAGCTCCCTCAACCTTTCCTCATAAGACCTGCCCTCCAGCCTGGGCAGCATCCTGGTAAATCTCCTCTGCACTCTCTCTACAGCTTCCACATCTTTCCTGTAATGAGGTGTCCAGAACTGAACACAATATTCCAAGTGTGGTCTAACCATGGTTTTATAGAGCTGCAGCATAACCTCACGGCTCTTAAACTCAATTCCCCTGCCAATGAAAACCAACAAACCATACACCTTCTTTGTACCCCTATCAACTTGGGTAGCAAATGTGAGGGATCTACGGACATAGTCCCAGAACAGATCCCTGCAGAATATCACTGGTTACTGAGCTCCAGGCTGAATATTTCCCATCTACTACCACCCTCTGCCTTCTATTAGACAGCCAGTTCTGTATCCAGACAGCCAAATATCCCTGAATCCCATGCTTCCTTACTTTCTGAATGAGCCTACCATGTGGAACTTTATCAAATGCCTTGCTAAAATCCATATACACCACATCCACTGCTCTGCTTTCATCAATGTATTTTGTCACATCATCAAATAATTCAATGAAGCTTGTGTGGCCTGACCTGCCCGCACAAAGCCATGCTGATTATTTCTAATCAAACTGTGCTTTCCCAAATAATCATAAATACTGTCTCTCAGAATCCTCTCCAATAATTTGCCCACCACAGACTAAGAACCAAAAGAACTGCGGATGCTATAAATCAGAAACCAAAACAAAGTTGCTGGAAAAGCTCAGCAGGTCTGGCAGCATCTGTGGAGGAGAAAACAAAGTTAACATTTCGGGTCCGGTGACCCTTCCTCAGAACTGAAGTAAGACTGACTGGTCTGAAATTCCCAGGATTATTCCTATTCCCTTTTTGAACAAGGGAATGACATTTGCCACTCTCCGATCATCTGGCACTACTCCAGTGGACAGTGAGGATGCAAAGATCATCGCCCGAGGGGCAGCACTCTCTTCCCTCACTTCCCGTAGAAACCTTGGATATATCCCGTCTGGCCCAGGGGACTTATTTATCCTCATGTTTGCCAAAATTTCTAGCACATCCTGCTTCCTTACATCAACCAGTTCAAGTATATCTGCCTGTTTCATGCTGTCCTCACAAACGGCAAGGCCCATCTCGCTGGTGAAGACTGAAGCAAAGTATTAAGTACCTCCCCGACCACCTCTGACTCCGCTCAGGTCCCCTCCCCTATCCCTGATTGGCCCTACCCTCACTCTGGCCATCCTCTTGTTCCTCACATACATATACAACACCTTGGGGTTTTCCTTGATCTGAGTTGCCAAGGTTTTTCTCATACCCCGTTCTATCTCTCTTAAGTCCATTCTTCAGTTCCTTCCTGGCTACTTTGTAGACCTCTAGAGCCCTGTCTGATCCTTGTTTCCTCAACCTTAAGTAGGCTTCCTTCTTCCTCTTGACTAGGTGTTCCACATGCCTTGCCATCCAAGGTTCCTTCACCTCACCACCCCTTCCCTGCCTCAGTGGGACAAACCTACCCAGTGCCTGTAGCAACTGCTCCCTAAACAACCTCCACATTTCTATCGTACATTTTGTTGAGAACATCTGATCCCTATTTATGCTCCACAGTTCTTGCCTAAGAGCATTGTAATTCCCCGTCCCCCAGTTAAATACTTTGCCATACCATCTGCTCCCATCCCTCTCCATGACAATAGTAAAGGTTCAGGGAGTTGTGATCACTGTCACCGAAATGCTCTGTCACTGAGAGGTCTGACACCCAGCCTGGTTCGTTGCCAAGCACCAAATCCAATATGGCCTCCCCTCTAGTCGGCCTGTCTGCATATTGTTTCAGAAATCCTTCCTGGACACACCTGACAAAATCTGTTCTATGTGCTTATCCAAACATCTTTTAAACATTGTAACTGTGCTCACATCCATCACTTCCACTGGAAGTTCACTCCAACACACGAACCACTCTGTGTCAAGGAAAATTGCTCCTCATGTCTTTTTAAAATCTTTCTCCTGTCACCTTAAAAATTCGGCCCCTAGTTTTGAACTCCCCCACCTTAGGGAAAAGACCTTTGCTATCCACCTTATTGATTATCCTCATGAATTTATAAATTTCAATAAGGTTGCCTTTTAGCTTCCTATGCTCCATTGAGAAAAATCACTGCCGATCCAGCGTCTCCTCCAGCCCTCTCCAAAAGCCCTCCGTTCCTGGCCACATTGTGGTACGTCACTTCTGAACCCTCTCCAACTTATTAATGTCCTTGTTACAACGGGGAGATCAGAACTGGACACAATCCTCCAATCCTCACCAACACCTTGTACGATTGCCACATAACTGAATAGAGTCATAGAGATATACAGCACTTAAACAGACCCTTTGGTCCAACACCTCCACGTTGACCAGATATCTGATATTAATTTAGCCCCATTTTCAAGTATTTGACCTATATCCCTCTAAACCCTTTCTATTCATATACCCACCCAGATGCCTTTTAAATGTTGTAATTGTACCAGCTTCCACCACTTCCTCTGGCAGCTCATTCCAAAAATGCACCACCTTCTGTGTGAAAACGTTGCCTCATAGGTCCCTTTTTAAATCGTTCATCTCTCATCTTAAAACTACGCCCCCTTGTTTTGGACTCCCCAGTCCCAGCAAAAACACTTTGGTTATTCACACGATCCATGCCCTCCATGATTTTATAAACCTTTATCAGGTCACTCCTCAGCCTCGAATTCTTCAGGGAAAATAGCCCCAGCCTATTCTGCTTCGACCTGTAGCTCAAACCCTCCAACCCTAGCAACATCCTTGTAAATCTTTTCTGAACCATTCCGAGTTTCACAATATCCTTCCTATAGCAGGGAGACCAGAATTGCATGCAGTATTCCAAAAGTGGCCTCACCAACATCCTGTACAGCCTCAACATGACCTCTCAGTTCTACACTCAATGCACTGACCAATAAAGGCAGGCATACCAAACACCTCCTTCATTATCCTATCTACCTGCAACTCCACTTTCAAGGATCTATAAACCTACTCTCCAAGGTCTCTTTGTTCAGTAACACTCCCCAGGATCTTGTCATTAAGTGTATAAGCCCTGCCCTGATTTGCCTTTCAAGATGCAGCACCTCACATTCATCTAAATTAAACTCACTTTTCTGCCACTCCTCAGCCCATTGGCCCATCTGAGCAAGATCCCATTCTATACTGAGATAACCTTCTTCATTGTCCACTACACCTTTTAGTGTCATCTGCAAACTTACTGACAATATCTCCTACGTTCACATCCAAATCATTTACATAAATGGTGATAAGCAGTAGACCCAACACTGATCCTTACGATACACCTCTGGTCACAAGCCTCCAGTCTGAAAAGGAACCCTCCACCACCACCCTCTGTCTTCCACCTTTGGGCCAGTTCTGTAATATGATGGCTAGTTCTCCCTGTATTCCATGTGATCTAACCATGCAGAGCAGTTTACCATGTGGAACCTTGTTGAATACCTTGCTGAGGTCCATACAGATCACATCCATCACTCTGCCCTTATCAATCCTTTTGTTACTTCTTCAAAAATCCCAATCAAGTTAATGAGGCATGTTTAACTAACTAAATCCCTTAACCGTATCAAGTCTTAACAAGATTAATCAACTGGGCTTCTTAATAGACACAATCACATGTTGATTTTAAAAGCAAAACTTATTTAATAAAGTTCGAAAAATTGTTTAACATGTGCAGGTAGTAATGTAAAACATGCTTATCCATCCAAGTATCCCTAAAACTCAAAATCAGGCAAGTACACTTCAGGAAGAGAAAATCAAGAACCCAATTTCTCCATAGAGATTGGTTTCCTAAATAAAAGCACTGCAGCCAATGGATTATTTTTGAAGGTGGCAGCTTAAAACCTAAATTTTTTGGAGTCTGTTCCAATAGGGTTCTGTCAACCCTATGAATTGGTCAATTCATTCTTAATACATGTCCACCTCAGAAGTCTTGCAGACATGGCTTGCTCAAGAAATACAATCCTAAAATGTTTCTTCAATTGCTCTTTCAGCAAAAGGATTTCCTTTTCAGCGATAATAGAGGTCAGCTTGGCAGCTTGCTCTTGGCAGTGTTTCCTCCAACTGAACCTGATAAAAGCAAAACGTCTCCCAGTCAGCCATTGTTCTAAAACAGCTCACAAAGTAAGCTGTTATCCCCAATCATGTCATTTACAGGAAGCTTTGTTAAAAAGAAAATTTGCCACTGCCCACAATGAATTTTCAGTGACCTCTTTTGTAAAAACACTTCCAGGGACTTTTGCAAAACTTGAAATCAATTCATCTTCCATAATCAACCAATCGAACCGAACATAAAACACCTTTATAACCATGTTTCTTAGAGAATATTCTTAGGTTAAATATTCCTTCTCTTTTTTCCAGCTCCAGGTCCAAATCCAAAGGGAGTTTTATCACTTTCTGTTTCAATGTGTTATTATTTTTCTGTTGTGATTTTCATGATCATTGTTATACGATGGCTCAGTAAGCTGTTGTTGTAAATTGCTTCCCCTTGATTGGATTAGGTTTCTGAGGAAACAGCAAGTAATGAATGTGCCAATCATTTGGAATGTAACATTCAGATTATGTTTGATCACAAGTTTTTGTTCTTGTCTTGAATTCCGTGTCTCTAAGGCCTTTTGATCTTCTGTCGGTTCATCTGTGTCCGGAGCTTTCCTCAGCAATCGCAAAGCATCCTTTATCTCTAATACCATAACGTTTAGCTCATTGTTTACCTTGGTACCTTGAAGACTGACAGGAGTTGGATCTTTGCAGAATTCATTGGTATATTCTGTCCTTCATTTTGTAACAATTCTCTATCATCTTTTCCTTTTTATGGACTCATTCTCAGTTGTTATTTCTTTCTCTCTGTCAAACATTTCACCTTCTCTCCCATTTTTGTGATTTCTCTCCAGCTCCAAGACATCACCACAATCTCATTAGACCAACAGCTTTCGCTTCTCCCGTCTGTTAGTTCTGATTCCTCAGCCCTGAGATGTTCAGGCTTGTTTTTCACTTGAATCTCTCTCTGATGTTCCCATCTTCCAACAGCTCAGGGTCCAAATTGTCTTATAAATATGGCTTTTTCAAATAAAAGAAGTGCCTATCACACAATAAAATATTGAAACTTACTCATTGAACTATTCTTTGAGTCCTTCGCTTCCATAATTGAGGCTGATTTTACAACAATGCTGCACCCTATTCCAAGCCATCTGTGTTTTAACTGGATATACTTAACGTCATAACTGTTGGACCAGGCTTTCTGTCATAACAGAGAATTCTGAAAACACAAATTTGAAAGAACTTCCATGAGGATATCCATCCATCAAGAGGAACGAAAGAATAGCAAAAAAAAATTCCTTCATCTTAGCAGATGTTAGGGTTGCGTTGTTTCTTTTTCTCAAAAGATTGAGTTTAGAATCTCAAGCTCTTTATCTGGCACACTTCACAGCTATTTAAAATCACAATCACATTTTGTGTGTTTGTTAGGAGCAATTCACAGACAGATCATACCTTTCTCCTACACTTCAAAATTTAATACGTTGGCTGTAAAGCATTTGGAAATGCCCAAATCTCATGTATGTTGCCATATAAATGCAACTTTGAGCTGATTTTGCACAAGGGACAGTGCCCATGTCCCCCAGTGGGGCTGCCAACTGTTCAGAGCCTAATGCATTCCCACTCACACAGCATGGAAACAGACCCTTCAGCACAACCTGTCCATGCTGACCCAGTTTCCGAAACCGAACTAGTCCCATTGGCCAGCACTTGGCCCATATTCCTCTAGCCCCTTCCTATCCATGCACACATCCAGATTTCGTTTAAATGCTGTAATTATACCAGCCTCCACCACTTCCTCTGGCAGCTCATTTCATACACGCACCACCCTCTGTGTGAAAATGTTGCCCATTTAGGTCCCTTTTAAATCTTTCCCCTCTCACCTTAAGCCTATGCCCCTCTAGTTTTGGTCCATGCTCCTCGTGAATTTATAAAGAGGAGAACAGGAAAGGACCTCAAAGTCACATCATTCCCAAAACAGGACCCCCAGCCTGTTTCCACACTGTATGTATTCTATGAGCTTCCATGGTCTATGATCCTCTGGACCTCCTCCAGCCAGAAGTGCCTGTGTATTCTCTCCCACAATTCCTGAACCATGTGACAATGCATTGCTTTTTGCCATCCATAGTACCTGCTGCTTTCGTAGAATCCCTATTGTGTGGAAGCAGGCCATTCAGACCTGAAAGCTACACCAATCCTCCAAAGAGCATCCCACCCAGATGCACCCCTTCCTTGTAATCCTGTATTTCCCATGGCCAATCCAACTAAACTCCATATCCCTGGACTGTGGGAGGAAACTGGAGCCCCTGGACAAAGCTCACACAGACGCAAGGATGAAAGGTGAGCTCTAAGAGAGTTGCCTCAGGTTGGAATCAAAACCCAGTCCCTGGCACAGTGAGGCAGCAGTGCTAACCACTGAGTCCCTGTGCTGCTCAGTGGTAGTGTGTGTGAAGGGGGTGATGGTCGTGGCACTGAGCCAGCAATCCAGGCCCAAGCCAATGTTTGGGAATGCGGGATTGAATGCTGCCAAGCCAGCCAATGGAGTTTAAATTGAATTTGTAAAGCTGGAATGGAGACCTAGCGCAATATTTGTGGTGATTTGTGTGATTTTGTATTTGAGGTTACTCCCTTGTCTCTAGGCTTCCGCTGTGCTTTGTGTGAAGCAACAGTAACTTGTCCTGTACCTTGCATAAGACCATCCCTGTCCAATTGGGATTCTGACACTGCCTCAGCGATTCTCTGCCAAATCCTGACAGCCTCCCAGTGGTACATCAACCCCAGTATGAGAGTCACTCCTCAACAGTAACTTCACTGTTTCATTCTGCACCTCAACTTATCATCCTCCTTTCCAATGATTAATCTTCACATTCCACATAGCTGCCTCTTCCTCTTTCAGGAGACACAATAACAATGAGAAAACATGACTCAATGATGTCAAGTTCTCATAGGAAGAAATCTTCTTGCTCTGATTCAGGATTAAAGCTTATTGGGATGACAGGGAGCTAGTGGTACCATCTTTAGGCTATTAATCCAGATACCCTGGGAATGGCCTGGGGACATGGGTTCAAATCCTGCCACAATAGATGGTGGAATTTAAATTCAATAAAAGAAATCTTGAATTAAGAGTCTAATGATGACCATTGTCAACTGATGTTCCTGTTTGGAACATTCGACACAAATGTTACAATATTGTGAGCAAACATGATGTGTGTTAGCTGAAATTTTCCAGTTTTTCCTGATTGAGAAATTGGATGGTAGGATAATAAATGTCAATGCATTCTTCAACTAGAACAGAGGAAGGCTAAAATAATGATAGGCTCAGAAGATTCCCCATTGGTTGTGGGGAAATTATTGGACTGCATTCTGAGCGACAGAATGACTGAATACAATATGTTGTTCAGTATCATGGGATCAATGAGCGATAACTGAATTTGACAAAACATGTCCCTCTAACGGGTGATGAAATGGCAAACCAGCAAGGAAGCATTGAAATAGCTCAGTGACACTGTGATCAGAGATCATGGGAACTGCAGAGGCATTTTTCTGTTGAAGGGTCTATGCTCGAAATGTCAGCTTTCGTGTTCCTAAGATGTTGCTTGGCCTGCTGTGTTTATCCAGCTCCACAGTTTGTTATCTCAGTGACACTGTGATTACGTTATAGCTTCTAACTAATTCTCTGGTATGTAGGGGTCAGTTGGTTGGAAGGCTGGCTTGTGATATCAACAGTGTGGGCTCAATTCCCACACAAGGCTGAAGTCACTTTGAAGGACTCTCCTTCTCAACCTTTCTCTCATCTGAAGTGTAGTGACCACCAGGATAAACTCGCCATCAGTCATCTCTCTCTCTCTCACACATGAGACAGCAGCCCTATATCAGCTCGGACACAGGTGACTTTTATTCATGAGCTACGATGGGATTTACAATTTACCGAGTTGTGCTCCCTTTGAAACAGCTGTTGACTCTTTAATCTGTACTAAACCATTATCTCAAATCCTCGCTGAATCAGTCAAAAGCATTCCCATTTCGTTGTGATGCTTATGATAGGTTCATCAAGGAATAACCTGTAACAAATGTCAAAATCACACAGATTTAGAAAGACTGTCTCTCAAAGCAGGGTTAGATTGCAGTTAGTGTTGGGTTTTGATCAAAGATTTATTGATTACTATACGAGAAGCAGTTTGAACCAGATTATTTTATGAGCACAAAGTAATGAATACAAATAGAAGGAAATAAAACAATGTGGAGGCTAAATTCAATAATTCCACAAAATGGGCAAGGGAATGAGGAATATGTGATCAACCAGCACATGCTGATTGTGAAAGGATTGTGGTAGGTCATTTCTGAAGAAGGGTCTAGGCCTGAAACGTCAGCTTTCCTGCTCCTCTGATGCTGCTTGGCCTGCTGTGTTCATCCAGCTCCACACCTTGTTAACTTGTTGATTGTAATGCTGATTTCATGGCAACAGAGAAGGGAAACCATTGTCATGGAGCAAGGGTTTAGGGTCTGGAATGTACTGTCTGAGGGCGTGGGGGGAGGCAGGTTCACTCGAGGGGTTAGGGTCTAGAATGTACCGTCTGAGAGTGTGGGGGGAGGCAGGTTCACTCGAGGGGTTAGGGTCTGGAATGTACTGTCTGAGAGTGTGGGGGAGGCAGGTTCATGTGAGGCTTTTGGAGAGTGAATTTCATTATTATCTGACCAGAGAAAATGTGCACAGCAATGTTCTGGAAAAATGGCAGAGGCAGGGACACATCATCGGTTCGGGGCCAGCATAGAGCCCAGTTTCAGCAAAAGTCTCGATTTGAGGGAAAACACCACAAGTGGATACCACACCCACTCCCTGAGGGAGTGATCAGGAAACAATGAGACAAAGCACATTGTGTTAATGCTCAGGCTTCGAGAAATGGTGAGCTACAATTCTGTAAACAACAGGAGCTTGGGTACAGTTGAGAGTGTGTGGGACGGGGTGTGGGTGGGGATTGGGGAGTGTGTGGGAGTGGGTGTGGGTGGGGACTGGGGAGTGTGTGGGAGTGGGTGTGGGTGGGGACTGGGGAGTGTGTGGGAGTGGGTGTGGGTGGGGTTTGGGGTGTGTGTGCAAGTGGGTGTGGGTGGGGATTGGGGAGAATGTGGGAGTGGGTGTGGGTGACGTTTGGGGAGTGTGTGGGAGGGGGTGTGGGTGCGGTTTGGGGAGTGTGTGGGAGGGGGTGTGGGTGGGGTTTGGGGAGTATGTGGGAGTGGGTGTGTGTGGGGTTTGGGGAGTGTGTGGGAGGGGGTGTGAGGGGGATTGGGGAGTATGTGGGAGTGGGTGTGGGTGGGGTTTGGGATGTGTGTGGGAGTGAGTGTGGGTGGGGATTGGGGTGTGTGTGCAAGTGGGTGTGGGTGGGGATTGGGGAAAATGTGGGAGTGGGTGTGTGTGGGGTTTGGGGAGTATGTGGGAGTGGGTGTGTGTGGGGTTTGGGGAGTATGTGGGAGTGGGTGTGGGTGGGGTTTGGGGAGTATGTGGGAGTGGGTGTGGGTAGGGTTTGGGGAGTATTTGGGAGTGAGTGTGTGTGGGGTTTGGGGAGTATGTGGGAGTGGGTGTAGGTGGGGTTTGGGGTGTGTTGGGAGTGGGTGTGGGTGGGGTTTGGGGTGTGTGTGGGAGTGCGTGTGGGTGGGGTTTGGGGAGTATGTGGAGTGCGTGTGGGTGGGGTTTGGGGAGTATTTGGGAGTGAGTGTGTGTGGGGTTTGGGGAGTATGTGGGAGTGGGTGTGGGAGAGGTTTGGGGAGTGTGTGGGAGTGGGTGTGGGTGGAGTTTGGGGAGTATGTGGAGTGGGTGTGGGTGGGGTTTGAGGTGTATGTGGGAGTGGGTGTGGGTGGGGTTTGGGGTGTATGTGGGAGTGGGTGTGGGTGGAGTTTGGGGAGTATGTGGAGTGGGTGTGGGTGGGGTTTGAGGTGTATGTGGGAGTGGGTGTGGGTGGGGTTTGGGGTGTGTGTGGGAGTGGGTGTGGGACTGAGGGTTCGTGTGTGTGAGAGTGGGGGTGGGAGTGGGTGCAGGTCTGAGAGTGGGTGCATGTGGGAGTGGGTGTGGGAGTGGGTGTGAGTCTGAGGGTCACTGTGTGTGGGAGAGGGTATTAGGCTGAGGTTCCGTGTCTGTGGGAGTGGGTGTGTGACTGAGAGTGCGTGTCTGTGGGTGTGGGTGTGAGACTGAGGGTGTGTGTCTTTGGGAGTGGGTGTGGGACTGAGGGTGCGTGTCTGTGGGTGTGGGTGTGAAACTGCGGGTGCGTGTCTGTGGGAGTGGGTGTGGGACTGAGGGTGCGTGTCTGTGGCTGTGGGTGTGGGACTGAGGGTGCGTGTCAGTGGCAGTGGGTGTGAAACTGAGGATGCGTGTCTCTGGGAGTGGGTGTGGGACTGAGGGTGCGTGTCTATGGGAGTGAGTGTGGGACTGAGGGTGCATGTCTGTGGGAGTGGGTGTGGGACTGAGTGTGCGTGTCTATGGGAGTGAGTGTGGGACTGAGGGTGCGTGTCTTTGGGAGTGGGTGTGGGACTGAGGGTGCGTGTCAGTGGCAGTGGGTGTGAAACTGAGGGTGCGTGTCTGTGGGAGTGGGTGTGGGACTGAGGGTGTGTGTCTTTGGGAGTGGGTTTGGGACTGAGGGTGCGTGTCTGTGGGAGTGGGTGTGGGACTGAGGGTGTGTGTCTTTGGGAGTGGGTGTGGGACTGAGGGTGCGTGTCTGTGGGAGTGGGTGTGGGACTGAGGGTGCGTGTCTGTGGAAGTGCTATACTTTTTATGTGATTGAGATATGATTACAATGTCACTGCTGTCATGATTGTAATGTGGTTAGCTGGATGGAATCACAGCACGTGAGTTCCCTGACTGGGTCTATTAATCTGATCCAATCAGGGAGCCCTGGCTGTCAGATGTAAACAGGAGTTTCAGGCATCCTCTTTACTCTGAGAGCTGGCTCTGAAGGAGCTGGATCAGTGCCAAAAGACTCTCCATCTGTAAATAAAAGGTGAGATGGTAGCAGCCTGTGTGGAGTTGTTTCAACTGCATCCTGGCTAGCATCACTGTCTGCCTGTCTCTCCCTGACTGTATGCGTGCTCACAGTCTCCCGAATACGGTGTCTGCCCTGATGTGTCCCTGAAATGTGCCCATGTTCTGAGAGCACTCCTAACCACAGAGGAACCTATGATGAGTATGAGCAGGCTGTTCCTGAAAGGTTGTAACTCGTGTGTTGGTAAAAACAGCACAGTCCACTTGGTGTCTTCAAATATCCTTATCATCATTTTGACTCTCTGCCTGGCCACCACACCCTCCTAGTTGAGGCTCAGCTACTTACTGCTGCAATTCCCAGTCAGGCTGGATGATGAATATTTTATATATTCTCAGATATATAATTACAGTGGAGTTGTAGCAGCTGAATGATTAGGCAAGATTATGACAATGATTTGCAATTGTCACAGCTTGTGCTTTTGCTTTCACTCAGCAATGAAAGGGGAAGGACGTGATCAGGAATGGATGGGATTATCATGACCTCTTGATATGTACCCCAGCTTTCTGATCCCAACAGTGATGTCTCCATCAGCGTCTGTCATACAGCTCAAACCTTCAGCTTCTGTGAGGAAATAATGAATGTACTTATACCTGATCCTATCTATCAGAAACTTTTACAAACGCAATGAATTCCTTCAATGCACAGGCATGTTAAATAATTGGCAAAGTAAGTAGAACATTCTGATTTGCTCCTGGAGAGACGCAGTTCGAATGGGAACGGGAGGCCCATGAACTTTGTGAATGAGCACATGTGCTGTGTGAAGCTCCAAATTACAATCGGGCAGAGAGGCAGGTTCACTGAAAGAACCAGCACTGAGGGGAGGGGTACAAACTGAGCCAAACAATGGGGTCAGCTCAGACGCTGCTACAGTCCCAAACCAGTGAACGCAGGCATTTTATCTCCATCAAGTCACCACTAAACACAATGAAGTGTAGATTGTGAAAGGTCTGATTTCCCACTCCATTCGGTGCTTGACTGTTCTTTCATTAGGGCTTTTGGCCTGGCCTTAGGAATGTTGCCACACCTCTCTCCAGCCCTGATACTTATTCAAACAAGGTAATCAGTTTCCCAGTGCAGCTATTAACAGCAAAAACCTTCAACCCAGGGAGAAAAACTAGGAGGCTGGAGAGCATGAATACCAGCAGGGACTGGCAGGGCCAAATGGCCTGTTTCTGAGCTGAATACCCATTGTATGCCTACATAGTGTCATTTTGTGGAGAGCCTCAGATGCCAAATGAGAGGAATAAACAATTAAATGTTTGCGCTATAAAGATGATACATCAATTTATAACGTACAGCGTAAATAAGTAATTCAAGCGCATTATTATTGTGAATCTGCATTTAAATGCAATTAAACACCTGTAAATAGAGTAAAATATTCATTCATGAACATTAACTGTAGGATTAAGTCTGATTTCTCTCCACAGATGCTGCCAGACTATTGAAGCTCTGCAGCACTTTCTGCTTTTGTTTCTGATTTACAGCATCTACAGTTCCTTCGGTTTTAATTTTGTGAAACATTTATGTTATGTTTGCATGTGGAAAGCATTGTGAAGGAAGCAAGGTCAAATTAATCTTATTAGAATACAATGCTGTAGTATTTCTGTCAGTAGTTAGAGTCTTTCCAGTTATAATAGAACTGAAAGAGACCATTCAGCCCACTGAGTTCAGCCTTTTTCACTACAAAATGATCCAAACAACCCTGTTCCTTTGCGTTATTCCTGTGAGTTTACTTCTCTCAGATGCCTGTCTGATCGAAACAGAATGTCTCTGCTTGAGCTAAGATATGTTTTTTTTATTATGAGCCAGATTATAGTGATTGGAATGAGGTTGACCAAGTGGATCTGCGGAGTATGAAATGTCTGATTAGGCCTGTAAACCTGGGCCAATTAGGGACCCTTGGCTAACAGCTATAAACAGGAGTCTCAGGGTTTCTGCTTGCTCCAGAGACTGTCTCTGAGCTAGCTGATAAGAGTCCACGTGTAAATAAAGGCTGATTTAGTGATGGGACACTGGCCTCTGTCAAGTTGCCTCACTGATAGGCAGTGTCTTCCTGTGTAAGCACCGACAGTTTTGTTTCCCTGTTACAGAAAAAAATGATGGGATGGAATAAGAAAAGTGTCATTAAAAATTTGGCCAACAAATTAAACAATGAACCAATAGTCTGCTTATCCTGAACAAGACATTTAACACACAACTTACAGCATTTACAATCATATTATATTTTTTTAAAGATTATTAAAAGTTTGCCAGTAAATTGAAAATTGCATTATTTGTTGAAATTCACATTTACACAACATTCCTCATCTTAAGAAAAAATCTAATGCCCAACTTGTTTATAACATACCATCAAAATATTTGCAGTTGTTCAGAGTGGTGCAGGAAAATTCTTTTCATTGTTTCAACAATGAGAAAGAACATGCCTGTAGTTGACATCAAAACTTCAACAAAATGAAACAGTTCTGAGGAAGGGTCACTGGATCCGAAATGTTAACTCTGATTTGTTTCCACAGATCTTGTGAGGTTTCCCACCAGTTTCTGTTTTTCAACCTGTAGTTTAATCAATATAAATCAAAAAGTTCAGCCTAGATGTGAGACAATGAAACGTAACAAACAAACCTCATTTCATTACTTTTCTTCACTTTGGCAGCATGAAGTATATTTTTACTCTGGTAGTAATCTGTTTGATTAGAATATTGGCTCATTTCTGCCTCATTTCCATTTGACTGAAATGGCCCAAGGCTTTCAAGATGAGAAATTAAGTTTTGGACTAAATTATTTACTTTTGATTTTGTAAACCAGTGACGAATGTTTCCAAAGGGTGTGGTGGCTTGGCATTCGGCTGATGCAATGAGATTCTAGTGAGTTCAGCGGTTGATAATGGGAATGAATACAGTATTGAAATGGTGACATATTTGGTTTGATTTATTGTCATCACATGTGCCTAAGTGCAGTGAAAACTTTTGCTTTGCAAGCAGTACAGGCAGATCATAGTAAACAAGGACATGCAGATCACTGAGAGATCGCAAGAACTACCGATGCTGGAGTCAGAGATAACTCACTGTGGAACTGGAGGAAAACACAGCAGGTCAGGGAGCATCAGAGGAGCAGGAAAGTTGACATTTCAGGTCAGGACTCTGCTTCAGAAATTGGGAGGAGGCAGGGAGCTCAGAAATAGATAAATAGAGGAAGAGTGGGGCAGGGGAAGGGTGGCCAGTGATAAGTGAGTGTGGGTAGGCAGTGATCAGGATTGGTCAGTGAGGCAGGAGAGTGGATAGGTGAGAGAAAAGATGGACAGGTTGTGTCAGGTCAAAGAGGGGGGGATGAGTGGGTGGGTTGGTCATAGGATGAGGCCTGTGAGAACTTGCTCATAGTTCTGAGGAAGGGCGACTGGACCCGAAACATAAAATCTTATTTTTCTTCACAGATGCTGCCAGACATGCTGAGCTTTCCCAGAAACTTGTGTTTTTGTTCCTGATATACAGCAGTTCCTTCAGTTTTTATTCGCAGGGTCAGCGTTATTTGAAGTTAAAGAGATCCATTCAGCAGTCTAATAATGGCAGGGAAGAAGCTGTTATTGGACCTGTTGGTGCATGCGTTTGCATTTCTGTATCTTGTGCCTGATGGAAGAGGTCAGAAGGTAGGGTTGCCAGGGTAGGAGGAGACCTTGATGATGTTGGCAACTTCCCATTTATGCAGCGAGCCGTGTAAATGGAGCCCATGGATGGAAGGTTGGCTCTTGTGATGGTCTGGGCTGTATACACTGCCTTCTGTGGTTTCTTACAGCCCTGGACAAAGCAGTTGCCGTACCAGGCCATTATGCACCCGCACAGCATACTTTCTGTGGTGTCTCTGTAGAAGTTGGTGAGAGACCTTATGGACATGCTGAATTCCCTAATCCTCCTAAGGATGAAGAGGTGTTGTTGTGTCTTCTTGACCGTCACATCTACGTGGGAGCTCCAGGACAGGTGTATATCACTGTGGCTAGAATCTTACCGCATTTTGGCCAAGTGTCATTTTAAGTTTCATGAAGGGTTTCTCTTCACGAGGCCTAGTGTGTGTTCTCCCATGATCCTCCTAAACCTACCTCAATAACTAGGTGTCACATTCCAAGGATACCCTGTCATCTGATGCCAGTCTGATTCTTACACTCTCTGTGGCCAGACATATTTGCCATTCGTGGATATCACAGAGACTCTGGCAACTGATACCTTTAAAAACACTTTGTGCACCCAGTCAAGCACTGTTAGCCTGGAGCCATCATGCACAGAGTGTGACATTAGCCCCTGACATGGCAGAAAGAGGAAAATTGGCATCTCGTTTATGGACAAGGGCCTGGGGTCCTGGTGTTCTACACGTAGGATTTTGTCTTCCCCCAGGAACACACATGAGCGCACAGGAATGCATCAAACTAAATCACCTTCTGCTATAATTTGTAGCCTAGTGAGGATTATTTAGTAAAGGCTGTCCACTTTCCTGCCCTGTTCTCCACAACCATCACTCATTAAAAATCTGCCCAACAACTCTTTAAGTTTACCCAATGTCCGAGCAGACACCCCACCACGCACTCTTTTTTCCCAATTCGAAAAACACATTTGTGAGGTGTGGCATTGTTGCCTGGGTTAGCATTTATTGCCTGTCCGTGGTTGCCCTTGAGAAGGTGGTGGTGAGCTGCCTTCTTGAACCACTACAGCCCATTGATCTACAAGGTCAGAGCAAAGCAAACCTCAGAGCATCCCACCCAGAGCTATCCCCCATAGCCCACCTCATCTACACACCCCTGAACACTACTGGTTATTTAGCATGGCCAATCCACCTAACCTGCACATCTTTGGACTGCGGGAGGAAATCCATGCAGACACAGGGAGAATGTACATTCTCCACACAGATGGTCACCCGAGGGCAGAAGAGAACCCAGGTCCCTGGTGCTGAGAGGCAGCAGCGCTAACCACTGAGCCACCGTACAATTTGTCAGCCTTTCCCTTCCATTTACTTGCTCTACATCCTTCAGAAGATTATTGTTCAAACTTCTTCTGCAGCCCATTCAAACAGTGCTTTTTAGCTTGTAACAATTCACTGACCTTACAAATCATTCTCTTCAGGATTTTGAAACAATATATCTCAAATCCCAACCCTCAGGTTCCTGCCTCTCAACCACTGTCAGCCTTCTGGCTCATTCTATTGAATCCCCCAGTGATATGTAGTCCATTGAACACGCACAAGGCTGCGAGGTGTGGGGTTCAACAAAAACCATGAGTAAATGAGGAATAGTAGCAGTTTTTTCTGGGCAGGGTGACAAACCGCTGTGCTGTTAACATGATTTCATATTAACAGAATCAATCCACATGGGGCTAAATCATTCTTTTTCCATTAACAGGATGAGGGCGTTGCTGGCTAGACAGCTTTAATGCCCATCCCAAGTTGCCCAGAGGGTATGGGACTGGAGTCACACGTAGGCCAGACTGGGAAAGGATGGCTGTTTCCTTTAGACATTAGTGAACCAGATGGGCTTTCCACCAACAATTGAAATTGGATTCCTGGTCATTATTAGATGCTTAAAAAACAGTTGAGTTCAATTTCCACCATCTGCAGTGGCAGGATTTGAACCCAGGTGCCCAGAATGTTATTGGGAATCTCTGGATTAATAGTCTAGTGATAACACCAGCAGGCCATCACCTCCTGTCTATGGGGATGAAGGCCCAATAGCTTTGTCTTGGGCCTGTTCTGGGGACTCAGGTTCAAATTCTGCCATGGTGTAATTTGAATCCAATAGATGTCTGAAATTAAAAGTTGATTGACGACCATGAAGCTGTCGCCAGGAATGGCTCGTCTGGTTCATTATCACCCTTTAGGGATTGAAACTGCAATCCTTACCTGGTCTGGCCTGCATGTGACTCCAGACCCACAGCAATGTGGTTGACCCTTAACCAACCTCTGGGCAATAAATACTGGCTTGGCCAGTGTTGCCCACATCTGTAAAATAATTTTATAAAATTCAGGCTGCTTTGTTAAATGTACTGACCTGACATTTCTGTGTAAAATGCACCACAGAATCACAACATTTTTATGGTACAGAATGAAGCCATTTGGCTCATCGTGCGTTACTACTTTCGTTACCTCATTTCAATCCCCCTGTCTTTTCTCCTTATCTCCCTGCATACCATTTCTATCCAAATAATTATTCAATGCTCTTCTTGAATGCCTTGTGTAACCATGCAATGATTTTTTTTCTTCAACCCGACTGCACCTCCCAGCCTAGGCTACGCGATACTATTGTGTGCCAGCATTCCTCACCATCTAACCACAGGAAGGCATCTGCTAAATCCTTGTAAAATTCTTCACCACCCATCTCCTCTTCCGCTGTGTGGAAAGTGTGACCCTAATGATCAGGTACAAGAGTAAATCGGAAACAACCAAATAAAATGAGAATATAGATTCTTCCTCACTTTGGCATTTTTCTTCTCATTTCTTGAAACTAAAAACAGAATGAAGGCACACTTTACTTTCTCTACCAATTTTCTTTATAAGATTTCATTTCAATTCATTGCAATAAGTGCCCACTTCTGGGTCATGTGATGTTTTCGCAGCTTAACAATTTTTAAAATCAATTTTCACATTGCCAAGAAGGAACATTTTCTTGATACTGTTGAGAATAGGTGGATGGGCAATCAGGTTGACTGCCAATCTGTTTACCTGAACAGCAGCAAGGACATTTATTAACGACATTACAGTAACAGCGAAAGAAGAGTCTCTCCCCACATTCCATGGTTTAATAATCAACTGAAAAGTTGGCCGATACCTGACCGCAATGAAACAATCCATCAACACTCTCAGTGTTCCTGTGAATTGTTAATTCGGAGGTGATATGCAGAGATGGAGAGGATTGCAGCTTTAATCAAATATTGGCTTCATTCCCAGTGCCAGGCTAAAGGAGGAAGTGCTACAGTTGGAAATGAGACTAGGCTTTTGTTACTAATCAATTATTGGTGAAATATTCTAATAATTATAGCCTGAACATCCATTTGTCTCAATTGTGTTTGATAGTGAATGTGTCAAGTATCTGAAGTTAAATCCAAGGGATAGTGATGCCTGTTTTATTCCTGAATAACTAATCATGCTTTTGGGATTTGGATTCTAAATGCTATAACCTTCAATGGCCTTGAAGCCAGACATTAATGTTAGCTACCCTTTGGTATGTTTGGGGATGTTTAATTGGCACCTGCTTCTTTTCCGAAATCAATAGCTAACCAGTGGAATTGCAAGTGTATCAAAGTATACAGCAGTAATGAGTACTGACTCGGACAATGGAAGGAAGACGGAATAGCAATGTGGTGTTTAATGAAGGAGTCGCACATTTAGGACATAGATGAAGAGACATTTCATAAGTCAGAGGGTCATGAATCAATTGAATTCTCTCTCCCAGAAAGTAGGAGGTTGCACCGTTTACTGTATTCAAGGCCGAATTCAATAGCTGTTTGTGGGCAAGGGAGCCAGCAGACTACAGAGACAGGCAGGAACACTATGGTGTTAAATCCACATTTAGATAATCCATCCCCTAACCAAATGGGAGAGAAAACTCGAAGGGCCAAATGGCCCGCTTTTGCTTCTGTATATTATCTCCAGCTGAGAAAGGCGAAGCGCATATCACTAAACTAAATTAATAGTAACCCACAAACATGTGGCTTTCCCTGTGTGTGGCTTTCTTGTATTAACTCTTTAAGGATGTAGAAGGCCATTTTTATTTCAAAAAAAGTTTGGGAGAGGTATTGTACCAATATTTCTGGAAAGCCATCCCGAGACCAGAATTGGGACAGAAGGGAGTTTTGTGTGTATGTGTGTCTCGTGGGAAGTTATTTTCCCAGATTACCAGGTGAGATGATTTGTCTGAAGGTATTTTCACATGATTCCCCTGCCTGTCTGTCACATTCCCAGGATACCCATGTTTAGCAGTGGCCAGGCATAAAAACTTACCACTTTGTATGATCGGAATTGATCCATTTCAACAATACACTGAAAGCTACCATTAGGATGATATATTGCCTCATTTTAGTTGCTATGGTGTTCAGAGCACGGCTTAAAAGTATAAAATCTCTGACCTACTTAAAATTCAGGGAAAGATTTCAGTCTGGTTAGAGCAGTATGGGTGGCTGGAAGAATCATATTTTCAAGTTTACAGTAACTGCTCTCAGTTCCATGTTGCCATAGTTACTTGGAGAGCACATATATTCCGAGGTCTCTGCAGATGCTGTGTGAACAAAGCTGAATGACAGAGTACCGAGAGAAAAGGAAAGTTCTAAAAAAAGGACAATGAGAAAGAACATTGCATTCAAAATTGAAAAGGAAGCAAAACTCTTTAAACTGTTAACTGAAATAAATAAAGTGCACTTGACTTCTAAAATATATTCAAGGCTGAATTCAACAGGTTTCTGATGAATAAGGAGACACCTGGTAGGTAGAGAGGAACGTGGTGTTAAATCCTGATCTGGATAATCTCACATTTAACCAAATGATGGAGCAAACTCAAGGAAGCAAATGAGCCACTCCTAATCCTATTTCTTATTTCCTTATGGGAAAGGTGGTACATCCTATCACTAAACAAAATTAACAGTAGACCACATACATTTAAACACAGGGCTTTCCCTGTGGGTAGTTTTCTAGTTAACTTTTTAAGGATGTAGAAGACAGTGTTTAAGAAATAATATTTAGGGAGTTATTTGGTTTCACTTTTTGATTTGGTTTGATTTATTATTGTGGAGGTACTGTGAAAAGTTTTGTTTTGCGTGCAGTACAGGCAGATCATACAAAGTGCATTGGGGTGATAGACCAGAGTGAGGAATACAACATTACAGCTGCAGCGAAGGCGCACACAGAGCGAGATGAGCATTAAATTTGAAATTTGACAGGCCCGTTCGAAACTCTAATAACAGCGGCGAAGAAGTTGTTCCTGAATCTGTTGGTACGTGCATTTATGCTTTTGTATCTTCCACCTGACTGAGGAGGTTGGAAGAGATTATAACCAGGGTGGGAGGGGTCTATGATTACGTTGGCTGACTTAGGGTCATAGAGATGTACAGCACAGAAACAGACCCTTCGATCCGACTCATTCATGCCAGCCAGATATCCTAAATTAATCCAGACCCATTTGGGCCATATCCCTCTAAACCCTTCCTATTCATACACACATCCAGATGCCTTTTAAATGTTGTAACTGTACCAGCCTCCACCACTTCCTCTGGCAGCTTGTTCCATACACGCACCACCCTCTGCATGGAAAGGTTACCCCTTAGGAGCCTTTTAAATCTTTCCTCCCTCATCTGAAAGCTATGCCCTCTAGTATTGGACCCCCTGGCCCTCGGAAAAAGACCTTGTCTATTCACTCTATCCATGCCCCTCATGATTTAATAAACCTCTATATGGTCACCCCTCAGTCTCAGTCTATTCAGCCTCTCCCTATCACTCACACCCTCCAACCAAGGCAGTGGGGAGTGTAGACAGAGTCAGTGGATGGCAGGTTGGTTTGTGTGACAGACTGGGCTCTGTAGTTTCTTACGGTCCTGGGACAGAGCAGTTACCATACCAAGCTGTGATGCACACACATCGAATGCTTTCTACGGTGCATCTATGAAAGTTGGTAAGAGATTTTATGGGACATGCTGAATTTCCTTAGCCTCCGGAGGTAGCAGAGACATTGCTGTGCTTTCTTGATTGTAGCAGGACAGGCTGTTGGTGATTATCGCTCTGAGTAACTTGGCGCTTTCGATCATCTACCAGATATTGCAGTGACTTGTATGGAAATCTATCCCAAAACCACACTTGTGATGTAGGAGAGCTTTGCAATGGTTGTTCTTCTTGTACGTCTCCTGGCAAAAGGGACCAGAATTAAATTACTTAAACTGAATTCTGAATAAGCTTTTCAGTAAATCAGTGATGATTTTGACATATCGTTTCAGAATCCAATTGATAACAGCAGAGACAACTAGAATGATTCAATTGCTCTCAAATGTGAATTAACGTTACTCCCACCTGTTTGGCTTCCTATGGTCAGTGATGATGGGAACTGCAGATGCTGGAGAATCTGAGATAACAAAGTGTGGAGCTGGATGAACACAGCAGGCCAAGCAGCATCCGAGGAGCACAAAAGCTGACGTTTCGGGCCGAGACCCTTCATCAGAAAAAGCTCTTTCTGATGAAGGGTCTAGGCCCGAAACATCAGCTTTTGTGCTCCTGAGATGCTGTTTGGCCTGCTGTGTTCATCCAGCTCCACACTTTGTTATCTTGGTTTCCTATGGTTCCCTGTTTATCCAATAAACCTCTATTTTTATTTCACAAAACTAATTTAGACAACACCATGGGAATGTAATAATGTGAAGAGTGAATTGTTCCTTCAGTGCTCCAGAAAATCAGAAGTACAAGTTTGGACTGTTAAATATTTCAAGCTAGGTTGTGTATTAAAAATTCAAGTTTGTGTGACCAGCATGTCAGCAGATTCAAATGGCATCTTTAATCAGTGAAATTGCTTAATGGTTTGAATATAAAATCAGAATTATTCAAGTAGTTCTTAAATAACCTTTTGTTTTATTCATTTACGGGATGAGGGGGTTGCTGGCAAGGCAGCATTTATTGTCCATCCCTAACTGCCCAGAGGGCAGTTCAGAGTCAACCACGTTGCTGTGGGTCTGGAGTCACATGTAGGCCAGACCAGGTAAGGATAGCAGTTTCCTTCCCTAAAGGGCATTATTGAACCAAACAGGTTTTCCAACAATTGATGATGGTTTCGTGGTCATCATTAGACTCTCCCAGATTTTTATTGAATGCAAGTTCTACTATCTGCTCTTTGGGATTCAAACTTAGGTACACAGAACATTATCTGGGTCTCTGGATTAAGATGCTGGTGATATTATCATTAGGCCATGCCATCCCCTCCCTATTGCTAAGCTACTTCAATGTATAAAGGAGTAAATTTCAGTCTTTTCCTCAGAAACAAATTTTTCCTCTCTCTGAATCACAATGGCATCACATTGAGAATGATAGTGCTGTTAGCTGGCTGTGTCCCATAGCAGACAGAAATGCTGCTACCAGAGGGATGGCCACAGGCTATGTTACAGCTGAAACAGAAGTAGAAGTTGCTGGAGAATCTCAGCAGATCTGGCAGCAACAGTGGAGACAGAAATCAGAGTTCGTCTGTTGGGTCTAATGACCCTTCCTCTCCGTAGCCGTGCTGAACTCCTTCGGTGATTTCTGTTTTCATTGCAGGTTTCCAGTATCTGAGGTTCTTTAATTATTTTTCAGTGTAATGCAGTTTGTAAAAGCTCCCTGGAGCTTGCATCCCTATTGCCAAGTCATTCTTTATTTTTACATGCATAGTGCTTGGCACTGGTCCAGTTTCCAACTGGCTCTCAGGGTGAACACTATTTATATTTGTCAGCCAGGGTTCCCTGATTGGACCAGGTCCTGAGTCCCTGGTGCTGTGAGGCAGTAGTGTTAACCAGTGAGCCATCGTGCGGCCATCATCACCAGCAACTTCATTCGGGTGATTAATGAAGAGGTGTCTTGGAGGAGATGTTTCCGCAGACAATGGGAGGGAGAGAGGAAATGGTCATTGCCTGGTTGGGATATGCAAGTCTCTCCTGCAGGATCTAGAAAGACCTCCCCTCCTCACATCCCATATTATACAGCTGAGCTGGTTCCAGGGCACGATTTGTCCGCTGTTGCTCTTTAGTTCAAACTTTTCCACATGAATTGGAGGGATGCTGAAGAGAAACTAGAAGGGTTGCATCAAGAGATAGAAGGGGGCTGTGATGTTTCTGAATACTATGAGACAGTCTGCTGCAACTTTGCAGACTCCCACCGGAGAGACACAATATGAACGCGCCTTAACCAATCCAAACCAATCCACCACATTAAGTCTAAACTTCAAAAGGAGAACTGAGAAGGATTGTTCACAAAGAGAGACCAGCTCTGGTCATTAATACAGTGTCCAGTGCTTTCAGATCACGCCCTCAAACCAGACCGCATTTCTGACCATGTTGTGGATGACAATTTGAAATGTCAGCTCCTGTACAACCCATTAATGTCAGAGACAGGCACATATTGCCTGAGAATTTGGTGAGGCGAGATGTTTTGAAAGCACGCACATCATTTTTCACTGAAATGCAGCTTTCCTGCAGAAATCACTTCCTCCACAATAACCCATCAGCAAACAAGGAACAGGATGTCAGAGGCAGGATAAAATCCTGCACGAGGCAGGAAGTCAATGACTGGCTCACCTCAAGTGTAAAAAGGTCTCATTTAATTAACACATTCTCTGTTCTTGTTTTAAGAAGGATGTCTTATCTTCCTTCACAGATGGTCTTCTCAAGTCGTCCAGGCTAAGGTTATTAACTTTTGTTTCAACTTCTATTTCTTCCTCTGAAAGTTATTACACTCTGCCCCAGTTAACCAATACTCCGATAGATCTTTTCACTGGACATAAAACTCCCTCTGAAATTCCCCACGGGATGACTTCCTGTTTCCAGTCATGTGCCATCTGGAAAGGCAATCTCTATGATAACCCATCTGCCAGACCAGACGCTATTGCATGTCTGAGGCTGATAGCAGAAAGGGATGTCGCTGAATTACAGATTCGGTATCTATTGAATCATTGTAAAGAATTTCAAATTGACATTGGGCCAAGTTTTAATCCTGATGAACTCTCCAATTACCCATACCATGTGTTTATTCAAAGGGAAATTATGATTACAAATCAAACTAACAACCAAAGAAAGAGCACAGGTGGAAAGGGCAGCTAATTCTGTTGTAAAATATTTATCCTTTGAGAGGTAAAAGGTGAGTCTGTAATTAGGATGTCTTACATTCCAGAGGGACAAAATAGAGAATATAAAAAATGACTTTGAGCAAACAAATTATTTTACTGCACATCCACACAATGTAGCTCACAGTAAACCAATTACATTTTCCAGGATTAATCTGTTGTAAAACTGTACTGTTTACCTACAGAAGTTTGAAGGAATTTTAAATCATTAGACCATGTGTGCATGAAACGTTGAAGGACTGGGAAACATTAAAAGCCATGAAATGCTTTAGGGATTATATTTTTAAAGTCATTGTTTAATTCTGGTCTGGAATTCGTTTGTATTTATAATCCGCTACTCGCTCGGATTGGGATCAGTTAGCTCAGGTCATTGGATGGTCAACTTGTTACCAGAGTAAACGCCGACAGCATGGCTTCAATTCCCACACAGGCCCAGGTTACTGCAAAGGGCTCTCCTTCTCAACCTCTGCCCTCACCTGAGGTATGGTGACCCTCAGGTTAAAGCCACACCAGTCATCACTCTCTAATGAGAGAGCAGCCCTATGGTTAGTGGATTGGCCATGCTAAATTGTCCATAGTGTCCAGGGATGTGCAGACCAGATGGTTTAGCCATTGGAATGCTGGGTTACAGGGATAGGGTGGGGGGTTGGCTCTGGGTGGGGTGCTGTTTTGGAGGGCCTGCTTCCACAATGTAGTGATTCCATGACTCCAGTGATTTTACCTTTTAGTTCAGAGTCAGGAACCCCAGGAGAGAATCCCTGTGTAACTGACTCTTCTTTCTGCTGCTTGCCTGTGAGAACCTCTTCCCATTGTTATTGATTTCCAGCAGCCCTGCAAATTCTATCTGAGAAGTCACGATGAGAAGTAACCTCCTTCCTTTCAAATCTAAAGGAAGCAATCATGGCTCAATTCGTAGTCTTCACCATAGAAATAGAAAAACTAGGAACAGGTGTAGGCCATTCGGCTCTTCCAGCCTGGTGCACCATTCAATATGATCTTGGTTAATCGCTGAATTCCATCCCCTGTTATTATATCAATAATTGTAGATGCTAGAAATCTCAAACAAACCAACCAGAGATTGTTGGAGAAACTCAGTAGGCCTGGCAGCATCTGTGGAGAGAGAAACAGAGTTAATGTTTCAAGTCTGGTGACCCTTTGTCAGATATCTGTTTCTCTCTCCACAGATACTGAGTTTCTCCAGCATTTGCTTGTTGTTGTTGTTTCTGTAGGCAGTTCCTGTTTTCTCCCCTTACCCTTTGATCCTTGCATTATTTCCTTTAAGGAAATAGAATGCCTACAGTGTGCAAACAGGCCCTTCAGCCCAACTAGTCCACTCCAACCCTCAGAGCATCCCACCCAGAACCACCCCCCTATTCTACACATCCCTGAACGCTACGGGCAATTTAGCACGGCCATCCACCTAACCCACACATCTTTGGACTGTGGAGGAAATCGGAGTACCATGAGGAAACCCACGCAGACACAAGGAGAACATGTAAACTCCACACAGACAGTCGCTCAAAGGTGGGATTGAACCCAGGCCCCTGGAGCTATGAGGCAGCTGCGCAAACCACTGACCCACCATGCTGCCCTCAAAGTAATAAAGGGTTAGCTCTCCCATAACTCATTACTTGTGCATCATGAAAGCCCAATTTTGTCTGGATTTATTGGGGTGGGCCAGTTTATGGTTTGTGTTCCTCTTGGGGGATTTTTGTTTTGTCTGTGAGTCCTGCCTTACTATTTGTTGGCAATACATTGTTTTCTAGGCAGCATTAACATCTGATTTAATTCAATTTTTAACATTTGAAGTTTCCAATCAAAGTTCAGTCCTGATTACCACAGTTTAGCACTTTAATGAGCAAAAATTGGATCTGTTGATCTCAGTATCAGACAGATTAGTTGGAGAGTTCAGAATTATAGCTGCACTGTCAAGACTAATGCTTTTTATAGAAGTGAAAATGTCAGTTGCCAGGAAGCAGGTGCCAAAGATAATCCTGGTCCTTGGCACAACAGCCTTATCCCTTCTCAATCAAATGCTAGAAAGCAGACTGAGGAGAAATAACTATTTAATTATAGTTCCATTCTGGCCATCTGTTATCTGGCAAGCAATGGGGAAAATGGTTCACAATGAAAGGAAATATTCATTGCTCTCAATTAGAATCACTTTTCTGCCCTGACAGAATATTGATGGGCATCAAGACAAGTAGATGGTGAGGGAACATCTGAAAATTGTTGTGATGTGTGACATGTTGTTGAGAGTTTTTATCGTTCACTCATCAGGACACACAAAAGAACGCCAAATTTCAAACCGTCACAACAATGTATCCAACAGGAGAAAAAGATGTTTTATTGGTTATCGAGTCACCATGGTTGGTCAAAGTATTGCCATGCAGAAACCGCTAGGGCACCGTAAACTCCCCAAATTCTGAATAATCCAAAAAAGAACGGCAAGGCTTGAACATAATCCTCCCGTCTGCAGAGTGTGTGATCCTACATATGAATGCATGCCTGCTTCTAGCAAGGTCTAAAGGAGCCACATTATGAGGTTGTCGGATGATTTTAAATTACTTGTTTGAGTTGTTATTAACAGTGCTTAGGATTGCTCAGCACGTTCTGCCCAATCAAGTGATCACATCTAACAGTAACTAATTTGTCCTGGGTTCGGCAGGTAGGGGGTAGTAGATCCTTATGGGCAGCTGAAAGGAACGTGCTGTTCAATTTGATCAGCCAATCACTTGGGGTCTATGGTGTCTGTACCTGGAATAGCACTGACACTGATATCATGCGGGACATTGGATAATATTGTGTGAGACAGGGCTGAGGGACTTCACTTGGCTCTCATTGGGTACTGTACTCTCTCATGGCAGGTCTATCAGTTGGGCATTGAGTGCCTTTGAACACGCCACCCCAAAACACATTGGCCTCTTCCCATTTCCCACAGGGAGACCACAGACAACTCTGACCCTCTGCAGAGTGAGTGCCTATCCACTGCTGGGAAGATACCAGCTTGAGGTCCTTATGGTAGGTTAAATGTCCACTAAAGGATCTCCACCTGCTACAGGGAGGTGTCACAGATTAAATCAGTCAGAACTTGTTTGGGTGCTGAAATCTGTATCTGGTTAAACGCTCCCCCTGCACCAGGCACACCAGAGGGGAACACATTAAATGCTGTGCTTCCTGCCTCGAGATTGGAGCTAGCTGCTTTCCTCATATCACCAGTCTGGCTTTTTCTCTGCTGTGCTTGACACAAAGCCCTACAGCCCACCTTCAGTCCCACACTACGCAGTGTGAGTGCAGGAATCTGTTCTGTCACAGAAACAGTGGCTCAGCGGTTAGCACTGCAGCCTCACAGCGCCAGGGACCTGAGTTCAATTCCACCCTCAGGTGACCGTCTGTGTGGCGTTTGCACATTCTCCCCGTGTCTGCGTGATCCGAAGTCCGAAGATGTGCAGGCTAGATGGATTGGCCATGCTAAATTGCCCGTAGTGTTCAGGGGCATGCAGATTAGGTGGGTTATAGGGGGATGGGTCTGGGCGGGATGCTCTGAGAGTCAGCGTGGACCTGTTTCCACACTGTAGGGAGTCTCTGTAAAAGGAGCAGGACTAGGCCATACTGCCCTTTGAGCTTGCTCTGCCATTCAACATGATTGTGGCTGTTCATCCAACTCCATCCCTTGTTCCTGCTTTCTCCCTCCAACCCTGAGAACTATATCTAACTCCATCCCTTGTTCCTGCTTTCTCCCTCCAACCCTGAGAACTATATCTAACTCCATCCCTTGTTCCTGCTTTCTCTCTTCAACCCTGAGAACTATATCCAAATCCGTCCCTTGTTCCTGCTTTCTCCCTTTAACCCTGAGAACGATATCCAACTCCATCCCTTGTTCCTGCTTTCTCTCTTCAACCCTGAGAACTATATCCAACTCCTTCTCTTGTTCCTGCTTTCTCCCTTTAACCCTGAGAACTATATCCAACTCCTTCTCTTGTTCCTGCTTTCTCCCTTTAACCCTGAGAACTATATCCAAATCCGTCCCTTGTTCCTGCTTTCTCTCTTCAACCCGGAGAACTATATCCAACTCCTTCTCTTGTTCCTGCTTTCTCCCTTTAACCCTGAGAACTATATCCAACTCCATCCCTGGTTCCTGCTTTCTCCCTTCAACCCTGAGAACTATATCCAACTCCTTCTCTTGTTCCTGCTTTCTCCCTTTAACCCTGAGAACGATATCCAACTCCATCCCTTGTTCCTGCTTTCTCTCTTCAACCCTGAGAACTATATCCAACTCCTTCTCTTGTTCCTGCTTTCTCCCTTTAACCCTGAGAACTATATCCAACTCCTTCTCTTGTTCCTGCTTTCTCCCTTTAACCCTGAGAACTATATCCAAATCCGTCCCTTGTTCCTGCTTTCTCTCTTCAACCCGGAGAACTATATCCAACTCCTTCTCTTGTTCCTGCTTTCTCCCTTTAACCCTGAGAACTATATCCAACTCCATCCCTGGTTCCTGCTTTCTCCCTTCAACCCTGAGAACTATATCCAACTCCTTCTCTTGTTCCTGCTTTCTCCCTCTAACCCTGAGAACTATATCCAACTCCATCCCTTGTTCCCGCTTTCTCTCTTCAACCCTGAGAACTATATCCAACTCCTTCTCTTGTTCCTGCTTTCTCCCTTCAACCCTGAGAACTATATCCAACTCCATCCCTTGTTCCTGTCAACCACTTTCTGTGGCAGAGAACTCCACAGGCTCCCCCACTCTACCCTCATCTCAGTCCTATATGGTTTAGTCTGTATCCTTAAACTGTGACCCCTGGTTCTGGATTCCCTGGCTATTGCGAACATCCTTCCTGCATGTTCCCTGTCTAGTTCTTTTAGAATTTTACAGGTTTCTGTGAGATCCCACCCCATTCTCCTAAAACTATAACCTCAGAAATCCTTCTCTGTTCTTTGAAGGTATTTTCTGGATACTGTTTCAATAATTAAGATTCCGAACAAAAAATTGGACGGAGATATTTGATATGTTTTATCAATAAGCTGCAGTGTGGAAGGAACTTGTTCTCCAGTTCACTCTTTGCGCTAGGTGCCAGTGAAATATTGTGTGCTTCATTTCTAATGGCTTTACAAGACAATGACACATGGGCCATTTTTAAAAGCAACTCTCCTGTCTGTGGTTTACTGTATTTTCTATCAGATTTCACTTTTAAGCTTTAATAGCCCCACTACGAATGAACAAAGATAAAATGCCAGTGCACTGTAGTGGTGTCTTGTCAAGCTGGGCTCAAACCTTCTGCCATGTGCATTAAATATAACCTGTAGATGTCAAATTCATCATCTTCCAAGAGCCCTCTCTGTTGCCTGTAGCATGTGTTCGATGTCAGCAGCCCACAGCTTAGCCAATTTCATAAACCTTTTTGATGTGGATCAATAAAGTATGTGGAGTCTGCTTGTCTGACTTGGAAAAATGAATGCGCTGAATGAATACTAATCAGACAGAGATGTTGGAGGCGTCTCTGTGTGACCTTTACCAAATCATCAAATGCACATTGCAGAGAGATTCCTCCACTTTAAACTTTTCTCAAAGCCATGCACAGAAGGACAGTGTTTCATTAAAGGCTGAATAATGAAGAACGACAGGTCGCCATCTGCGAGCTCTATGTTGTACAGAATGTTTAGATTTAGGTGAGGATGCTTTCAACAAGAAGGCTTCTATTTGGGTAAAGGCAAAGTGCAATGAATGCTGGAAATTTGAAACAAACACAGAGGATGACAGAGGGCCTGCACGGTGGCTCAGTGCTTAGCACGCCAGACTCACAGCGCCAGGCACCTGGGTTCAATTCCCGTCATTGGATGACTGCCTGTCTGGAGTTTGCACATTATCTGCATGGTTGCTCTGGATTCCTCCCCCGAGTCCAAAGATGTGTGGGTTGGGTGCATTGGCTATGCTTAAACTGCCCAGAATGTGCTGGCTAGGTGGGCTAGCTATGGGAAATGCAGGGATTGGGTGGGATGCTCTTCAGAGGGTCAGTTTAGTCTCATTGGGCCAAATAACCTGCTTCCATACTGTAGGGATTCTATTCTATGCCAACTCAGCAGGTCTGGCAGCATCTGTGACTGTTTCAGCTCAGATACATTGTCATAATTGGTGCTTCAGTTAATGTGAAGTAATTTAATAATGCCTTATTTGCTATAATATAAAAATAAAGTTGCAATATTAATGCAAGCTACCACAAGCAACAATCAGGAATGACTGGTTCACATACAGAGGCATACAAAAGCGAAACACTCCAGTCACTGGAGATCTAAAACAGGTACAGAGAATGCTGGTGAAACTCACAGGTCTGGCAGCATTTGTGGAGAGATAAACAAAATTAACATTTTGAATCCAGGATGACATTCCTTCAGAACTTTTCACTCGGCGCTAGGAGGGAGATCAAAAACAATGAAGTTGAATAAGCCTAAAAGATTAATAGGGAAATCTCGTCAGTGAGAATACAAAACATCAAGGTCAGCACAAGTGGCAATGAATTAAACACTCAAATAAAAATAAAATATGGAGATGTTGAAGATCTGAAATAAAAACTGAAATGAAGTGCTGGAGAAACTCAGCAGGTCTGGCAGCATCTGTGGAGAGAGAAACAAAGTTAATGTTTCAAGTCCAATAGTTGCTGGTGTTTCACCAGCACTTCCTGTTTTTATTTGAGATTTCGATTTGGTTGCCTCATTTGAGGCAACGTACATCCAAAAGCTGGATAGGAGATGGTACAAAAGCAGAGTTTTCTCGGTTTTCCGTTTCAGCACCGGTGGGGGTGGGGAGTGGGGGGTGGGTGAGGGCAGAGTGGAGGCAGGTGGTGTTGTGGGTGGGCAGTGGTGAATAAGAATGTGTTGTGTAGGTAACCATTCTGAAAGGGTTAATGTTGGAGGTTCCACTAAGATCAACCCAGTTTGATGATGGCATACGGTCGCTGGTGGGGGAGTTTGTGAGAATAGCTTTGGGACATGTCTACCATTTATATCTCTCAATAGGTGTGCACTGCTACTCAATGCCAGGTGGTACAACAGTGAGGTAGCCATTGGACCCAGGAGAATAAAAGTTCCAGAAGACCAGGTAAGGTTCCAGATTTAAAACTTTACTCAAACAGCAGCTTCAAGCACTTGACCAAACAAGTCATGTGTAAGAGCCAGAGACAGAGAGAGGGAAGCAGTGGCAGAGACAGAAACAGAGAGAGGCAGCGAGAGAGAGAGGCCGTGACAGAGACAGAGAGAGGCAGTGACAGAGAGAGGCCGTGACAGAGACAGAAACAGAGAGAAGCAGCGAGAGAGAGAGGCCGTGACAGAGAGAGGCCGTGACAGAGACTGTCAGAGGCAGAGAGAGAGAAGCAGTGACAGAGACAGTGAGAGGCAGTGACAGAGACAGTGACAGAGAGAGACAGAGACAGAGAGAGGCAGAGACAGAGAGAGGCAGAGAGAGAGAGGCAGTGACAGAGACTGTGAGAGACAGTGACAGTGACAGAGACAGAGAGAGACAAAGACAGAGAGAGGCAGAGACAGAGAGAGGCAGAGAGAGAGAGGCAGTGACAGAGACAGAGAGAGGCAGAGAGAGAGAGAGAGACAGTGACAGAGACAGAGACAGAGAGAGAGAGGCATTGATAGAGACAGAGAGAGGCAGAGAGAGGGAGGCGGTGACAGAGACAGAGAGAGGCAGAGAGAGAGAGGCAGTGACAGAGACAGAGAGAGGCAGAGAGAGAGAGGCAGTGACAGAGACAGAGACAGAGAGAGACAGAGAGAGAGAGGCAGTGACAGAGACAGAGAGAGGCAGAGAGAGAGAGGCAGTGACAGAGACAGAGACAGTGAGAGGCAGAGAGAGAGAGGCAGTGACAGAGACAGAGAGAGGCAGAGAGAGAGAGGCAGTGACAGAGACAGAGACAGTGAGAGACAGAGAGAGAGAGGCAGTGACAGAGACAGAGACAGTGAGAGGCAGAGAGAGAGAGGCAGTGACAGAGACAGAGAGAGGCAGAGAGAGAGAGGCAGTGACAGAGACAGAGACAGTGAGAGGCAGAGAGAGAGAGGCAGTGACAGAGACAGAGAGAGGCAGAGAGAGAGAGGCAGTGACAGAGACAGAGACAGTGAGAGACAGAGAGAGAGAGGCAGTGACAGAGACAGAGAGAGGCAGAGAGAGAGAGGCAGTGACAGAGACAGAGACAGTGAGAGGCAGAGAGAGAGAGGCAGTGACAGAGACAGAGAGAGGCAGAGAGAGAGAGGCAGTGACAGAGACAGAGACAGTGAGAGACAGAGAGAGAGAGGCAGTGACAGAGACAGAGACAGTGAGAGGCAGAGAGAGAGAGGCAGTGACAGAGACAGAGAGAGGCAGAGAGAGAGAGGCAGTGACAGAGACAGAGACAGAGAGAGGCAGAGAGAGATAGGCAGTGACTTAGACAGAGAGAGGCAGAGAGATAGAGGCAGTGACAGAGACAGAGAGAGGCAGAGAGAGAGAGGCAGTGACAGAGACAGAGACAGAGAGAGGCAGAGAGAGAGAGGCAGTGACAGAGACAGAGAGAGGCAGAGAGAGAGAGGCGGTGACAGAGACAGAGACAGTGAGAGACAGAGAGAGAGAGGCAGTGACAGAGACAGAGAGAGGCAGAGAGAGAGAGGCAGTGACAGAGACAGAGACAGAGAGAGGCAGAGAGAGAGAGGCAGTGACAGAGACAGAGACAGTGAGAGACAGAGAGAGAGAGGCAGTGACAGAGACAGAGAGAGGCAGAGAGAGAGACAGAGACAGAGAGAGGCAGAGAGAGAGAGGCAGTGACAGAGACAGAGACAGTGAGAGGCAGAGAGAGAGAGGCAGTGACAGAGACAGAGACAGAGAGAGGCAGAGAGAGAGAGGCAGTGACAGAGACAGAGAGAGGCAGAGAGAGAGGCAGTGACAGAGACAGAGAGAGGCAGAGACAGAGAGAGGCAGTGACAGAGACAGAGACAGAGAGAGGCAGAGAGTGAGAGGCAGTGACAGAGACAGAGAGAGGCAGAGAGAGAGAGGCAGTGACAGAGACAGAGACAGAGAGAGGCAGAGAGAGAGAGGCAGTGACAGAGAGAGGCAGTGACAGAGACAGAGACAGAGAGAGGCAGAGAGAGAGAGGCAGTGACAGAGACAGAGAGAGGCAGAGAGAGAGAGGCGGTGACAGATTCAGAGACAGTGAGAGGCAGAGAGAGAGAGGCAGTGACAGAGACAGAGAGAGGCAGAGAGAGAGAGGCAGTGACAGAGACAGAGAGAGGCAGAGAGAGAGAGGCAGTGACAGAGACAGAGAGAGGCAGAGAGAGAGAGGCGGTGACAGAGACAGATCAGGGAAAGAGATCAAGGGCCAAGAAAGTATTTCTGACTGAGGCTGCAACACCAGGAACATTGTGCAGCAGAATTGAGGTGCCAAAAGGGTCAATTAAAAAGTTAAAGCAGAGAGAATCCAACAGTAGAAGAGTATTAGAGGATTTGTGAGGCTGTGACAAGAACAGGCAATCCATAATCTACGATGTGATAATGGGAACTGCAGATGCTGGAGAATCCAAGATAACAAAGTGTGAGGCTGGATGAACACAGCAGGCCAAGCCGCATCTCAGGAGCACAAAAGCTGATGTTTCGGGCCTAGACCCTTCATCAGATCCATAATCTACATTGTGTTTTTGTTGGAAAGGATTTATTCAGGCCACAGGCTTTACCTGAAGAAATAGACTGAAAGGAGGGGCCTTTTGTTTTCTATGAAAGATGGGAAATCATCAAAATAATTAACAAAAGTGTATGAAAAATTTCTCATTTTGCAGCAGAATTATGCCATGTTACAATTTTGAAGAATTGAAAGCTTTAAAAGAGAACACTGCCACCTGTTGTGGTCCATCTGCTTCCTTCATTGTGTGTGGGGAACGATTGCAGAGGGATCTCAGCATTGTGGTTCATGTGTCACAACAGCTGTGCACTGAGCTCTGAAACATTAGGAGGAAAGCTAATGGGCTGCTCACCTTCATTAAGAGGCAAATCAAACACAAAGACAAGGATGTTCTGCGTCAGTTCCACAGTGCACTGGGGAGACAACATCTTGAACACTGTGTTCAGTTTTAGTCTCGTTATTTAAGAAAGGATGTAAATGGATTGGAGGCAGTTCAGGAGAAGTCTACCGCATTTGACAGCTAGAATGAGAAGGTTGTTTTATGAGGAAAGATTGGATAGATGGCCTGGTTTCCACTAGAGTTTGGAGTGTGAGGGGTGGATGGAGGGTTGATTATTGCTTAGGGAACTTGAAGTAAATAGGATCCTGAATGGTCTTAACGAGGTGGATGTGGAAAGGAAGTTTCCTCTTGTAGGTCACTCTAGAACTGGGGTGGAGGTTGTGGGGGTGAGGGGGTGCACTTCTGTAAAATTAGGGTTGCCCTTTTAAAGATGGAGATGACAGGAATTATTATCTCTCAGAGGATCATGGGGCTTTGGAGCTCTCTGCCTCATAAGGCTGTGCAGAGATGGGTGGGGGGAGTCATTGAATATTTTTAAGACTGAAGTGGGTGGATGCTTGTCAGGGAGGGAGTCAGGGTTATCAGGGATAGAACTGAAAACACAAGCAGATCAGTCATGACCTTATTGAAGAGTGGAGCAGATGCGAGGGTTATTTCTGCTCCTATTTCCGATTTGGATATGTCCAGCTTCCACAAAAAGCGGCTCTTATTTCTCATGTTTCAATTCTGATGAAGAGTTGCATGCTCCAGCCTATCATTTGTTTTACTGTTATTGACAAACCCTTTGCAACCATACAGCACTTTGTGTTCTAGTGATATTCAACGACTTTGATCGAGTCCAGTTCAACGTTGCAGGTATCGTCCCATAATATTCTCAGGACAGAGGGACTACTTCCTGCAGATGCTGGACACAGCCGCAGTTGCCTTAGGCTAAAGGAGCTGATAGCTCCTTGTAAATGGAGCCATAACGAGGCTCACCAGCTCTGTCCCAGTGTGAGTAATTGAACTGTTCTCAGGTCTCAGTGGGAACTCGCTCTGGAGCCTGGCAAAAGCTACCTCAGTCATCCCCTCTTAAATTCAGCACATTCATGATAATATGTATAGGGATATGGCTCCAGTTATAGGGTCATAGAGACACAGATACAGACGCTTCAGTCTAACTCATCCATGCCAACCAGATATCCTGAATTATTCTAGTCTCGTTTTGCCAGCATTTGGCCCATATCCTGCTAAACCCTTCCTATTCTTTTATCCATTCAAATGCCTTTTAAATATATCATTGTACCAGCCTCCACCACTTCCTCTGGCAGCTCATTCCATACAAACACCACCCTCTGTGTGAAAAAGTTGCCCCTTGGGTCCCTTTTAACTTTTTCATCTCCCACTTTAAACATTTGCCTTCTCATTTTGTGTGGGAGAAAGGCCTTGGCTATGATTATGAATCTTGTAATAACATTGTCTTTTCAATCCCACTGGTAACTACAATTGCCCGTTATCTAACACCAATGTTTTTCAATGACTTAATGTTAGGTTTGTACCTTTCTCATGGTTGCATATCTTGGCAGTCAGGAAAACTGACTTTTTTATGTTGGCACCAAATGTCTGCACACCAAAGCTAGGCAAAAGAAACATTCTTCTGGATTTTGGAGAGAGTGGGAACTGCAGATGCTGGAGAATCCGAGACAACAAAGTGTGGGGCTGGATGAACACAGCAGGCCAAGCAGCATCTCAGGAGCACAAAAGCTGATGTTTCAGGCCTAGACCCTTCATCAGAAATGGGAGAGGCCCTCCCCCATTTCTGATGAGAAGTCTTGGCCCAAAGCGTCAGCTTTCCTGCTCCTGAGATGCTGCTTGGCCTGCTGTGTTCTTCTGGATTTTATGTGGCCAAGTTTGTTCAAAATTAGGTCCGATTCCTGTAGTTACACACACACTTTTACAGAGCACTTCTCACCCTCTGAGCCCCTTACCACTCTTGGAAGACATTAGGAGCTGACATTTTTCCAACGAGAAGTTGTACCTTAGCCACATCAGGAAAACCTCTTTCTCCCATTATTCCCTCACAAGGAATGCCCTCTAATTATTCCCTCATGTTTGGTTGTGCATTAACCTAGAGATTTTAATCAACAGATAAAATGATTCTTGAAATTACATTGTATTGTCAATCCCACTGCTAAGTACAATATTTTTGCTATTTTTTAAACGATTAAATATTGTGTGTTGTAGCTTTTTCGCGACTCCATTCCTCACTGAATGAGGAAGTCCACTTTAAACTGGGAATTTCTGTGTGGCTCTCTTGGTCAGCCACATGTTTCAGCAGGATGGTCAGGCCATAATTAGGATCCCATTTCCCTTCTGCTAAAGTAGAGGTGGGGGATTTGGAGAGCAAATTCCTGGCATTAATCTTTTCAAAACGCTGCAAACAGCTGAAACATAATCATTACCAAAATAAAGCATTCAAAAAAAAAACTGGGTGTTAAGCAACAGTGAATGTCAACTAGCAATGGATTGAACCTCTTACAGAGGTGTAACACAATACAAAAGAACATAGAAACTATGAGCAGGGACTAGAATAGGCCATTCAACCCCCCAAGCTAGTTCTGCCAGTTAGTATGATTGTGGCTGGTGTCCTCTCAGCCTCAACTCCACTTTCCTCCCCACTCTCCATAACTCTTTAAGCTCATACTGATTAAAAAATGATCTACCTCCTCCTTAAATTTAGTCAATGTTCCAGCATCCACCATACTCTCGGGCAGTGAATTCCTCAGATTCGTGGCCCTTTGACAGAAGTAATTTCTCCCCATTTCTGTTTTAAATATGATCTTATATTCTGGATCACCCACATTGATAAAAGCAGTGATGAATATTCTACCTCCCAAAATTCATTTATTTAAATCTTATAAGTTCACCTCGAGGCATTCAGAAAACTGTTGTTAAAACTGCCCTCATTGTAAAATGAAGCTGAAGATTGATTTGAATTGAAATCTTAGTTTTTGGGAGATAAAATTTGTGAATATATTTTGCCGAACTTTGGAGGGTATGTGTGTTGTACCATGAGAATGGACTGATACCTCAAAACTACTGGTTATCTCTTCAAACATCACAGGTGCAGCAGACAATGTTGTGTTTGACCTAATTTTTTGAGCAATTCTCTAAACTGGCAGAAAGGCTTTGGAGAACCATTTCATTCTGGTGATCTAATGATACGGTTTCCCCAGTGTTAGGATATTCATCTCCCTGTTTCATGGAAACTGAGGTCCAGTGACTGAAAATACACGTGCTCCAACATTCACATGTGGTCAGGCTGAGCTTGGAACGAAGCAGTAAAGGAAAGTGGCTCCTCAGTCCCTGTCCCCCTGGTGCTAACCTACCTTCTAAACCTGAGGGGCAGCCAGTGCATGTTGGTCACCAGCAGGATGGCCATTGCCTGGTGTACAGGTCGTGGAGATTACACCTTACATGGTGAAAGTGCTCAGGTCTCACAAACCATACTGTCTTTTTTAAAACATCAAAGGTAATGGAGACCCTGAATGTGGGAGATTCCTGAGCCATTATGGAACCACAGGACAGCGAATGGGAGGGTAGACATGTAAAGTCCATGAGTTTCTCCATTGAATCAATGTGGAATGCCTGTGCAAACCCATTCCGTCTGGGTGCTGGAGCAGCAGATTGACTAAGAGTGAGTCTCCCTGTAGCATTGACTGTTGAACAATTGTACAAACACAGAGAATGTCAGAGAAACTTGGCAGGTCTGGCAGCATCTGTCGAGAGAGAAGACAGGGTTACCTAGGCTGGAGCCTGATCGTATAGAGACCTCTTAATCCATCTTCTTTCAGATCAGATGGCAAGCCACTAGAAGCATGCTCTTCTGCTGTAACCTCAACAGCTTAATTTTGGACCAGACACTTAGATACCTGAGAATTATAATGTTCATGCATTACACCTGTGCAAAATCTCAAGTGGGTTTTTCAATACCATGCCTAGTTTCGCATCAAGTAAAACACACTCTTGGAGGCAGCCTCACTAAGTGCAAGTAAATAAAGCTGTTATAGCTGGCTTTAAGATAACAAAGTGTGAGGCTGGATGAACACCGCAGCCAGCAGCATCTCAGGGGAACAAGAGCTGACGTTTCGGGCCGAGACCCTTCATCAGAGAGAGCTCATGAGAGTTAAAGCTGGCTTTGCTTTGCTTTATAGTGATAGAAAAACAAGGAATTCTTTTCAAAATCCATGCAAATAATTAATTCCATTTCAGCGGGAGTTTTATGTACAATTCGAGGCACTTCATTAAGGCCTTGGTAAGGGCTTGGAGAAGGTTTACCAAGTTGGTATCAGGACAAGTGGCTTTAGTTCTGTTCGAAATCTGGAGAAGTAGGGGTTACCAGTGAGCGCTGGCAGCAGGAGTAAGAAGCTGCAGCTGGAACTCCTCTGCCCACCGGCTCCTTTCCTTCTTTCTTCCTTTTTGTTTTCCTCTTGCTGCGACTTCCTTTCCCACCCACATGCCCTGCGCCCACACCCACCTACTTGTAACTTCTTACAGTACCCTACCTGGAGGGAACGGGCAATGGCAATCTGAGACCAGCCCAGCGTGGGAGGTGAGTCAGAGATCAGATCAGCGCAGGATGCAAGATGCTGCTGGGGCCTGGAGTGGTAGCAGAGCAAACAAGGACTGAGCTTGGAGCCGAGACGCGGACAGAGCCTGGAACGGAAGCAGGAGCAGGAACATGAGCAGTGAGACAGCACGGATGGAGCCCAGAGCCCGGAGTGGGAGCAGAGGGAGCACAGACGGAGCTGGGAGTCGGGTCAGGGATGGAGCCATTGCCACTTTGCAATGTCTGAAGAAGAGACGGGGAAACTATTGATATTCATTTCCCACATCAAAGTGAAGGGTACGGATGATTGTGAAAGCTCAGGAACATTTGATTTCATTGGCCGCTAGTTGGTAGATATGTTTTGTGTTTTTGCATGGGATGTGGACATCATTAGCTGAGTCAGCATTTGTTGCCCATCTGTAGGTTCCCTTGAAGTGAGTACTTCGCTGTGTCATTTCAGATGGCACTTAGGAGACAATCACATCGCTGTGGGCCTAGAGTCACATGTAGGCCGAGCCCAGGTTAGGGTGGCAGAACCATATGGGCTTTTATGGCAGCCGACAATGATTATTAGTGAAGTTGTTAATTCTAATTTTTTAAAAAATTGAATTCAAATTTCACTATACGCCTTGATGGGATTTCAACCTCTGTCCCAGAGTATTAGCCTGGCTTGGCTTGATTACTCGTCCAGTGACACTACTACTGCATCAACGTTACTCCAATTTGAGGGAGATACATGGTTAGACGTTGCACTGTGGGTCTGGATCTACTGCACTGCAACATTCTATGATTGTGCATGTAATGCATGCAGCATCTAAAATTTTATTCACCTCAATCGTTCCTGACAACTTTTATAGCTGATTTTATGAAATCACATCAATGTAATTTTTACAGCATACTGCAATGTGCATCCTGAGTCCATCCTCCGAACAGAAATGGCAATCCAGCCAGATATTACAGTGGGAGGAATTTTATCTCAGACTTTATGGTGGGGACCATTTCAGCAGAGGTAGGTCAATCCCTCAGCCTCACACATTCCACTCCCCCCACCACAGTTTCAGTAGCGCTTGTGGGTAGCTGCTGCAATGTTTGCTGAAAATCTGCTCACGTGTCCACGCATCTCCACAAATAATAATGATGCCATTGGTTTTTAACAGTGGTCGGAGTGGGTCAAGCTTTATGCAATGCAAAAGAACCCAAACACTCAAGCAGCAACAGAGGGTGTTAATGTCCCTTTGTAGGGGTCAGGTAAAGCAGGAATGTTCCTCCAGATGCTACTGGGGAAAACATTGAATTTTGCTGGAAAGAAATTCTTTGTTCAGGCACCAGCTGTGGATGAGCCTCACCTTACAATTTACAAACAGAATTTGCTGCAGAAACTCAGCAGGGCTGGCAGCATCTATGGGAGAGAAACAAAGTTAACGTTTCAAATCCAACATCGAAATATGGAATTCAACTTACTGAATTTCTCCAGAACTTTCTGTCTTTATTTCAGATCTCCACAGTATTTTGTTTCAATCTTACCCTTTTATTATTTGCCTTTGTGTTGACAATTGTAGCTTCAAATGGGGGTGGCAATGATACACAACCTTCAACACCGTCTCTCAGACCTTAGGTTCACCAGGACGATCGACAATCCCTGCTATGGGAGGGATTGTCTTATGAGCAAAGGCTAAACAGGTTGGGACAGCACTCAATGGTTTTTTGAAGAATGAGAGGTGAAACATACAGGATCCAAAGGGGCTTGACAGGGTAAATGCTGAGAGGATGTTTGCCCTCATGCGAGAGTCTAGTACCAGAGGGCATGATCTCAGAATAAAGGGGCACCGATTTAAGACTGAGATGAGGAGGAATTTCTTCTCTCAGAATGTCATGAGTCTTTGGAACTCAGAGAGCTGTGGGGGCAGAGTCCGTGCATATAGTTGAGGCTGAGATAGAGAGATTGTTGATCCACTGGAGTATCAAGGGTTAAAGGGAATGGGCAGGAGAGTGGATGTGAGGAATGTTGGATCAGCCATGATCCTTTTGAATGGTCTATTCCTGTTGCTACTTCCTATGGTCTTATAAACCGATGGTATTAAGGGAGTGGAGGGTAAGGGGAAGACTTTGATACTTATTACGCTTGACCACGACTTCCAGCCAAATTTCTCCCTGTGCCTCCCAAACCTTTAGAGCTGTTTGTGTTCAATGTTTGTCTGCATGTCTGGTTTGTCGTTATTGGGGCCAGCATTAACTTGTTGGCAGCCACTGCACAGACTTTCTACCGTTACATATCACATCCTCAGCTGTGGTTTGGTCAAAAAGTTCAAACTAATTTACACCATGAAAACTGAAAGAACTACAGATGCTGTAAATCAGGAACAAAAACAGAAATTGCTGTGAAGAAAAAGATCAGAGTTAACATTTCGGGTCCGGTGACCCTTCCTGAGAAGTGTTCTGAGGAGGGGTCACCGCATCGGAAACGTTACCTCTGATTTTTTTCTTCACAGATGCTGCCAGACCTGCTGAGCTTTTCCAGCAACTTCTGTTTTTGTTCCTGATGTGCAGCATGATACATTTTCAATGTTTCTTCACAACACACAAATCTCTCAAAAGGAAACACACAGTAGAAAAGAACATTACTGAAACAAAAAGTCAGTTATCCAGCCTTTACTGACAAGTTATAACTGAAGAAAGCCAAATGAGAAAGGGTTCTTTCAATATATTTTGCGTTGGGGCTTGGGGTTAGTGTTTAACACCAGATCTTGATGCTGCCTTTTGTAACTTCAACAATGTGTTCCAAACGTTTACAACTATTGTGTTTCTTCAGCAAAAATAATAAATGTTAGCTGCTGGGAAATTATCAAAAATGTCAGTAAAATTGTTCCCCAGTGATACAAACACAGGTCTCTTGATCCACAATTACTTAGGTGTAATTTACAGTTGATAGCTTAAACTATTTCGCCTATGTTTCTCCACTATCAAAGAGTTGCTTCTTTTGCAGAAATTTAATCTCAGTTCGCTTATTTATCATTCTCCCAAATCCCCAAACAATTGTCCTGATTTGAAGTAGGGAGTCATTGACAGAGGTTTGCATTCTGCCCCAACAAACACCGCAGCCGCTGTCACTCTTTATTGCTGATGTATTGGCATTACGGTTGGAATTACAAGGTCATGGTGATTTGTAGTCCCTGGGGTTACAGGAAATGCAGCCATCTGTCACAGGCCTCAGCTTTCCATTATAAAACGACTAAATCATTTACCAACGTGAATCATCAATGACCTTCTGAAATCAGGTGATGACCAAAAGTCCACAGAAATCTGAAAGAATTTTTGCGATTGCCTGAAGCACTGCAGCGGCTGGAAAATGCAAGTTCTTGTGTTTTAAATGCATTTGGTAATGTATAAATACAGGACCCTAAATCTATCACTGGCGTTTAAAACCAGCTTTGTGCCCAATGCAGAAGGTTTGCTGGAGATTTCTCAACTCCAATCATGCAGTTGTAACTCGGTGATGATCTCAATCATGTAACTCACAAAATAGACTATGTCAGATCATAATTAAATAATGCAGAGAGCCAGAGTTAACAATAAATAAAACACAAGCACTTTTGATTTTAACAGCAGACTGCTTGTTTCTGCTCTCTACAACATTATAAAACAGCAATATAGCCAGAGTCAGCTTAATCTCACATCAATGCTCTGCGTCTACAGATTTAGCAGATTTCTCTCTTTACAATTGATCCCCCCTAATTGTTTAACTGATACATGTACATTATTTTGATTAACTTTGCGCTATTTTCCCCAGATGACTATAATTGGCATCTTATGGTATTGGCATCTCTATTAGTATGTGAAATGGGGCTGCTCGCTTTCGCCAGTTATCCCTTGCCTTGGGTTTATCTAGCAATTATTGGGACAGGATGTGCCACTGTAGACTATCCTGAAGAGGCACTGTTTGGAGATAGCAAGAAAGTTTATTGCATGATTACAGTAATTCTACCTACATTTGATCAGAATCTTTGGGAGCGGGAACAGCCCCAACTGTTCCCGCTGAAAGCTTGAGGAGAACTCTTTGTCCCCATGCACCAATGGTGTCTGACATCAGGAGAATGGGTGGAGTCAATATAATATGGGTATTAACACCCTCAGAACCACTACTTTTTACACTGTTAGAAATGATTGTCCAACATCTCAACCAAGTTGTCCTCAAACTGCATCACCTCAAATCCACTGGTTCTCAATCCAACCTCCAGATGGGGAGCATTTCTTCCAATCGGCTTATTCAGGATGCATGAACCTATGTGGAAGGCAGTGCTAATGTCATAGAGTCGTATAGCAGTAGAGTTAAGGAGCATAGAAACAGAACCTTCGGCCCACTATGTTTATGCTGACAACAAACACTAAACTACACTAATCCCATTTACCTACTTGGTCCAAAGGCTACTGAGCCTGAACATTTTAAGTATTCATCCTGACACTTTTTAAATGTTGCCCTGATAACCCTCTCAGGCAGCACCTTCCATATTTCAACCACCCTTTTTCATAGATGCACCACAGAAAGCATTCTGTCTGGGCGTATCACATCTTGGTACAGCAACTGCTCTGCCCAGGACCATAAGAAACTACAAAGCCCAGTGCATCACACAAACTGACTCCCACCCACTGACTCCAAATATACTTCCCACTGGCTGGGAAAGGCAGCCAACATCAACAAAGGCCCCTCCCACTCCAATTCTAATCTCTTAAAACCTCTTCCATCAGGCAGAAGATACAGAATCATAAACACATGCACCGACAGATTCAGGAACAGCTTCTTCCCTGCTGTTAACAGACTCTGAATGCACCTTTCAAATTCCAAATTTAATGTTGATTTCACTCTCTGCACACCTTCTCTGCAGCTGTCACTTTTTATCCCTCGCTGTGTTCAATCACCCTATTGTGATCTTTGCATGTCATGATCTGTCGGTACTACAGGCAAAACAAAGCTTTTCACTTCACCTAGGTACATGTGACAATAATAATTCAAATCAAACATTCTGGGTGAAAAATAAAGCTTTCTCAGATCCCCTCTAAGCCATTTACTCCTCACCCTAAATCTATACCCTCTGGTCTTAGACATGTTTGCCATGGGGAAGAGATTCTTACAATCTACCCTGTCTATATCCCTCATAATTTTGTCTACCACAATCAGATGACCCCTTGGCCTCCTCAGCTCCAGGGAAAACAAACCCAGTCTATCCAGTCTCTACTCATAACTGAGACTTTCCATCCCAGGCAACATCTTGGTCAATCTCCTCTGCAACCCTTTCCAGTGCTATCACATCCTCCCAATAGTGTGGCAGCCAGAACTTCTCACAGTATTCCATCTGTGGCCTAACTGGTGTTTTATAAAGGTCCCAACATGGCCTTCTTGCTCCTATAGTCATACACCTTGGCTGTTATTGAGATCTCTTGTGAAAAAAATGTGTTGTCTTTGTTGCTGTGGTTAGAGTTTATTTTCATCTACCAACATGAAGTTTAACGATGTGTTCAAGACTTGCTTCCAATGCTTCGTAGTTTTATTTTCTCATGTCGAAGCTTTCAAATCCAATGTTGCTTTAATAGGCACACATGCTCTAGGAAGGAAGTGAGGGCAAGAGAGGAATTACAGAAAAAGTTCACCCGAATGGCTCCAAGGTGTCAGGTCTCCAGTTACACAGAAAGATGAGAGAAGTTAAGATTGTTTATCTTAGAAAAGGGAAGGCCATTCGATGCAAGCTATTTTATAATTGTCCTCGGAGTTGTTGGTATTGCTGCCTGTGTTAATCTTTGTAACCCATCCCTAATCACCTGGGTGGGCTGTGAGGCCATTCCAGAGGGCAGTTAGGAGTCACCCACAGTATTGTGTCTGGAGTCACATGCACAGGCCAGAACAGACAAGGATGGCAGATTCACTTTCACAAAGGACATTGACAAACCAGATGAGCTTCTGTGGCAGTAGTTACATACATCCATCATGAGGTTCTTTTTTCATTGCCATGGTGGGATCAGAAGTCATCGCCCCAAAACATTAGACTGAGGTTCTCAGCTACTTATCCTGAGAAAATTGGAGGTGTTGTTGATGGTGGGGAGGAAGGCCTCAGACTACAGTCTGGAATTGATCACGAGGTAAATTGGGCAGAGCAATGGCAAATGGAATTTAATCCTGGTAAGTGCGAGGTGATTGTGGAAAGCCTAAGAAGGGAAGGAATTACACCATTAATGGTAGGTCCCTGGAAAGTACTAAAGAATAAAGGACTTAGGTATACAGGTCCATAGATCCCTGAAGACCTGGAGCCATTCGGGTGAACTTTTTCTGTAATTCCTCTCTTGCCCTCACTTCCTTCCTAGAGCATGTGTGCCTATTAAAGCAACATTGGATTTGAAAGCTTCGACATGAGTAAAGAGAAATGTAGCACTCCAAAGCATTGGAAGCAAGTCTAGAACACATCGTCAAACTTTGTGTTGATAGATGAGGAATAAACTCTGACCACAGCAACAAAGACAACAGTTTTTTTTTAAAATAACAATCTCAAAACAAAAGTGCAATAACAAGGCTAATAAATAATTAAAGTGCGTTTCCTGAAAATGGCATCAAGTCAGAAAAAAATTTATGTCAATATATCATCAAGCCCCGGAGAAATGGGATCTTTGTGTATTTGACATTGATTTACCATGGAATGGTCACACAGCTAATCCAAACAACAGGTCTGCTACACCCAATGCTTCAAGAGAGCTCGGGATTAATAGGCTGAAACCTGCGCAGTGAATGATGAAAAGCTGACAGTCGGGTTCGTGAGACATTGGAGTATGTTTAACATGCGATACAGGTTGCATGAAACCCAGAGTTTGTAACATTTCAATTACAATTTGAAGGTGTTGGCTAAATAAATCAACTTGCCAGAACATTATGTTGGTGTTAAAATGCACTGTGAAACTCTATAAATTGGTACATCAAGTATAAGGCATTAAATCAGGTATAGTACTTAAGAACATAGGAAATAAGTAGGCCATTCTGCCCCTCGAGCCTACTCCACCACCGAATACGATCATGGCTGATCTCATCTCAGGTTCAACTCCATTTTCCTGCCCGTTCTCCATGACCTTTCAACACATTACTGATTAAAATTCTGTTGACCTCCTCCATAAATTTAATTAATGTCCCAGCACACACTGCACTCTGGGAGATTGAATTCAACAGATTCACAAACCTTAAGAGAAGTAATTTCTTCCCATTTCTGCATTAAATTCACCTCCCCTTATCCTAAAACGATGACCTCTTGTTCCAGATTGTCCCACGTGAGGAAGCATCTTCTCTACATTTACTCTGTCAGTCCCCTTTAACACCTCATATCCCTCAATAGATCTCCCCTCATCCTTCTAAACTCCAGAGAGTACAGGCCAGAGCTGCTCAGTGTCTCCTCATAAAACAAAGCCCTCACTTCTGGAATCAATCGAGTGAATATTCTCCGAACTGCCTCAAATACAACTACATCTCTCCTCAAAGAAGGGGGCTGAGCCTGTGCACAATGCTCCAGGTGCGGTCTCACATGAAGGGGAGTGTGGTATAAAAGTAGCAATGTTTTCCTGAGGTTGACATCTGCAGCATTCTGCACAGTTTGGTCTCTTTGCTTAAGAGAGGAGGTAAATATGTTAGTGGCAGCTCAGAGAAGATCCACGGAGAACTGGGAATGTGGGATGTTATCTCAGGAGGAAGGTTTGGATCGGTTGGGCCCTTATCCGCTGGAGTTTAGGGGGACAGGAGATGGTCCCTTGGAACATACGAGGCCCTGAGAGGATTTGATGGGGCAGACGCTGAGACGATGCTCCCCGTTGTGAGAGAGCCTGGAAATGGGGAACACAGTTTGAAATAACACTTTCCCATTTGAGACAGAGATGGGGAGAGACTTTCTTTTCTCTTGGAATATCACAAGTTTTCAGAATTCTCTTCGTCAAAGATTATTTTAAAGGATAACAAGGGAGTCAAAGGATATTGGGGCAGGTGGGAGTGTGGATTTGACATCACAATTTGATCAATAATGGTGTAGATTTAGGGCTGACTGGAGCAACATGAAATGGCTAGAAATGGTTCTCAGTTCGCACAAATTGGCTGGGGAAGATTTTTATCTGAAATAGCACCTTGTCTAGTTTGGAATTTAAAGTTGAACTATAAGTTAGAACAGTTGTAACATTTTTTAAAAAAAATCTATCCCATTGTTGTAAAGTGGTAATTAATGCCATTAGGATATCTAATTTAAAACACTCATGTTACAGTGCAAATAAAACTCTGGAGCAATGATAAGAAAAACCACCTTAAAAGATCAAAGGTTTTAATTGAAGAATAGCCAGTAAGTAGGCATCAAATATTAGCATGAAAAAGGCAGATTCCAAGTTCATTGTAATTTCTCCCTTACAGCACAGCACTACCTCAGCACTGACCCTCCAACAGTGCAGCACTCCCTCAGTACTGACCCTCCGACAGTGCAGCGCTCCCTCAGCACTGACCCTCCGACAGTGCCCACTGCTTCAGCACTGACCCTCCGAGAGTGCCCACTCCCTCATTACCGACCCTCTGACAGCATAGCACTTCCTCAGCGTTGGTCCTCCAACAGCACTGCTCCCTCAGCACTGTCCCTCCGACAGCGCGACATTCTCTTAGCACTGACCCTTCGACAGTGCAGCTTTCCCTCAGTACTGATCCTTTGACAATACGGCACTCCCTTAGCACAGATTCTCTGACAGTGCGGCCCTCCCTCAGCACTGACCCTCCGACAGCATGGCATTCCCTCAGTACTGACCCTCTGACAGTGCAGTGCTCCCTCAGCACTGACCCTCTGACAGTGCGGTGCTCCCTCAGTATTGACCCTCCGACAGTGCGGTGCTCCCTCAGCACTGACCCTCCGACAGTGCGGTGCTCCCTCAGTATTGATCCTCCAACTGTGCGGCACTCCCTCAGCACTGATCCTCTGACAGTGCGGCGTTCCCTCAGCACTGACCCTCCGACAGCAGGGCACTCCCTCAGCACCTACCCTCTGACAGTGCAGCACTCCCTCAGCACTGACCCTCCAAGAGTACAGCACTCCCTCAGCACTGCCCCTCCAACAGTGCAGCGTTCCCTCAGTACTGACCCTCTGACAGTACGGTGCTCCCTCAGTATTGAAGTGCGTGCTGAAATATCACAGGTTTTGCCCATCACTCTCTGTCTCAGTAGTGAACATGCTACCGCTGACATATAGCCATTTCCTTGGAATACAAAACATCATTCATTTTCACGTTGTACAATCGGACTGTGAACACCGAATATTATTTGAAGCATTATCACTCACATGTTCTTTGAAGCCTTCAATGTGACAAGCATATAAATTACACTTCTTGTAGATTATTTGTAAATGCAGTGTCCAGTTGCCATGAATCAAGAGCTAAATCTGAAAAAACACAATCAATTCTGTAAGAAAGAAGTCAAGATACAAAAAGCAAAACAATTTATTTTTTATGGTATCAACTTTTGGAATTGTCACAAGTGCAAACATTTTCTCTAATGTTTATCTGATCACATAATTTCATTTTTGTAAAGATCTCTCTAAGTTACCCTTTGGCATTTTACATAGCAGATCCCCAGGCATGTTCTGTCTCTCATTTCTGCTATAATTCAGGGATGTCAGGATGGTGATAAGGAGAATGCAGAATAAGGTAGGCATGATCTATGATTCAAAAACAAAAATTACTGAAGAAATGAAGCAGGTCTGGCAGCTTCTGAGGGATATAGGGTTCTGTGGGAAGGGTCAATGGATTTGTAACTGTTTTTCTCTCCACAGGTGCTGGCAGACCTGCCGAGTTTCTCCAGCAAATTTTCTTCTTGTTTCAGATTTCCAGCATCCCCGGCTCTTTGTTTTATTTGAGGCATGATACCTTGCACTACAGGATGCCCATTCACAAGTCAAGTTGTATGGGGGTCTGAACAAAATACAGGACAACATCAAATAGTTGTTTCTAAGTATGAGGAAATATTTGCACGTTGGGTCTTTAAAATTATTATCAGTATCTCCCTTTGAGAAATTGCATTTATAAGTTAGACATATGTAAATTGCGGAACCCATGTGTGACAGAGACCACAAACTGTATGATGCCTGAAGCTCTGTAGTCCCCTCTCCCTCTGCCCATTGGAAATGGGATAGATGTGTTCCTGTCAGTGCACAGAACACGGCTCACCTTCCTCATTCAACTGTAGATAAGAAGCTACAAGGTGACACTAATGTTGAGTGATAGAAATCCCTGGTTGGGATCCTAGCGATGGCTGCAGCAGGTGATAAACTTCTCACTGCAGTTGAGGTTTGAGGAAAGATGCCTGAAGACCTTCTGTCGACATCAAACCCTTTCCCAGCATCTTCCTTCTTCTCTTCTCCCTGCTCCCACCCAAGGTGTAGCATGGCAGCAGGCGGCACAGTTAGCACTCATGCCTCACAGTGCCAGCAACCCTGGATTGATTTCACTCGCCGACAATTGTCTGTGTGGAGTTTAATCATTCTCCCTGCGTCAGCACTTCAGGTTCTCCCCACAATCCAAAGACATGCAGGTTAGGTGGATTGGTCATGCTGGATTTCCTATAACATTCAGGTATATGCAGAATAAGTGCATTAGCCATGGGGAATGCAGGGTTAGAGGAGTGGGTCTGGGTGGGATGCTCTTCAGAGGGTCAGTATGGAATTGATGGGATCAATGGCCTGTTTCCACACTGTAGGGATTCTATGATTCTACCCTCTCTCGTGTCCACCCAACAGCCCCTTCTCCTCCAGCTCCAAAGACATATTTGCCAATGAGTTGACATCGTTAAATGCAGTGAAAGTAGTTCAGCCTCAGTCCAAATTTTTACGAGAAGTCATAAATCATAGAGGAATGGGCCAACGAGAGATTCAGAGGTTAACGTCGGGAATTTTGCTCCCACTCGTAGTGCTCTTACCGAAAACAGAGGTAATCAACAGGAAGACATTAATTAGAAATCTGTGGCAGTGTTCTCACGGCTGTTGGCTGTAAACAAAACTGCTCACAGCTGTAACGGTGCAACTGTCACTGTCCTTGGCCAACGTTTGTTTACATCAACAGATTGTGAATGTTCTCCTGCAACTTTTTTTTAACATTGTATATACACAGTAAGCCCAATTATCTGAGTTTAAACTTTATCTCTTCTGCCTATTGTACATGGACAAAAGCTATGCAACTGGGAGAACAAAGTGTGGAGCTGGATGAACCCAGAACTAAAGACAGTAAAATGTGTGAATGACACACACCAGTCAGACCCATCCTTCCCTCCTCCAGCACAGGCAGGGCCATAATCCACATAATAAAGTGTGGAGCTGGATGAACACAGCAGGACAAGCAGCATCTCAGGAGCACAAAAGCTGACGTTTCGGGCCTAGACCCTTCATCAGAAAAGGGGGATGGGGAGAGGGAACTGGAATAAATAGGGAGTGAGGGGGAGGCGGGCCGAAGATGGAGAGAGGAGAAGGTAGGTGGAGAGGAGAGTATAGGTGGGGAGGTAGGGAGGGGATAGGTCAGTCCAGGGAGGATGGACAGGTCCAGGGGGTGGGATGAGGTTAGTGGGTAGGAAATGGAGGTGCGGCTTGAGGTGGGAGGAGGGGATAGGTGAGAGAAAGAACAGGTTAGGGAAGCGGGGATGAGCTGGGCTGGTTTTGGGATGCAGTGGGGGGAAGGGAGATTTTGAAGCTGGTGGAATCCACATTGATCCCATTGGGGTGCGGTGTTCCCAAGCGGAATAGTTGCTGTTCCTGCAACCTTTGGGTGGCATCATTATGGCACTGCAGGAGGCTATTTTTCTTGATAACAGTGAGATGTTTGGAATATTCAGAAATTTCAATGTGTAAAGAGATAATGGTGAAAGTCTGTATCCATTTCCCATGATATCCACGTCCAAAACAGCCTTCACAAAGAGGAAGTTATGTCTTGTTCATGCTTAGCTGGTATTTATTGTGACCACTTAAAAGAAAGGCAGACTTTGATTGCATTAAAATAATGTATGGTCTGATTTGGTTTGTTAGTGTAAAAGGTGTGTCCATTGATGGATTTATTTGGTGGGAGACACAGAGATTCAGAGCACATGATACAGATGAGATTCCTGACAGCTTGGGAGGTCGGCAGCAGGGGGCAGTGTTGGTGGTGATCGACAACAATGGAAATGAGGGGAGCCACCAACTAACATACCCCTACACAAAAAGAACCCAAAGAACTGAGAATGCTGTAAATCAGGAACAGAAATAGAAGTTGCTGGAAAAGCTCAGAAGGCCTGTGCGGCATCTGTGAAGGAAAAAACAGAGTTAACATTTTGGGTCTGGTGACCCTTACTCAGTGTTTATCCAGCTCTACACCTTGTTATCACCTACTATCTCTTCCTCAGAAATGTTTGGATTGATTGAAGGGCTGGATAGAGGAGGAGATGGATAGCTTGGGAAGAACAGAGCGAATGGGGTGCAAAAGCATGACAGGTGGAGTTTCCATTTGAACAATGAATTTTATCAGTCATCCGAAAAGATTATTCATGAAATTATGTATGAATTCCCATTGGATTCACAGTTCTTCTAGTACATTTTGCTGCTTAATTTTTTTCTGGGTTGAAATTAATGTCAAACAGCTTTCAGAAATTCATCAAAGATATGTGTTGCTTTTTTAAAATCTCTTGCTGAGCTAAAAATCATCAGCTATAGTGCTAATCAAATACAAAGATGTATTTACTTGTTCAGCTTCTGATTTAGCAAATAAAAACAATTAGAAACAATTTGGCATTTTAAGAATTGTTTTCTCCAAGATCAGCCCCACCTTCTCAAGGGCAGCTAGAGATGGGCAATAAATGCTGGTCAGCCAGCAATGCCCACATGGTACAAATTAATTTAAAAACAAGATGGCCCTATTTTGTGCCCTACTTAACTCGCCTCTGAAGTTCAGTGCTCCTGATAACATTACGTCTGCTATCATTTTTTGCTAAAGTGATGATTAATTTTGTATGTTTTAAAGACTTTTACACAACAACGTGTATACTGCCAAACTGGAAGCTTTTCCTTATGTTTACAGTCAAAATAGAGGATTCCCAACTTTTTTGCAGCTTGTTTTATATGAATCTTGCTAATTGTGGAGTGAGTAAACAGTGCCCATTTCCTGAAGTTTTCCTAAATGAATGACTAAGAACAACAAGTACTGGAGATCACAGAGGGTCAGACAGCAACCATGGACAGTGAGAGTAAGCTAGATTCTGGATCAGCAATTACTTGCTCTTCCTTTACTAAGTGAATTCCCACTATCAGTGATGATTTTTAAATTTTTATTCATAAAGGGGATGAGGACTTAGCTGGCTCAGTGGCATTTATTGCCCATCCCCAGTTACCCAGAGGGCAGTGAGGAATCAACCACCTTACTGGGGGCCTGGAGCCACATTGAGGTCAGACCAGGTAAGGATGGCAGTTTCCTTCCCTAAAGCACATTGGTGAACCAGATGGATTTTTCCCAACAATTGACAGTGGATTCATGGTCATCATTAGACCCTTAATTCCAGATTTTTATTGGATTCAAATTCCACCATCTGCCGTGGTTGGGATTTGAACCCAGGTCCCTAGGACATTACCTGGGTCTCTGGATTAGCAGCCCAGCAATAATACCACGAGGCCATCATCTCCCCCTTTTCGAGGATTACTCTAGATGATTCCCAATATCCGCGAATTTACTAACAATCTTTGATGCTTCCTGGTTTTTCCCACTACTTGTGTTTTTTTTAATGTTTTCCACCTTCACCATAGCTTGAACATGGGATCTGTTGACTTTCTGAAGCACTAATAATCTCCTTTCTTCTTCCATTGTACATCATTTGTTTCAGTTTCTAAACTGCCCCTTTCACCTCATTTATTCAAGACTGGTAGTGAATTGAGGTGAGGCCTTTGGGCCTCGCTCACTCTGGCAATGTCACTCATAACAGAGCTGTCAGTGATTATTTTAACTTCTTCCACATCCAGCTTGGAATGATGCACTGATTTCAAGTTGTCACCTTGTCCACCAGGAATTGTAAACATGACTCACAGAAGCTCGGACATCTTTCTGCTCCACTCGCTAGTCTCGGACTCCTGACCACCCGCTTCAGAAAGATTAATACTCTAGCTGCACTGATGTTCTAACTCACACTCACTCACTCACTTCTCTCCCTCAAACTGACTGTAAACTTTAATCACATTAAGAATTTGCTACATAGGGGTTCCATCACCAGGAGATCATTCATTATTCCCACTGGAATAATATATTATAGTATTATGTGATGTAATATATTTTAGATTTATTTTTCAAATATATTTCAAACATCACTGCAGCAGCTGAAGGAATGTTAATTTAATTCGTAACTTTGGAACTGGAAGTGAAATGTAGCCATGAAACTGTCAACAAATAACCCACCTGGTTCACTCATGTCCTTTGGGGAATGGTATCTTCCATCCTTACCAGGCCCCACGGCAATGTGGTTGAACAGCCCTCTGAATTGCCCGAGGAAGTTATTTAGTTCAAGGGAATTAGCGATGGGTAATAGGAACTGCCTTTATCTGGAGGCATCTAGAATCGCATGAGAGAATAAATAAACTGGAAAAAGAAACACCAAAGAGCTGTGGATGCTGGAAATTTGAAACAGACACAGAAATTTCTGGTGAAACTCAGCAGGTTTGGCAGCACTTGTGGCGAGAAAGCAGCATTAGCGTTGCAGGTCCAGCAACCCTTCTTCAGAATGTAAACGGATTGCTTTTCATTGGTGTCAGCAAGGCACAATATTGACGTTTGTGTCAGAGGAACAAGCAAAGATTACAAATTGTACTGATAAATCACTTTCTGGGTGGGCTTGGGATGACCTTTACAGCTTTTGTGGTGTTCAACCTGCAGATGCTGTGAATCTGCATCACAAAAACAAGTTCATATCAATTTCTGCCCCAGAACGTCCAATGAATATGGGTGTTAATCTATATACTTATAAAGAAGCATTTTACTGGGCAAGCTTCCACAAAGTTAACATAGAGAAGTAATCCTTTCAGCCAAGGGAAAATTATTAAACAAAAATTGAAACACAGTCAGACAACAAATCTTCCTCGAATAAAAACAGAAAATGTTGGAAATGCTCCGCAGGTCAGGTGTCATCTGTGGAGAGAAAAACAGTGCTAACTTTCACATTGTTGAGCCTTTGTGTTCATCAGACTGAAAGTTTTCATAAATTCTAAACAAACGCAGAACTAGGAAAGGAGCAGGTGTGGATGTGCTGAAGAAGAACAAATAGGGCTATCTCAAATAAATCCAGGAACCAACAAATGGCAAAGTGAAACAGGGTGATATTAGATAATAACGAATGTTTCTCCGTCTTAGCATAAAAAACTGAAACTGACAACACCTAGGTTGGGCCAACTGCAGGTTCACAGAGTTAGACCATGGATCAGCAACGGTTTCATTGAATGGTGTTCCAGACTCGAGGGGCTGAATGGCCTACTCTTGTTCCTATGCCCCTGTTCTTGATGTTATGTGAAACCTGGAGAAAGCACTGGTTCAACTGCAGCTAGAGTATTGTGTCCTGTTCTGGGCATCACACTTCTGAAGGATGTGAAACCATTAGAGAGGTTGCAAAAATGATTCATGGGTCTAACTCCAGGGATAACTCACGTTAATTGCAAGGTTGAAATGGAAACATCCATACCGTTCTCCTTCAAGAAGAGAAGGTTTGAAGAAGGTATACAAACTCATGAGGAAGTTCTGTTCCCATTGGTGGTAGGGTCAGGAACAAGGAGGAACAGGTTTAAGTTGATCAGCACAGGAAACGTTGGAAGCATAAGGAAAAGTGCCTTCACACAGCAAGTGGTTAGCATCTGGAATGGAACAAACACAAGCAATCCTGGAGAAACTCAGCAGGTCTGGCAGCATTGTGGGCAGAGAAGAACATAGTTAACATTTTGAGCCCTGTTTGCTTTCTCCAGAGAAGAAATGGAATGCACTCCTTGTATATATTTAAGGCTGAGATAGATAGATAGATAGATAGATAAACAAATAGATAGATAGATAGATAGATAGATAGACAGACAGATAGACAGATAGACAGATAGATAGATAGACAGACAGATACTTGACTGGTTAGGGAATCAATGGTTATGGCGTAAGGGCAGTACAGTGGATGTGAGGAATGTCAGAACAGCCACGATCCTATTGAATGGAGGAGCAGGATCACAGGGCCGCATGGACCACGCCTGTTCCTATTTCTCATGGCCTTGTTGTTTCAGAGAGTGGTGGAGTGTGGTCCAGACGAGGCATTTGAGACGGATTTAGACTGAATTATTACCTGATAAGGAAGGAGGTGTCTGTGGTCAGAAGGGAAAAAGTGAGATTATAGTATTGGGTAAACTACAGTTTGAGAAATGGAAGAAGGGCCCTGACCCGAAATGTCAACTTTCCTGCTCCTCTGATGCTGCCTGACCTGCTGTGTTCATCCAGCTCCACACTGTGTTATCTCAGACTCCAGCATTGGCAGTTCTTACTACCTCTGAGTGAGTTATAAACTCCTCGCTGAGTGCCCACCTTCTGTACTGCAACAGCCTGAAATTTCATGAGTCTATACTATGCATTGTCAATTTAGTGAACGTCAGTGTTTTGATCCATCTGTAACTCATATGTTAGATAACAGCATTAAAAGTTTTATGTCTCCAGCAGTGAACTAAATGTCAAATAAAAGCAGAGAATGCTAAGAATACACAGCAGGATCAGTGGAGAAAGAAACAGAGATAATTTTCAGGCCATTTGTCAGAATTGGAAAAGATCCAAGATGTTACAAGTTTAAATCAAGGCCAGAGGCAGGAAGTGAACAGACAGAAAGGTTAGGCCTTATGAGGAAGGTAGAAGGTATGAGATAATGACAGTGATAGTCGTGGAGTTAATAACTGGACTAGGAACATCACAAAAGATGAATCCAGAAAAAGTGTAACTGGGAAAAGCAGAGCCATTAGTAGCAAAACATAAAGGCCTGCAGATGCCAGAAGTCTGCAACAAAAACAGAAATTTCTGGAGAAACTCAGCAGGTCTGGCAGCATCTGTGCAGAAAGAAACAGTGTTAATTTTTTGAACACCTGCCTGGAGAAGGGTCTCTGGACCCAAAATGTTAACTTTGCTCTCTCTCTCTACAAATTGGGACGGAGGTCATGATCTGAATTTGTTGAACACAAGGTAGATAACAGCTGGTCACCTAATCAAACAATTAAACACTGAGCCTTCAGCTTAAAATGTAGTTCATTGGAGCAGTGTAGGAGGCAGTTCAGGGGAAGTTTATTGGAGTGATACCTGGAGTGAAAGGAGTGTTTTATGAGGAAAGGTTGGACGGCTGGGCTGGTTTCTGCTGGAGTTTAGGAAGTGAGGGGTGAACGAATTGAATTGTATCAGATCCTGAATAGTCTTGACAAGGTAGATGTGGAAAGGATGTTTCCTGCTGGGGGTCAGTTCAGAGCTAGGGACACACTTTCAAAAGTAGGGGTTGCCTTTTTAAGGACAGAGATGAAGGGAATTATTTTTTCTCAGAAGGTTGCATGATTCGGGAGCTCACTGCCTCAGAAAGCATTGGGGGATGGGGTCATTGAGTATGCTTAAGACAGAGATGGATAGATTTTTGGAAAAGCTCAGCAGGTCCAACAGCATCTGTAAAAGAATAAACAGAGTTAACGTTTTGGGTCCAGTGACCCTTCATCTGAACCATGTTCTGAGGAAGGGTCACTGGACCCGAAAAGTAACTCTGTTTTTGCCTTCACAGATGCTGCTGGGCCTGCTGAGCTTTTCCAGCAACTTTGTTTTTGTTCCTGATTTACAGCATCTGCAGTTCTTTCGGTTTTTATTACGGGTAGATTCTTGTCAGACAGGGAGTCAGGGATATTGGAGTCAGTGGGGATGTGGGAGTTGAAACACAGAGGGATCAGCTGTGATCCCAATGATTGTGCAGACGGCTCAAGAGGTATCTGAAGATTGGAGTTGGGCTCATGCAGTACACAGGGCTATCCAACCTGCATTTAGAGTTCCTCCTGCAGAGAAGGTCACAGTGAACTCATGGCCTTACACCAAAAGAAGTACAGGTAGTGCCCAGTTTATCAATGCCAGACTTACACACATGATCCCACACAGGGGTGTACTAATATTAATTTTAAAGACCTATCACTCTCTCTTACCTGAGAGCTATTACTTTACATTATACAGCATGAATGACAAATGAATGTAGTCGAGAACAGATAGTTTTTATAGCCAGGGGTCGGCCAAATCACAGCTGGACATAAAAACATGACTCACAGGATGACAAACAAGACTTTAAAATTTAGTTTCTCTCCACATCACACAAGAGAAAAATGATTAGATTGAGTGGTGAACTGTAAAATCCCTAAAAGATGATGAACCTTGTTCAATACAGGGAATATATTGTCTCTAGGACAACTAGCCGATGGAGAGCAGACAGGATGGTGTTCAACAGAAATGGGAACCCATCCACCAATCCGCTGTGGCGATCCCACTAACTTTAATTCAGATTTGGTGGGACCCTTCTACCAATAAATACACTGCTATGATTACGTGGTTTAGGTTCTGACTAGCATCAGTGTGTTAGCTTGAGGAAGTAACTGTCCTGAGGGAAGGGAGGTCAGCATGGCAGAGGCCTCTGGCTGAGCCTGTTCCCATGTTTGGTGGGTTCAGAGGGAGAGAAGGTCCCTCAGTGCCCTAGCCTGCAACTTCCATGTCAGTCATTTGCTTCCATTATCACTTTAAGGGTGAGATCATTTCAGTCATCCACTAACGATACCTTCGTAATTATTGTAGGGCAACTGATTTATGTCATCAGTAGTTGAAAACTGCTGAATCTGGGCGGGATGACGGTTTTTGACACCTAGCAAAAGCTTCTCATATGGTGATGGTCCTTTGGGCTGCATCTGAACACAGAGACTGACCAGTGTCAGTGCTGAAACCAAACAAGCTAACTTGGGAATCTGCCAGGAGTTGCTCATTAATTCATTGAGCAAATTATTAATAACTAGGGAAAACCGAAAGAACTGTGGATGCTGTAAATCAGGAACAAAAACAAAGTTGCTGGAAAAGCTCAGCAGGTCTGGCAGCATCTGTGAAGGAGAAAACAGAGTTAATGTTTCAGGTCCAGTGACCCTTCCACAGAACAGTCCCGAGGAAGGGTCACCAGGCCTGAAATGTTAACTCTGTTTTCTCCCTCACCCATTAATAACTAGGGGTCTGTTTTACATGTATCCTGCTCAAATTTGGTCTGAAGAAAGTTTCAAAAGATGTAGAAGTAGCTGCCAACTCCTTTTCCAGGATTGCAGAGAGTGCTCAGCCTTATACTAGTGTCAAAGCTCATGGTTCCTTATTGTCAGGTAGCTCATTGGGCACTGAGCTGTGCATTGCATGCAATATAAGCCAATAACAGCCTTGCAACCGTGTCCTCTGAATGTACACAAATATACAATTTAGCTGACGTCATAATCAGATTCCAAAATCAGCCAACACAAGTTCCGGTCAGAAGCAATAAATTCACCCACTTTAGCATTATCTAAAGACTTAGGTACTCCGAGTGCATATCTCCACAGCCTGTCCCACCACCTACAAGGCACAAGGCAGGAGTGTGGTGGAATACTCCCCACTTGCCTGGATGGGTCAACCCCGACAACACTCGAGAAGTGATCCACGACTAAGCAGCTGCTTGATTGGCACCACATCCACAAACATCCCACTCCCTCCACCACCAATGCTCAGTAGCAGCAGTGTGTACTATCTACAAGATGCTCTGCAGAAATTCACCAAAGATCGTCAGACAGCACCTTCCAAACCCATGACCACTTCCATCTAGAAGGACAAGGGCAGCAGATACATGGGAACACCACCCCCTGCAAGTTCCCCTCAACAAGGCAGCTCACCATCACCTTCTCAAGGGGCAACTAGGGATGGGTAAGATATGCCAGCTCAGCAAGTGATGCCCACATTCCATGAGTGAATAATAACAGCCCTACTGCTTGCTGAACTTTTGTGTTTCAGGCTTCTTTTTAATGAAGTGAGCAGTGTACACTTTGGTAGCAGCTGAATTTCCATGATACCATTCAACATGAGTTGAACAAGACCTGACTGAATAGTTTTGCTGTTTGTGGCAATTTCACTACCGGAGAAATGTGATACTATCATCAGTTTTATGTGTCTCCATCAATGTGTCATGCATCGATGGTACTGCTCTTGGCTCTCAGTTTGTCAATTAACTGGGAAAGTCTGCAACAAATAAAAAACACAATTGATCCTTTCTCTCCACCACACTAAAACACACCGTGGAATAAATTCAGCACACCTGCATATTAGACTGTAATATTTTTATCACCTCGCAGTAAAATGTCAGCAGCAATATATGCTTGAGACCTGTGTTCCTAGCACCTACACGTGACAAAAGATTTCATTTATTCATTAGTTCAGTGCTGGTAATGGATTTTCTTTGATGCACATCCTGAGGCTGATTAAATATTAAACAGTGCATGGACTCATTGGATATTATGTAGAACTGACTTATTTATTACAGGAAGTGAGGACCGGGGGTCACTGTTTCAGACCCTTGAAACTGCCCTGCTATTTAATTCGCTTACAGCTGAGGGGGAGGTGTGCTGGGCATCAAGAAGGGAGATGTTGAAAGTGTTGAGGGAGGAATGAAAGAAACTTTGGCAGATGATACTGAGATAAGGAGAAATATCTTCACGCAGAGAGTAGGGGGCCTGTGGAATTCTCTGCCACAGAACGTTTTTGAGGCCAAAACATTGAATGTTCTCAAAAAGGAGTTAGGTATAGTTCTCAGGACTAAAGGGGACAAAGGTATGGGAATAAAGTGGGAACGAGGGGCTGAGTTGAAAGCTAGAAATACTGAGTTGTATCAGCTGCGATCGTATCGCATGGCGGAGCAGGCTTGAAGGGCTGAATGGCCATTCCTGCTCCCAGTTTTTGCTTCCACATTTGCTGAGTGTGATGCAAAGATGGAGAGATGAGGACGAGGTGGGGAAATGGTAAGGGTGGCAGAAAATCACAAAAGACAATGTCTGCAATGCAATGGGATGGAATAAAGACAAAACGGCTGATGTTGCAAGTCACGAGAAGGAGTTGGTAACGTAACAAATGATCAGACAGCTGGAGTCATTTTATTCATTCATGGGATGAGGGAATCACTGGCCAGGCAGTACTTATTGCCCATCTCTAATTGCCCCAGAGGGCAGTTAAGAGCCACCCACAATTCTGTGGGTCTGGAGTCACATATCGTCAAGACCAGGTAAGGATGGCAGTTTCCTTCCCTAAAGGAAATTAGTGAACCAGATAGTTTTTTTTCCTGACAATCAGCAATGGATTCACGGTCACCATTAGACTCTGAGAATTCCAGATATTTTATTGAATTCAAATTTCACCATCTGCCGTGGCAGGAATTGAACCCAAGTCCCCGGGACATTACCTGGGCTGCTGGATTAACAGTCCAGACATAACATCACTCGACCATCGCTCCCAAGACGAGGGTAAATGGAATTGGAAAATCATCCACATTGGCTGCTTGAAGGGGGTAGGATGGAAGCTGTCGTAAATACTGCCCAAACCTGGCAACAGTGAGGGCTCGTGTTTCTGGGTGCTGTCCCATCGCTCTTGGAGACATATTCCCGGATGTAGGAGGTTAGGACAGATCCATCAGGAATGTAGCCAGGGCCACGGGGAAGTGCTAACTGGGCCCTACAATTGCTGTTTCCAAACAATGGCACATGGGGTGAGCTTTGAGCAGAAAGCTGGAAATATCATTAATACTATCTTTCAAAAATGTCCATTCCGCCCCCACCCCACATCCTGACCACCCCCTCCATACATACCCTGACACCCCCTCTCCCACACCCTGAAACCCCCTCTCCCACACCCTGACCACCCCCTCCATACATACCCTGACACCCCCTCTCCCACACCCTGACCACCCCCTCCATACATACCCTGACACCCCCTCTCCCACACCCTGACCACCCCCTTCATACATACCCTGACACCCCCTCTCCCACACCCTGACCACCCCCTCCATACATACCCTGACACCCCCTCTCCCACACCCTGACCACCCCCTCCATACATACCCTGACACCCCCTCTCCCACACCCTGAAACCCCCTCTCCCACACCCTGACCACCCCCTCCATACATACCCTGACACCCCCTCTCCCACACCCTGACCACCCCCTCCATACATACCCTGACACCCCCCTCCCACACCCTGACACCCCCTCTCCCACATCCTGACAACCCCCTCTCCCACATCCTGACAACCCCCTCCATTCACACCCTGACACACCCTCCCCCACACCCTGACAATCCCCTCCAGCCACACCCTAATAACCCCCTCCATCCATACCCTGACACCTCCCTGAATACATACCCTGACAGCCCCCTCCCCCACACCCTGACACACCCTCCCCCACACCCTAACACACCCTCCCCCACACTCTGACAACCCCATCCATACATACCCTGACAGCCCCCTCCCCCACACCCTGACACACCCTAACACACCATCCCCCACACCCTAACACCCCCTCCATCCATACCCTGACACCCCCTCTCTGACACCCTGACACCCACACCCCCAAACCCTGACACCCCCTCCCACGCCCTGACACCCATCCTCCAACCACACCCTGACAGCTCCTCCCCCACACCCTGTCACCCCCTCCCCAATACCCTGAAACCCCTCTCCCACACCCTGACAGTTCCTCCCCACACCCCTCCCCCACACCCTGACATCACCCTACCACACAACCTGACACCACCCTCCCCCACACCCTGACACTCCTTCCCCCAATAGAAAGCGACCCCCTCCCCGCCAATCCAATTACATGTTCAAACCGGGATTCGAACTGTTGTGCTTTTGCTTCCAGCTGTTTGCTGTATGTCTGACATTTTACATTGCTCATCCTTTGAGAATATTTTGGAGGTGTTTGTAATTGATTGCTGAACTAGTGGGGTTTCTCGTTCATTCTCAGGATGTGGGACGTGGGCATCACTGGCTACTTTTCCCTTGCTACCCTTGAGAAGGCCATGGGTTGAATGGAATCTCAATAGAAGAGTTCATTTGTAGGAATCTCAAAATCATTTCTTGCTGATGGACCTGTTGAATTTTAAGTTGCTTAAGATCACATTTTACTTTGAATTAATTCTACAAATTTAATTACATTGTTATTTGAGAGTTGAGAACTTAGGTGTTACTGAGAAAGATGAATTTTTTCAAAGTTTTCATTTTGCACTCATCAGAACAATTTGCAAGAACACCAATCCGAGGAGGAGATTAACGTTTATACCAGCATGAGAAGAGAATGCTGATTGGTTGTAAAACGGACACCGATCATTAGAGGAATTGTTATGCATAATACACCAGTTAATGAGGATTGACAGTTACCTGCCAGACTTTTTTTTTAAACGTTAAACCAGGTGAGTTGACTCTGTTTGGTCAGATCATTGCTTTTAGAGACCAAGTAGTGAATAGACATCATCTATTTTGTTGAGTTGAAACAAGTGCAGTGACTGCTTGTGTTCTTTCTGTTTGCAAAGAACAGGGTGCCATGAATTCACATATGTACACAGCCCCAAAGTTTGAGGGCAGATCAGCTGATCCCAGTCTGGGACATTTTGCTTCCTTGTTTGATAAATTGTAAAAGTTAGGATCAGGCTGTTTGGGTGAAGGGGGAGGGGGGATTTTGCTGGAAACGAGGTTTTGTCCAAATGCTGTGAAGACCAAAGCATTGCATTTAGCTTTGGCAGATTCTCATGCGGGACAAATTTTATTGGATAGAGGATACTCCAGCATAGTCACCCAGCGAGTGGGAAGGTATTCAGACTGGGTTGATGGGGTCAAACTCCAGGGGAAGGTGTGGGCTGCCTAGTCATTAAGCTAATGAATGGAAAGGCAGATTAGAAAGCATGGTGAGAATTAACAGGACATCCCTGTGAAAGGGGTAATCTTGCTGGAGGGAGGTGACTACCTCCCTCTCTGAAGCTTTCCTTGACTCCTGCTGGATTACTCCAAACCTGTTCAGCATGGGTTGCATCTGTCAGGATCATAAACCTCGGTTATTTACAGGTATTTTGAGCTTTTAGCCATGACACACATTTTCTTTTATTTTTTGAGAAAGGTGTATAGCCAATCTCTGACTATGGAAATAAATTTGCTGACCACACACACTCCCGGAGTGAACCCATGGCATGTCATACCTGCAAAGTGTCAAGGAACTTTCAAACTGTGAGAATTAACAGGGAGAGGTGCAAGTTAAAACTGTTTACGTCTCTGAGCAGGGGAGCCGTCTCCTGTGGGTTATATTGTGGGCAGGAGTTTGGCATTACATGCTCAGAATACACAAGAATGGGGTTATCCCTCCTTACAGCCCTAAGCTGATATGCTAGTGTGGATATTGTGCTGTTAGGATAACACCTTGAGGAGAATGATTTGACACCCCTGCAATCCAAGTAAGGAATACTTCACACTCTTAAGTGTTTAGATTAGAATCCCTACAGTGTGGAAACAGGCCCTTTGGCCCAACAAGTCCACACCGCCCCTTGGAGCATCCCACCCAGAACCATCCCCCTATAACCCACACACCCCTGAACACTACGGGCAATTTAGCATGGCTGATCCATCCAGCCTGCACATCTTTGGACTGTGGGAGGAAACCGGAGCACCCGGGGGAAACCCACGCAGACACGGGGAGAATGTGCAAACGCCATACAGACAGTTACCCGAGGCTGGAATCGAACCTGGGTCCCTGGAGCTGTGAGGCTGCAGTGCTAACCACTGAGCCACCGTGCCGCTGTGATGGAGGTCAGACAAGTCACTGAAGTTAATGTCGAAGAGGAAATATGACACAAACCCTGCAACCCAATGGTATCAATGTGCATTCACAAGCTTCAAAATCTCCTCTCTCCCTACCCCATCCCAAAACCAGCCCAGCTTGTCCCTGCCTCCCTAACCTCTCCTTCCTCCCGCCTATCTCCTCCTCCCACTTCAAGCCCCTCCCCATCTCCTACCTACTAACCTCATCCCGCCCCCTTGACCTGCCCCTCCTCCATGGACTGACCTCTCCCCTCCCTACCTCCCCACCTACACTCACCTCTACTGGCTCCATCCCTGCCTCTTTAGTCTGTCTGTCTCCTCGCCACCTATTTTCTCCTCTATTCATCTTCTATCCGCCTCCCCCTCTCTCCCTATTTATTTCAGAAACCCCTTCCCCTCCCCATTTCTGAAGAAGGGTCTAGGCCCGAAACATCAGCTTTCCTGCTCCTCTGATGCTGCTTGGCATGCTGTGTTCATCCAGCTCTACACCTCGTTACCTCATGGCAAAAATCTGTTGGCTTTGTGAAGGAGCACATTTATTTTCATTTTGCTGTGTTTATGGTTATGTACTGAAATGAGAAAAAAGGAGAGGTTTAAAAACTAAGGATTACAGAAGGAATTGCTGTACTTTTTAAGTCTTTCAACTGAAAAACAATTTCACAGTAGTTGAAATATGAATGCCCAAAGAAATATTACTAATCTCATTACCTCCATGACTGTAAGTTAATAGTACAGGCTTTGGATTTCATTGGGGTACAATTTCACAGCGTTTTATACACTTCAGGGTGGCACAGGAAATGGTGCAGTCACATGGTGCTCATCTCATCACTCAGGTGGCAATTGGTCTGATGTTCCGATCTCTCAGTGTTGAATGGATAACGGTTGAACAGAGCGTTCTTGTGAACTGGCATTCAACTGTTTCAAAGTTGCATTGTTTTACGAAACAATATAGTCACTGCAAAGTTGTTTTCGCTGGGGATGCGGAAGTCCAAGACTAGAGTTTAAGGTGAGAGGGGAAAGATATTAAATGGACCAATGGGGCAACATTTTTCTGCAGAGGGTGGTGCGTGTATGGAATGGGCTGCCAGAGGAAGTGGCGGAGCCTGGTACAATTACAACATAATTTTTTTTATTCACAGGATGAGGCAATCACTGGCCAGGCAACATTTATTGCCCAGAGGGCAGTTAAGAGTCAATCACATTGCTGTGGGTCTGGAGTCACATGTAGGCTGGACCAAGTAGGTTGGCACTTTCCTCCCCTAAAGGACATTAGTGCACCAGATGGGTCTTTCCGACAATTGGCAATAGATTCTTGGTCATCATGAGATTCTTCATTCCAGATATTTTTATTGAATTCAAGTTCCACCATTTGCTGTGGTGGGACTCGAACTCAAGTCCCCAGAACATGATTTGGGTCTCTGGACAAACAATCCAGTGATAATACCACTAGGTCATGGCTTCCCCTTTTTCTAAAAGACATCGGGATGGGTCTATGAAGGGTTTAGACATAGATGAGCCAAATGCTGTCAAATGGGACTAGATTTGTATCAAATATATGGTCAGCATGGACAAGTTTGACTGAAGGTTTTTGTCATGTTTCCTTTTTGACATTGAATTCACTGGCTTGTCTGACGCCTATCACTTATCTCGGACTTTGTAGATTTCAGCAGGTTGGTTACAGATCATTTTGTTGGGATGATCTTCTGAGTATTTCCAAATGAGGGAGAGATATCGTAAAGGAAAATATTTTGGGAAAGGAGGTTTTGGAGATCTGGTGCACATTCATTGTAACTTTATCACTGAGAGTAGAGCATGAAATGTACACATGGTCAGAATTTAAAAATTGCAGATTAGCCATGATTTAGTTGAGCAATGAGCTAAGTGAGAGGGGGCTTAGTGACCTAGTCTTGCTTGTCTTGAAGTTCCAATAGAACTGAATCCTAACTCCCAATAACCAATGTGATGAGGTAGAGTGAAAGGGTAACATCATTGACAAAGTCTTCAAACCATTTCCCATTGACCAACATTTGGGTTTAATGGTGATTGGTCGAAAGCTGGAGAAACAGGCTAGGTGATGAAATAATCAAAAACAGTAAGAGGTGGAGAAACTCAGCATCTGTGGAGAGTGAAAAAGCAAGTCCTGTGACCCTCCTTCAGAACAAGTGGGTTAAATTTCTTGAATTAGTTGAGCAGCCTCTAGGTTGTCAGGAGCAGCCACTGGGCAAGGGTCCCCAGTGGTTCTGGGTGGGAAACCCCTAACCTGGCTATATTTCTGGATGAAGAGGATCAAATAGCTCCCATTGTCATTTTGACTCCTTTCTTTGTCAGCGACAATGATGTTCATTTACAAAAGACACAGGACCAAAAGCCATCCAGAATATTTCATATTCAACCCATTCATCATCAAGAAATAACAATTATTTGGTCAACTTTTTATCGCGTAGCTAATCTTGGCAGTTTGTTTTTAATATACTGATGCTCTTATGTTAAATTATACAGGAGAGTACAGAATTATATTCTCATTTATCAAACTGTGTTAATAAGTTTTAGGCCTGTATTGTATAAATTGAAATAAATAAATAATACATCAATCATTTTGCTGTTTCTAAACAAAACCTGATGGTTGAATTTTTGATCTGACTGGTGCAAATAATTGACCATATCAGGAAATATTTTAACATATTTTGCAGCTAAATGCATTCGGGGAACTAGATAAAGACAGTGACTTTCCCCCATTTTGCTTCTAACGCTGTTCTTTCTTAATTGCATAATATGCCCTCAGTACCAATTCCTGCCGTCCTTTTATTTCAAACTTTTCTCAGGTTATTACCTGGCAGTCAGACCCATCATTTGCAACCTGCTCTCGGGCCCTCGAAACTCCTCCTCAATTCAATATGATTATGGCTGAGAATTGGCTCAATACCCTGATCTTACCTATTCCCCACATCCTTTGAACCCTTTAGCCACAAGAGCTATATCTACCTCCTTCCTGAAAACATACAATGCTTTGGCTTCAACCAGTTTGTGTGATAGTCAATTCCACAGGCCCCCCACTCTCTATGTGAAGAAGTTTCTCCTCATCTCAACTCTATAAAGTTTACCCTTGTCCTAAATCTATAACCCCTGATTCTAGACTCCCCCCACCATCAGGGGAGCACCCTTCCTGCATCTAACCTCTCTAGTCCTGTATAACCTGTGTGGTCCTGATTGTCAAGTCTAGTTACCAATTCTGCACCTTCCCAAAAGAGTCAGACCTGAGGGCATTGTTGTGAAGTTTGCAGATGGCACAAAGATAGATGGAGGGGCCAATAGTGTTGAGGAAGTGGGGGGTGCTGCAGAAGGGTTTGGACAGATTAGGGGTGCAGATAAAGAAGTGGCCAATGGAGTACAACATGGCACAGTGTGAGGTTATGCACTCGGGAGGAAGAATAGAGATGTAGACTAACTTCTAAAAGCCTTCGGAAGTTCAAAGGGACTTGGGAATCCTAGTTCAGGATTCTCTTAAGGTTACCATGCAAGTTCAGTTGGCAGTTAGGAAGGCGAATGCAATGGAGCATATATTTTAACGGGGCTAGAATACGAGGGCAGGGATGTACTGCCGAGGCAGTGTAAAGCTCTGGTCAGACCGCATTTGGAATATTGTGGGCAGTTTTGGCCCCTTATCTGAGGAAAGTTTTATTAGCATCAGAAGGGTTCCAGAGAAGAATAATCCTGGGGATGAAGATTTTGTCATGTGGCAAACAGTTGAGGAGTCTGCGTCTATACTGAGGGAGTTGAAAAGGATGAAGGAGGATCTCACAGAAAACTGAGAGCTCTGGATAGAATGGACATGGAGAAGATATTTCCACTTGTGGGAGAAATTAGGGTCTGAGGGCACATACTCTGAGTGAAGGGATGAGGAGGAAATTCTTCAGCAGGAGGGCGGCGAATCTGTGAAACTCATTACCACTGAGAGCTGTGGTGGCCAGGTCATTGAGCATATTTAAGGCAGAGATCGATCGGTTCTCGTTAGTAAGGAGATCAATGGTCATGGGGAGAAGACTGGAGAATCGGGTTGAAAAATAGATTAATCATGATTGAATGGTGGAGCAGACTCAATGGGCTGAATGGCCTAATTTTGCTCCTGCATCTTATGGTCTGATGAAGGACTAGAATATAGGATATTTTGGCAGGCACACCAGGCAAGCTACAAGAATGGGTGAGAAGTAGATTAAGGCAGATCATCCCATTTAAACTGATCTGCATTTCCATAATCTATAGGAAATTCATCTAAAGTTCAGCTGCCAGGTATCACAGGGTCAGAAATGTTTTGTTGAGGCGATTTTAGAGACTGGTTGCTGATTCAGCTCTCACCTACTGAGTCAAGGAATAATTTTTGTGTAATTATATGTTGACCTTCTCGAGGACAATCCTACCATTTCTGTGCTGCAAATATTGAAGGACCAATAATTTCATCCTTGCCCTGTATCAGTGTTGAGTTATTATTCAAGTCATTAACAGACTAGATTCTATGGGTGAGCTGTGATTAGTGTTATAGCTTATTCTGCATTTTTAATGGTGAAGCAGAGTTAGAATTGCACATGAAATTCTTTTTCATGTAATTTCAAATCTGAAATTCTCCAAATTTCTTGACAAAGGCTCTGTAAATTTCTGGATATTATGCTATAATAGGTGCTCTCTGCTTCAACACACACAGAACGATATCGGTTTTTGTTGCTAATGAGGTGTACAATGGTATTTTGAGAATCATTGTTAATGACTAAGTGTGCACTCCTCTCTGCCTCACTTGGTTGTGTTGTCATCTCTAGGTCAATAGATGAAATTCATAACTCTCTTCACAACTCGAACAGATTATTCCATCTGACACAATATTGAGGCAGTGTTGTGTTTGGTTTTTATTCATTCAGAGAAGGTGGGTGTCACATTTATTGTCCATGCCTTGAGAAGGTCGTAGTGAGCTGCCTTCTTGAACTGCTACAGCCCACAAGCGGTAGGTTGGCCCACAATGCCCTTATGGAGGGAATTCCAGAATTTTGACCCAGTCAGGATGATGAGTAGTTTAGAGAGGAACTTCAGGGTCATGGTGTTCCTGCTATCTTTGCCCTTCCAGCAGGGAGTGGTCATGGGTTTGAAAGATGTTGTCGGAGGAGCCTTGGTCAGTTGGTGCACTGCATCTTGTAAATGGTTCATACTGGAGTATGTTGCTGAGGGTACCATACTTTCTTGCTCATTCTAGGGATGTGGCTATCACCAGGCTGCATTTATCGCCCATCCCTAATTTTCTGGAGGGCTGTTAAGAGTCAACCACATTGCTGTGGGTCAGGAGTCACATGTAGGCCTGACAAGGTAAGGGCGGTAGATTCTTTCCCTAAAAGGAATTAGTTAAACCAGAGATAGCATGAACTGCTGATGCTGGAGAATCTGAGATAACAAGGTGTAGAGCTGGATGAACACAGCAGGCCAAGCAGTATCAGAGGAGCAGGAAAGCTGACATTTCAGGCCTAGACCCTTCTTCAGAAATGTTAGACCAGATGGGCATTTCCTACCAACAATGATTTCATGGTTAGCATTAGACTTAATTCCAGATTTTTATTGAATTCAAATTCTATCACCTGTTGTAACAGGATTTGAACTAAGATCCCCAGAACATTACCTGGGCCTCCGGGTTGATAGCCCAGTAAAAGTACCACCAGATTATTACCTTCCCCAATATTTGAAGCTGGTGGATAGGTGCCAATCCATAACAAGGTAGGCCGTCTTTAAAAACCTAACCACCCTTAAATGATAACAAAGTGTGAAGCTGGATGAACACAGCAGGCCAACCAACATCTCAGGAGCACAAAAGCTTAGGGAGGCGGTGACGAGCTGGGCTGGTTTTGGGATGCAGTGGGGGGAGGGGAGATTTTGAATATGGTGAAATCCACATTGATACCATTGGGCTGCAGTGTTCTCAAGTGGAACATTAGTTGCTGTTCCTGCAACCTACGGGTGGCATAAACCAGCCCAGCTCATCCCTGCCTGCCTAACCTGTTCTTCCTCTCACCTATCCCATCCTCCCATCTCAAGCCGCACCTCCATTTCCGACCTACTAATCTCATCCCACCCCCTTGACCTGTCCGTCCTCCCCGGACTGACCTATCCTCTCCTTACCTCCCCACCCATACTCTCCTCCCCACCTATCTTCTCCTCTATCCATCTTCAGTCCGCCTCCCCCTCTCTCCCTATTTCTTTCAGAACCTTCTCCCCATCCCCCTCTCTGATGAAGGGTCTAGGCCCGAAACGTCAGTTTTTGTGCTCCTAAGATGCTGCTTGGCCTGCTGTGTTCATCCAGCTTCACACTTTCTTAGCTCGGATTCTCCAGCATCTGCAGTTCCCATTATCTCCAACCTTAAAGGAGGTAGGCAATGGCCAGAATGAGCTGGACAAACTGACACCTGCCAGGATTGCTGTGTTTTGGTCTGCATTTCTTCCTTTGAGCGGCTGCTGAGCCAGGTAAGCACTGCAATATCAAGATTCCAGGGGCATTATTGGAATGGTGACTCGGACAGCAAAACCCATGTCATGGTGAAAGCACATTAATTGAGGATTACATGTTCACAAAACAAGACAAAAAAAAAGTACATTCATTCACCATCACCAAATCCTTTTGCAAGATTTCAAGAATATTTTTTGCCATTTACTTCCCAATTTCTTAACAATTCCAGCACAATCACATTCTTTATAACATGTCAGCAATTAGATTAGTTTTTCCAGCAATGTATACGATTTTTATATGAAATAATCTCCATGGGAACATTCGTGCATTTTAAGTCTTAAATGTCTCCATGGAATCTCACATATTATGTTCAGTATATTGTAATGTTCCTTTGCAACACAATGGACTGCTGATCAGCCAATCATAATCCTGTCATCTCCTTTTCCAATTAGTTGACTTCTTCTGATCGGAGATAATGGGAACTGCAGATGCTGGAGAATCCAAGATAACAAAGTGTGAAGCTGAATGAACACAGCAGGCCAAGCAGCTTTTGTGCTCCTGAGATGCTGCTTGGCCTGCTGTGTTCGTCCAGCTTCACACTTTGTTATCTTCACTTCTTCTGATGTTTGTTTAGCTTCCCCGAAAAATATCCCATTGGTTTCTCTATTTCCAATTCCTCACCTTGCAATATCACACCACCTAGCCCAGAGCCACCAGCATCAATTCCCAACCAAAAGGTTCGGCCAAGCTCGTGGTGACCTGCGCTGGTAACACTTATTCACATTGTCTCCAAATTCTTAAAGTCTGCTTGGCACTCTGCTGGCCATACCACCTTTACCAGTTTTTGTAAGACACCTATTGATGGCACAATTATTGAAGCGAGGCATAGATTTCCAGTAAAAAACGTACATTCCTGGAGCTCTCATGAGCAGAGCACCAACACTTCAAGTAGAGGCTGCAGTGATGATGTTGCCTAGAATGGTAACGAAATGTCTGCACACCATGGAACAGCTGGCTCAGTGTCAAATGAATAATTGCATCCACAACCTGAGCTACAAATTTTCTTTCAGCAGGTTATTGCTGAGCAGGTGCTGCTCGATAGCGCTGTTACTGACACCTTCCATCACTTTACTGATGGTCGAGAGGAGACTGATGGGGCGGGAATTGGCCGGGTTGGATTTGCCCTGCTTTTTGTATACAAGACATACCTGGGCAATTTTCCACATTGCCGTGTAGATCCCAGTGTTGCAACAGTACTCGGACAGCTTGGTTCGGGCAGCGGCAAGTTCTGAAGCAGAATCCTTCAGTCCTATTGCTGGAATGTTGGCAGGACCCATCACATTTGCAGTATTCAATGCCTCCAACCGTTTCTTGCTATCATGTGGAGTGAACTGAATTGGCTGAAGACTGGGGTCTGTAATACTAGGGTCCACTGGAGGCAGCTGAGATGGATCAGCTTGTTGCAAATGCTTCAACCTTATCTTTTGCGCTGATGTCCTGGGCTCTTCCATCATTTAATGGAACAGACGCTGATATTGTCTTAGCTTTTGATATTAATGGCACCTACCAGTCTCCCCCCAATAGATTAACCTTTGAAAGAAATGACAAGTTGCCAACATTATTGATACAGTTTTCTGCGCTATGAATTGGGTATGAATTGGTTTCAGTTGTGTTTACTTATCTGTCATCAATACAGAATTTTGTGGACCTAACTGGTTCAGCAGCTTTTATTAGTTTTAACCAGGTGATCTCTGAGCATGTATTGAATTTCCATTTCCACCTGATTTTGGTAACTTTGCAATTAACCGTAAGGATTTTGTTATATCGGTACTGATTCCCTGACATCGAATTATCTCTGCTCACATAGTACATCCTGGAGAATCTCAACAGATTGTCATACATTTCCTCCATAACTTTACTGGATTGTCCTGTATTGCTCCCTGTAATTCAGTACTCAAGCCATTGTCTTCACCTCCTACTTCACTCCTACAGTGTCGGCCAAACTCAACTACTCTTTGAACCTCAGGCACTTGCTCTTTCTGTTCTTCCTGCCTGTGATAATATTGCATTAATATTTTCATGTGATCTGACCATAATTCATCTTCCTACAGCTCATTGTATCTATCAGTTAAATTACTTTTCTAACCCTCCTGTCTACTGAGTACAGACCCGAGATTCACTTTGCAAAGTTAGTAACACTAACACTTTGTCACCTGTTGGAATTACCTGTTTGTGGCAAGTTTGTCTGCCCATTCTATCATCTCAGCCCGAAGTGATGTTTTCAGATGCTCCCACCTTTGTCTCCATGCTCAAGAAACATGAACATTGACCAACACTGAGCATTCGTATTCCTCCTCTATCAAATTTAACAGTCTTCTTCCCTCATGACCGTTTTTCAATTCAAATGGACTAAAGTCAGAAAATTCATTTGGGGATTCTCAGGTAGCAAAGTGCAAGAAATGTAATCTTTTGTTCTAGTCTTCAGGGGATTTGTGACAATGTACATCATCTTTGTTTTGAGAGCCTGAAGGTCTCTCTTCAATGCTCCCTGTTGCTGCAGGTGATAGGTAGTTGACTGCAACACATTTTTAAGAGCATCAAGACAGGAGCAGGTGCTCGCAAGTTCTCTCTACTGTTCAACACAATCATCATCAATCTGTTCCTGGGCTCAACTCCTTTCTCACGGCAGCTCCTCATTCCTTCAACTCCCCTACCTTCCAAAAGTCTATCTCCCTCCTCTTTAAACAACTGCAGTGATCTAGTTTCCACAGCTCTCGGGGTAGACAATTGCAGACATTCACTCAATGAGTGTCCCTCTATACTGTAATGATGTTCCCTGGTCCAAGACTTCCCCATGAGTGGAAACACTTTCACAAAATCTCCCTTGTCAAGCCCCAAAAGAATCTTGTATGTTTCAATAAGATCCCTCCCATGATGCCCTTAAACCCTATAGAAGAAAGTCCTCATTTGGTTAGCCATTCTTGATAAGTCAATCTCTTGCTCCTACAAATCAACTGAGTGAATCACTTTTGAACGGCTTCCTATGCCAGTGCGGCCTTTATTAAAATGCGACGACTAAAACAATACTCCAGGAGCGGCCTTAAAAGCACTGTGCAAAGTTGCTACTGAACTTTCCTATTTTTAAAATCCAACTCCACTGCAATGAAAGTTACATTTTATTAGAAATAGCACAGTGTAGAGCTGGAGGAACACAGCCTGCCAGGCAGCATCAGAGGAGCAGGAATGTTGATGTTTAGGGTCGGAATCCTTCTTCAGAACTTAATTATCTACATTTTTATCTACATTTACATTCTACAATTAATCTGCATGTTATTAACCCTTTTAAGTAAACCCTGTATACTAATGTTATTGTGATTCATGTACAGTAACAGCCAGATCTCTCTGAGCTTCACTTTCTGGAGCCTCTCTCCATTTAAATAACAGCCTGTCTTCTGATGCTTCCGACCAAAGTGCATGACCTCCCAATTTCCCATATGACATTCATCGGACAAGTTATGTCCACTCATGCACCTATCTACAGCCTCTTGAATGTTCCTTATGTCTTCATCACAACAGAAGTTTAATAAGTTAAAAAATAATGAAAACAAAATAGAATAAACCAAACTATTTACACTTAATGCAATTTGAAGTATTCCAAAATGCACTGGGCAGCAGCATGGCTCAGTGTTTAGCTCTACTGCCTCACAGCACTGGGGACCTGGGTTGAATCCCACCTCAGGTCATTGCATATTCTCCCCATGTCTCAGTGGGTTTCCTCTAGGAGCTCCTGTTTCCTCACCTCAACCAAAGATAGCAAGTTAGGTGGGCTGGCCTTGGGAAATTATCCCATAGTGTCCAGGGATGTGCAGACTAGGTCGATTAGCTATTGGAAATGCAAGGTTGAGGACATGGGTCTGAGTGGTATGCTCTTCAGAAAGGTTGGTATGGGCTTAATGGGCTGAATGGCTTTCTTCAACTCTGTAGGGATTCAATAAAAAGTACAATCCCATGTACACCAACAGTATCACTTCACAGTACTGAAAAACCAAGCAGAGTTCCTTTGCCTATCAGATCCATAGAATTTACTTTTGTTTCTTTTAATTTCAGGTTTTGATAACCTTTTCACTGATTATTAATGCATTGTAATTAGAATTTCTCAGCTTCAAATAAGCCATTTAGATTTCTAACCAAACCAAACCTCTCTGGCCTGGAGTTTTCAAAATAAAACCCTTGCATTGAGGAAATCTATTGCCTAACTATTCTGAACTAATTCTTTTTTCAAGGAGAAACTGTTCTTGCATCTAACTTCAACCTGGACTCTCACAAGCTGAAACCAAAAAGTTTCCAATCTATGGATTCATCCCCTAACAGAAGACAAAATCAGTTTCTGATTTTTCTAAATCAAAAAATACGTAATGCTTTTTAAATATTTACTCCGTATGCTTATAAAATGTTTTCAATACAAACAAATTCCTCATTATATTCCAGGAGTCATCTTTCTCTCATGTTGGTTTAAAAAGTCATGTAGCCAGAAAAACTGATAAGTTAATTGCTAAGCCCCATCATACCCATCGTACCCAAAGCCCTCATGACACTAGTTCAAAACTAAATTCTAAAATAAATATGAATACTTACACATGTATAAATCATGCGATTTATTACGCGATGGCCTAGTGATATTATCGCTGGACTATTAATCCAGAGACCCAGACAATATTCTGGGGACTCGGGTTTGAGTCCCACCACGACAGATGATGGATTGTGAGTTCAATAAAAATTTGGAATTAAGAGTCTAATGATGACTGTGAATCCATCGTCAACTGGAGAAAAAAACCCATCTGGTTCACTAATGCCCTTTAGGGAAGGAAACTGCCATCCTTACCTCATCTGGCCGACATGTAACTCCAAACCCACAGCATAAATGAATAAATAAGTTAACATCTCAAAGGCCCTGCCAAAGAAAAAATATGCCAATTCTTCAACATTTTTTCTGATATTTCAGAGACTATAAAAGAAAATGGAGACAACAGATTAGATTAGATTAGATTCCCTACAGTGTGGAACAGGCCCTTCAGCCCAACAAGTCCACACCGCCCCTTGGAGCATCCCACCCAGACCCATCCCCCTATAACCCACACACCCCTGAACACTACGGGCAATTTAGCATGGCCGATCCACCTAGGCTGCACATCTTTGGACTGTGGGAGGAAACCGGAGCACCCGGAGGAAACCCACGCAGGCACAGGGAGAATGTGCAAACTCCACACAGGCAGTTACCCGAGGCTGGAATCGAACCTGGGTCCCTGGCGCTGTGAGGCTGCAGTGCTAATCACTGAGCCACCATGCCACCCTAATATAGATGGTAAAAATCAACATAAGAAACAAACAGGAAAAGAAAAGACTTTGATAGTACTAAATTTGTTTTTGTTGTTTTTTAATCATGGAAAGTCGAAGATTCAGTAGTATTTAAACATTGATGATAGATATGACATATTTGTGCGACTTTACAATTACCTAGTTTTGATTTTCAAAATGGGGCAAACAATTGCAGTTTGAGCTCATAGTTAAGTCTTTGTTCAGTTGACGTGAAAAAGCAAATTGATAACAGAAGCACAGAAATGTAGACAATAAGTTCAGGAGTAGGCCATTCGGCCCTTCCAGCCTGTAACACCATTCAATACGATCATGGCTGATCAAGTAATTTCAGTATCCCGTTCCCGTTTTCTCTCCATGTCCCTTCATCCCGTTAGCTGCAAGGGCCGTATCCAGCCCCCTCTTAAATATATCTAATGAACTGTTTCCTGAGGGAGAGAATTCCACAGGTTCACAACTCTCTCAGTGAAGAGATTCTTCCTCATCTCAGCCCTGAAAGGCCTACCCCTTATTCTTTGATCTCTCTGCATGTGGTTTTTTGTGTCCATGTATTTCTCTTCACTTCACCTGGCTAAGGAGCAGCGCTCCAAAAGCTTGTGTTTTCAAGTAAACCCATTGAACTGTAACCTGGTGTCTGTGATTTCTGACCTCGTCCACCCCAGTCCAACACTAGCACCAACCCATCATGGCTACCATCAACACCACCAACTACAGGCTCAAAGTGGGCAGGATCTCCAGGAAGATCACACATATCGGCACAGCCATCACGTTTCTACAGAAATGCAAGAAAGCAGAGAAGATCCCGAAAGGATTATAGATCCCAAACACACACAAGCCGACCTACAACACAGACTGCGCTGAGCGTTCTGCTGTCGCAGCTCTCACACATTCCTCAATCATCTCATACGCCAGCTCTACAGCAGATGCTGCAGCCTTGAAATCGAGATGAAGTCCATATTCTCAGCTTGTGCTCAGGTTACAGCAGGTCAGCTACGAGGTGCTGCCAAGCAGATGAGGTAACAGAACTACACCACCCAGATGCACACCAAGAACAGGAAGCTGGAGGAACTTGGTGTCACCCCCGGTACCACCACAGGGAAATCCATCATCACCTTGTCTGACCATATCCTTCAACTGGGCCAAACCTAGGTTCTCAGCCAAGGGCTCAGTTTCTGTTCCACTCCCAAAATGGGCCCCATCGGTTCCGCATCGGGTACGGAGGAATGCATCAGGCGACTTAGACTCTGGGAGTTCATTGACAAGCCCCAGATGTCAGCAGTGAGTCCAATGAGACAACCGACAAACTGAAGCATTCCGCAGAGAGATCCGTGGTTCTGTGGAAAGAGCTAAACTGGATGCTTCCAGAAGGCCGCTACCCAAGGCTCGATGTCCATGTTCAATCTGTCAGGAAATATGTTAACGCAGACTCATCAGCTGTGCTCACAAGGTTGTGCAGAACGTCCCCCCAGGCACAACACAACACCATCCGTGCTCTCAAGACCAACCTCAACATTGTCATCAAACCAGCAGACAAAGGAGGAGACATCGTTGTACAGAATAGAACGGGCTACTGCAGGGGAGTGTACTGACAGCATTACAGATACCTACCTGCCGATCCGACCAGCAAGCACAACCTTCAACTCACAGACTGATCAAAACCTTTGATCCAGACCTTGGGATGCACTCTCATCCCAAGTATTACTTATGTAGGAAACTTCTGCTGCCTTCCGAAGATACACAAAGCGAACACACCTGGGCGTCTCCTTGTATCAGGCAATGGGACCCTGTGTGTGTGAGACCCTCTCTGGCTGTGTTGAGTGCATCTTGAAACCCGTTACACAGGGAACACTCACATCCCCAAGCTTCTGTCGCAACACTGCAGATTTCTTACAAAGCTCAGCCCCCATGGGCCAGTCGAATCAGGGACATTCCTTGGCACTGTACACCAGCATTCCCCCACGATGACGGCATCACCGCTACATCCTCAGGGCTCAATACCACCAAATGCCAATTTCCAGACACCATCCTACAGCTTGTCTGCTTCATCCTCCACCACAACATCTTCACCTTCGACAATCAGCTCTTCAGACACATGGAGCAGCCATGGGGACCAGATTTGCTCCCCACCATGCCAACATTTTCAAGCACAAGTTTGAACAAGACTTCTTTGCTGCTCAGGACCTCTGAAAAATGCTACACACCTGATACATTGATGACATTTTCTTCCTTTGGACTCATGGCGAGGAATCACTGAAACACTACACAGCGATATCAGCAAGTTCCATCCCACCGTCAGACTTACCATGGACTGCTCTTTAGAATTCGCCTCATTCTTGGACACACACATCTCCAACAGGGTCAGACACCTCTGCTCCTCACTCTACCCCAAGCGCATGGATTACCTCACAGTGCTGCACTTCTCTAGCTTCCACCCTCAACATATTAAAGAAGCCATCCCTTACAGACAAGCCCTACACTAAAACAGGATCTGCTCAGATGTGGAGGATCATGATGGGCACCTAAGAACGGAATACAGTGCTCAACTTATCGATCACCAGTTCCAATAAATGACAGCAAAACACTGCAACAACCCTCTCAGAAAACAGACACAGGATATGAGCAATGTAGTACCCTTCATTATCCCTGGAGCAGAGGGACTATGCCATGCCCTTCACAGACTTCAACATGTCATCAATGACAATGAACATCTTGCCGAAATTATCCCTATGTCACCACTTGTCACCTTCATACACCCGCCAAGCCTTAAACAGCCCAGTGTTCACAGTAAAGTACCCAGCCTTCAGGACAACATCGACCACATCACTATACAGCCCTGTCATGGTAACCTCTGTAAGACATGTCAGATCATCGACATGGACACTACCATCACACGTGGGAACATCACCCACCACGTGCACGGCAGATACTCATGTGACTCGGCCAATGTTGTCTAACACGCTGCAGGCAAGGATGCCCCGAGGCATGGTATATCGGTGAGGCCGTGCAGTCGCTATGAATGGACACCAGGCAACAATCGCCAGACAGGAACGTCCCCTCCAGTGGGAGAACACTTCAGTGATCAAGGACATTCGGCCCCGGATCTTCGGGTAAACATCCTCCAAGGCAGAGATATACAACAGAAGAAGGGACCCCCTGAAGAAGGGTCAAGGCCTGAAACGTCAGCTTTCCTGCTCCTCTGATGCTGTTTGGCCTGCTGTGTTCATCCAGCTCCACACTTTGTTATCTCAGATTCTCCAGCATCTGCAGTTCTTACTATCTTCCTTACTGTCCTGTTCTATCACCATCACCTTGATAACTTGTTATGATCGCTCTAACTTAATTAGCCCATACAGTTTTGGATTACTTAGACTCTCAGCATGCGACTCTTATACCTATCATGTTATTGTAATCATTTGGCTTGTCTCCAGCACCACCTTATTTACAATTTTTTACAATTATCTCTCTGCCTCATTTAATTGGGTTATGGGTCATCCCTTCACTTGTTGTTCAGCTGCTGATACTTTTATTCACACTGTCTGATACTTTTGATATCTGCAGAAACTTGTTGTTCAGCCCATTAACACTCCACTCACACCATTTGTATGATCTTTGGATCTCTCTGCCCATTGATGTCTCTGCCCATAAATTCTGTGCCCATATGCTTCTCTTCACTTCACCTGACAAAGCATCAGTGCTCTGAAAGCTTGTGATTTCAAGTAAACTTGTTGAACAATAATCTGCTGTTGTGTGATTTCTGACCTTACTCTTAGAGGGTGGCCCTTAGTTCTGGACTTCCTCAACATCTTCTTCATCGAGCTTGCCCAGTCCCATTAGGATTTTACATGTTTTTATGCAATCCCCCATCATTCTCCAAAATTCCAGCGAGTATAAGCCAGTCTTTCCTCATATGTCAGTCCTGCCATCCCGGGAATCAGTCTGGTAAACCTTTGCTGAACTGCCCCAGTAGCAAGAATGTCCTTACTCAGACTTAGAGACCAAAACTGCACACAATACTCAAGGTGTGGCCTCAACAAGGCCCTGTATAACTGCAGCAAGACATCCGTACTCCGATACTCAAATCCTCTCACTATGAAGGCCAGCATGCCATTAGCTTTCCTCACTGCCTGCTGTACCTGCATGCCAACCTCCAGTGACCTTCCACCCTGACAACCAGGTCTCGTTGCACCTCACCTTTTCCTAAACTGCCACCATTCAGGTAACAATCTGCCTTCCTGTTTTTGTGACCCAAGTGGATAACCTCACATTTATCCACATTATACAGCATTTGCCAGGTGTTTACCCTCTCAGGCAATCTGTCCAAGTAACCCTGCAACCTCTTAGCATCCTCCTCACAGCACACACTGCCCCCCAGCTTTGTGTCATCTGCACATTTGGAGATATTGCATTCAGTTCCTGAAACCAAATTGTTAATAGATATAGTGAACAGCTGGGGTCTCAGTGCTAAACCCTGCAGCACCCCACTCGTCACTGCACCCCACTCTGAAAAGGACCTATTTACTCTAACTCTCAGCTTCCTGTCTTCCAACTAGATCTCTACCCACAACAATACATTATCTCTGATACCATGTCTTCCAGACCTCTCACTGACATGGAAATGAGAACTGTGGTCAAAACAGTGAGGTTTATTGTCAATTGATTTAATACCCTGGAACTGGGAGACATGGCAAGAAAAATCAGGACTTCAAAACAAAATGAGTGAACTCAAGTTTGACAGATCTGTGTGATGATAGAAAGCAAAACTGAAAAGAACTAAACAAAACCAGAAAGTACTTATACTTTGTAAGAAGACAGTCGTGGACATTTTGTCAGCAAGAATGAAAAGTAAAAGTCGTTATGCTTTACTTTTGTCTTTTTGTTCTGAAAATGGTCCCATATCATCAAAGTGTTCTGCATGAATGGAACAAAATAGTGATGAATTTTTTTGATGGCTACAGCACAAAACTCTAAGTAATGAGACAGTAGTTCGCTTTATATTTCACTAGACTTCACGTTTTTTTCCACCATCGAAAGGAGAATGGGGATAATTCCTGACCAATTGTTATCTATTTTATGTTACTGCCAAAACCTATTGCTAATATATTTAATGGGAGAATTAATAGTAGAGAGTTGATTTGTTACATCCTTTAGCTAAATGTTGAAAAAGGCATATTGTTATTCTGTACATACCGGCATGTGCCATCTTTGCCTTTTTTTGAAAATGTTGTTACCATAATTTGAATAATGAGGCGAACTGGAAATTTTACAATCAGCCTAAGCAAATCTGACAACAATGAATTCACAATTCCTTCACAGGACTCTGCTGAGCATACAAATTGGTATCACACAGGTAATACTTCTTCATTTGTCAGCCCTCGCAGGTGAGCTGTGTTGCGTATTTGGCTTAAACAGCCAAATAACCTGATTCCAAATTAACACAAATGGCCCACTTTAATACCATTGACTGTGTTGTCAGACAGGCTCAAATACTCATCTGTACTTTAATGTTGCTGAAGTATAAAATACATGACAACCTAGAGCAGAAATGTGTTTTGATCAAGCTTTTCCTTTATTGGAATAGTCCTAGTTTAGAAATATTTGAAAGCCTTAATAAATGACAGTCTAATTTTGATATATGCAGATAATTAGGAAGTAATTGTAAAATAATCAATTGAAATTGTATTGCCGATTTATACATATATATTTGTAACGCACACACACACTGTCACACACACCCACCCCCACACTCTCACACACTGACACACACACCCACCCCCACACTCACACACACACACACACACACACACACAGACACACACTGACACACACACCCACCCCCACACTCACACACACACACACACACACACACACACTCACACACACACACACACAAACACACACACACACACACACACACACAAACACTCACACACAACACACACACACACACACACACACACACACACACACACACACACACACACACACACACAACACTCACACACAAACACACACACACACACACACACACACACTCTCAATCACACACCATCATCGGCAGCCCCTCACAGACGATGACTCCCTTCCACCCTTGGGGTGAGTCCGTAGATGGCTGTACAGGCCGATGCGGTTCCTGCAGGAGGTGGGTTATGGCAACGGGGTGGGTGGGGCATTGAAGTGGCAGCGCCCTCCTTTCGCCTGGTTTCCGCTTATTCCCAACGGCAAGGTGCTCAACTCCTTCCTGGACCCTCCTCCCCGACTTTGGACGGTCTTGGGCCAGTGATTCCCAGGTGTCGTTGGGAATGCCACACATCCCCAGTGAGGCCGTGAGAGTTTCCTCTGTCTGCCCTGGGCTCCCCTGCTGTTTCGGGGCTGGGAGTAGAGCACCTGCTTGGGGAGTCTCATGTCGGTCATGCAGACATACACATGCACACACTAACCAATTTCAGCCTGAGTTATCGATTCCCACTACCACATTCCTTTATCTCTGTTGCATTACAGGAGCAACCAATATATCAGAGATAATAGGAACTGCAGATGCTGGAGAATCCAAGACAATAAAATGTGAGGCCGGATGAACACAGCAGGCCCAGCAGCATCTCAGGAGCACAAAAGCTGACGTTTCAGGCCTAGACCCTTTATTTTGTCAAAATGTTCAATTTCTTTGTAATGAACTTGATCATTACCAATTCATATATTCCTTGAGGAATTTTTTTTCATACAAACCAGCCACTAAGGCTCAACAACATTTTAAGGGGAGAAGAAGTAAGTCCCAAGATTAATCTTCCGACATTATAGTAGCTCACTGGTGACAGCGTAAGTTGAGGGAAACTGCCTGGAGAATAGTCATCTCATTGGTACTGTGCTCCCAGCTGCCACAGTCTGAGGACCTGCCAGAAGCAGCAATTAAACAGCACAAGGGTAGGACCAGTTAAAAGAAATCAAAACAAGCACTTCTGTTAGTTGCATGGTTTAATTATTTTATTATTATTGCAGTCTTATGCTTGCTATTGACAACACTTCAAAAGGAATTAAGTACATTACAGTTATTTCAATGGTCAATCAATAATTCATGTAATCGACTAGTTTTTGGGCACGCAAAACTCTTACCCAATAAATGTCAGTGTTTGTCTGAGGAGTTGAAATGCTAGTCTGCACAATTACCAATAACTATGCAAGTACTTGTTTGTCAATAACATCAGTAAAGTGCTTGCAGTATTTAACATCTATCTCCCGATTCAACAAATTGGATGGATGCTAAAAGCTATGAGGACTCCAACAAACGTGTTAATAAGGAAATACTGAGGACTGTACTCGAACAAGGGGCAGAAATAAGTAATAAGGGTGAGAAGAAACTGGCAGAGCACCTGAGGGAGGAAAGGGTGCAGTAGTATTGTTACTGGGTTTGCAATTCCTGATGCCCATGTTAATATTTAGAGGAGGTGACGGCCTAGTGGTTTTATTGCTAGACTGTAAATCCAAAAACACAGGTAATTTTCCAGGGATCTGAGAAGGAATACTGCCACAGCAGAGTTTGGAATCTGTAAAAATCTGCAACTAAGAGACTAATAATGACCTAGAATCCACTGTCGATTGTTATGGGGGGAGATCCATCTGGTCCATTAATGTCCTTCAGGGACGTATGTTCTTCATATATCTTTACCATATGCTTGATGCTCAGATGCCCTCTGTGTAACTCGGGATGGCCAATAAATGCCCTACAGCCTGTGAATAAATTACAAACAGTTGAGCTGACTGTGGTCACTAGACCCACTCACGTCCATTGTAGCACGTTCCACTGTGAAAAATGCAGAGCCTAATTCTGGGTCAACTGGCCAACTTCTCCCAATGTCCCTAAACCAAGTAAACAACACGGGAATTGTTTTAACAACAACCTTGTCAATATTGCTAAGTCCAAACATCTAAGTGTGTTCATTCCCCTCTTAATTCTAATATTCCAAGTAGCTTCCAAATCTTTTCCAAAGTTCTTGAATGTATTCCATGTCCATATTTCCCAGAACCCCAATCTGTCTTCCTTGGCACTGAAACAGCTCTCATTACACACTCCCGGTGATGAAGATAAACTAATGTTCCCTATCCTTGTCAACCCTTCTGTCATCTCTGACAAAGTTCTTGACGCCAATCTCCTCCACGTTCTGGGTGGAGCTATTTTTATGCAGTTTCATTCACATCTACATTATTGTGGTGGAAGAGTCAACTGCATGGATTATCTTGCTGTGACCATGAGTTTCTCCCAAGGACCTGTCCTTTGCTGTTTCCACCTTCTCGTCTCCGTGATGCCCCTCAAACACATCAATGCAAAGAAACCAGGGGTTTGTACACACCTGCACACACACGCACACACACACACACACACACACACACACACACACATGCTCACACACGCACACACACATGCATGCATACACACATACACAGACACACACATTCTCGCACCCGCACTCTCACACGCACACACATGCTCACACATGCGTACACACATACATGTATGCACACATGCATACACTGGCACACACATCCACACACACACACACACCCACACATGTACACACGAACACACGCACACATACAGACACTCACACAAACACGCATGCACACATGCACGTGCACACATTCACACACACACTCACATTCTCGCACACACACAAACACATGCATAAACACACACACATGCACACACACACATAGACACATACACACATGCGTGCATGCGCACACACATACACACTCATACTCGCATGCACACACACATATTCACACAGACTCACACACACGCACACACATACATGCACACACAGACGCACACGCACATTCACACACACACATGCAGCTCCCAGCTCAACTACACCATCACTTCCTTCAATTCCTCTGTTGTCTCTAACAGAATACACTGTCAGCCCAAAATCTAGCACTAAGTGAACAAAAATTTCCTCCCCTTGGTAAAGGTGAAGACGTTTTCTGCTGTTCCTTCCACAGACCAGGCTCAATCCTTCCTCACATTAACTGTGTGAGGCTGAGTGGGACTGTTCACCATGCTGGCGACAGGTTTGACCAAAGAACTTCCAGTCACAGATCTCCTCCCTCCCAAATCTCTTTATTAGCTCAACATCATGTTTTGTTTTCTAATGTTCTCCTGAAAGTCTGTGGGTTGTTTAATTAATGTTAAAGATATTATTCACATTCAAGTTATTGGTGTCATGATACAAGCACAATACTGTGTTTGGAAAGTATCAGTCCCCTCCATCAGACCAATCAAGACTCATCAGGATAACAAAGTGTGAGCAGGCCCCACTTTCCCTCGTAATTCTAGGGCCAGAGGGCAATGTCTCAGAATAAAGGGGCGCCAATGAAATGAGAAGGAATTTCATCCTCAGAGGGTTGTGAGCCTCGAGCAGTCATTGCCATAGAGTACTGTGGGGCAGAGTCCTTGTGGAAATTTAAGGTAAGACCAATAGATCCTTGATCAGCTGGGGAATCAGGGTTATGAGAAAAGGGTAGGTAGGAGGATGTGAGGAATGTCAGATCAGCCATGATCCTTGTGAATGGTGGAGCAGGCTCAAAGGGATGAATGGCCTACTCCTGTTCCTATTTCTGATTCATCTTCAAGAACTCCTTCTGGCAAAAATACATTCAGTAATCTCTTGAAACTGATACTTTGTTTGGTTGCGCTGAGGTATTTTCAACGCTCCAAATTGTTTGTGTGAGTGCATTCCCTCGTCTCTTTTTGTTAATGTCCACTCTAAGTAAATCATAAATCATAATCTCCTTAATGCGATCCATGATCAATAATTCTCTTAAAATATTCATCATGAAATGACTCACTGCCTTCTGTAATCCTCAATTATAAAATTTGACAAGGCTGAGCACCCTGCAATGTCAACGAAAATGATAGATCGAGGGATAATCAATATCGTTCTATTACAGAAGGGCAATGAATCATTGCAGGATATTATCATGTCTATTGTTCACTTTTTAAAGGACCATCAGTACTTTCTTTCCCCATTATTTAATTATTCGGGTCAAGCAATAAACCCACTGGTTTTGTCTGAAAATGTCATCCCTAATTGTGATTTTTAACTGTGCCACAGCAGGTCAGAAACACAATGTTGGAGCAAATTACTGCAGATGCCGGAATCCATACTGAAAACAAAAAAAAAGTTGCTGGAAATCACAGCGGGTCAGGCAGCATTCATGGAGAGAGAGCGAGCGAACACTTCGAATCAATATGGCCTTTCAACCGAGCTGACATGCGTGTTCTAGGCTTGAAACGTTCGCTTGCTCTCTCTGCCTGGATGCTGCCTGACCCCTCTGTGATCTTCAGCATTGTCAGAAGCATACAACCAAAACAATGGTAGATGTCGCTCGATGACCACTTAAAATCTGGGGACACCTGATGTGATTGGGTCACTGACATAAAAAATGGTTTGGGGCTGGAGAATAAAGCTCTGAGTTGCTGTGTACCCTGATTTTAAATCTTGAGCTGTGTTCTAACTGTGAACATACAAATTAGGAACAGGATAAGGCCACTCAGCCCCTCAGGCCAGCGCTGCAATTCAGTAAGATTGTGATTGATCTGACTATTCCACATTTTCACCGACTCCTCTTATTAAGAATCCATCCAACCCGGCCTTAAAATTATTCAAATTCTTAAAATTAAAATTCTTCTTGCACTGTCTGATGTGAAAGAGAGCTCCCAAGGCACAAGGCCCACAAAATAATTTCCATCATGACCTGAGAAATTCTCAGTCTGCCATTCCAACCATTTCCTTCGAACCCCCATCCTAGGGGATTGTGCTCGACTTGAGTTCCTCCCTTACTTTCTATTTAGTGAGCTATTTCTGGGATGTTACTTATATCCTTCGCAGTAAGCACCAGTACAAAGTAGCTGTCCGATTTCTCTGTCCCTCTTTAATTTCCATTAGTAGTTCCACAGACTCACTCTTAATTGGATCAAGGCACACTTCGCTGACTGTTTCCATTAAGAGAAGCTCTTACGATCTGGTTTTATATTTCTAGCTAACTTTCTTTTGCACTGCCACTTCTCATCCTTTTCCAATCATTCTTTTTTATATATATTCTTTCCAGTCTTTTGACGTCTTTGTGCAATTGTATGCTTTTATTTACATTTGATACTCTCTTTAACCTTTTATTAAGTTACTGAGAATAATTAGTTTACATAGAATCCCTACAGTGTGGCAGCAGGCCATTCGGCCCATTAAGCCTACACTGACCTTCCAAAGAACATCCCACCCAGACCCATCCCCTTAAACTGCATTTCCCATGACTATGCCACCTAACCTGCACACTCCTGAATGCTGTGGACAATTTAGCACAGCCAAATTACCTAACTTGCGCATCTTTGGACTGTGAGAGGAAACTGGAGTACCCGGAGGAAATTCACATGGACACGGGGACAATGTGCAAACTCCACACAGTTGCCGAAGGTGGTACCGAACCTGGATTCCCGAAGCTACGAGGCAGCAATGAGCCACCCCAAACTTTCCTGTTAAAATTATTCTTTCTTGTCAAAATACATCTGTTCTGTGTATTCTGAACGCTCCCCTCAAATGTTTCCTGCTGCATCTCAAGGAACCTAGGCCCGAATTTGATTTGCTGCTCATTTAGCTTCCTGCATCATGCCTTCATAATTAGCCTTGTTTAGTTTTGAAATATTGACCTCAGACATATTCTCCACTCTTTCAAATTGAATGTAAAATTCAATCATATTACGGTCACTGTTATCAGGAGGCATCTTCACGACACAATCATTAATTAATCCTATCTCTTTGCACACTGCCAGGTGTAGTGTTGCCTGTACTTTCAGCTCCAGAAAGTGCAGTTTGAAGAAACTAGCCTGAAAAATTCCTATGAACTTCTCATCTAAGTTAACTTTTCCACCTAATTTAACCCAACTGATCAAAAATAAAACCATAAAGATCTTTTACCTCAGAGTGAGTTTCTATTTTGGCTTATAGAACATAGAGCCGTACAGCACAGGAACAGGCCCTTCAGCCCACGATGTTGTGCTGAACACGACAGCAAATTAAGTTACTCCCTTCTGCCTACCCTTGGTCCATATCCCTCCATTCTTTGCGTATTCATGCACTTATCTAAAAACCCCTTAAAAGCCCCAATCATATCTTACCCCTGGCAGTGTGTTCCACACTCCTACCACTCTCTGTGTAAAAATATACCCCTCACATCTCCTTTGAACTTTCCCCCTCTCACCTTAAATGCATGCCCCTAGTATTAAGCATTTCAACTCTGGGGAAAAGATTCAGACCATTAACCCTATCTGTGCCTCTCATAATTTTATAGACTTCTATTAAGTCTCTCCTCATCTTCCTTCACTAAAGAGAAAATAACTTGAGTTTTTCTAGCCTCTCCTTGTAGCTCACACCCTGTAATCAAGACAGAACCCTGGTAAACCTCTTCTGCACCCTCTCCAAAGCCTCCATATCCTTCCTGTAATGTGGTGACCAGAACTGAACACAATACTCTAACCGTGGCCTCACCAAAATCTTCTAAAGCTGCAACATGGCATCCTGACTCTTGTACTCAATTCCCCAACCAATAACGGCAAACATTTCTGATTAGTCTGATCGAGTGCCTAGGTAACAGTCAAATAGTGAGATAACAAAGTGTGGAGCTGGATGAACGCAGCAGGCCAAGCAGCATCTCAGGAGCACAAAAGCTGACGTTTCGGGCCTGGACCCTTCAGCAGTTCCCATTGTCACAGTCAAATAGTAAGAACAGTTTTACTTGTACAAAAAAGAATCTGCAACAGGCACTATCCAAGATAAACTTGAAGCAAAATACTCACTGCGTATTGCTTGCCTTTTCTGCCTCTGCATAATTAAAAAGTAGCCAGTGAGGAAGCTGACATGATGCCAAGATTATAATTCAATGGCATTTAACAAGTTGATAAACAAGATACATTTCGACAAGTTAGAAAGGAGAAAGAGGAACATTCTTGAGTTTGTGATTAATGAAAGCATAACTTTTTGTAATGTGTCCTGTGGGATCTTCCATGTGTCAAATCAATTCTGCACTGGGACCTTAGAGGCAGAGATCACAGCTGTTACATTGGCATTTTCCATGAGATTGTTGCTGGAGGTTTCGGTGCTCGGTCAGGCTTTCTATATCATTTTTATCTCGAATGGCAGTACCAACTCAATTTTCTCCTGATTATCCATTGGATTTGAATACCTCATCAATTCTTTTGCCAGATAGAAGGACTAATTATTTTCAGAATGATCTATGAACTCTTCCCAAACAGGGATTCCATTTTTATAATTGATTTCTGTGGTTCTCATCAAGCTTTTATATTTGCTAATTTATTTTCCACTGAGACAGGTTCATTTATATATGACATACAATAAAATAGATTAATTGGTGGGAACAGATGATTCTGGCTATATTAGTTACCTGGATAGTAATCCAGAAGCCTGCACTGATAATCCAGGAAATTTGAGGTCAGAACTCCAACACAGCACTTCACAAATTTTAGTGCACTTTTGGAAAATCTGGACCAAGGAAAAACACATGACAATGAGGCTATCAGGTTGTCATGAAGGGTCTAGGCCTGAAACGTCAGCTTTCCTGCTCCTCTGATGCTGCTTGGCCTGCTGTGCTCATCCAACTTCACACCTTGTTATCTCAGACTCTCCAGCATCGGCAGTTCCCACTATCCCTGGTACATTGATGTTTTTCTGAGGGACGAAGAATTAACCTCCTTACCAGTTTAAATCTGTACTTTATTTCATATCCTCAACAATCCCTAAATCTCCTTCCCTTTGGGGAAAGACCCTTAAATCAGGAGGTCACTGTTTCAGAACTAAGGGACTCCCATTTAAAGCAGATATTAAAGTATTTGTTTTCCCTGAGATGTCAAGGGGGAGGTGATAGCCCAATGGAATTACCACTGGACTGTTAATCCAGAACCCAGATAATGCTCTCGGGATCTGGGGTCAAATCCTACCACACCACCCACAAAGCTCACCAGTTTCATAATGTATCCAGGGAAGGGAAAAACTGCCATCTGTACCTGGTCGGACCTACATGTGACTCCAGACCCACAGCAACGTGGTTGACTCCTAACTGGGATAGGCAGTAAACATTGATCAAGCCAATGGTGACCTCATCTCATGAATGAACCAAAAAAAGTACTGTTTGGGCCTGTAGGATTGTATTCGGTAATGGAGGGTGGCTCATAAACAATTGTTAATGGTGGATCTGACAGATTCTGGATTGACAGGAAGTCAAACAGCACAGGGGTGAGCAGGAAAGTGGAGCTCAGGATCTACAAAAACACAAAGAGCAAGCCCAAGAGGATAAAGGGTTGAACTCCTGCTCCTGATTTATATGTTTGTAACACGAAGCTGACTTTTCAAAATCTTCTGAAGTTGTCCTTCCACTATTTGTTAGTACTCTCTGCAATTGGAGTTTGTCAAGACCCAAGAGAGAAGATGGTATTGTTTGTGGAAGTTTTAGTACTTGGGAAATATTATCTTTTAATCCAATGTTGTCATGGCTTTCGGAGAAGCTTTTACAGTGATGCTGCTGGAAAGCGCTATCTCCAGGAGTCCCCTGTGATCGTAACATTGTTTCCTAATGTCATCTCTACTTTCTCTTGTGGTTTAAGCCAATGCTGCTTGTTGCAGTTGAGGAACTTGAGGAAAGTCTCTGTGGAATGGGACTTCAGACACAGAGTGAGATCCCTATCTGGCTTTTCTCTGCCAGCTTTGTGATACCGTAAGGATCTCAGTTGGATCTGCCTCTCAGATGAGCGTGGCTTCTGTCCCTTAACCAGAGCTCCTGCCTTGGCATTAAGGCTGTCAGAGTCTCCATTCTGTGTCAGGAGTTGTATACTACTGAGGCTTTCCTCAAGTGTTTTATCTTCTCATAGCTTGTGATTGTATTCTAAAGTGGGGACTTCGCGCTTTGAGGAGCAGGAAAGCTGACATATTGGATCGAGATCCGAAACGCCAGCTTTCCTGCTCCTCTGATGCTGCTTGGCCTGCTGTGTTCCTCCAGCTCCACACCTGGTATCTCAGATTCTCCAGCATCGGCAGTTCCTACCATCTCTGCTACAATTATATCCTGGTTTGACGTCATTTCCATGATCAATTCCACTAGATAGTTACATTATTCAAAAGTGTTGCTATGGAAAGGAGTCAAACTAATTCCCCATCTGGATTCTGATACTTTTTACTCTTTTGGCCTTTCCATTCCCTAGGTGATAAACTGGGAACGTAACACTCAAAATGAACTTCCTGAAATCCCCATTCGCAAATCGACATCCTTTGTCCAATTTTAATTATTCCGGGAAACTGTGTAATACAAAATCCTTTTAAGTGTCTAATCCTCAAAACTAGGGGTCAGGAAGGGTCACTCTATCTGAAACATTAGCTCTGATTTCTCTCCACAGATGCTGCCAGATCTGCTGAGCTTTTCCAGCAATTTCTGTTTTTGTTTCTGATTTCCAGCAGCTACCGTTCTTCCTGGTTCTACTTGATACTGGGCTAAAATGTTTCCCATTGCCAAGGACACAAGGATAGAATTTTTCTATCAGGTTACAGGCTTCCTATGGATCTATAAATATCATAAAGGGAGGGCAGTTGTAATTCTTGGTCTTCTGTGGTTTGAAGCCAAATGATAGGTAGGGATTGGGCAATGGGAACTAGAGCAAAGGATAGACATTCACCAGGATTCGATATTAATGAAAGAATACACTGAACCTCTTATTAACCATGTAGAGTGCAGGTAGAAGCTTGCACCCAGTTTGTGAGGAATTAAACAAGGCTGGAGGATTTGCCTAGCTGCAGTTAGCGAGCTATTCCTCAGGGAAAACTTCCAGTGAAAATTACAATTAAGTAAAGAATAAAGGAAGAGTAAACCCTTGGCAGCTGTGAAACACTTTGGATTGATTTGAATGTCTACTTAAGATGTTGAGAAAAGTAATAGTATTGACGTGGTCACTCTTATTTAAAGTAGAAAAGAACACATTCTAATTGATCAGAGATAGTAGGAACTGCAGATGCTGGAGAATCCGAGATAACAAAGTGAGGAGCTGGATGAACACAGCAGGCCAAGCAGCATCTTAAGAGCACAAAAGCTGACATTTCCGGCCTTGACTCTTCATCAGAAAAGGTGCTTTTATGCTCCTAACATTCTAATTGATAATTTGAAGTGCATGTTGACTATGAATTCACAAGTTTAGATAATCGTGTTCTTTATTGACTTGACTTTGTAATTTCCAGTCATCTCAGCAACTCAAGAATGGCTTGAATTTGTCATAATCTTGTTTGTCATGATACTGTGTTGAAATCTAACTCTATTCAATAGCAGATACTTCATTTGTCTTGAGTAGAATATACTGTTCAGTTGCAGCCTCTTTGCCAGCTTTCTTTTTCAATATTTACTGACACTTGAGATCAGAACTCTGTTCAATCTTGCTAACAGTAGAGAACATTCCTGCCGAGCCAATACAGTCACGGATTTCTAACTCATTAATGGTATGAAACAACTTTCCTATTCTAACATAATTGACCTCAGGGGATTTTACTTTTGCTTTAGCTTCTGCCATGAGTTCACAAAGCTCTGTAAAATTTCTAACTAGCTGTTTCTTGCTCAGGTACACTTTGACCGGCTGTCCTTGACATTTTGTAGTTTAAACCCTCTCTGCATTTCAATCAGATTCACATCAATACTGGCCGTTTTACTCAGCAGTTAAGGATTCCCGGCCATGAAGCTTGAACTTGATGGCCCCTATGCTGGAGAGTAGATTTTTAATGCTTCTTGCAACATCCTGTGGACAATGGATTGGGTCATCCATTTCCCCTTGGAAACCCCTTCAGCATTGTCTTCTACTGCAGACCATTTTACCTCATTTATCTTTTTGTGGGGGACTTTTTTAAGTTCGTTCACAGGATGGGGGTCTCACTTGCAAGGCTAGCAAGTCATTGGTCATCTGTAATTGCCCTGGAGAAGGTAGTGGTGAGTTACCATTTTGAAACACTCCTGTCCATGTGGTATATGAGCAAGCAGAGTGTTGCTAGGGTGATGGGAACTCCAGGATTTTGACCCAGCAAGACTGTAGAAATGACAATATATTTCCAAGTCAGGATGGTCTGTAACATGAAGAGGAGCTTCAAGATGCCGGTCTCCCATTCACCTGCTGAATTGATCTTTCTTGGTGGCACCGTTTGTGGGTTTGGAAGGCGCTGCCTGAGGGTCTTTGGTGAATTTCTGCAGTGTATCTTGTAGATAGTACGCACTGCTGCTACTGAGTGTCGGTGGTAGAGAGGGTGAATGTTTGTGGATGTGGTGCCAATCAAGGGGCTGCTTTGTCCTGGATGGTGTCAAGTTTCTTGAGTGTTATTGTGACTGCCCCCATCCAGGCAAGTGGGGAGTATTCCATCACACTCCTGAGTTGTGCCTTGGAGATGGTGGGCAGGGCCTGGGTGTGGGATTAGGGGTTGTGGAGTGGTCAGGAGGTGAGTTACTCGCTGCAGTATTCCTAGTTTCTGGCATGCTTATAGAGTGTTAAAGTCATAGAGATTTACAACACAGAAACAGACCCTTCAATCCAACTCATCCATGCCGACCAGGTATCCTAAATTAATCTAGTCGTATTTGCCAGCATTTGGCCCATATCCCTCTAAACCTTTCCTGATCACATGAACATGGGTACATACCCATCCAGATGGCTTTTAAATGTTGTCATTGTACCAGCCTCCACTGCATTCTCTGGCAGCTCATTCCCTACACACACCACCCTTTTTAAATCTTTTCCCTCTCACCTTAAACCTATGTCCCTCTAGCTTTAGACTCCCCTATCCTGGGGAAAAAGCCCTTGTCCATTTACCCTATCCATGCCCCTCATGATTTTATAGACATCTATAAAGCTGCCCCTCACCCTCCAACACTCCAGGGAAAATAGCCCCAGCCTATTCAGCATCTGCCTGTAGCTCAAACCCTCCGACTCAGGAAACATTTTTGTAAATCTTTTCTGAAACCTTTCTAGTTTCACAACATCTTTCCAACAGCTGGGAGACCAGAATTGAACGTAATATTCCAAAAAGTGAAAGCTTCAGCCTTATCTTTTGCACTGATGTGCAGGGCTCTTCCATCACTGAGGATGGGGATATTTGTGGAACCTCCTCCTCCAGTGAGTTGTTTAATTGACTCCCACCATTCTCTCCTGGATGAGGCAGGGCTGCAGAGGTTAGACCTGATCCGTTGGTTGTGAGTTTGCTTAGCTCTGTCTGAAACACTTGCTTTTTATGCTGTTTGCTACATTTAGTGAAAATGAAAACACACGATTTCTTATAAACCAATATTATTGTGATTGTTAAGACTCTCTACACCAATTCATCAGAGAAGCATTGCATTCAGTCTGACAACAGCCTATTGAAAATATTCACCGCTCATGTTAAAATAGCAAACACTGTAATGTTTATACCGTCAGTTAGCTCAGTTGCTCCAAGCTGAAAGCTTTCAAACACTTAATCACAAAAATGTTATGGCTCAGAAAAAGGCCATTCAGACATTGTAACTGTACTAGCTCTTCAAATGAGCGTGGTTACTTAGTGCCAATCTCCTGCCTTTTCTCCCATATCCCTGCATGCCATTACTATCCAAATGACCATTCAATGCCCCCTTTAAATGTCTCCACGGAATCTGCCATTTGCAGGCAGTGCATTCCAGACCTTACCTATTCGCTGGGTGTAAAAGATCTTCCTCACATCGCCCTTGTTTGTTTTGCCCATCACATTACGCCTATGCTTTTCACTCTGTTTCCCTTTATGTGTGGGAAGCCCTTCTCCCTCTTTTTTCTATTGTTCAGAATAACATTCAACAGCGCTTGTCTGATTCCAGGCCCAGTTAAGGTGTTCTTGGAACACACCACCTCACACCACCCCTCAAATGGAAGGCAGAGACAAGCTGATACTGATGGAAAGCTCAGAGATGGTGACAACTGCCAACGTTGCTCTGAAGGAGGGTATGGCCTGAAACATCAACTTTCCTGCTCCTCTGATGCTGCCTGGCCTGCTGGGTTTCTCCAGCTCCACACTGTGTTATCTCTAATGGAGGGCTAGCAGGAAAACAGCTCACACTGAAACATCAGCAGATAAGGCAGAATGTTGGCCTGAGACATACGTGAATACTAAATGTGTATTATGATGGGAATTGCTGGACATGCTGACCCTACAGTTCAGCATTGTGCATTGCGTAGTTATGACAAATTCAAATTAACCACCAGCTCATTGTTTTAAAGAAAAGAGTGATTTAATTTTGAGAGATAAAACTCAGAACGTGCCAGCATCTATATTTGCAAAAATCTAATTCAATCACATCCTGTTTGACTGGACTGGGCTTGTTTGTAAGAGCCAGACCTATGAAATTTCTTTTGTGCCTTGCATTGTCTTTGTGAGGAGTAATTTAAAATAGCCAGATCTAATTTTAATGCCGTTTTATCCTCCTATATGACTGACTTGGAGATGGGCACGGGGTCTGCAGTTTGGATTCCTTACTTTACAGTCATGTTATCCACACAGCAGAGCCTCCAGCCTGAGCTTCTTAATTTCGTGTGAGAAGTATTTTATTTCACAAACATATGTTCAAAAGTTACTGAAGGGAACATAGAAGCCCTTGGAGTTTTTATTGTTTGGCAACAGATGGTGCAAAGTTAAGGGAAGTGCACCTGATTATCTAATTTGCTGCCTTATTTTTGTAAACACAATTAGTAGGTTTTTGGCTCCAACTGTATTGTCCTCAGTGGGCTGATCATCACTGTGGACAGTGAGAGCCTTTTTCCTGGATGGAGATGGCTAGTATGAGGGGGCATAGCTTTAAATTGAGGGGTGATAGATATAGGACAGATGTCAGAGGTAGGTTCTTTACTCGGAGAGTAGTAAGGGAATGGAATGCCCTGTCTGCAACAGTAGTAGACTCACCAACTTTAAGGGCATTTAAATGGTCATTGGATAAACATATGGATGATAATGGAATAGTGTAGGTTAGATGGGCTTCAGATTGGTTTCACAGGTCGGCGCAACATTGAGGGCCGAAGGTCCTGAACTGTGCTGTAGTGTTCTATGTTCTAACTAGAGGACACCTTTACCAGCCGCACACGCCTTTCGTAGGAAGCCCGATTTGGACAGTAAGTATGGGGGAAGTGACTGGTCTTGTGAAATAATCTGTCTGAACCAGTTTGCCATGAGGAAAACTGAGAATTCCTGTGAGGAGAGCCATAATTGATGGTGATGGACAAACAAATAATATTTGTTCACTCACACATGGGGCATAGGCATCGCTGGCTGGGCCAGCATTTATTCCCCGTCCCTAACTGCCCCTTGAGTCGGTGGTGGTGAGCTGCCTTCTTGAACTACTACGGTCCATGTGATGTAGGCTGATCCACATTGGCCCTTATGGAGGGAATTCAACCCCTAATACTGGAGCCCTTCACCCCCTGCTGTACTCTCTATACACCCACCACCGTGTATCCAAATTCTGAGTGGTGATAAGGTGCAATGAGAACAATCACTCTTCTAATGTCGATAAAACTAAAGAACTGATCTTTGACTTCGGAAAGAAAGGAGGAGAACACACCCCCATCTACATCAATGGCGCTGAGGTTGAGCGGATGAAGAGCATCAAGTTCCTCAGAATGACAATAGCCAATGACCTGTCCTGGATTTCTCATGTAAATGTGATGTTCAAGAAGGCACAACAACGCTTCTTCTTCCTCAGGTACCTCCGGAAATTCAGCATGTCCATAAGGACCCTCACCAACCTCTACAGATGTCCCACTGAAAGCAAACTGCCCGGGTACATAACAGCCTGGTACGGCAACTGCTCTGCCCAGGACCGTAAGAAACTACAGAAGGTGGTGTACACAACCCAGACCATCAGAGAAGCCAAACTCCCATCCATGGGCTCCATTCACATGGCTCCCTGTCATGGAAAGGCTGCCAACATCATCAAAGACCCATTGTGCCCCAGCAATGATCTCCCATGACCTCTTCTGTCAAGCAGAAGATACAGAAACCTGAACACACTCACGAACAGATTCAGGAACAGCCTCTTCTTGGCCATTACCAGATTTTCTATCCTCAAATCATAATGCCGATCTCATTACCATAGATCTAGCCCAGCACACACCCTGTGTAATGTAACCTGTCTGCCCTGTCCAAGCCTTTTTGATGTGTACATTGTTTGCTTGCTGTGATCTGCCCGTACAGCTCCTAAACAAAGCTTTTCACTGTATTTCAGTACACGTGACAATAAATCAATCAAACAATCAATCAATTCCAGAATCTTGACTCAGTGACAGTGAAGGAACGGTGATATATTTCCAAGTCAAGACGATGAGTGGCTGGGACGGGAACTTGGAGGGGGTGGTGTTCCCAGCTATCTGCTGCCCTTGTCCTTCTAGATGGAATTGGCCCAGGATTTGGAAGAAAAACAAAGTTGCTAGAAAAGCTCAGCAGGTCTGGCAGCATCTGTGAACAAAAACACAGAGTTAATTTTTCAGGCCCAGTGACCCTTCCTCAGCACCTCACCAGAACTGAAACATTAACTCTGTTTATTTGCCTCCACACATGCTGCCAGACCTGCTGAGCTTTTCCAGCAACTTTGTTTTTGTTCCTGATTTACAGCATCTGCAGTTCTTTCAGTTTTTAGTGTCGGTTTGGAAGGTACTGCCTGAGGATCTCAGGTGAATTTCTGCAGAGCATCTTGTAGATAGTACACACTGCTGTTACTGAGCGTCGATGATGGAGGGAGTGGGATATTTGTGGATGTGGTGCCAATCAAGCGGCTGCTTTGTCCTGGATGGTATCAAGCTTCTTGAGTGTTGTTGGGGCTGCACCCATCCAGGCAAGTGGGGAGTATTCCATCACTCTCCTGACTTGTGCCTTGTGGATGGTGGGACAGAGTTTGGGGAGCCAGGAGGTGAGTTACTCGCTGCAGTATTCCCAGCTTCTGACCTGCTCTTGTAGCCAACCTATTAGTGTGGTGAGTCCAATTCAGTTTCACACATCGTCACGAAATATAATCGCACACTTGTAATGAAGATGTGTATTTAAGCAGATACATGAGGACACCACTCTCCTCCAAGCCATTCACAGTCCTGACTTGGAAATATGTCCCCGTTCCCTCAGTCCTGGCAGGTTGCCATCCTGAACTCCGTCCCTGAAAATAGCACGTGGACAGCAATGGTTCAAGAAGGTGGCTCACTACCACCTTCTACTGGGCAGTATGACCAATGAATGATGACCCAGCCAACGATGCTGACATCTGTGAATGAATTTTAAAAATAACTTCCCTTCACAAAGAGGCAAACAATGCACAGCAGCCTCTAATAGAAGACAAACTCGAGTTCGCCATTGGGAAATGGATGACCCAAACCACACCATTTCATAAGATGACGCTTACGACAATGGGCACATTACGAATTTCCAGTTAAGCAGGAGAAAGTATCATAATATTATCAGCTAGCACAGAGGAGGTGATGGCCTAGTGGTATAATCATGGGACTATTAATCCAGAGACCCATGAAATGCTCTGGGTATGTAGGTTCAAATCCTGGCAGCTACTGGAATTTGAAATAAATTACAAACTAAAACTGGAAATAAGAGCCGAATGATGGACATAAATCCATTGCTGATTGTCAGGGGACAGAAATGCATGTGGTTCACTAATGCCCTTTAGGGAAGGAAACTACCTGCCCCAGCTGGTCTGGCCGACATGTGACTCACTCATTGAAGGAAGAATCTGTTTGACTCTGAACTACTCCCTGTGCAATAAATGCTGGCCAAGCCAGCTATACTCTCATCCTGTGAATGAGTTTTTAAAAATTAACCAAAGCTGCATGTGGCCACCCGATGAAGGAGCAGCACTCTGAAAGCTTGTGATTTCAAATAAACCTGTTGGACTGTAACCTGGTGTCAAAGAACAAAGAACAATACAGCACAGGAACAGGCCCTTCTGCCCTCCAAGCCTGTGCCAACTCAGTTTGCCCTTCCACACTAAAACTGCCTTCACTTACAGGATCTGTATCCCTCTGTTCCCTTCCTATTCATGTATTTATCCAGGTGTTTCTCGAATGCTGCTAATGTATCTGCTTCCACCCCTTCCTCTGGCAGCATGTTCCAGGCACTCACCACCCTCTGTGTGAAAAATCTGCCTCGCACATCTCTTTTCAACTTCACCCCTCACACCTTGAACTTTAGATCTCTAGAAACTGACCCTTCCACCCTGGGAAAAATTCTCACAGTTTGCACTCTACCAATGCCATTCACAATCTAATGAACTTCTATCAGGTTGCCCCTCAACCTCCTGCATTCAACAAACCCAGTCTATCCAACCTTTCTTCATAGCTAAAATCATCTATACCAGGCAACATCCTGGTAAACCTGTTCTGTACCCTCTCCAAAGCCTCCACATCCCTCTGGTAGTGTGGAGACCTGAACTGTACCTAATATTCCAAGTGTGGCCTGACTAAAGTTCTGTAAAGCTGCAGCATAACTTGTCTATCCTTATACTCAATGCCCCTTCCAATGAAGGGGAGCATGCCATCGGCCTTTTTTACAACTGTATCTACCTGCGCTACCACCTTCAGTGATCTGCGAGCCTGCACACCCAGATCCCTCTGCATATCAATACTCCTAAAAGTTCTGCAATTCACTGTATACTTTCCATCTGATGCACCTTCCAAAATGCATCACCACACATTAGTCTAGATTAAACGCCATCTGTCATGTTAACTCGTCATTGTCTACAGGAATAGTGCCAGATGACTGGAAGATAGCAAATGTGGTTCCCCTGTTCAAGAAGGGGAGTAGAGACAACCCTGGTAATTATAGACCAGTGAGCCTTACCTCAGTTGTTGGTAAAGTGATGGAAAAGGTTATAAGGGATAGGATTTATAATCATCTAGAAAAGAATAAATTGATTAGGGATAGTCAGCACGGTTTTGTGAAGGGAAGGTCATGCCTCACAAACCTTATTGAGTTCTTTGAGAAGGTGACCAAACAGGTAGATGAGAGTAAACTGGTTGATGTGGTGTATATGGATTTCAGCAAGGCGTTCGATAAGATTCCCCACAATAGGCTATTGTACAAAATACAGAAGAATGGAGACATAGCAGTTTGGATCGGAAATTGGCTTGCTGAAAGAAGACAGAGGTGGTAGTTGATGGGAAATGTTCATCCTGGAGAGCAGTTACTAGTGGTGTACCGCAAGTGTCGGTGTTGGGTCCACTGTTGTTTGTCATTTTTATAAATGACCTGCATGAGGGCGTAGAAGGATGGATTAGTAAATTTGCAGACGACACTAAGGTCGGTGGAGTTGTGGATAGTGACGAAGGATGCTGTAGGTTGCAGAGAGACATAGATAAGCTGCAGAGCTGGGCTGAGAGGTGGCAAATGGAGTTTAATGCAGACAAGTGTGAGGTGATGCACTTTGGTAGGAGTAACCAGAAGGCAAAGTACAGGGCTAATGGTAGGATTCTTGGTAGTGTAGAGGAGCAGAGAGATCTCGGTGTCCATGTACACAAATCCTTGAAAGTTGCCACCCAGGTTGACAGGGCTGTTAAGAAGGCATACAGTGTTTTAGCTTTTATTAATAGAGGGATCGAGTTCCGGAACCAAGAGGTTATGGTGAAGCTGTACAAAACTCTGGTGCGGCCGCACTTGGAGTATTGTGTACAGTTCTGGTCACTGCATTATAAGAAGGATGTGGAAGCTTTGGAAAGGGTGCAGAGGAGATTTACTAGGATGTTGCCCGGTATGGAGGGAAGGTCTTACGAGGAAAGGCTGAGGGGCTTGAGGCTGTTTTCATTAGAGAGAAGAAGGTTGAGAGGTGACTTAATTGAAACATATAAAATAATCAGAAGGTTAGATAGGGTGGATAGGGAGATCCTTTTTCCTAGGATGGTGACGGCGAGCATGAGGGGGCATAGCTTTAAATTGAGGGGTGAAAGATATAGGACAGATGTCAGAGGTAGTTTCTTTACTCAGAGAGTAGGAAGGGAATGGAACGCTTTGCCTGCAACGGTAGTAGATTCGCCAACTTTAGGTACATTTAAGTCGTCATTGGACAAGCATATGGACGTACATGGAATAGTGTAGGTTAGATGGGCTTGAGATCGGTATGACAGGTTGGCACAACATCGAGGGCCGAAGGGCCTGTACTGTGCTGTAATGTTCTATGTTCTATGTTCTATGTTTCTGCCTGTACCATGTGACTTCTGACTTTGCCCACCTCAGTGCAACATCGGCACCTCCGCAAAAGTGTTTTCACATTGCCTCATACCGAAGCTCTAAATCTTCGCAGATGTGTGTTGTGTTTAGTCAGGGCAGCGCTGGCTTCTGAAGTAAATGATTGTCACTTTCCTTGGAGATTCCTTCACAGGTACACTGCACTAATGTCAGAGACACAGCGGCAGCAGCTCACCACAGGATGCTGAGGTAGGCTTGGAGCTGCATTGACAGACCTGCTGAGATTGAGAAGGACTGTGATAATATCATTACTTCATTTCGGAATATGAAAGGATAAACATTTCAGTCCTCTGAAGCAAATCTTTTAAAGGAATTGCACCGTTTGTTCCTTTGATCGTTTGCAAGATCGAAAAATAAGGTTACAGTTCAACGAACATGAAGAAAAATGAGCTAAAGGAAATAACTCAAAGTTTTAATGAACAAATGGAACAAAATGATTGGATAGTTCAAATCCAACATGGACGGCAAATTAAATTTAAAATAACTACATTTAGTTGAAATCATCAGGTTGTATGAAGACATTTAAACCGCATTGTCAATTAATTGCATCCAGTGGCAAACAGAATTTATCTGTAACCTAGTTTAGAATGGATATGGTGAAATCTGTCAGTAGCTACTCAGAGTTTCATGTCCAGGATACAACTGTTAATTAATCCATTTTTTAGTGAGTGAACAAACAAGCTCACACTTGCAATAACAGTGAAATAATGGGTCAGAGGTGGCAGTTTTGCAAAGCAATAAGGTTATCCTTCATTTCAGATACACTTAGTGCTGGGAAGCTGATGGTTGGAAGATTACAGTGTAAATTTCAAAGACACACTTGAACCTTCAAAGTATCGGGTGTTAAACCTGTCCTCCTGCATTAATCACGCAATCGGAAGGCTGTCAGTTTGTAACATAGTGGCTTTTAACCACAGACAATCAGTGGTAAGTAATACCATACAACATGACTGCTGAATGGATTGACTTATTGGGAAGGTGAGGAACAACAGATGATTTAAATTCTAAGTGTTAAATTCGAAACCGGTAGTAAATGATATTCAGCAGTAAATCACTGGGCGACATTGATTTTAATGATTGGTGCAAATGCATTTCCAATTATTTCTCTCCTGGATTGTCCTCAAAATCTTTCCAATGTTAGCGCCAAAGCCCATCAGTCTGCAAGATTCCCCTGGCATTGGCTCAAGCCTTTTGTCCACTTGTAATTCTGTGCATTTGACTCAGTGTCACCCTTGCAGTGAGAGTTTCTGCATCATGCTTCATGGTCATTGTACACTGGTGTGGCTTGGCACTAACACTGTGCTTTTTCCTCAAAGTTTATCAGCCTGGACTCTGCTGCAGGAGAAGGCACAGTGAATAAAGAGAGATTTAAGGAGGGTGCCTGAACATGGGCAATGAAAGAAACCCTCAGGGGCTTTGAGATAATAATTTCAGAATGGGAGAAATGCCCCATCTCAGGGCTTGTTGCAGCCTTTTTCCTGCTTAGTCACTGCATCCTATTGCCAGGTTTGTTGAGCTCCATGGAAGTAAAAATGAGGAGAGATGCAAAATCAGGTTCTCTCGTTCACTCATTTCGGATGGTCACCCAGAGTCAAACTGTTGAGGCCTTTGGAGGCAGTAGATGGGTTTGACATTAGAACATAGAACATTACAGCATAGTACAGGCCCTTCGGCCCTCGATGTTGTGCCGACCTGTCATACCGATCTCAAGCCCATCTAACCTACACTATTCCATGTACGTCCATATGCTTATCCAATGATGACTTAAATGTACCTGAAGTTGGCGAATCTACTACTGTTGCAGGCAAAGCGTTCCGTTCCCTTACTACTCTCTGAGTAAAGATTAGTTCACTTTGTGGATGGGATGAGAATGGAATTCTTTCTGGTTTTGGCTGGTGCAGACCTGATAACTGAAGGGTGTTTTCTGCGCTGCAGCTCTCTCAGACTCGATGGAAGTACTGTCATTTAGCTGATGACTAGGTTCATAGAATCGTGGAATCCTTACAGACTGCAAATAGGCCATTCAGCCACACCAACCCTCTTGGAAAGCATCCCACCCAAAGCTGGACCTCTACCCTATCCCCATAACCCGACATTTCCCCTGGCTAACCAACCTAACCTGCATATCCCTGGACACTGTGGGAAATTTAGCGTGGCTAATCCACCCTAACCGACACCTGGAGCACCTGGAGGAAACCTACACAGACACAGAGAGAATGTGAAAACTCCCACATTGACAGTTCCCAAGGGTGGAATCGAACTGGGACCCCTGCCACTGTGAAACAGCAATGCTAACCACCACGCCACCCTAAATCATTTCAAATTACGCCTAGCATTTCCAAATAATGTCACACAAGGATTTGAATAAAGCTATCAGAGGTATAAAACTAAACTGAAAGACCAAGCTGGACAAAGAAGTCATACTGATTTTCAAAGAGCAAAGAACAGTACAACACAGGAACAGGCCCTTCGGCCCGCAAATACAATACTGACACTTGGTGCCTTTCTAAACTAAAAACGTTTTGCCTTTATGTGGTTTGCATCCCTCTATCACTGGACTATTTACGTACCTGCCTCTTACATATTGCTGTTCCACCTGCCTCCACCACCCTCTGCGTAAAGAACTTTCCACAAATATCTCCCTTAAACTTTTCCCCTCTCACTTTGAACTCATGACCCCTAGTAATTGAGTCCCCCACTCTGGGAAGAAGCTTTAAACTTATTCAGTTTTACACGAGTCCTATGTCCCATTGTAATTGATGTTTCTACCCTGGGAATAGACTCTGAGTATCTACTCTATTCATGCCTCTTGGAAAGATTAGATTCCCTACAGTGTGGAAGCAGGCCCTTCAGCTCAACAAGTCCACACTGCCCCTTGAAGCATCCCACCCAGACCCATCCCCTTATAACCCACACACCCCTGAACACTAAAGGCAATTTAGCATGAGCTAATCCACCAATCCACCTAGCCTGCACATCTTTGGACTGTGGGAGGAATCCCACGCAGACACGGGGAGAAGGTGCAAACTCCACACAGACAGTCGCCCAAGACTGGAATTGAACCTGGGTCCCGTGAGGCTGCAGTGCTAACCACTGAGCCACCGTGCCGCCCCTTGATTAGATTGACCCTCAACCTTCAATGTTCAACAGAAAACAAAACAAGTTTGTCCAAACTGTCCTCATAGCTAATATACTCCAAACCAGGTGACTTCCTGGTAAACCATTTCTGTACCCTCTCCAAAGCTTCCACACACTTTAGGTAATATGCTGACCAGAACTAAGCTTTAAAATTCCAAGTGTAGCCTGGCTAAAGCTCTATATTGATGCAACATGGCTTGGCAGTTTTTAAACTCTGTGGTCTGACCAAAGAAGACAAGCCTGCCTTGTGCCTTGTGAACACATGATCCATTTGTGTAGCTACTTTCAGGGAACAATGGGCCCGTCTGCCTCGGTCCCTTGTATTAATAGGATTTCCTGTACGGCATATTATTGAGATGTTATTTGTCTTTGTCCAATGCTATTAGATCTGCACTGTACAAATAAATAGTTTTATAAATATCCTTTGCCATTTGCTGTGCTCAGCGCCACAGATGAACAGGCAGGAACGCAGAGTTTCGGTACTATTTTGGTAAGTGACAAATCGGGAGTGAGTTATTTCGAGCTAAGTGGCACTCACAACTGTTTGATATCTTTGTCACTGAGCTATAAGAGGTCTCCTTCAGCAGTAGGAAGGTAGAGAGAATCAGAGCTCAGCCTGATGTGGAAACCAGGCTAACTAACATGTGAACAATCAGATTAATTAGCACTATATTTAACAACTGAACCATATCTGATTGGCTTCCTGGGGCAAAGTATGTTGCTGGTGCCTGTGATGAGGTCCTACTGGATTTCCAGTGTTTCCCCTCTTCATCAGGTAGTTTAACCTTTAACAATTACCTCACTTCACAACAACAGTGCACAAAGCGAAAGATAAACCGAAAGAACTGAGGATGCTGTAAATCAGAAACAAAAACAGAAGAAGAGTGACTCTGATTCCTCTTCACTGACGCTGCCAGACCTGCTGAGCTTTTCCAGCAACTTCTGTTTTTGCTCCTGCTCAAAGCAGCGTCCAACTGAAAACTCCTAAAGAAGATCACATTCATGTATAACATTGACAGCATTTGATGGCAATGAAGGTAATTTGTTGGCTGGAGGATTTTGGGTCAGAATTAAACTGAACATCTAGGGCATAATTGTACTCCCAACGCTGCTTTCCCATAACTCCTTCCAATGAATAATAGTCCACCTGTCCCCTGAAGGCTTTATGGAATATTTATAATTTTGCAGTTCATTTTGTGCCCCCAAAATGTGTCACACAAATAAAAAGTGATAGAGAAGCAGGCAGGATCTCTCCAGCTCTGTCATTTCAAGAGGGAGGTAGTAGTCAGCTCATGAACCTGTGTCAATGAATGGATAGTCATTGGTCAGAACTTGGAAATTCCCACTGCACCCTTGGCCAATTTGATTTGATTTGATTTGATTTATGGTAGACCCGTGCACCTAAGTCCAATGAAAAGCTCTGTTTTGTGAGCAGTACAGACAGATCATAGCAAACAAGGACATACAGATCACAGGGTGTTTAGACAGAGTGAGGCAGACAGGGTTACACTGCACAGGAGAGGCACAAAGCAAGATCAATATTATTTGAAGTTAGAGATCCCATTCATTAGTCTGATAATGGCCAGGAAGAAGCTGTTCTTGAACCTGTTGGTGTGTGCGTGTGTCTTCAAGCTTCTGTATCTTTTGCCTGACTGAAGAGGTTGCAGGAGAGTATAACTGGGGTGGGAGGGATCTTTGATGATTTTGGCAAAGTAAATGCCAATTCAACTCCACCCAATGGGCAAATTCTAGGAACAGAATCGTTTGCACATCCAGAGCGGGTCACCAGGACACAGAAAGAATGTGAGCTAAGATTTAGAAACTAGGAGCTGGTATAGGCCATTCAGCCCATTGAACCTGCATAACAATTCAATACAGTCATGACTGGTCCTCCATGTCAACACCACTTTCCTGCTTCATCTCAAAAATACATCAATCTCTTTCTTGTATCTATTCTGTAACTCGTTCTCCACAGTGTTCTGTGGTGGAGATACCTGCAGGCTGACCACCCTCAGAGTGAAAAACATATTTCCACATCTCAATCTGAAATGCGTCCTCTATATCCTGAGACCGTGTACCCTGGTTCAAGACTCCCCACCCAGGCGGAAACATCCTCCCTGCAACCAGCCCAGCCTGTTAGGGTTTTATACATTTCAATCAGATCCCCTTTCATCAATTTTAAAGGGGTTCCTCTGTTTACAGTGGAGAATTAATCCCTTTCTTTGAGCAATTACCTCATGAGAACCTCGAGGCCTTCAAAAGACTTCACATAGTGCTATTCCAGCTCTCTGTGTTTGCTGACATTAAGCACTTTTCACTGTACTCCCATGCTTCTGTACCTGAATACACAGGACAATAAAAGCTGAATCTAAAAATCTAGATCTAAATCTCCACAGATGTGCCCCATTGAGGCCTTTGAAAGGTGCAACTGCAAAAGGAAGATTCCTCTGGAGCTTAGGCCTTATTTCCAGAGGCTAGCGGTTCAGTCAAAATGGATGTTCTGAGTAAGATTTTGTGATGGAAAGCACAAACCAACACATGTACAAAACAAGCGAGAGGGTCCCCAAGTGTTTGATGCTGGATTTATAACACAATGACATTATATTATGAAACCAGTACAGTAGCCTTTCCTTTACCAGAGGAGCAACAGCATTCATTCTGGGCCTATTCTACTGTAGCAGGAGGAACATGATTGAAATTCTGAGTTAAGATTTAGTCATTATATTTTGGCCGGAACAGATGTGTTGAACATTCGAATGAATAATACAAAGAACTAAGGAGGCTGGGTATCCGAAACAAGAGCAGAGATTGTTGGAGAAACTCCAGGGAAAATAGCCCCAGCCTAATCAGCCTCTTCCTTTATGCCCAAACCCTCCAACCCTGGCAACATCCTTGTAATACTTTTCTGAATCCTTTCAAGTTTAACAACATCTTTCCTATAACAGGGAGACCGGAAGTGAATGCAGTATTCCAAAAGTGGCCTGATCAATGTCCTGCATAGTCGTAACGTGACCTCCCAACTCCTATACTCAATGCGTTCAGTACACTCAATATACTGAGTGTTTAGAGACATTCTTACAAAAATTGCTGGAGAAATTCAGCTGCTCAGGCAGAATCTGTGGAGAGAGACGCAGAGTTCAGGTTCTGAGTTCTGTCTGACTGTTCTTCAGAACCTTGCATCTTCAGCACCAGCTATTTTTATTTCAGATCCTCAACATCTGCAGTACTTTGGATTCATTCCAGAAATATTCCTGTAGGATAATGTCCAGCTTGTTAAAACAAATACTGTTTCAAAAAACAAAACTTTAACTCACCACAACTTATGAAGTCCTGGAAGTGTTTAAATACCTGATGGCTTGTTGTTGAGATTGACTGGGTCAGTCTTTGTTCCCTGGCTTATTTACAACAATGTTTTAAATAAAATCTGATTTTCGCTATTTCCTCTCAGTTTATCTGGGATTTTTGAAGTCTTTTTGATTTCTTGTTTACAAGTGGAACTTTTGAAAGGTCACTGACAGGGTTTCACTCTAGGGGCTTCATCATATCAGCTAGATAGGCACCCACATGCACCTCTAAGGGAAAGCTAAGACATTGTGAAGTGGCATCTTCTGCTCAAGACTCCTAATTCTAGCCATTTCCACCATTCACAATAGAGAATAAAATCTCATGGCACTTTTGAAAGTAAAGTGGGATAATGCTCCTGCTGTCAGAAACGATATTTATCCTTTAATCAAGACTTCTAAAAACAAATTAACTGGTGATTCCTCTCATTACTGCTTGTGGGACCTTACTGTGTATGAACTCACTGCTGCTCTTGGCTGAAGGACAACAGTGGCTACATTTCATCGGCTAGAAGGTATTTTCAGATTTCCCAAAGAAGGGAATATAGTTACAGGAGTTCAAGCTCTTTCATTAGCCTTTCAATTGTCATGCAATCCAGAAACCCATCTGAGAAACAGGAAAAGAGTTAGCTCCACTGGAAAACTGTTTCAAAATGCAAACCAAATAAAGTTACAGGACTATATTAGCCACGGGGACAATTATCCACAAAAATAAGTTTCAATGATATCAGAGATAATGGGAACTGCAGATGCTGGAGAATCCAAGATAATAAAGTGTGGAGCTGGATGAACACAGCAGGCCAAGCAGCATCTCAGGAGCACAAAAGCTGACGTTTCAGGCCTAGGCCCTTCATCAGAGAGGGGGATGGGGTGAGGAAACTGGAATAAATAGGGAGAGAGGGGGAGGCGGACCAAAGATGGAGAGAAAAGAAGATAGGTGGAGAGAGTGTAGGTGGGGAGGTAGGGAGGGGATAGGTCAGTCCAGGGAAGATGGACAGGTCAAGGAGGTGGGATGAGATTAGTAGGTAGGAGATAGAGGTGCGGCTTGGGGTGGGAGGAAGGGATGGGTGAGAGGAAGAACAGGTTAGGGAGGCAGAGACAGGCTGGACTGGTCTTGGGATGCAGTGGGTGGAGGGGAAGAGCTGGGCTGGTTGTGTGGTGCAGTGGGGGGAGGGGACGAACTGGGATGGTTTTGGGATGCAGTTGGGGAAGGGGAGATTTTGAAGCTGGTGAAGTCCACATTGATACCATTGGGCTGCAGGGTTCCCAAGCGGAATATGAGATGCTGTTCCTGCAACCTTCGGGTGGCAACACATCCCTAACACCCTGCCCCCGCCACAACCACCCAAAGAGGATCCCCCTCATTCTCACACACCACCCCACCAACCTCCGGATAAAACGCATCATCCTCCGACACTTCCGCCATCTACAATCTGACACCACCACCCAAGACATTTTTCCATCCCCACCTTTGTCTGCTTTCCGGAGAGACCACTCTCTCCGTGACTCCCTTGTTCACTCCACACTGCCCTCCAACCCCACCACACCCGGCACCTTCCCCTGCAACCGCAGGAAATGCTACACTTGCCCCCACACCTCCTCCCTCACCTCTATCCCAGGCCCCAAGATGACTTTCCATATTAAGCAGATGTTCACCTCCACATCTGCCAATGTGGTATACTATATCCATTGTACCCGGTGTGGCTTCCTCTACATTGAGGAAACCAAGCGGAGGCTTGGGGACCACTTTGCAGAACACCTCCGCTCGGTTCACAATAAACAACTGCACCTCCCATTCGCAAACCATGTCCACTCCCCCTCCCATTCTTTAGATGACATGTCCATCATGGGCCTCCTGCAGTGCCACAATGATGCCACCCGAAGGTTGCAGGAACAGCAACTCATATTCCGCTTGGGAACCCTGCAGCCCAATGGTATCAATGTGGACTTCACCAGCTTCAAAATCTCCCCTACCCCCACCGCATCCCAAAACCAGCCCAGTTCGTCCCCTCCACCCACTGCATCCCAAAACCAGTCCAGTCTGTCTCTGCCTCCCTAACCTGTTCTTCCTCTCGCCCATCCCTTCCTCCCACTCCAAGCCGCACCTCCATCTCCTACCTACTAACCTCATCCCACCTCCTTGACCTGTCCGTCTTCCCTGGACTGACCTATCCCCTCCCCACCTCCCCACCTATACTGTCCTCTCCTCCTATCTTCTTTTCTCTCCATCTTCGGTCCGCCTCCCCCTCTCTCCCTATTTATTCCAGAACCCTCACCCCATCCCCCTCTCTGATGAAGGGTCTAGGCCCGAAACGTCAGCTTTTGTGCTCCTGAGATGCTGCTTGGTCTGCTGTGTTCATCCAGCTCCACACTTATTTTCAATGATATCAGTTAGCCTAGTAGGATTTCTAAGTGCGATATGGATAGAACATAGAACATAGAACATAGAACATAGAACAGTACAGCACAGAACAGGCCCTTCAGCCCATGATGTTGTGCCGACCATTGATCCTCATGTATGCCCCCTCAAATTTCTGTGACCATATGCATGTCCAGCAGTCTCTTAAATGACCCCAATGACCTTGCTTCGACAACTGCTGCTGGCAACGCATTCCATGCTCTCACAACTCTCTGTGTAAAGAACCCACCTCTGACATCCCCTCTATACTTTCCTCCAACCAGCTCCAAACTATGACCCCTCGTGTTAGCCATTTCTGCCCTGGGAAATAGTCTCTGGCTATCAACTCTATCTATGCCTCTAATTATCTTGTGCACCTCAATGAGGCCCCCTCTCCTCCTCCTTTTCTCCAATGAAAAAAGTCCGAGCTCAGTCAACCTCTCTTCATAAGATAAGCCCTCCAGTCCAGGCAGCATCCTGGTAAACCTCCTCTGAACCCTCTGCAAAGCATCCACATCTTTCCTATAATAGGGTGACCAGTACTGGACACAGTATTCCAAGTGCGGTCTAACCAAAGTTTATTGAGCTGCAACAAGATCTCACGACTCTTAAACTCAATCCCCCTGTTAATGAAAGCCAAAACACCATATGCTTTCTTAACAACCCTGTCCACTTGGGTGGCCATTTTAAGGGATTTATGTATCTGCACACCAAGATCCCTCTGTTCCTCCACACTGCCAAGAATCCTATCCTTAATCCTGTACTCAGCTTTCAAGTTCGACCTTCCAAAATGCATCACCTCGCCGTTATAAATGTTTGAGAGCAAATGCAAATAATGAGTAAGTTTAGTTTTCCCTTTTCTCCCTCATTGTCAATGATGCCAGCAAACCCTGTCAATGAACATGTTTCCTTGCAAATACTTTATTAATAAAAAAATGTGTAGATTTGATCTTTAACAAACACTAAAGAGAGACCACAATAACAGAAGTTGCCAGAAAAGCTCAGCAAGCGCAGCAGCAACTGTGGAGAGAAATCAGAGTTAACATTTTGGTTCACGTAAACCTTCCTCAGAAGGGACCTGCTGAGCTTTTCCAGCAATTTCTGTTTTTGTTTCTGATTTACAGCATCTGCAGTTTCTTTTGGCTTTTGCTAAGGAGCTACAAGGCTTTCTCATCCATCCTTTGAAGCAACATTAACTCTGTGAGAAAGAGTTAACACATCGTGGTGATATTATGTTACCAGCCGAGACGGAGGCCATGCACTGGTGGATGAGGATTCTCCATGAGGAGACGTGCCCAGCTTTGGTATTCAGGAGCCTGCTCAATGAGCTGGAGCAGTCCAGGAAGAGGATTGGCAGAGGGAATTCTTGCATCCTAGCCATGCTGCAGCAGAGACAGGCATTAAAGGACTCAAGCTCTAGTTTAGTGGGGTCATAGAGCCATAGAGATCTGCAGCACAGGAAAATGACCTTTGACACATCGAGTCTGTCAGTCAAAACCAACCACCGAACTATTCTAATCTCACTTCCCAGCACATGGCCCACTGCCTTGGCATCACAAGTGGTTGTCTAAACGCTTTTTAAATGTGATGTGGATTCTGCCTCTCCTACCCTTACAGTGAGTGAGTTCCAGATTCCCACAAGCCTTCAGCCTTCATTTTCCTCACATTCCCTCGACACCTCCTGGCCCTTGCCTTAAATCTGTGCCTTGTGGTCATTGATCCCTCCATTAAGGGAAAATGTTCCTTCCTGTCTACCCTGTCTATGTCCCTCATCATTTTATACATCACAATCACGCCCCCTCTCAGTCTCCTCTGCTGTAAGGAAAACAGCCCCAGTCTATCCAAACTCTCTTCATAACTGAAACTCCCCATCCCAGGTAACATTCGAGTATATTCCCTCTGCACCCTCTCAATTGCCATCATATGCCTCCTACAATGTGGATTCCAGAACTTCACACTATACTCTAGCTGCAGGCTAACCAACATTTTATACAGTTCCAGCATCACTCCCCTGCTCTCAAACTCTGTGCCTCAGCTAATAAAGGAAAGTCTGCCATGTGCCTTCTTCACCACTTTGTCTAACTGTCTCAAAACCTTAATGCACCATGTACATGCATGCCAAGGTCCCTTTGATCCTCAGTGCTTCCCATGTTCCTACTGTTCATTATGTTTTCTCTTGCTTTGTCCTGCCCAAGTGTATCAACTCACATTTATCCAGCAGGGCTGTGGAGCAATACAGTGAACAATGGAGTGTGTAGGTTAGCTTGATGAGCACCACAGTGGGCTTATGTGGTGCAGAAGGATGACAGGATGATAGACTGTCTGCTAACAGTTTCAGACGTGGCTCTGCTGTTTTGCATCCACTGAGACTGTGATGGGAAAAATGGACACAGGTGGTGAGATGAAACAGGAACCGCCACAGAATGAGTCTCCTGTCACATCGAAGATGGACACACACCTTAGTCTCATTGACCTCTTTCAGTCATTGGATTACACTGAAAGCTCACAGTTACTATTCAAGCAGGACACAGTTCTGAGGAAGGGTCACTGGACCCGAAACATTAACCTGCTGAGCTTTTCCAGCAATTTCTGCTTTTGTTCAGGGCACAGATTATAAATACATAAAGAACAAATGAGATACATGCACACACCTGACCTGCAACTGAACAAGTGTGTGAAATATTATCAAAGGGCTCAGACAGGGGAGAGAAGGGTGTTTTCATTGCCTGGAGAGTCAGTAACAAGGGAACAGATGGTAAATAATTGGCAAAAATACCAGGAGTGGGTCTGAGCTACATTTTCTTCACTCAATTGTTATGATGTAGAGCACAGCATCGAGAAATTAATTTCTTAGCAGGAAGTGAGTCTTTTGTAAAAAAAGAAGATTTGGTATTGCAGTGGGAAAAGAACAGGAGCTGTTTCAGACCCCAGGCCAGCCACAGGTGGCTGAATGGCCTGCATAATGCTATGGCTCAGTTACCTAAGGCCCCTTCTGTGTCTCCAGTCTCTTTCAGGGAGATTCTACCAAGCAGCATCATTATCTAAATCGAACTGATCTTTCTGGCAGAAGAAAGAGCGAGCTCGGCAAAGCATCACTGTTCACTAAATACCCATTGATAACACATAGAACAGTACAGCAAAGGAACAGGCCCTTCAGCCCTCTGTGTCTGTGCTGACCATAATGCCATTCTAAACTAATTCCATCCGCTTGCACATGGTCCATATCCCTCTACTTCACATGTCGATCTAAATGTCTCTTAAATGTTGCTGATCTATCTGCTTCTACCACCTCCCCTAGCAGTGTGCTCCAGGCACTAACTACCCTGTGTGTAAAACAAAACCTCCCATGCACACCTCCTTTAATTTAGCCCCTTTCACCTTAAACCTATGTCCCTGGTCCTTGACATTCCGATTCCATGAAAAAGATGATCCACCCTATCTATGCCTCTTATAATTTTATATACTCCTAACAGCTTGCCCCTTCAATACTCTAGCAAAAATAATACAAGCTTTTCTAACTTTTCCTTACAGCTAACACTCCAGTACAGCATGTGCACCTTCTTTACCACCTTATATATTTGTGTTGTCACATTCTGGCATTATGGGCTTGCATCCTGAGATTCCTCTGCATATCATTGTTTCTGAGGGCCCTGCCAATTATTATACACTTTCCCCTTATATTTCACTTGTGAAAATGCATTATATCACACTTGTCAAGATTAAACTTCACTGCCAGTTCTCTGCCAACTTTCCAAATGATCTATATCCCACCATATCCTTCGACAACCTACAGCACTGTCTACAACTCAATTAAATTTTGTGTTGGCTGACCACCTACATTTTCATCCAAATTGTAATTAAACACACTACAAACAACAGAGGTCCCATCACTGATCTTTGTGGAAAACCACTGGGCACAGACATCCAGCTCGAAAAAAAACCCTTCACAGCTACGTTCTGCCTTCTTTGGGAGGACAGGAGTCTCCCATCATCACTCTACAGATAGGCTAGAGAAGCCCCGTGACTGACTACTGACTGGGCCTTAGTTTTGGATGTAGGTAAATCTGAACATTGTCACCTGGGTGCACAAATAAACTGAAACAGCTTGGCTTGTGCACTCATGGGGTCTCGTTCTCATGCTGCATAATATTTGCTGCATCTAATGTTTTCAACCCCTTCTGAATGCAGTCTGAAATGACATGGCTGGATAAGTTGCAAGCCAGTGCAAAAAAAATCAGAAGTCAGTTTCTGTCTCCACAGATGCTTGTGCTTATTTTTCAGATTTCCAGCACCTGCAGCATTTTGCTTTTCTATCACAATCTATGATGATTGAACCTCAGGACTGGGCTAAGTTTTGGCATTTAGCTGTAGACTTTAGCTTTGTCTCTGTATTATGCTCTGGTATTGTCGAGGATTAAGACTCTCTGGGAGGTACTCCAGTTCTGTGTTCTGAGGAAAGGTCACTCACATTGAAATGTTTAACACCGATTTCTGTCCACAGTTGCTGCTAAACCTCCTGTGATTTTCCAGCAATTTTTGTTTTTGTTTCTGATTTACAGCATCTATAATTTTTTTTGGTTATTAGTGAGTAGTACAGTTAGTTGCAACATTATTCACCACCTATGAATGTAATATCCCTGGTCACACTGCCCCAGGTTAGTGCTTAGTAGTTTCTTATTGCTGTGTTAAGCCCGTTGTTTTTAATTCACCAGGGCTCCTCAGACATCACCTTCCAAACTCACGACCACTTTCTTCTAGAAGGACAAGGGCAGCAGACACATGGGAACACCACCCCCTGCAAGTTCCCCTCCGAGCCACTCGGCATCCCGACTTGGAAATATATCACCGTTCCTCTACTGTCGCTGGGTCAAAATCCTAGAATTGCCTCCCTAAGGGACATTGTGGGCCAACCCACAGCACGCAGTCAAGAAGACAGCTTACCCACACCTTCTCAAGGGCAACACCACATCCCCTCAATGGATAAAAAGAATGCTTTTTGCAGAGAGAGAGCTTTGCTTTGTAGCTTCATGAGATTTTCTAAGGTCTGGATGTGCTGTTCCTGGTGTCCCCTGGGATGTTAGCCATTGGACCAGTTCCATTTTCCCAATCTCATGATGGTGACAGAGGAGCGAGCAAAGCACCAGATCATAGGTCCGTAACATGGGGGAGCTCAGCTCTGCTGCTATTGGTGGTCTCATTGATGAATGATAGCTCTGTCTTTAATCTCATTCAACATGTCAGTCATGCTAATGCAGTATGATCAGCATTCCCTCACTGTAAAGTCAGGATTTTGGGTCATTCTAATTTAAATCCAGATAGCTGCTTAAAAGAAAGGGCCCAGAAGAATTTGACAGTGGTGTGGACAGGAAATGAGCAGGACCAGATTCGATGCCAGTTGCAGAGCTCTGCACAATTTGACTTCAACAGGTATGTTCAAGTATGCAATGTTCATGCATGAAACAGAAGCATCATTGATCCTCTAAAGCGCATCTCTTCACAGGATGTGGTCTGAAGCATATCATTTCCACCACGAAAAACATTTCCTGAATGGAAGCTACTGTTGCAGTTTCAGCATGATGTACCGTCTACTGAATCCCTGCAGTCCATCTATCATCCTGACTGACTTCCTTTGACGTCAGGATCGTGCAGCAAACTGCAGTGTTTTTGTAAACAATTACCAGCTCATCGACTGCCTCCCTGTCCGGATGCCCAACAAGAGAACATCAAAGTTGAAAACATATGGCATTTGTTCAATGGTACGTGAAGTTAATGAAAGCAAACAAACTACTTCCGTGGTCTGTCAGAACTCCCTCCACTTAGCTCAGTCGCAGTGATTCAACTGATGAAGATGCGTCTATTCCTTTAGGGATTTTTTTTCTGGTAAATCCTGTTTCGCAGAACACACAAGGCATTTGCAGATTAATTCAAATATGCCGCCCATCAGTGGCATTTGCAAGTCGGGATGGTGAGTGGCCTGGAGGGAAACATGCAGAGGGGCAGTGTCCCCATGTATCTGTCTCCCTAGATGGAAGTGTAACATTCAATGAGTGGGACATTCTTCCAGTTGCTCTTACAAAGAACAAAGCTTTTGTATCTTGGGGAAGGACATAGGCCAGCCTGGATTTGAACCCAAAATGGGTTTGAGACAGAAGCAGAGATAATGGGAACTGCAGATGCTGGAGAATTCCAAGATAATAAAATGTGAGGCTGGATGAACACAGCAGGCCAAGCAGCATCTCAGGAGCACAAAAGCTGACGGTTCGGGCCTAGACCCTTCATCAGAGAGGGGGATGGGGAGAGGGAACTGGAATAAATAGGGAGAGAGGGGGAGGTGGACCGAAGATGGAGAGTAAAGAAGATAGGTGGAGAGAGTGTAGGTGGGGAGGTAGGGAGGGGATAGGTCAGTCCAGGGAAGACGGACAGGTCAAGGAGGTGGGATGAGGTTAGTAGGTAGCTGGGGGTGCGGCTTGGGGTGGGAGGAAGGGATGGGTGAGAGGAAGAACCGGTCAGGGAGGCAGAGACAGGTTGGACTGGTTTTGGGATGCTGTGGGTGGGGGGGAAGAGCTGGGCTGGTTGTGTGGTGCAGTGGGGGGAGGGGACGAACTGGGCTGGTATAGGGATGCAGTAGGGGAAGGGGAGATTTTGAAACTGGTGAAGTCCACATTGATACCATATGGCTGCAGGGTTCCCAGGCGGAATATGAGTTGCTGTTCCTGCAACCTTCGGGTGGCATCATTGTGGCAGTGCAGGAGGCCCATGATGGACATGACATCTAGAGAATGGGAGGGGGAGTGGAAATGGTTTGCGACTGGGAGGTGCAGTTGTTTGTTGCGAACTGAGCGGAGGTGTTCTGCAAAGCGGTCCCCAAGCCTCCGCTTGGTTTCCCCAATGTAGAGGAAGCCACACCGGGTACACTGGATGCAGTAGACCACATTGGCAGATGTGCAGGTGAACCTCTGCTTCATGTGAAAAGTCATCTTGGGGCCTGGGATAGGGGTGAGGGAGGAGGTGTGGGGACAAGTGTAGCATTTCCTGCGGTTGCAGGGGAAGGTGCCGGGTGTGGTGGGGTTGGAGGGCAGTGTGGAGCGAACAAGGGAGTCACGGAGAGAGTGGTCTCTCCGGAAAGCTGACAGGGGAGGGGATTCTCCGACACTTCCGCCATTTACAATCCGACCCCACCACCCAAGACATTTTTCCATCCTGGGGTCGGATTGTAAATGGCGGAAGTGTCGGAGAATCCCCTCCCCTGTCAGCTTTCCATCATGGGCCTCCTGCACTGCCACAATGATGCCACCCGAAGGTTGCAGGAACAGCAACTCATATTCCGCCTGGGAACCCTGCAGCCATATGGTATCAATGTGGACTTCACCAGTTTCAAAATCTCCCCTTCCCCTACTGCATCCCTAAACCATCCCAGTTCGTCCCCTCCCCCCACTGCACCACACAACCAGCCCAGCTCTTCCCCCCCACCCACAGCATCCCAAAACCAGTCCAACCTGTCTCTGCCTCCCTAACCGGTTCTTCCTCTCACCCATCCCTTCCTCCCACCCCAAGCCGCACCCCCAGCTACCTACTAACCTCATCCCACCTCCTTGACCTGTCCGTCTTCCCTGGACTGACCTATCCCCTCCCTACCTCCCCACCTACACTCTCTCCACCTATCTTCTTTACTCTCCATCTTCGGTCCACCTCCCCCTCTCTCCCTATTTATTCCAGTTCCCTCTCCTCATCCCCCTCTCTGATGAAGGGTCTAGGCCCGAAACGTCAGCTTTTGTGCTCCTGAGATGCTGCTTGGCCTGCTGTGTTCATCCAGCCTCACATTTTATTATCTTGAGACAGAAGCAAGTGACAATAGACAATAGGTGCTGGAGTAGGCCATTCAGCCCTTCGAGCCACACCACCATTCATTATGATCATGGCTGACCATCCACAATCAGTATCCTGTTCCTGCTTTATCCCCATAATCCTTGATTCCTCAGTGGTATGGAAAACTCACAGCCTGGCACAGCTCGCAGGTGGATAGGATATCAACATCACCTAGCTTCGGTCAGCTCAGTGTGAGACGGGAGCAGCAGCTGCCTGTAACCTCCTGTGGAGGAACACTGCTGGAGTGTTTCCATCGCCTCCTAATGCAGTGGCTGAGCTTACAACAGCATCGGAGATAGTAGGAGCTGCAGATGCAGGAGAATCTTAGATTCTTCCTCCCGAATTTCTGGAGAAGGGTCTAGGCCCCAAACACCTCTGCTTGGCCTGCTGTGTTCATCCAGCTCTACACCTTGCTATCTCTTACAACAGCTCCTGGCACCTTATAAAACCCTCCCTGACAGGGGAGAATGAGGATCCAACCTGAGTCCAGGAGTGCCTCACCCCTCATCCAAGGATTTGGCAACAAAATTGGAGATTAGTGGGAACCCAACAGGGAATGGACTCACCTTAAAATTAAACTAGCCACTTCCCACCAATAGTTTCAGCCTGTTGCCCATCATTTTTGCATTAGGCAAATGGTATTGGGATACATGTACATGATACAAATCAAAGCTGCAGCAAGCGGCCTGTATATTTGCAAAACAACATGCTATCCACAAACATCTCAGAACTACTACCAGGGGAAAGTTTAAATTAAATTTTATTCAATCACAGAATGGCCCCAAGCTGAAATGTCCATAACAGACTTTTAGGAGGCGACTGCATTGCTTTAGTGCTTCACTCTTAATTTAACTTAATTTTGTGAAACAGCTTCTTCGTGAGATGATGGACCCAGCTTCATGACGGGGAGATCAGGCCTCACAGATTCACCAGAATTCCTTGAGGAAGTAACAAGGAGGGTAGATAAAGGGTAAGTGGTGTTTGAAATATATTTGGATTTTTACAAGGTGTTTAATAAGACGCCTTGACAAGATAAGATACTGTGGTTTTGGGAGAAGTAAGTTAGCATGGATACAAAACTGGCTAATTAACAGAAAACAGGAAGTTGGGATAATGGGTGCATTTTCATATCAGCAGTTTCTTACTCGGTGGTGTGTCACAGGGATCAGTGCAGGGGCTACATTCATTTACAATATATATGAATGGCTTGTATGAGAAAAGTGACTATATTATTGCCAAGTTTGCAGATGATACTAAAATACACATTGTGGGGGGTGGGGGGGGGGGGTGCGGTGGGGGGAGGGGGAGGTGGGAGACAAGTAATGAGGGTGACGTAAAAAGTTTTCAGAGACCACCCAGATATTAATGCAATAGAACCTCTTCCCACTGACAAATTCTGCCGTGGTGCGATAGAGCCCTCGCAGTGCCACATGTGGACAGTCAATGGCCCTCTGTACCGGGTGAAACCAGCTCTGTTCCTGAATCCTTAACCCCGCCCGACCCCTGCCTCCCCCCATCACCCCCATACCCCCGGGCTTGCAGCACTGACCACATCACTGGGGAATGAAATGACCTGGTGCAACCTTACTCCAATGTCACAGGTCACAGCACTGATGGAATGTGGGAGCACGGCCGAGAGATCCCACAGAGATCACCCATTGCTCCCTGGATGGAGCCAATCACATGGACCTTCAGAAACACTGTCACCTTCACAGCCTGGGGGACAGGGTAGAGTCATCCTCCTACAGCCCTCAGGTCCCACTCCAGCATCTGGTACAGCATCACCCTGGTATTCCAGGATGCACAGAGCCTGCATTAACACTACACCTTGTTCATCCCCAAGAATTGGAATCTCAGTTTGAAAACTCTGATACTTCCCATCAGCTTCTGCATCCTCAGGGCCCTGTTTCAGTGAGCCCTCTGTGAACTAGGGGCCCTTGTCCTAAGGGGTGAGGGATGGGAGGGACCCGCTGCTGCTCCTGGGCTTTACTGTCAGCCCTGCGTCTCCTGCCTCCATCTCCACCCTTCATAACAAAGCAGCTACGGCAATCAATGGCTGGGCACAGTCTCTGGTTGGAAACGACCAACGTTGGGAACTTTGGGGACAGAACAGCTTTGTCCAGACAGCCCTGGGAAGACTCAGTTTCAATCCGCTTCACTCTCAGCCTGTGACCAGCCTGGGAAAGTGCCATGCCAGCTGGGTCACAAGAACATTAAATCAAAATGAGAGCCTCTACTGCCTTCTGAACACCTCCCCATCCCAGAGCCTCCTCAAGCATCAAACTCATCACTGCATTCAAGAGAGTCTATCATCATGCGTGCATGACAGAGCAGCCAGTCGCTGTAATCAGCACGTTATTACAGCAGCCCTGGGAGCCTTTTGCCAAGGCACTATCGGGCAGGGCACATTCTGGCAAAGCAAGGCAGGGCCTGGATGGTCTGACCATGCAGGTAGGTGCGCTAAGTGTGTGAGATTGAACAGAGTAAGAACACAGAACAGAGAACATAGAAAAGTATGGCACAGTACAGGCTCTTCGGCCCACGATGTTGTGCCATGGAATAATCCTAAACCAAAAATCAAATAGCCTAAGCTACATTCCCCTCAACTCACTGCTGTCCATGTGCATGCCCAGCAGTCGCTTAAATGTCACTAATGACTCCACTTCCACGACTTCCACTGGTAAACTATTCCATGAGCTCACAACTGTCTGGGTGAAGAACCTCCCTCTGACGTCTCCTCTATACCTTCCTCCTAACACCTTAAAACTATGACCCCTCGTGGCAGTCAATCCTGCCCTGGGGAAAAGTCTCAGGCTATCGAGTCTATCCATGCCTCTCATTCCCTTGTACACCTCGATCAGGTCACCTCTCTTCCTCCTTCTCTCCAGAGAGAAAAGTCCGAGCTCAGTCAACCTCTCCTCGTAAAACAAGCCCTCCAGTCCAGGCAGAATCCTGGTAAACCTCCTTTGCACACTCTCCAAAGCCTCCACATCTTTCCTATAATAGGGTGACCAGAACTGGACACAATATTCCAGTGTGGTTCTCACCAGGGTTTTGTAGAGCTGCAGCATAACCTCACGACTCTTAAACTCGATCCCCCTGTTAATGAAAGCCAAAACACCATATGCTTTCTTAACAACCTTATCCACCTGGGTGGCAACTTTGAGGGAGTTTTGCACTTGAACACCAAGATCCCGCTGTTCCTCCACACTGCTGAGAATCCTGCCTTTAATCCTATATTCAGCATTTAAGTTCAACCTTCCAAAATGTATCACTTCGCATTTATCCAGATTGAACTCCATCTGCCATTTCTCAGCCCAGCTCTGCATTCTGTCAATGTCTCGCTGAAGCCTGCTATAGCCCTCGATACTATCAACGGCACCTCCAACCTTTGTGTCATCAGCAAACGTACTAACCCACCCCTCAACCTCCTCATCCAAGTCATTTATTAAAACTACAAAGAGCAGAGGCCCAAGAACAGAGCCCTGCGGGACACCATTCAGCACTGACCTCCAGGCAGAATACTTACCATCTACAATCACTCTCTGCCTCCTGTCAGCCAACCAATTCTGAATCCAGACAGCCAAATCACCCTGTATCCCTTACCTCCTGACTTTATGAATGAGCCTGCCATGGGGAACCTTATCAAATGCCTTGCTGAAGTCCATGTACACCACATCCACTGCTCGACCCGCGTCAACCTGTCTCGTGACTTCCTCAAAGAACTCAATAAGATTTCTAAGGCATGACCTGCCCCTCACAAAGCCATGCTGACTCCCTTTAATCATGCTAAGCTTTTCCAAATAATCATAAATCCTATCCCTCAGAATTCTTTCCAAAACCTTGCTGACCACAGACGTAAGACTGATTGGTCTGTAATTTCTGGGGATTTCCCTATTCCCTTTCTTGAAAAGAGGAACAACATTTGCCTCCCTCCAATCTTCCGGTACGACTCCCGTGGAGAGTGAGGAAGCAAAGATTTTCGCCAGCGGCTTAGCAACCTCCTTTCTCGCTTCCTGGAGCAACCTAGGATAAATCTGGTCTGGCCCTGGGGAGTTATCAATCTTAATGTTTGCCAAAATTTCCAGCACATCAACTTCCTCAATCTCAATCTGTTCAAGGCTGTTTTCCTGCTCCTCAAAGTTCTCATTTACAACAAGGTCCCTTTTCTTAGTGAAAACCGAAGGAAAAAACTCATTTAGGGCTTCCCCTATCTGCTCAGACTCCACACACAAGTTCCCTACGCTATCCCTGATCGGCCCTACCTTCTCCCTGATCATTCTGTTATTCCTCACGTATGAGTAAAATGCCTTCAGGTTCTCCCTAATCCTTCCTGCCAAGCCTTTTTCGGGCCCCCTCCTGGCCCTCCTCAGTCCACTTTTGAGCTCCTTCCGAGCAAGTCTGTAATCCTCTAAAGCTGTGCTAGACCCTTGCTTCCTCCACCTTACATATGCTGCCTTTTTCTTTTTGACAAGAAGCACATCTGTACCCGTCATCCAAGGCTCCTTAATCTTACCCCTTCTTACCCGTCTCAGAGGAACAAATTTATACATCACTCGCAACAACTGCTCCTTAAACAGCCTCCACATGTCTGCTGTGCCCTTTCTGTGCAACAATTGCTCCCAATCTGTACTTCCCAACTCCTGTCTGATAACATCATGGTTTCCTTTTCCCCAGTTAAATAGCTCCCCCTGGTAACTGCTCCTTTCCCTTTCCATGGCTATGGTAAATGTGAGGCTGTTGTGGTCACTTTCGCCAAAGTGTTCTCCCACCACGAGATCTGACACCTGTCCTGGCTCATTGCTGAGCACCAAATCCAAAATGGCCTCCCCCCTCGTCGGCCTGTCCACATACTGAGTAAGGAAACCCTCCTGAACATTCCTGACAGAAACGGCTCCATCCAAACCATCTGCACTAAGGAGGTTCCAATCAATGTTGGGGAAGCTGAAGTCACCCATAACAACCCTGCTACGTTTGCACTTTTCAACAATCTGCCGGCCAATGAGTTCTTCGATCTCCCTCCTGCTATTTGGGGGTCTGTAGAAAACCCCCAATGTGGTGACTGTTCCCTTGCTATTCGTAACTTCCACCCATACTGACTCCGTCGACAAGCCTTCCTCGGCAACCTCTGCCCATACCATCTCAGTAGACAAGTCCTCAACAAAGGTGCCTTCAGCCGCCGTTATACTGTCCTTGACCAACAAAGCCACACCTCCCCCTCTTTTACCACCTTCCCTGACCTTAATGAAAGATCTAAACCCTGGAACCTGCAACATCCATTCCTGACCCTGCTCTATCCATGCCTCCGAAATGGCCACAACATCGAAGTCCCAGGTACCTATCCAAGCTGCAAGCTCACCTACCTTATTCCGGATACTCCTGGCGTTGAAGCAGACACACTTCAATCCAGCTTGCTGTCTGCCAGCACACTCCTGTGACGGTGAGGTCCTGACCATGTCCTCCCTACGCTCATCCTCCTGCGTACTAGGAATACACTTCAGTTTCTCATCCCCCTTCTGAGCTCGTTTAAATCCACCTGAATGGCACTAGCCAATTTCCCACCCAGGATATTGGTGCCCCTCTGGTTCAAGTGGAGACTATCCTGTTTGTAGAGGTCCCACCTTCCCCAGAATGAGCCCCAATTGCCCATGTACCTGAAGCCCTCCCTCCTGCACCATCCCTGCAGACACGTGTTCAGCTGAAATCTCTCCCTGTTCTTTGCCTCGCTAACACGTGGCACGGGTAACAAACCAGAGATAACCACTCTGTTTGTTCTAGCTCTCGGCTTCCACCCTAGCTCACTGAAATCCTGCCTGACATCCCTATCCCTCTTTCTACCTATGTCGTTGGTGCCTATGTGGACCACGACTTGGGGCTGGTCACCCTCTCCCCTCAGGACCCCAAAGACACGATCCGAGACATCACGGACCCTGGCACCTGGGAGGCAACACACCATTTGTGAGTCTCTTTCGTTCCCGGCAAACCTTCTATCAGTCCCTCTAACTATTGAGTCCCCAATGACTATCACTCTCTTCCTATCCCCTCTTCCCTTCTGTGCAAGAGGGACAGACTCTGTGCCAGAGACCTGCACCCTACTGCATGGCCCGGCAAGTCGTCCCCCCAACAGTATCCAAAATGGTATACTTGTTTTTCAGGGGAACGACCACAGGAGATCCCTGCATTGACTGCTTCTTCCCCCTTCTAACAGTTACCCAGCTTTCTTCACGCTTAGGAGTAACTACTTCCCTGTAACTCTTGTCTATCGCTGACTCTGCCTCCTGAATGATCCGAAGCTCATCCAGCTCCCGCGCCAGTTCCCTAACGTGGTCTTGGAGGAGCAAGAGTTGGGTGCACTTCCTGCAGACGTATTTGGATGGGACACTAATGGCATCCTTCACCTCATACATCATGCAGGAGGAACATTCCTCTACCTGCACTGCCACCCCTGCTAATCCCCTAATGAGAAAGTAAAAAAAAGAGAAGCTTACCTTGATTTGTCCCTGGTGTATAAGGTTAGAGTAGGTGGATGGGTGGGAGGCCCTACAAGGGTAGGGTCTCGGATTTACACAACGATCACTTATATAGCTGAGGGATGAAAAAAAGGTCACTCCCTTCCCAGAAACCTCTGCTCCGAGGTGCTGCTGACCGAGGTAAGCTTTTTAAAGATTCAAAAACAGTGACTCACTGAGAGAGCAGCTCTGAGCTGATCCCCCCTAGGTCCACACACTGTGTCCTTGCCTCTGTGTCTCAATGCCAGTTATGTGTGTGTCTGGCATTGCAAAAGGTCCTGCAGTGGATCACAATGTGCCATGTGTTCATAAGGATGTTGACAATTGTCAGATGTCAACGTCTGTGGATGAGGGCCATGTGCACCTGGTGCCCATGGATCGTTCTCTGAGGCCATAAAGCTGTAACATATTGGAGTAAAATTAGGCCATTCAACCATCAAGTCTGCTGGACCATTCAATCATGGTTGATCCATTTCTTAACCCCAGCCTCCTGCCTTTTTCCTGAAACCCTTGAGCCAATCAAGAGCCTGTCTTAAGACGCTCTGATTTGGCCTCCACAGCCTTATGCAGCAATGAGTCCCACAGATCCCCCACCCTCAGGCTGAAGAAATTCCTCCTCAGTTCAGTTTTAAAGGGTTGAAGCTCCACTCTGAGGCTGTGCCCTCAGGTCCTAGCCTCTCCTACCAGTGGAAACAACTCCTTCACATCCAATCAGTCCAGGCCTCTCAGTATTCTGTAAGTTCCACTCAGATCCTCCCTCATCCTTCTAAACTCAATCGAGTACAGACCCAGAGACGTCAACCACTCCTCATATCGCAAGCCCCCCACCCCCAGGATTATTCTTGTGAGCATCCACTGGACCTCCTCCAAGGCCAGCACATCCTTCCTTAGGTATGGAGCCCAAAACTGCTCACAATGTTCCAAATGCTGTTTGATGCTGATCGACATGGATACTCCTCACAACCAGCAGTGAGTTGAAATCACCAGGTTCCCGCTCTACTCCCATATCATGTATTCTCAGAGTTTTGTTTGCTCGCAATGGGAGCTGTGATAGGAAGCTGCATATTAATGAGGTGAGGGGCGCAGTTAATAAGGTCATTAACAAACAGTAATCCTCTTTAATAGACAA